>NC_062273.1:24933762-25581679 GCF_916048215.2 Malus sylvestris | reverse complement strand
GAAGGCACATCCTTCTTCGAGATAACAAGGAAGGGAGGGGAACGCGTCAAGATACTTACAACATTAGTCTGGACAATTCCAGGTGAAACGCACACTACACTAATGCCAGATTCAGCAGGCAGCCGCTTATGTAGGACACTATTAAACATAATCTGCAATCCATATACGACTAGGTTAGAGTAGTCTTGTTTTAGCTTCGAAAATTATATACATACCACCGCAGTTAATTGACATTTAATTATGTGCAAGTGTCCCGCCTTGGGTAATAGATGACCAGCTTTTACAAACTAATAGAAAAGAGAGATCAAAGCAGAAGTTGAAACCATAAAAATTAAAAAAATTAAAACAAAATTAAAAAAAAAACACAAGCAGATTATAGCACCCAATCATCAAGCACTTGATCAATGTACAGGTCCAAGTAACTAAAAAGATCTAAATAAAGACAGAGGCACCTGTATTTCAAATATATATATATATATATATATATATATATATATATATATATATATATATCGCGCAAAGTAGTTAAACTTTACAGATCAAGAGGACCTGAATTCATTTCCACAAAGATGGATAGGAAGAAAAGCTTGTAGCTCTTACAAGCTTGTTCCAGCTAAAATATGGAAACCATCAAACAATAAAGACTTTCAAGACCACCTGTGCCAACTTGCTGCTTGAGTAACCCACTAAGCTTGTATATTTTCTTTTCCTGGAAACAACGTTCATGTCTTCTGTGTCAACAAAGCCAACATAATGCATCTATATAAAGAAAGAACGAGCATTCTCAGATTAACATAACAATAAAACAAGAATATCAAACTGTGAAATACATTTATAGTGCCAATCTAAAAACCTAAGGATGTATCTACAACTAGTTAGCATATATGCCAACTAGTTTTTCTTTCCATGTGTGTGTACGTAGGTGTGCGAATGTTATATATATCATATATACCCAGAAAAGCAAAAGCAAAAGAGTGTAAAATTTTATGCATGATGACCATGGAACTTACAACGGAATTCAAATTAACAATTCGACTCGGAGATCCTCTAATAAGGGAAGGCAATAGCAAGACGGATAGCAACGCTGGAGCCAGATGATTCACTTGCAAGTGTTCTTCGTAACCATCTTTAGAAAACTTTTGCGGCTCTGAACACACCAAAGACAGAGTAGTCCAGCAAATGACCGATCAGATTCTGAAGGGATGAACATTTGAAATCAGGTAAAAATGTCAACAAAGCGATCAACCTCCAATTGAAAATATCCAGCATTGTTGATAAGAACATGGAGAGGTCCTAAACGAGCATTCCATGCTTCGGCAAATCTCACAACTGAATCCAATGAAAGCAGATCAAGTTCCATTACCTATTAAAGTTAAACAATAGTATTGTTTGTATATAATTAATGAAATGTAGATATTAGTGTTGGCCCTGTTAATAAGTTACCTCAATATTGAGAGGAAGCCCCATTCCAGACCATTCATTTTGCCACTTCTGGATCAGCTCATTAGCTGCTTTCGTATTCCTCACCGCCATTACAACATGCGCGCCTGATTCCGCCAGCTGCCTGTTCAGTTTTCATGTTTAAGCAAAACTAATTCAAAATTCACAATTGAAACTGAGAAATGGGCACCAGGTTATCAAAATTCTCAGTAACCAAACGGTGGGACCCCTAAGTCCCAATGCAATCTTGCAAATTGAGTTGATTTATTTATACTAAACAAACAAGCTAACAAGAAAACTGAAATCGTCAATGTTTGGAGATTTGAAGGAAGGAGAAGGAGGAGACCTGGCGACTTCGCGGCCGATGCCGCTGGTGGATCCAGTGACAATGCAAGTGAGATCGTTGATGGGAGGCAAAGGCATGGGGTTGGGCACCAACGAGAAGCTTTCGTCGATGAGGGTGAGGAGGACGACGACGAGGAAGCAGGGCAAGATCGACGACGAGCGACGAGCAGGACGAGGGACGTTGGGGATCCTCGCAGAGATGAGGACGAGCAAGACGTTGGGGATCCTCGCGGTTTTCTCTCTGTGCTTACGAGTCCGCCCAAAATTGGGGTTCTTCGTTAAGAACTCGTAAGGAGGCGTGTAATCCGAGCGAGTCCCACCTAAGCCCATTAAAGCTAATCCGGTTGCACACCAAACACAGGACTATAGTCTAGTCCAGTCCAAGCCTTGCTAATCCTGTCAAACAAACGTGCCCTAAGTGTAAGGGCATGAAACACTTTAAGTGGTTTTAGAAACTAAACATATTTTTTCTAAAACTTTTTCAGTCATTTTAAAAGCTGTTTCAACAAACCCTAAATAATTTGAGATAAAGAATTGGACTTATTCATAAGTAGTTGTAATTTTATGGGAAGATTCCTCGTTTGAGATTCGATATCACTTATTAGAATTAAGTGTCCAACTAAATAAAGAGTTGAAGTGTGATTAACTTGATACAAATAATAATACTACATTCAATTATTCGAAAAGTATAGATGAAATTCAAACTTTTGTTGGAGATGAAATTCAAATTTAAATGCAAGAGAACTCAATTAACTAACTTAATGAAAGCTTTAAGTACACTGAAGTGCACCTGATTTAAACGGAATAAAAATTTGCATTTAAGAAAATATTGTTTTGTTTGTTAAAAAAAAAAAATTGTTTGGTTGGTCACCAAAAATAAATAGGGGTATTTTAGTCATTTGAAACAAAATGATCACATATATCATCTCCTTCTCTCCCCTCCTCTTATATTTTTTTTTATAATCTTTTTCTCTATATAAAAATTCACAATAAGATGTTGATGTGGTTTCATCATAACTGTTTAAATAGGAGGAGAGAGAATCCTACTTTGAATATTTGCACGCCCAAAGCATGAACCAATTGTCACAGCCCGTCCCGAATTATTTTTATTGGTGGTATGAAAATACTAAATTGCCCTTAGACGTTAGTTGGTGTGGTGGGTGATATTTTTGGATGTGGTCCAATTCATGTTAAGTCCTAATTGTTTGGGAACTAAATTTTTCCTAGTTTGTGGTTGTTTGTTTTGTTGCCAACTAGGACCGCACACACTCACACACACTCATACCCTTACCCGTTGACCTTTCTCTCTCCTCCCTCTCTCGGTTTTCATCCATTATCCGTACAATTGTACGATCAACTCGTGAACCAATCAATTCAGGCACGGATCAAGGTTTTGGAAGCCATCTTCGTGTTCCTTGTGAGCTCAGGAGCACATCCATACCATTTTTAGAACATGAATCATTCCAAAACCCGAGAACCCAGAAATCCCAGATTGTGAGCACTGTTCATGTGATCGTAATTGTGGACTTTTCAGCGAGTTTTAAGGTCATATGAAGCCTTAAAACATCTTCACAAAGCTCATGGAGTAACTTTGGAGTGATTTGGACGTCGGGAAGCTCGGGTTCAATGAGTTGCAGAGGTGGCCAGATTATCGTGCTTTTTCCAGCGAGATTATGTGGATTTTAGGGCTTAAAATTGGTAAGTTTTTGTTCTACTCGTTGTAAGCTTCATTGTGGTATAAAATTCATGAGTTTTGGTTGAAAAATGAAGAAGATATGAAGGTTTAAACTTTTTCCCAATTTCTGGCGACGACGACGATCTCCGGCGAACCAAGGAAGACAAAGGAGAATATTCCGTCAAGTCTAACTGAATATTTTAACGGTGTCAGGTAACGCCGTATACTTTTATTAAGGTTTTAACGAAATATTCCACGAAATATTCTTAACAGCCGTTAGGCTCATTTAGGGTTTGGTCGCGCGTCTGGCCATGCCTTGGCCAATATGGGGACGTTCGTGGTGTTGAGTAGATCACGTTGGTATATTCAAACACCCCATTTGAGCATTGTATGAGAAGTTATTAGCTAGTTTTGGTTATATGCTTTAATTAATGTTTATTTAGTTATTTTGCATATAGGTGAGACCTATCCTGAGGACGAGCGCCATCAATCGAGGCTCGGGAGTTACGACCCTTCGACATATCAGTGAGTGGGTTTTTAGTTTTCCGTATATACCTATATACTTGAGATTTTTCCCAAAAAATGAAATGCCATGCAAAGTATCTGCCTATTTTATTTATGCATTAGTAGTTGCATATATTTATGATTGGTGATGCGGACGCACAGGTAAGTGCCAGGTAAGTTCATAAATTAAAGATATGAGATTGCTTTAGTTATGCGAGATATGATGTGTTGCATTGATAGCTCATAAACCTGCACCCCGGTGTTAGTGCTCCCGCCCAGAGTTAAGGCACAGTCTTTCACGTGATGTTCACCTCTCGCACCATATGCTCATCTTGGATCCAAGGTATGTGTACAAGCTTGTCGTACAAACCATTATAAATGGTTCTGACTCGTAAGTGACCCGCGATCATTCACACAGTTTTCACGTGATCGTAGCACTATGGCATATTTATTTTACACCTAGTCATGTCGTACATACCACTTTAGGTGGTTCTGACTCGTGTGCAGGATTTGATATGGTTGAGTGGTTATGAGCTATAGACTCAGCCGTGCAGGTCACGTTAGGTGGATCCGGCTGATATGATATCTAGCATTGATATATTTTAACTAAATTACTTATGGCATTTCATTTAGATACTTTGGCATGGTATATTTCTATGGATTTTTATCCTAAGCCTGATTTCTGATATAGTATATTATATTTTATGGGAAGTTATACAGGTTTAACGACGAGGGGTTAGAACTTTTGAGAAATGAAATGATTTTAAAAAACTTTGTTTTTGCCCACTCACACTTTCTGTTTTATGCCCCTCCAGGTTTTAAGTAGAAGTGCTTTGGTGGCTCACGGGGATTTCGACGGTGGTTCTGACAGAACATCATAAATGTAGGATCATCCTTGGGTTTTGTATAATTAGTATTTGTCCTGCCTGACTGCACTTAGGTTATTTATGCTCTGGTTGTGTATTTCACACTTAATCCCGCACTAGTACTTTATCTTAGCTAATACTGCTTGTAGTTTGGTTTTTATTCACTCGTATTTCTCTATATCAATTTTGCTTCCGCACTGTGCATATGGTTACGTCACCCTCATGTGACGACCAGCACGCCTTGATTTAGGTCGGGGTGTGTCACCAATGGTGAAAGAAAGGACCGTTGACAAATTCTCTTCTTCCTAATTTATTATCTTTTCCTACTCCTTTTACAACAATTTTCTTTAATAGTTCCGACGCTTGAGTTGTCTGGAAAATAAACAAGAGGATTAACTTTAACCAATCAAACGGTCAAAATTGTTTAAAAAATCAGACTACTTGATAGATAAGATTATTGAAGACAAACCCCTTTTTACGCTTCCATTTCTTTAATTCCTATTCTATTTCTTGTTTATCAAGCAAACCCATAGATTAGTGGCACACATAAACCCTTATTCTTTCTCTAAATTTCTGTCTTGTGTCACAAGTAACCTCATAAGTCCAATTTTCATGATAGGTACGTTTTTCACAGTATGCTGATGCAGCTTTGGAGATGCTAATCTAAATGGCAATCAAATATGAATTAATTAATAATTAGGTGTCAACGTGTTGTACTAAAACAAGTGTTGCATATACCAAAATTAAATAAATCACGGCAAGTAGTCTAGTAGAAATGTTGTAGAATTTCAAGTCAGGTTTATTTCTGTGTTGGATTTGAGGCACGAAGTTAGCAAAAACACGGATGATTCTCTGGTTGAAAGCTTTGGGAAGACTTGTACAATTTGACTGTGGCCAAGAGTGAACTGAAATGCCTTTAGCCTTTCTTGACCCCACTAAAAATTAATCCTTTCCTTCACAGTGTAGGATACCTCAGGCTTTAGCCTAAAAAATCCAAAATTAAATAAATAAATAAATAAATAAAACAAGAGTTGCCATTATAGTCAAATTGATCAATTGCTGAAGTCATTGTAAATGTAACACATACAGAGTTGATATATAATATAGATGATGTTGTTGAATTAATGGTATGCGTGCAGTAGAACGTAAATTAAACAAAACACAATGTTTAAGAGGTTTGGCAAGTGTGCCTATGTCTTCAGGACAAAAGCAGTTGTCTCTATCATTATCAAACTGAAATTACAAAGGCAATGGAAACAATAGCTAGTGTATCTTCTTCTTCTATTGCTTGTGGTACATTTTTGAGCTAATATGCCATTATATAGGAATTGTGATATGTGATGATTGAAGGATTGGATAGAAATTCTTGAAATTGTGTGCCTCTCCACTGAGCCACTTTCCTGGACTTTGTCCATACAGGGAAGTCCATTCAAGCCAAAACTTCCATCCACATTTACAACGTATGCAGATTTTTACATCTGCAGACCAAATGTACTATACTGTTGTACGTTTTTGCTTCTTTGGGGGTAAAATATAACTCAAATGTTACCAAGATGAAATGTAGAAAATATAGAGAGATCTATGTGGAAGTCAAAACAGACAAAAATAAATCGGTGTGACCTGCCAATGCGACCCCCCTTCCCCCACCCTCAAAACACTAATTGTTTTGTCTGAAGGTGCTATTTGTCCTTTTGGCACTATTCACTTCATATTATTCGTTAACATAGAACTATTTTTGGAACATAGCACATCATGTACTGCATAAATATGTCTTGTATTTACGTACCATCATCAACGACATTGAAAAATTGAGAAACGTCGAGTTCAAATTATCGATATAGCTTGTACAATATCTTATTCAATGTCGAGCTCAAAATTCAAGTGATGGTGAAGATTAAGGATTAAGGAAGTCATTATGTAATGTGATGTTGGTACCATGATAGCGAAGATTAAGGAAAGATTAGTTGTTAAATCAAAATTTGCATCGTAATTAAAAAAAGTTGGGATGAATCTTTATATTACCTCAAATTTTATGTACCCACATGATAGCTTTAAGCCTTTAGTTATGCCGTACTAGAAAGATTAGTGAACATAATTAATTGACACATAGACCAATTTTGTCAATATTTGAAAAAGATTATAAAAAGTTCACTTGAGAAGGGAGAAAAAAGAAAAGAATAATAGAAAATAAATTGAACATTGGGAATATATTCAAACAAAAAAGAAAAATCTTTGGGAATATATATAATATGAAGTAGGATTCTCTTCTCTTCAAATTTCATTCCTTAGATCGGTCTATTTTTCATTCTTTCTCTTTCTATAAAGAAGTCAATACAAGATATTAACGTGGCTTAATTTCAACCATTCAAATAGAAAGGGACTTGAGGGGAGAAAAAATTGGAGGGAAGAGAATTCTACTCATATAATGCAGGATGAAGCTGAGTAAGAGCATCTCCAAAGGAGATGTCAAAATCCTAGGTGGAATGCCACTGTATATATTTGACATCAAAAGTCTCTCAAACCCTAAGTGTTATTTGTTGATTGGATTTGAAGACTTTGTGATTTGAAGTCAAATTTAATATCAATGTCAAATTTACTTTAATTCATTTTAATGGTGTGTCCTTTATTCCACTTGCATTTCAACCAATACAAATTTTGTTTCAACATTTTTTTAATAATTACAACCATTTAAAACTTTATTTAAATAATAAAATAACATTTGATAACTCAGTTGGAGAAGTATAAAATTTGACATAAGACTTCAAATTGCCACACCAACCATCAATTGTAATTTAACTTTTATAATTTGACATTTCCTTTTGAGATTAAGTTTGTCTTTGTCTTTGTAATGCTGTAGATTTCCCCATCAACTTATATGTAAAGACAAGGAGGACATGTCGAAATCATATTGGTAGGAGCCTTTAAAAATTATTCAAACCCACCTTAACCTTTAAGATTTGAGAAAATGGGACAATCTAGGCTAAATCATAGTATTGTAATAATGGAGATTTGTAAAGGATCTATAACTCAGTTAGTTATGTAAGTATCCGTTATTAAGTTTGAACATATATGCACCAATAGAATACTGAACCCTTGCTTATATGAATACCTTGTGTAGTATCAAGCCTAATTGACCTCAGATATGCGATTTAACCTCAAAAAGGTTTGATGAAATAAACAATGGATCATATCCTTAAAAATCTCAAGTTATTGTTGTATTATCTCTGATGCGAGACTTCTCTTCACATCTTTTGGGCTAGAGCAAGCTAAATTTACACTACTTACCTATGAGGTCTTATATTCGATTTTTCCCTCCTTTTTATCGATTGTATAAGAAAAATGATAGAAATCTATGGAAGCATAAATGTAACCATCAACGCAAAACTAGGAGGGGAGAGAGGAAAAAAGAGAAAAAGAAAGAAAGGTGCATGAAAGAAGAAGAAAACAAGGGAAAGAACGTGGGTGTCGTTATCAGAGTTCTTTGGGGATACTCCGCTGATTCTCTGCCCTCCCACTTCCCGTACTCTTCAATGCCTTCTTATTTTGTGTGATCACGATTAAATCACGTTAACATTTTATATTATTTTTTATAGAGATAATAAGATTAAAAAATATATATATATAAAATATTGACGTGACTTAATCGTGACCACACAAATAGAAAGACAAAGAAAATGGGAGCAGAGAATCTGCCTCCTACTCATATATCACTAAAACCCTAGCACCATGCAGTGCAGGGGACCACATGCATGATAGAAAGTGTAATCAGGCCTTTTAATTGTAAAAAGGAGATAGGGAGAGTTGTTTGGTGCTTTTTCTCTCTCTCTCTCTCATTCACTCTCTTCCTTTTAATTGTACGAAATATTTTTGCCCACCACTTAAGTGAAGGTGATAATTAATATTTTATTTATTATCGTTCTGTGTAGTGAAAAAATACAAATTTTAAATTTAAACTTATTTAATGATGATAAATACGATAATTAGCATTACCTCTACTTGACGGTGATGAGCAAAAATACACCATTTATTGCCTTCCTTTCCTTCCGTTTTGATCGAAAGTAAGGTTAGTGGTTGCTCTCTGTGTTTCGCAACCACAAGGTAGAAAAAGGAATGGAAAACTGTTATGCATTTGAGTTGTGATTTACGACAATTGACAGAGATCGACAACAATTTTTTTTTCCGGCAACACAACAATTCTTTTATGCGCCATATCTGATAAAGTTTACGTGAGATTCGCCACATAACAATAATTTTCATCCGAAACAATTAATTACATAATCTTTGTTAAAGCATGTTTTGCACTACTTTTAATGAACACTTGATAAGGTTCAGACATATTTCTACTAGTATCAGTCGTCAAATAAATGCTTGCCACATGTGGCCTTAGGTTTACGAAGAGTTTTTCTCTTATGTAAGGCAGTAATAGTTTAGTCTGTCAAAGTAGATTTTTGTTTTTTTTTTATCAAACGATAGATTTTGTTATATTAGATGTCAGATTAGCCACCGACGAAGTTTGAACCATGTCATCATGCAATGACTCAACTCCTTTCCGCCACTGTAGTAAATGGCCATTTGCTATCAAAGTATATTTGAGTTAAGTCAATTGGTTAGGACAATGCTCCGCTTCTTGCACTGAAGCTTGAGTTTCTTACTGTCATTTAGGATATTTTAAGTCTAGACTTGCCTTAATAAAAATAGTCACCCAAAACTTGGAACTAATAATTATACCAGAATTTTAGCGCTGTAGTATAATGGTACTCAATTTCACTTATAAATAAAAGATTTCAGATTTGATACCAAATTTTATTTTGGTATAATGATATTAAAACAATAATTATATATACCAAAATAAGGAATTGGATCCTCTCTAACGACCCTTGTGTGTTGGTCAGGAGGCTCTTGAGCCAAGCTGAGGAGATGATCCAATTCCCCAAAATAAAATTGAACCAATGATGGGAAATATACAAGATAGGCTGAGTTGTAGAGCATTTAGGCAACTACCCAACAGCTCAAGACCATTTTGGACAAGTTTCGTATTCTTTTGTTTGGTTAATGGGCTCAGTTGTTTTGGTTTTGGCTAATAATTGGGCCTTCAATTGTCAAGTCTGGTTTTAATGCAATGGGCCGTATATTGGCTCTCATAGTAAACCCAATTACCTGGAAAAGCCCAAACGACGAGAAAGCCTCCGAAATTGCCATAGCCAGAGTTCCCTTCAGTCTCGAGTCCTCAGCCTCCATCCACCACGACCCGAAATCAGGACCCCAAAAGCGCCGCCGTCAACCTCCGCAAGTAAGTAGTTTCTGGGTTTTCCTCCTACTACTGTTTTCTCATCATCTATATTGTTTCACTGTTTCCGTTAACTGGTTGGATGCGTGTTCTGTGCCATCCAATAATTTGTAGAGCACTCTAGGTGTTTGCGTAAATGCCCCAAAGAAGTTTACTTTGTGTTTGTGTTGGGATTTCAGCGTGAAATGGTCTTAGTCTTTTCTGGCATTTGGTTTTCTGATGTCCTTGCTCTGTTGTGCAGAAATCTGAGCACGATGATCCAGGTGGCAAGGTATTTCAGGAGAACACTCTTTTCTGCAGCTAAATCGGAAACTTCTGCTGCGGCTTCGGCGGCTAGGTCGACGGAGTACAACCCTCTTGAGGAGTTCTTTGAGAAAGATAGAAGCCAAGAGGAAGAAAAGCCAGTTGTCTACGGTATGTTGTTTTCATTTCCATTGTTTCTGGATGTTAATTACCTATGTACATTTGGAAAAATTCCATTAATACCCAAGTTTTCATCTTTCTGTAGAAAGAAGCTGCTTTTGTTCATGTATCTTATTCGAATAGCAAATACGAAATTATATTGTGTATTCAGAATCGAATTATTATGCTGATTTCATGTACAAAAATACTGTTAGTTAAGCAATGGAGAGAGTTTATGCTTCCCTTATGAGTTTTCATGTTATTATACTCACATCGCAAGAGATTTTTTGGATAATCGTGCGGTGCCCAGCTGCTTCTTTTCAGTGTATTGTTGTTTTGCAAGTTATGCGCAGAAATTCTAGCACGAATATAAAGTTTAAGCATTACTTTACATATTATTGGTTATTTCCCTTTTCAATTGGTATGTATTACATGTTAATTATGTGAAGGGTTTTTTCTCTTTTAACCTCCATCCTTTTATTCTTTTGATTTTCTGATGTCACTTTGTGCAATGCATTTCTACAACACTTTTGGATGTAATCTGAATTACTTCACTGAAGATTCTTATTTTGATACTTCCCTCACCGTCAGGTCGAAGTTGGAAGGCAGCTGAATTGCGTCTGAAGTCTTGGGATGATCTCAATAAGTTATGGTATGTTCTGCTTAAGGAGAAAAACATGCTGATGACTCAACGCCAGATGCTTCATGCCCAGAATCTCCGGTTTCCCAATCCTGAGCGCCTTCCCAAAGTATGACCCTTTCTTTTAACTATTTTTTATGTACTTGTCTTAATACTGGGGAAGTTTTCCAAACATGTTTTTTGCACGAAAACTGGTGCCTTTCCTTCTTTTTCAACTCCTACTTCTGACTTTCTCACTATATTCATCTACTTGTTCGGTATGTTCGGTTATATCCATATTTTTTACTTGCAAAACCAGTGTCATTACCTGGCTACTCAGAAGTCAATAAGCAACACCTGTGCTTGAACCATGTTGCAGCAGACTCTTTCTTTTTGTTGGATTCTCTACATTTGAGTATTAGTCTATTAGATTAGATATTTATTTGTTTTATATGCTGGCATGATGCCGCTTACATACAATGTGAAGTATGTCTTAAACTACTGGATGGCAAACGTTCTTTTACAGTTTTGTTTTAATTGGTTGCTTCAGCGTGATTCCACAAAAGAAAAATATCAGAAAATGGGAACTATAACCATTTAGAATCTACTTTTGTTGTTCTGGCCAAGTTTTCTTTCTTCTCGTATTACTAATGTCATCTTGAAATTCAGGTGAGGAAGTCAATGTGTCGTATCAAGCATGTTCTCACTGAGAGAGCAATCGAAGAACCAGATCCCAGGAGGTCTGCTGAGATGAAGAGGATGATAAATTCTCTGTGATAACCTATCAATCTCTGGAGTCAACCGTGTTTTGGATATGCCAGTGCAATGCCGATGCTGCCTTCCTTTTCTTCTTGTAGGACTAGAACTTATAGTGATTCGATACTGTAAGTGTAGGAACAACTTGTAATCTGTTGTTGAATCCATGATGGTTTTGTTTTGCGTTTTGAGACCGTCTCACGACAAATGATAAATTTGTGGCCTTTGTTTGCAAATAATCAATACTATTTCTTCCAGTTGCATTCTGATTGCTTCAAAATCTACTTGTTTCTACATACTAGGAGTCTAGGAGCCAAGACCTCATGCCAAATATGGTATTTCATAATACCATATTCTAGAATAAATTAGAATGCATGGTTTCTACGTGCTAGGGGCAAGGAAGCGTTGCTCTCGGTTTCATACAGCCAACCCTACTTAGTGAGATAAATTAGATGCATCATTTCTATGCCAAACAAACGATGGTGACTGCATACTCTCTTATTTATTCACTTCAATTTTAAATTCGATTTCTTATTTTTATTCCCTCCATTCCCTCCACCAACCTAATATTCCATGCATCTCCAACCATCTATATTTTTCCACATATTCCATAGCACTTGTTGCCAAATTCTTATGGTGTGTGTGTGTATATATATTTATATATATATATATATATATATATATATATATATATATATTATGTATATATAATCTGTATGGCCATGACATTATACCCACAACCACAAGGTGCCTAAACTATGTTCAAAAGACTAATTCTTTTGGAATAAATGCTAATGATTGGATTTGGATCCAATGGTGAGTGAAAAGTGACTATAAGCTTTTGTGTTCACTAAATCATAGACACTAGGGGCGGAGCTTCATCGACGGTTGAACATACTTTGACTCGATTCACCTTTTTAATATAAATATACGTATCTAAAGTTCAATTTCTATTTAATTCAATCTTTCGACCCAACAACTTGACGCACATCTCCAGCCCAGCTTACTTTGTCAACTTGACTCCTACCACAAAGGAATTGGGAAACGGAAGACATTTTTGTGCTTTATGATGTGAAAGAAATAGAATTTCAGAAAAAAAAATTCAAAAATTTAGATAGACTGCTTTCACAAAAAAACAAGGCTCTTCAACCTTTTGTGATAGTAACCTAACTAGCTAATTCTACTTAAATGTTCTTGTTTTTTTTTTTTTTTTTTTTGAACATGTTATAAATATGTAAAAGTTAGAGAGATAACCTTTACTAGTAACAGGAGTGAAGCAGGTGTAAAATATCACATTGAAACTATAGCACTAGGGGATGACAAATCAAATAGGGAGGAATAGATGATGTTATTGATATTTCTTTTTTTCTGTATGTGTTTTTGAAAGCATACGGAGTGCTCTATTTATAGAGCAACTCCAATACTGATGCATTAATTATACATTAAAAATTTATAGCACCCTTTTGGAAAATGTGATATTTTGCATCCCCAAAGTCAATTTCAATTTGTATGTTTTCAATATCATTGTGGGCATTCACTAACCCACCAGCATTTTCAACATAACAAAAAATATTATATACACTAAGTGAGATGACTTAGTCTCATAATAAGCTTGCAATAATGTAGTTCAAATTCGTTGTTGACACTAAAATTACCGGGTCCAAACTTCATGGCAAACCCTCAAAACAAGTTATTGATTTAGCAAAAAATAATACAAAATAAAAACTTCCTTTAATTTCTATTTGTTTATTTATGAAACCCCAAAAGGCAGATAGGTATGTTCAAAAACAGAAAGAAAAAAAGCACATAGGTTACAAAGACCACATGATTTATATAGACAAAAAAAAAAAAAGAAAAAAAAATATATTCATGGCAGAGACAGAAACATTTACATCACCCACCACTTACCACCTTGCTTTTAGTTATGTGTTGGAACAACCCAAGACAACCTTAACTTCTCCATCATACTCTCCCTCGTGGGAATTGCAGTTACTAACCCCCACCCCAAATTACCCTCTTACCCCTCCCTTGACAGCTTCATTTGACCCCATCCAATACCATTGACAGCTTCACACGACAATAATATGTCACACCACGCTTTACCAACGTATTGAAAAAATTTATATCAAACGAATTAACCAGCATTTGACGTTTTGCTTTGTTAATGCATTATCCTTTGTTTATGTAACAATGTATTAGTGAACACAAAAATCACGACAATAATATACTCGTTCTATAAATGCTGCTCTCTAAAACCTAAATAACCCGGTGTTTACGAATAAAATATAAAAAGCAATAGTTTAATAAAAATTAAAAAAAAAAATCACTACAGGATGGTCCAGTGGTTAGAGACGAATTTCAAGTCCGTATTCCACACATCACATTTGGTGGCCAAGAAGAGGCTGAAATGCCTGTGTGAGTCATATCGGCATTCAAAATAGTCTGTCGTGGCAAAACCATTAGCTGATCCCTTTAAAATAATAAAAAATACAAAAATTTTAAGTCACAAGTAATCAATGACCATGGATGCCCCTCTAGAAATCCCAGAAAAATCAGAAGTCAAATGGGGACAAAACGGTCAAACACAAATCCCAGCCACGGTTCTGAGTCCCTGCAAGTGAATCCAGTCCAGTCACATATTCTAATTCTTAAAAAAATTAGGGGCACATTGTTTTTGTCATATCACTCGCGGGTGAGGTTACACTTCACTCTGCCCGGTCTGCCCGATCTACCCGCCTGCCCGAGACTCTGCAGCTTTGCTCTCGCTACCAAGTACACCTTTCCCTTTTGCCGTCTGGCTCTTTCTCTACGACTTTCTCTCTCTGAAGTAGATCGAAAGCCGGCTCGAAATCGGGACTTCTTGTTGGATCTGACCTTCAATTAGATCGGGACTTGTTGTCTGGGATCCTAGAATCGTCGCAATTCGATTTGGAATTCGGAGTTTCTGTGCGCTCGGATTCGTTTGGGGGGCAAAATTAGGGTTTCATTTCGGGGGAAGCAGTGAATCCGGGGCTTCGTTGAGGGCGGATGGGCGGAGAGGTGTGGAAAAGGAGGGGTTTTGGCGGGAATTGAGGGGCGAGATTGATGGTCTTTGTTGGAATTGAAGGAGGGATCGCGGTAGGGATTGGGGAAAATGCAAGGCTATGCATGGGAGGGGAAGTGAGGAGAGGAAACGGAGTTGGCACATGTTGAAAGTCCCCACGCGTGTATGCGTGGCCAATGGTTCTTCTTCATCACCCTCGTCTTTACCCAATTCGTTTTTCAAGGTTTGGCTTTCTCTGCTGGTTTTTTTTGTCTTTTGATTTTTGGGTGTGCGTTTTGTTTGCTTTTCGGGGTTTCGGATTAGGTGTTGTGATTGTTGTGTGTTATTTTGGGGGTGTTATCAGTGGAGAAGTGAAGTGGGGTTTTGCTTGTTTGATATGGATAACAATGTTATGGATTGAATTTTGCGTTAAGATGGATGTGTTGTTGACTTTGGGGTAGATAAATGAGGGAATTCTACCATGTTAGATATGAAAAGTAGCAGATGAAACAGTTTGTGAAATTGGGGAGAGGACCGTAAAAGGGAAGGTGCAAAGTTGGATTCGTAGTCGTATTTTTGGTGTGATTTGTAGTTGTCAGGGATCTCTATCACAGGGGAGGGGTATGTAATATGCCGAGTGTGAATTATTATGTGGGGTGCTGTAATGTGTCAATCTTTTTGGGAAGAATGTCAATTTGGTACCAAATTTTGGTATCAAAATTGGAAGAGTGATACTTTTTTATGGGTTCAGTTAAGTTCCCTTCTTTATATGAGGGATGGTTTTTCAGTCGTTGAGCAATTCCCATATCAAGTCATTGGTTCTTGGACCATGTGATGGTCAGAATATTGATGAGCGTTGACATACTGTTTGTGATAATTCTCTCTTCTGTATGTATGTTTGATAACTTCATATTCTGTATGTAGCATTTTAATTCTTTGTTTTTAATATCTACTCGAGTCGTTTCCCTTATTATCATTCATTTAGATACATAAGTTGCAATGAGTGATAGATGCAATGAATCTGCTCAAGAGTTTTTCCCTTATTGTTAAATGGTTAGATAGTCTTAAATTTTTCCCATAATAACGCTTTATTTTTCTTGCTGTTGTCAGTTTAATGACTCTTCTCTAGAAGGTACAGCAAAGCATTCTTTGCTGAGGGGATATTTCCGTTTTTGTTCTACAATTTTGCATTTGAAACTGACTTTCAATGAAAGTCTGTCATACCCATAGATTAATTGTGAGAAAGCTCCCTCTTTTAGGGGGAACTGAGAATGGAAGTGCTGCTTGGGCATGGTGTTATGCTTGGCCATCATGCTACACCATCATAAGGCTCCTCTGATCATCTGAACTTCATTTTTGTCATGCATATTATTTGTGGTGTATGCTAATTATTCAAGATGTTTCACATATTTTCTGCACATTTGCCTGTGCTAACCGGCATAATCCTCCTCTGAACAACTTCATTTTTGTAGGACGGACGTAAGATCAGTGTTGGTGATTGTGCTCTTTTCAAACCACCCCAGGATTCTCCACCCTTCATTGGAATAATTCGTTGTGTGACTACAGGCAGAGAGAAGAAGTTAAAATTAGGTGTTAATTGGCTTTATCGACCTTCTGAAATAAAGCTTGGCAAAGGCATCCTGTTGGATGCTGCGCTGAATGAAATTTTTTATTCCTTTCATAAGGATGAGATACCTGCCGCATCGTTACTTCATCCGTGTAAAGTCGCGTTCCTTCCTAAAGGTGTTGATCTTCCGTCAGGGATTTCATCTTTTGTGTGCCGGCGTGTTTATGACATCACAAATAATTGTTTATGGTGGCTAACTGATCAGGACTTTATTAATGTGAGTTTAGATCATTTCCACATTCTCTGGGTGTGCTCATATGTTTAAACATTCAGAGTAATTGATATTGTTTCTTTTGACAGGAGCGACAAGAGGAAGTAGATCAATTGTTGTATAAAACTCAAGTAGAAATGCATGCAACTGTGCAGTCTGGTGGCCGATCCCCAAAACCAATGAATGGTCCAACATCAGCATCACAGTTAAAAGTTGTGTCAGATGGTGTCCAGAATAGTGGCTCATCTTTTTCCTCTTTAGTTAAGGGGAAGAAAAGGGAGCGGGGAGATCAAGGATCTGAGCCTGTCAAACGAGAACGCACTATGAAAACAGATGATGGGGATTCTGGCAGCTTTAGACAGGAAACCACTTTAAAATCTGAAATTGCCAAAATAACAGAAAAAGGAGGCCTTTTAGATTCTGAAGGGGTTGAGAAATTGCTGCAGCTCATGATACCTGATGAAAATGAGAAAAAAATAGACTTGGCTGGCCGGTTAATGCTTGCTAATGTCATAGCAGCCACAGATAAATTTGATTGCCTTAGTCAATTTGTACTCAGGGGTGTGCCAGTATTCGATGAATGGATCCAAGAGGTTGGACATAAAGGGAAGATAGGTGATGGGAATGGACCCAAAGATAGCGATAAATCTATTGAGGAGTTTCTCTTGGTTTTACTTCGGGCACTGGATAAGCTGCCTGTTAATCTTGAAGCTCTGCAAATGTGTAACATTGGAAAGTCTGTAAATCACTTACGGACGCATAAGAACTTGGAAATCCAGAAGAAAGTAAGAAGCTTAGTTGATAAATGGAAGAAACAAGTTGAAGCTGAAATGGATGCAAAGTCTAATTCAAATGCGGCTGTCTCCTGGTCTGCAAGACCACGCTTCCCAGAAGTTTCTCATGGTGGAAACAGGCATTCTGGTGGATCTGTTGATGTTGCCGTGAAGAGCTCAGTCACACAGCTCTCCGTATCCAAATCTGCTTCAGTTAAGCTTGTTCATGGAGATGGTATTACCAAATCTGCTTCAGTATCCCCGGGATCTTTGAAATCAGTTCCCTCACCAGTGTCAGCAAGTTCTAACTTAAAAGATGGACTGCCTCGAGTTGTTGCTGTTGGCGTCACAGTTGATCTTCCTTCGACAACTCCAAGGGATGAGAAAAGTAGCAGTTCTAGTCAATCTCACAACAACAGTCAGTCGTGTTCGAATGATCATGCAAGAACTGGAGGTATTTCTGGGAAAGAGGATGCGAGGAGCTCTACTGCTGGTTCAATGAATGTGAAGGTATCAGGTGGCTCTTCCCGACCTCGGAAATCAACAAATGGCTTCCCAGGCTCTGCTCTTTCTGTAGTTCAAAGGGAAACTTTGTCAAGCAGAAGTTCATCTTTGCACAAGAATCCAGTTCCAGAAAAATCATCACAGCCTGGATTGACGAGTGAAAAGGTACTAGATGGACCTTCTGCTGAGGGAAATGGACCCAAGTTGATTGTTAAGATTCCAAATTGTGGTCGCAGTCCTGCACAAAGTGGCAGTGGAGGTTCGTCTGAAGATCCTTTAAATACTATTAGCAGAGCTGCTTCTCCCATGCAAAAGGTTGAAGCTTATCGAGCCATGGTTAACTCAGATGTGAACAACGAGTCATGGCAAAGTAATGATTTCAAGGATGTACTGACTGGATCGGATGAGGGTGATGGATCCCCGGCTGCTGTTACTGATGAAGAGCATGATAGGCCCGGTGACAACTCTAAGAAGATTGCCGAAGTCCCAAAAGCTGCTTCCTCGTCATCTGGGAACGAAAAGTCGGGGAATTTGCAGGATGCTTCTTTCAGCTCTATACATGCATTAATTGAAAGCTGTGCGAAGTATTCTGAAGGTAATGCCTCTTTGTCAGCTGGAGATGAGCTTGGTATGAATCTGCTGGCTAGTGTTGCTGGAGAGATGTCTAAATCTGAATCCCCAACTGATTCTCCTCAAAGGTCTACCCCGGTTTCTGAGTATCTCTGCAAAGGCACTGATCCCAGAGTCAAATCACCTCCAGTTGATGAGCTTGCTCGAGATGAAAATCAGTCTAATGATGTCGCTGATGATGAATGTGAGAACCACGGTGTTGCATTCACTACTTCTGGGGCTAAGAATGGGGTTGTCCAATCTTTTTCTTCCCTGCCTGAACAGTCTTCTGTAGCAGAGGACACTGGAAATCTATGCTCTTCAAGTAGAAGTTTTCATCATTCTGCAGAACCCACCCCAGAAAGCAAAGAAAAATCTATGGAAGTTACTCTAGCTCCTTTTACTGCTTCCCCTCCTAGTACAGTTGAGAAAGCTATGGACGGTGAAGGAGTACCTCTTCAAGACAAAAAGGTGGTTGGTGGAGTGAGTGCTGATGTCATTTCAGAAAATAAGGTCAGTGATGTTAGTTCGAGGGTAGTAGTGGGGAATGAAGCCATTGAAGAACATTCCTTGTACCCAGAGTTTGATGTTGATGGTATGATAAAAACTTCAAGTTATGAAGGGAGTGTACATACGGAGGAGAAACCATCTAGTTTAAAGAAGCATTCTGAGTTGGTGAATGGAACCTGTGAAGAAGCGCTGCTTTCTTCTAGTTTTCGTAAAGGTTTGATCTCAGAAAAAGTCAGTGAACTGAAGGCTGAAACAACTGATGAAAAGGATGGCCCGAGTTATTGTAATCAGGCTGAAAATCCCAGACTTGATTCAGAAAGTAATGGTCCTGGCACTTTGAAAACAGAAAATAATGATCTTACAACTCCTGGGAGTCAAGCTCTAGGTGGCTCTAGTTCCGCTGTTACTGATAATACCGGTGAAGATGTAGAGGAGAATATGAAAACTAAAGAAACTAATGATCAAGTTGTTGAACCTGGTATTAGGAAGGTGTCGCCTGATATTCCCATGCAGGAAGTAGAAGAATATTTGAGGCCGAAGAGTTCTAAATTAACCAACATGAAAGCAGAAGAAGCTGAGGAATGTACATCTACAACTGCAGATGCTTCTTCTGTGTCTGCTGCAGGGGCAGCAGATGTGGATGCAAAAGTGGAGTTTGATTTGAACGAAGGCTTTAATGCCGATGATGGGAAATATGCAGAGCCAAATAATTTGACAGTACCTGGATGTTCAACTGCTCTTCGGTTGATTAGCCCGGTACCTTTTGCTGTTTCTTCTGTGTCTAGTGGCCTTCCTGCTTCAGTTTCAGTTCCTGCTGCAGCAAAAGGGCCGTGTGTTCCACCAGATGACCTGTTGAAGAGTAAAGGGGCGGAGGTTGGTTGGAGGGGATCAGCAGCTACAAGTGCGTTCCGGCCAGCTGAACCCAGAAAAGTTCAAGAATTTCCACTGGGTACAAGTATTTCAGTTCCCGAGCCTACACCGAGCAAGAAAGGACGCCCAACTTTAGACATTGACTTGAACATACCCGATGAAAGAATTCTGGAGGATATGGCTTCTCAAAGTTCTGCTCAAGAGACATCTTCTATTGCTGACACAATAAACAATAAAGCTTTTGCGGGTGACCAGTCGATGAGTATTGCACCCGTTCACAGTTCTGGAGGTCTTGATCTTGACTTGAATCAAGTTGATGAGGCTTCTGAAATGGTCAATTATCCATTGAGCAATAGCCATCGAATGGATAACCAAATCCTATCAATAAAATCAGGTGGACCTGTCAATGGAGAAGTTAGTCTTTGTAGGGATTTTGATTTGAATAACGGACCTGTTGTTGATGAGTTGTGTGCTGAACCGGCAGTGTTTAGTCAGCATGCCATGAGCAGTGTACCATCTCAACCACCTGTATCTGGTTTTAGGATGAACAATACAGAAGTAGGGAATTTCTCATCATGGTTTCCTCCTGGCAATACGTATTCTGCAGTCGCAATTCCTTCAATTATTTCAGATCGTGGAGAGCAGCCATTCCCAGTTGTTGCAACTGGGGGACCACAGACGATGTTGGGCCCCCCTAGTGGTAGCAACCCATTTAACCCTGATCTGTACAGGGTGGGGTCGGTTTTGTCACCTTCCCCAGCAGTGCCCTATCCTTCTACTTCATTTCCATATCCAGTTTTTCCTTTTGGAAGCAATTTTCCTCTGCCCTCAGCCGCTTTTCCAGGCGGGTCAGCAACATATCTTGATTCATCATCTGCCGGGAGGCTTTTTCCTGGGGTTCGTTCCCAGCTGTTAGGACCTGCTGGTGTGGTTTCATCCAATTACCCAAGGCCTTATGTTGTTAATCTTCCTGATGGTAGCAATAACAGTAGCGGTGAAAGCAGTAGGAAGTGGGGAAGACAAGGGCTTGATCTCAATGCAGGGCCTGGAGGTCCAGACTTAGATGGGAGAGATGTGACATCACCTCTTGTCCCGCGGCAACTATCTGTTGCCAGTTCACAAGCCATGGCTGAGGACCAAGCAAGGATGTTCCAGATGCAAGGTGGCACCTTTAAAAGGAAGGAACCCGAGGGAGGGTGGGACGCCTACAGACAGTCCTCGTGGAAATAGGCATGTCTAATTGCAGAACTGGGCGACTCGTGAAAGCTTGTAAGTCTTCTATTATGTATTTTTCCCTCCCGTATACAAGGTCTGGTAACCTGATTTGAGGGTTCAGGTTGCTGATTCTCATTTGACCTACCAAATAAAATGTTTTAGGATTTCATAGCCGGGAGTTTCTTCAATCATCTTTCACATTTTGTCGTTCAGCTCCAGAACTTGTCAATTTACATGTCTTCTAACCGTCATCTGTAATATAGATTGATTTAGTCTCATAACATTAATAAAGAAACCGACGGCTGCCTGTTGTCATTGGAAATACTGGGAAATTTGTGAAAAAAAAACGTCATTGCATTGTATACAGGTTTTTTATCAATTGTATTCAAGGGAAATAGAAATAGGAAGACTCCGGAAAACAGAACTGGTGAAAGAGAATTGGAATTATGTAAAAGAACTAGGTTTTGCGTGTCCTGCCTTCCGGGAACAGTTGAAAGTTTGTGTTGTACTTTACTTTTTCATTAATGAATTCGATGTCAAACCTAAGCTAATTATATTTGCCTCTCTTTATTTTCCAGTGCTTTGAGGATGGGCATTTGCTAACCCCTACGAGGTCATCATCTAAGCTTGTGTGCTTCCGGAGGATGGGCGGTAAGTGAGTTATTTGATGTTGTTCATGGTCTCCGACCCCCTCCTCTTTGATGTATCAGTTGTAATCTTAAAAGATATATGGGTTCTTCAAGCTGTTTGTTCCTTGAATTTGTTAGGCGGACGCGATCTTTGTTTCCGCGTTGTAGATATTCTAACAGTTAGAAAACATACTGCGGTTCCCATACACAATCTTTGGTGCCCCTATCGGTCTTCAATGCATTAGGTATAAACCCAAAACCATCCTCTCCGTTGCCAAACCTCTCCATTTGTCGATTTTTGACCGCTCAAAACAGAAGCTTCTGTGTTTATTTCTCTTTGATCACATATGCAAGCAGATCAACAAATTTTGGAACCTTTGGGTTGGTATAGTTGCTGTAGTTTGATGTTGTTTTGTAATTTGCTTTAAATTTCATTTGTCAACCAAACTTGTAGCTTCTCTTTCCGGTACAAGTGTTTCCGGGAACTTCATCGCTCGATGTTCGCGGTTACTCCAGATTTCGTAAATCTGGAGCATCGCGTGGTCTCCATTACGCATGGTACCAATAGCGACGCGGAATGTCTCGTAATGCATGATTGATATAAGGATTTCTCCAAGTAGCTTTGAGAAATTTCATCTAACCAAATACATCATTTTTGCACACAATAACTTTACAAATAAAGTAGCATCTGCAAACATAAGGCCGAGCTTGATAAAAACTATCGGTGTTACAATGGCATTCTGTTTTCATGGTACCTATCGCGTAATACGAAATTAGTAGAACGATACAAGCCGGTATGTTCAGATGGATTCCGTGCATAACCAAATGCACGGGATCCTCGACGGCCTGATGGTGAAGGAAGCTTTAACTGGCACTAGCGCGACGCGAATCGCGATCAAAACGGAAGAGGAAAGTTTTCACTTGAGGCACACTAGCCTCCGGCCGCAAAGGATGTTGCTGCAATTCGATCAAGGGCCGTATTATTCCCAGGAACTTAAACAGAAACTACGTATATGTGACCTAAATTAGCGCAGAATATGAAATTTGTGTAATATCGAAGCCCAAATTGACGAGAACGAAAAGGAAGACACTCACACTAGGCATCCCCGAGGTTGCTTTTTCTTCTTTTCCTTCTGCTTCTGCGGCGGCTTGATAACCACCCTGATCGCAGCATCGAAAACTGCTTTCACATTCTGCAATTGAAACGGCACAGGAGTGTTACGAAGTACGCAATGAGAGCAAATTTAAGGAAATCTACCATGGACCATGGACAGTGAAGGCATCCAAAGATTCCGAATCTTCGACATTTTTTTGTCAAAACAGGAGGACCAGACTGAAGAGAAGAGATTCATTGCAGGAAAAATATGATACATAGGCTCAAGAAAATTTTAGGGATTTGAGAAATGACTCAAGATTTCTGGAGACTGGCACTATGATCATAAGATGTTCTTAGACCGATCTCAAGGTTGACCAACTGATTTGGTTGAGGAAAAGGAAAATCCGGAAAGCAACACTATCGTCCCCATATGATCTGGGAGTTGTTATTTGGTTGAGGAAAAGGAAACACCGGAAACCTACACTCCCATCCCCATATGTCTGGAAGTTGGTTTGACAGCCAAACTAGTGAATCGTACATCCGCAACTACTAAGTTTGGGGTCTTCTAATGCTTGCATAGTAATCAATTATCCGTTTTCTATGGATCTTCCAAAAGCCGGCACATTGTCTAGTTTTAATTTGACAAGAAATTAGTTGGTTTTATCTGAAGAGGCATGCAACTCCTTAAACTATGCGGCTCCTTATAAACTGAACAATTTACTGGCCTATGAGAATGTAAGTACCATATTATTCATACCTGTTGGGTTTTTGAGCTGCATTCTATATAAAAAGAAGCACCAATCTGTTTGCGCAGCTCTTCACCCTGCTTATTTAGAAGAATAATCAGTGATATTACCCGTTGTTGCACGATACACAAAGCAATCTTTACTAAAAACCACACCTGTGCAGTGGTCACAGGTACCAACCCCGGGTGATCAGCCAAATAGTGCGTATCCTCTCGAAGATCTGCATATCAATTACAAACGAATCTTTAGTTCCAGAAGATGATATTGCTGACTCCAAATTCCCCTGCCAGTTAAAACGATTAACGATACAATCTGCGAGTGCGGTTAATTTAATGCTTCCCTGCATTACCATTGGTGCAAAATCAAATCCTATGTGCAGGTTTATGCGACAATTCATGATCGAATAAGATAGTTGTATCAATAGCATGCTCCTTCTTTCCCTTTCAACATGTTTGGGTCTCACTTTTCTCATAGAACAGGTCAGACTTTTGATACACATGTATAAGAGTATCACTTTACCCACTCACAGAAGCTTTCGGGACTCTAAGCTCATCAAATCATCGGACAGAAGAAACATAATGGAAAAATTGAATTATGAACATGACCAACTGTAACCAGAAACCGAGTTTAACTCCGGACTGAGTTTGGAAAAGTAGTACACGCATTGAGCTTACCTAATTTGGTGCCGGCAAGTACTACCGGCACTCCGGGAGCATAATGCTGGAGTTCAGGGATCCACTGACCAAGAAATTTGAGTGTCAGAAGTCATAAATACAACACAACAGTGACAGCTTAACAATAAAAAGAAAGAAGAATAAACCAAATTTCTCAGGTGAATGCACCTTTTTCAATACATTCTCATAGCTCGCACGGCTAACTAATGAGAAAGCCAAGACAAAGACATCTGCCCCTCTGTAGCTCAATGGCCTCAACCGATTGTAATCCTCTTGCCCTGTGAAACAAATGGAACAGATATGTAATACAACAAACTTGCTAAATTTGGCAAAACTATGTTTACATAAAACCCAAAAAGTTACAAACAAACAAAAACTAGAACAATTAACACAATTATATAAGACGAAATTAGAATTTGGGTTGGAGAGAGTTAAAAGATATCATACCAGCAGTATCCCATAAGCCTAAGTTCACAGTGGTGCCTTCAACCACCACATTTGCACTGAAGTTGTCAAACACAGTTGGTATATAGTCCTGATCAACACAAAAACAATTGAAAAACAAAATCAAATTTTGGAAAGGGAAAGGGAGAAAAAGCAAAGCAAAGCAACTGAAAAACAAAATCAAATTTTGGAAAGGGAAGGGGATAAAAAGCAAAGCAATTTGTCTAGAGAGAGAGAGAGAGAGAGAGAGAGATTTCTGAACTAAAATCTTGAAAACAACAAAAAAAAGCTGCAAACCCAGATGCATAATCACATAAAGTAATTGTTGACCGAAAAAAAAAACCACATATAGTAATCCGAAAAACCCAAAAGTCACACAAATTAGTCAAATTTGAGAGACCCAGATGGATCTTTTTGGCAGAAAAGAACATACAGTGGGAAACTTGTTGCTGGTGTAGCAAATAAGCATACAGGTCTTCCCCACAGCCCCATCTCCAACAGTCACACACTTGATGAACCTTGAAGCGCTTGAAGCCATTGGAAGCCAAAGAAAATACTCAGAGAGCTAAAATCCACACATAGAAAATGAAAAGAAAAAGAAGGGTTGTGGTTGGGGTGTTGGGATATGCACAAAGTTCATGGCTTTTTGATTCGGCGGGAGAGAGGGTGGCTCATCTCACATGATTCTTTAATCTTTACACTCATTCACTCTTTCCTTCCTTCCTGTAGCTGTTTCTTTAGCTTTTTGCTGTTGGGGTTACTTTAATTTCTCTCTCTTCGGTTATATATAATAAAGATAGATTGTCTCCCTCCTATTTTCATACTTTTCTCATCCTTTTTTGTTTTGTATGGTTACAGTAAGTCACGTCAATATTTTATATTTCTATTACTTTTTGTTTTATTATTTTTATAAAAAAATTAATATAAAATATTGACGTGGTTTAACTGCGACCACACAAACATGAGGG
Organism: Malus sylvestris; assembly: GCF_916048215.2. Lineage (NCBI taxonomy): Eukaryota > Viridiplantae > Streptophyta > Magnoliopsida > Rosales > Rosaceae > Malus > Malus sylvestris. Next base: position 25,555,887 of record NC_062273.1, on the reverse strand, counting down.
GATGGTTTGCGGTTAATCCACTTTCATATATAATACCCAAAATAATGTATACATACGTTTCATATTTGGGTTAATATTTTGTGATGCAAATGAAAAATAGCTTTCATTGTGGGGTCTAGCACAATTTTATTTTATGAGTTTAGCAAAACATTTTCTATTTTTTTGTAAATTTACTTTGGAAGGTTTCTTGTTTGTGAGGGAATTGTGGAATTGCTAATATCCTATGTGAATATTTCAACCCAACATTGTTCATTATATGTACACTTCGTAATAAAATTCATAAGCTCTCATATTTCGTTTAAGTGGTGCGTGTTGTAATGTGTAAGATAAGTCCAATATATGGAGAAAAACTTAAATACAATTGTCTAATATCTAAATTTTTCTCTTCGCAATGGTTTCCTTCCATTGCAAACAAAAGGAAAATAAACAACAAGATTTAATTGTAGTAATAGTCTCTGAATTTTACTCGTCGTTTAATTTAGTCCATGAACTATCATATTAGTTAATTTCTTTAGTTTTCGAACTTAACAATATGTTGTATGATTGGTCACTGTCACTAACGCCATCACAATTCTACACCACTTACACTAAATCTGAAAGCTTATTCATTAAGATAGATTAAAATTAAATTAAGGGTAAAGTCATCAGTTTATTAAGACTTCAAGGTTAAAACTGATAGAAGAAGATGGTATTAAGGCAGATTAAATATGGTGAAATTAATTAAGAACTTAATTAAGGTTGTTGGCATACGATGTAGCTCAAAAGCTTCTTTCAACTTTTGTCATATATATATATGACTCATATATCTTAAAATAAAATAGCATCGCGTAGGCAAATAAACTAACATAATGCATGGCATTTAATTATTTTATCTGCAAAACTGGCATCATAAGCAACACCTATTGGTGAAGATTGGGATTAAAGGATGTTTACATCATCTAAAAACGATGGACCACAATATAAATACACTAAAGTTACACCTATTGCATTACTAAACTACTACAATTTATGGGTATTTGCAGACAATAAGGACCACAAATGTTATTTTTATGGGCTGCAAGGCCGGCGTTGAGGGTAGCCGGCTAAGGCGATTGTCTAGGGCCTTCCATCTCAAGGAGCCTCCAAAAAAAAAAAAAAATATATATATATATATATATATATATATATTATATGCTGTAGATATAATATAAAGTAATAAAAGTAAGCCAAATTTATCAAATGAGTTATTGGTGTGGTGGAAATATAGTGTGTAATGTTCTTGGTGTCTGTAGTTTGAAACCATCGCGGTGTTGCGATGTTGCTTTACGTTGATTTTTCTTCTTTACATATATATATCAATGAACAAAGGGTTAGGGGTCATAGAAATCTAGAGCCCCACTTCAAAGGCTCACCTAGGGCTCTCAAATTCTCAAGGTCGGCCCTAATGGGGTAATAATAGATATGGGGTCTATTGACTTAATTTATATGTTTCCAGAAGTGATTTTCGCACTATTCTTTCCTCTTTGTATGTTTTCCTTATTTTCTTCAAGTATTTAGATTGAATGAGTGAAGAATATAAATGAGTAATGAACATGAACAAAATGAGGAATGCAGAAGAAGAAAATACGAGTATGAAAATCATTATCCTTTATTTACTTCGAATTTGTAAATGCTTCAATTGTATTGTTCTCACTAGGAGGAAATATATATAGTCGGACAACCCTAATCACAATTAATCTAGGAAATAATCTAAAAAAACTTATTAAGGAAATCCTCAATACAATCATTACAATATTTAACTTCGTATGCTAATATATTTGTGCCATAGTTTCCCTCGAAAACCTATCATTGCTCATTGGCTTATGGGACAACAAAAATAAGTGGTTTCATTATCATAATCCTACATGAGATAGAAAATTCAAACAACCGATCTCGACTGCATAAATAAATACTCTTAATCATATAAACTACAAACTTGTTGTATTGTAACCCATTTTTGTGAAATTAGAGACATTAAATTTATGGCTACGTGGGATAATTTAATAATCTTCTATCAAATGTGTTGCTTTGATTTCTTTGGGCCAAACAAAACAAGTATACCATGCCCATAAACATACATATTCAAGAAAGATTGAATTCATGTATGTATTATGAGGCATGGAAGTGCAATAAAAGCACACAGCACACTTTTGCAGATGCCCCAGCCACCAAGAATCAACAAATCTAAAATTTGAGATCTTATTGTGGAGAAGAGCTTATATGGAACGAGTTCACGATTACTGTGACGTCCTAGTCCAATAAAACAATGATATGTGTAAGTTTTTCACCACGTCTTTATTTTAGTAGATAGAGATGTCACATGATGATGAACTTGTTCTATGTAAGTTGCTCTCCTTATTGTGTGTCAGTTATGCTTGAAAGTGATAGACGGAGTAGGATTCTCTCCCTTCTAAATTCCCTCCCCTTCTCTCATCTCTCACTTTCCTCTTTTTCTTCTTATCTTTATAAAGAAGTCAACATAAAATTTTAACGTGATTCAAATAGGAAGAAACTAGAGGGGAGAAGAATTTGAAGGGAAAAAAAAATCCTATTCCGTAGTAGACTTGGGACAAAGAAAGAAAAAGGGAAAAGAGATGACTAGGTCGGGTTGAATTATTGCAGATTTTAAGAAGGGTTTGGTTGGTCGGACGGTGAAGTAAATATTGGGCAACATAATTAAAAGGGGTCACCCACAAAGTGGGTTAGATAAGATATAATTAGTTGAGGGAATGACAATTAGGAACTGTCTCTGATCTGTTGCCTGTCGACAATAAAAAGCGACTCTAAGCTAAGAAGGTCTTTCACTTTGTGAGGGTCGGAGAGGAACGTTTTTCCTACATAACCTTATTCTTATTTTGCAAAGAAGTTATTTTCATGATTCGAACATGTGATAATGCGATAGTTTAAGTTCACCGGAAAAAAAAAAAGACTTGAATTTGAGTACAGAGAAACGGACACACTACACTGTCCTAACTCAGATATGGAATTTCAGTTCTACTTTGTTGTTAAGAGCCATGTGTTTGTTACAGTTATTGATCTCCCATGATACATCATGAGTTTTAACATAGAAAGATTGTGCACAGTTCAACATTTGATTTGACATGATATTGTTCAACCACCATCATTCATTATTATGATGAGTAAAGCATTACGGGTTGTGATGTCTCCCAATAATGCTACCAAATGAAGGTAATAGTGCACAACTGTGAAAATTTGTTGCGTTGTTATCCATCTTCTACCTCCATTTTGGATAAAATTTCGAAATTCGCCTTTATTTTTCTTCAACGCACCATGAGTTGATATAGTGAGTTATCCAATCCTAGACACCAAGGTCTTGTTTGGTGGGCATAGTGGGATAGGTTATGGCCAATTAAAATGAACTTGAGTCCAGTTCATTATTTGTTGTGTCAAAATATGAGATGAGCGTGACTGGACTGGACATGATGAGTTATGAATTTACAATATAGTAGGTTATCTAACATATCATTGTACATGAGTTATAAGTCCCTATCAATCCAATCTTATCCCTAAAAGCCCAATCTCATCCAACCCACCAAATGTGTCCTAAAAGTATAAAACTTCTAGCAATAGTCTCCGGCTTAAATAGTTAAGAGTGCATACCACGGTAATTGAGGTCATATGGTTGACAAATCTTTTTGATAATCGTTTACATGTTGGATAATTGTATAAACGGTTATACCTATACCCATAACCGTTTATAAACGGTTGACCATACCCATAACCGTGTACCCATTTAACCATAACCGTTTACCCATTTAACCATAACCATTTACCCGTTTTTGAACCCATTTATCATTTTTTTACTCATTTACCCATTTTTCACCCATCTACATTTTTTTTAACAACTTGAAAATTACAAAAGAAAAATTTGTCATAATTTTCGTTTTCTGACAATTAAACACCGTTATAAATACATTTTAGCATGCATTTCCCTATTTTAATCATTTAAGTCTTTAATTATAATCAATATGATTACAAAGTAAAGCTTCTAAAAACAAAAAGTAGTCATTATCTTGAATACTAGATGATTCAAAAGCTCCAAAATATTCCGAAACTAAACACTTTCGAACACTAATGCTTTAGCACGTTCAATCACAAAGTCTCACCGACTCGTTGTCACCAAAAGAGGCATACAATAGAAATGTATAAATTGAATTAGTATCCCATTTAGGAACACCAACACCAATTAGCATGAATCCAACAGAGATAAGTGATCACAGAGTAATATCCATAACCGATATAACTGTTATATTAAATTAAATGGGTAAATGGATACCCGTTATAACCACGAGTAATACCCATAACCGATTGAATAAATTAATTTAACATATAGTTAATTAGTTATGACCACGAAACTGTTTAGCATTTAAAAAACATATGAATTCATCAACCCTAAACGTATAAATAGACACTTTATCATTGTCAAAAATCGATCCCTCCAGCAATTCTTTTCATTAAAAAAAATTAATAAGATTTTGAAAAATAATGGGTAATTTTACATATATTAAATTAAATGGGTAAATGGATACTCGTTATAATCGCAAGTAATACCTATAACCGATGAATACCCGTTATAACAGTGAGTAATACCCATAACCGCCCATTTAAATTTCATAGATAAACGGTTATACCCATAACGTTTGTTCGTTTAAACGGTTACCCATAATCGTAACCATGAACTTTAAATAGGCGGGTAACCGCGGTTACCCAAACCCATAGATATTTTACCTATCCCTACACTCACCAAGTAACTACAAGTAAGATTTTCTTTCTTCAAGGGTCAATGCAGACTAACAATACCCAGCATATTATTTGAAGCCCAGTAATTTCATGGGCTGGACAATCGATGGAACGTGTAGACATTGGACAATATGGTTTCCAAAGGTGATTGATTCTGCATCGAATACATAGGCCCAAAAAAGAGAACATGGTGATTAGGGGGGAATTTTGTTTCATTCACAACTCCTTCACTTATTAACACAACTCCTTCCAAGGGTGATTGATTCTATATGAAATATTATCTTACCAAAGTGCTTTTAAATGACTAAAAGCATTTTTAGAGAAGTATTTTTTAAATCAATTTTTAGTGAAAATGCAAGTTAACCTTGGAAAAACACTTAAAGTGTTTCTAGTAGGAAGCACTTCATGCGGACTGATTCATGTCATTTAAAAGTATTTTTCAAACAAGCCCTATAATAGTGGTGTTTTGGTCTTCCGAATGAAATTTTATACATTGGATGGATTATTGAATTTTGACACAAAATCTCATATCTTTAACTCGAGCTGACCTTAAACTCGTATATTTTAAACTTGAGCTTGAAATTCCAAACCTCAAACCTTTAACCCTAAATCCTAAATCTTGGACTCTTAACACTAATATCTAGGTTTTATACTGAAATTTGAACTATGAACCCAAATTCCAAAATAACCTTCCTTGGACATTTGACATGAAATATGAGCCTCAGATCTGTACCTCGAGCTCTGAATCACAAACCCAAAACACTTCACTTAACACTCAATTTAAAGCTAAACTTTGTGCGTTGGAAATTAAATCAAACCAAACTTTAACCTAAACATAATTTTGAACCCTCCCAAGAAAAAATAACTCATGAATTTGTAGTGTATACATTTATTAAAAATAATATCCTAATGGATAGGTTGTTAGGTTTCTACATATGCGTCTTGAGTTTAAAACTCATCAATATCATAAATTATAATAATAAGCTCGAACTCGTCCCTTCATTAATAATAATAATAAATAAATAAAATGAAAAAAAAATACTAGCCAAGAAGAAAAGAATTGAAATTAACAAGAAAATTGACTGTTTTTAATTTTCTTAATTTTTTTAAGATTATTTATTTAGGAAAACTAATGAAAAAAATTTGAAAATTTTGAGTTTTAACGATAAATATAAAATAAAGGGTTAAAGTAAATAGTATTAAAATTAATTTTTTTATGTAAAAATATGATTTTTCGTTGAAATGATGAGTAACGGAAACTTTGTTAAAGTTCCTATTTATTTTACATATTTCACCCTCCCTCCAATTGCCCTGCAGCGTCTTTTTCCCGCATTTTCTTTCCCCTCTCCCTCTCTTCTTCTCCATCCAAATCCGACCAGTATTTACGCCCACACCCCCCCCCCCCAATTCGCAGACACGCAGAAAACAAACGCTTTAAATTTTGAAAATTAAAAAAAAAAAACCGAAATGGGCAAACGAGGCCGCAAGCCCAAAACCCCCACCTCCGAAACCCTAGATTTACCCGCCACCGCCATGGCATCCCCACCGGCCCCGCCGGTTACGACGGCCACAACCGCAGTTGACGACGTTTTCTCCGTCAGCAACGTGGAGATAATCGAGCAGCCTCAGGCCTCGCAGCCCCAACACGAAGGTCGCCGCCGCGGTCGACCTAAGAAGCTCCAAAAGCTCTCCGACAAGCCCGAGGCCATGGCCCCTTCCCGGAGGATCCTTCGGGCGGTCGACAATGGTGACCACAAGGGGGCGGTGGGGCCGACCTTGACGGTTTCGGATCCTGGTGAGGCGTGGGAGGGCGGGGCGAGGGTGGTGCCGGCCATGGATGCGGTGGTGAAGGTGTTTTGTACGCATACAGAGCCGAATTTCTCGCTGCCGTGGCAGAGGAAGAGGCAGTACAGCTCGAGCAGCAGTGGGTTTGTGATTGGTGGGAGGAGGGTGCTGACCAATGCGCACTCTGTGGAGCATTATACGCAGGTCAAGCTCAAGAAGCGTGGCTCCGATACTAAGTACTTGGCCACTGTTCTCGCCATTGGCACCGAGTGCGATATTGGTATTCAAAAGCTTTCCTTTTTATGTAGTTTTCCTTCTTTCTGATTATCATTGTTAATACTTTTTGAATTTTCACTGATTCATGATGTATTTTTTATGAATGGGGATGATGTATAGGGTAGAAAACCCTCATACTTTCTGCTTAAGGGGCTGTTTTACTTGGGGTTTTTAGTGTTTGTTCTGCATTGTTACGTAGTAAAATTTGCGTGGTGAAGATATAGGAAGTGATTTGTTTTTGGAAGGGAAGGAGAATTTCCATGTTTACCTTAGGGGGAGTAGAACAGTTTGATATAAGGTATTAGAAAAGCTGAGAATAAATCGCATAGTAAATGAAGGCACAGGGGATGAAAAACTAATTCAACGGATGAATTTCATTTGTCGTATGTGATGTGGGGAAAGGTGTGAATTTCTCAACGTGGGTGGAGATGGAGGGATTGTGAGTGAATGTCCATGCACATTATGCATTAATACCCGTTAGTTGGATTAAACTAATTATGGAAATCAAGTTTTGGTTACTGATTGAGCTTATTTGGATATTGTGTAATGGAAAACTGTTGTTTATATGGTGTTGCAGCCATGCTTACTGTTGATGACAACGAGTTTTGGAAAGGAGTGTCACCAGTGGAGTTTGGGGATTTGCCTGCGCTTCAAGATGCTGTTACTGTTGTGGGTTACCCAATTGGAGGAGACACAATTTCAGTGACGAGTGGTGTTGTGTCACGAATAGAGATTCTATCCTATGTTCATGGATCGACTGAACTACTGGGTTTGCAGGTAATGAGAAAGTAATTCTATCACTTCTGTTGGACATCTGGCTTATCAGTGGAGCATTTTTTCTAATGTCATGTTTCTTACCGTTTGGGTTTTTCCAGATAGATGCTGCCATTAACTCTGGAAACTCAGGTGGGCCTGCTTTTAATGACAAGGGAAATTGCGTCGGTATTGCATTTCAGTCCCTCAAACATGAAGATGCAGAGAATATTGGTTATGTCATACCAACACCAGTCATTATGCACTTCATCCAAGATTATGAGAAGAATGGAGCATATACAGGTAAATTTGTTACAATTGATGTGTTTTAAGTATTTAAATTTTTATAAATTGTCATTGGCATAGTATTGCCAGTTCTGCACGTCCTTTGAATCTTATGATTATCTATAATGTGCTAGGATTTCCAATTCTTGGGGTTGAGTGGCAGAAGATGGAAAATCCAGATTTGCGTATGGCAATGGGCATGAAACCTGATCAGAAGGGTGTTCGTATAAGAAGAGTTGATCCCACTGCTCCGGAATCTCATGTTCTGAAGCCATCTGATATCATTCTCAGCTTTGATGGAGTTAATATTGCCAATGATGGAACAGGCATGTGTACTTCTTATATTCCTGCTACATTCATATATATATATATATATATATATATATATATGTATTATGGGTATATGTTTATGGCATACATCTGTAATATGTTTAGCAAGCGAAAAACTCGCATTCATGAAAGAATTTATTATTCTTTATTTTATTTGTTTATTATAGGTAGTGAAGTTCACTAATATAATGTGTGACATGTTTTACCTTTCTGTTTCCCTTTCTTAAATTATTATCGTACTCTATGTGACTTAGCACTTTGCTGTTTTCCACAATGATTTTCAGTTCCTTTTCGGCATGGAGAACGCATAGGTTTTAGTTACCTTGTCTCCCAGAAATATACTGGAGATAATTCAGCGGTTAAAGTTCTGCGCAATTCTGATATTCTCAATTTTGACATCAAACTTGCATCCCACAAAAGGCTAATCCCAGCACACAACAAGGGCAGACCTCCTTCATATTATATAATTGCAGGATTTGTCTTTACAGCTGTGTCTGTTCCTTATCTTCGATCTGAGGTTAGTAGCTCACCTTTAATCCCCTTAATGAGCTTAAACCTCTTTCTTACATCTGCTTAATGGAAGTTAAGGAGAGGGTTTTGATTAATTAGTACTGCATGCAACTATTGTGCATCTACAGTGTCCATATGTATGTGTCTGCTCGTGTGTGTAATTAATACTGAAATGATCTGACACAATGAATTAACGTGACATAACTCAATTTCCATCTTTAGACCATACATGGCTATACGTGTGCGCGCGCCTGTGTGTGTAACTAATATCTTAAAAAGTTTATGATAATGCATCTCAAATTAAGAGCAAAATGCAAGCTATCTCAATCCAACTGTTTCTGCTTGTATTTACAGTATGGAAAGGAATATGAATTTGAAGCTCCTGTCAAGCTTTTGGACAAGATGCTGCATTCAATGCCACAATCACCAGATGAGCAGCTCGTCGTTGTTTCACAGGTCCTTGTGGCTGACATCAACATCGGTTATGAAGAAATAGTTAACACCCAGGTCAGGGATTTATTTTTGGATGTTAGTAGTTGATACACTTCAAATAACCTGTTGTTGGATGACTTACTCTGATGTTTGTGTAGGTTCTTGCTTTAAATGGTAAGCCTGTGAAAAACCTGAAGAACTTGGCAAGCATGGTAGAGAGCTGCGAGGATGAATTTTTGAAATTTGATTTAGAATACCAACAGGTTCTCTCCTCCTCTCCGTCTTACCCCCTTTCCCCTCCTTTGTACACGTTTGCATGTGGTTTTCTGTCTGTATCGTACGCTACGCTAATTTCTGGCATATATCCAGGTGGTGGTTCTCCGAACAAAAACTGCTAAAGCAGCTACTCTAGATATTCTTGCTACACATTGCATACCCTCAGCAATGTCTGATGATCTGAAGACTTGAGGTTGGACCGAATGCATGCGGATTTTTTGTACCCCTCGTCTACAAAGTGTCAAATAGAAACTGTAAGACTCTGGAGGAGGGTAGGCATACTAGGCTACTAGCTATGTTTTCACAGTTCCGATATTGTTTCCTGGCGGGCTGTTAAGACTTGCGGTTAGAAAAATTCAGTAGGTGTAGGTGCCTCATTGAGGATTGTTGTTTTATCTCTTCTTTCAAGGGATGGATGTAACCGTATGAGGACATAAATTTGAGCAATCGCCCTCAAATTTTGGTTTTTAACAAGTTTTCTATAATGCATGAGGCATATGTTCAACTGGCAGTGTCTTACCTTCTTTTCATTTCTTATAGGGGTTTGGAAGGGGATATTTTGCTTATTATTTTCCTGCAGAAAGTTTCCTGTAAAGAGCTAGCCTAGTTACGTTACTCCTTTGTTCTCAAACTTCGACTAACGTAAAAAATTGTAGCTAGTTTACTAGAGATGCTCTAAACGTGCTTGGAAAAAATGCTCTATCGACGTTGTCGTGGTGGTGGTTGTGGTCACTACTGCATCTATTGCATGAGTGAATTATCAAATCACTGGTGTAGATTTAAGAACAAAATGATATGATGTGACTGCCTACATATCTTGGGAAGAGAAACAAACCTCGTGTAGTTCGTGTTATCTTTTATTTTACTTGATTTGGAGGCGATGACGCACGCGCGTGCGCCCGGGGGGGGGGGGGTGTGCCCACCTTAGGGTGATCGGGACTGGGTTCCTCGTGACTACATCCATTGCTTGCCTATTCCTTGCCCTCTCTTGCACTTCGTAGATGCAGTTTATGTTAAGTGTTGGTTTCTTTGCTAGTCGTCTATCCTCGCCATCAATGTGCGGCTTATCAAATCGGTCTATTTCCCTGGGTTTGACCGAGCTTTTCTTTCTTGCTTTATCCCTTGATTTTAAAATTGAAATAATAGAAAAATAATATAAACTAATAGCGAGGGCTTCAATGAGATTTGGAATGTCCTAAATATATTTTAGAAAACATGTGGTGCGACTAGAACGACTCAAATTTTGGCCTTGTAATGAATCTTGTAAAAGTTCTTTAAATCAATAGCAAAACGTGGGTTATAACTCACATTTTTGTGAAAAATTGAAATTTTTAGTTTTAGGAAATATTTTGCATGAGAATTAACGAAAATGTTGCAACACCTTTGGATGTGATTTTATCCATTATTAGGTCCCGAAACTATTTTTTTATTAATTTTAAAGTTGAAAATAGAAAAAATATGAAAGCTAATAGTGGGGCTCCCAAAGAGATTTGCAGGTGTCCGAAATCTTGGGAATGTCCTAAATTAGGTTTTGGAAGCATGTGGTGCGAATAGAATGTGACAGACCCTGACCCGGAATGTCCACTAGGACTCCAAATCGAGCTGTAATGACCAACACCTGGAAGGTGACAAAGCCATAAAGTGTGATGGTGTGCTGGTGAGCGGGAATGAACTTACTTCACACTTAACGATAGAGCATAAGTAAGTACAGTAGAGTGGATAAGGATTGTACTCTCAGAAGTAGCCACCTATCCTGATATTTGCCCAGAATCCTCGTTGATACGAATTTTTAGCAATTAAAACCTAGAGGGGCGCAAAACAGAAAGTGTGAGTGGGCAAAAACAAAGCTTTTCAAAAACCATTTCAATTATCAAAGGTAGTAACCCCTCGCCGCAAAACCTGTATAATTTCCTAATAATAGCATGCATATTTATATCTCAAAACCATATTCGAAATAATAATTCCACAAATATAAATTTCAGTAAGAAATAAGTAAGCCAATATGAAATAGTATGTCAGCCGAAGTCACCTAAAGTGACCTGTACGGCTGGGACCATAGCTTATCAATCAAATCCTGCACACGAGTCGGAACCACCTAATGTGGTCTGTACGACATGTTAGGTGTAAATAAATACGCTCAAGTGCTACGATCACGTGAAGGCTGTGCGAAGTATCACAAGTCGCCTACGAGTCGGAACCACCTAATGTGGTATGTACGACGGGGTTGACACCTGCCTTGGATCCAAGGTGAGCGTGTGGTGCGGGAGGTGAACGATCACGTGAAGGCTAGGCCCTAACCTCAGGCAGAGCACTAACACTGGGGTGCATGATAATAAGCTCTAAATACATCTCAACACAATTATACTCACTACCATCACTACCATCAATATACTTACCTGAGGCTTACCTGAGCGTCTGCAGCGTCAATCAACAATATATATAACCATACTAATGCATAATCTAACATAGAGAGCATTTGACATGGCATTTCAAAATATAAAACCATTTAATTAAGTTTTCTGGGAAAAATACCAAGTGTGTGTGTGTGTGTGTGTCTATATATATATATATACTGAAAACCAAAAGCCTACTCACCTGGAGTTCGCACTACCATTCCCTAGCACACACATCGAGGCATCATGAACGATCGGTGCCTAGAACAATTATCAAATCATGTCTCAAAAATCTTAATGATAGAGTATATAACTTATATAAAACACATTCCTACGTAGTTCGATCCGGAAGATCCGCATCACGGATTTCCGATCCCTTACTTCCAAAGATCCACATTAAACGTCTAGAACAACATCCTAAAGTTTCATTATGATCCAATGGTCGGATCTCCGCCAATTGCCAAAACCAAGTGGCGGTTGATATTTTATTTTATGAACTTACAAATCCAATTTGGGAAGATCCGTATATCGGATTCTCGATCCGTGAGTTCCTATGGTCCTCAAATATTACGTACTATAACGTATTAAAGTTTGGTGACAATCTAACAGTCGGATCATCGATTCATATAATGACCTATTAACGTATCGTAGAGAATTTAGATTCCAACAATCAACCTACGTCATACAATTACCAAAACTGAACTCAAGGCATCTGATTTAGCCTAAGAATAACATCGACGGCCCCCTAGCCACGCGCCGCTGCACGCGTCGCCGTGGGTGGCGGTCGGCCGTCCCGACTCGCCAGAAAATCCAACTATTTCCAAAATTACCAAAATTTACAGGAGTGAAGATCTCAATGAGTAGAGTAAACATTATACCTGTGACTAAGTCTAATTTGGCCTGAAAAGGCCCCAATTTACCTCGAACCCTCCGGAACCCTAGAATTAGGCGTGATTCGATTCGACCTCCAAACTTGCTCCGACGCCTCCACCACTGCTTGGGCTTTGTTTTTGGATTCTAGGGGAGTGTTCTAGTGGTGGTAATTGGAGGAGATGGTTTCACAATTGGTAGATCACGAGCAAGGATTCCCATGCACCCACAATGCGAATTTCCTAGTTTCAAGGCCAAATTCTCTCCAATTTGGGGTGGAATAGGTAGAGGGAAGAATTCTAGGATGATTCCAAGTGATGAAGGATCCTAATTTTCCGGAGAACCATCGGAAAATGCACTGGAATTAATGGTGCCGCCGGGTCGGCCCGAAATGGAAAATCGGGTAGAGGGATCCGGTGTATCCCTCTCCCTCCTTTCCCCTCCTGTTTCCCTCTTTTGGTTGGTCACTCACCTTCCTCTCTCCACTCCCCATTCGGCCACTCTCTCTTTCTCCTGGTTCTTAGAAGCATTCTATTCCTCTATTCTCTTTCGCTACCATCAGGCAGCCTTCACTTTTTTTTTTCCAGCTTTAAAATAACTAAAAGAATTTAATATAAAAATTATAAAAGATATATAAAAAATAAATAGTAACAAATACAAAAGTATTTCTCGGGTTTACAGTTTCGTAATACTTTAACCGTAACTCCAAATCCTCTTCTGCTTGCGCCTACGAGCTTGTATTGTCGAGTATTTCAGGAATACGCTAAAGGAATATTTCATACATCTCACTAAACGTTGATCAACGAAAGTCAATACCTTCACCTCTAAGGGCATTTTCGTAAAATCATGCTTTAAAATTTGTAAAAACATAAAATTAAAAACGGGTCGTCGCATAATGACTCTAACTTTGGCTTTTAACAAATGTTCTAAAAGTTCTCAAAATCGATCGGAAAACTGTGGGTTATAACTCACAGTTCTTGTGAAAAAATTGAAATTTCTAGCTTTCGGAAATATTTTGTGTCGGAGTTAAGAAAAATATTACATGACATTTGGACATAATCCAACTGTTTATTAGGTCCCGAAACTATTTTTATTGATTTTTAAAGTTGAAAAATAAAAAAAATATCTGTAAATTTAGGTTTTAAATCGTTGATTTCAAGTTTTTTAATATGAATTATAATAGATTTTGCACGACAAAATATATTTTAAAGAATATGAATGTGATAGTTTGTTGTTATGATAAGATAAATAAAACAAAAATTGAAAAGGAGGGATCAGTATGAAACTAGCGACCATGGGGAAGTCGCTAGTTTGCTAACGACAACCTTCAACGAGGATTAGTATCGAAGTATCAATCATATCATTTTCTATTTTTTTAAATTTTTTTCATTGAGATTTTTTTTTTCTTTCTTCTTACATTACTTTATTTAGATTAAATACCTTTAGATTTATATTCTTGTTTTCGAATTTTTTGACATGGATTATAAGAAAATTTTCATCAAAAATACATTTTGTAGAACATGAAGATGATAGTTTGGTATTGTAGTATGGGAAAAACGAAAATTTAACAAAAGTGAAAAAATAAAACATAAAAAATAAAAAAATTAATGGTTTGAGCGTAAGGAGACGTAGTCCAAACTCATGCCCTCAAGAAGGCCTAAGGCGTAGCAGAAGTAGTGGAGGCCCAAGCTGTATATATGCTCCACCCCTGGGACCAATGCTTCGTGGGAAACAATAATGGACCTGTGCGCTCGAACCCGCATTGTTTTGCGTAGTCAACCAGCCTTATTTTGCATGCACTGGCCATTCTCGTTTTCCGTGCATCGGCCCATTTTGCTTGCCAGAAGTCTGTCTCATTTTTCGGGCATGAATTGGCCGGATCTATATGGGTTAGTCGTTGTTATTAACGGGGCTCAGCATTTAACTCAAATGGAGGCAAATTGTCTGCCCTCCTGTTTGGGTGCCCTTCCCATCCCCTTCTATTTGTGTGGTCACGGTTAAGCCACGTCAACATTTTATATTCTTATTATTTTTTATTTTATTATCTCTATAAAAAAATTAATATAAAAGGTTGACGTGACTTAACCGTGACCTCACAAAATAGAAGAGGATGAGAAGGGCATGCCAATCTGACTCCAACTCAAATAACCCGCAATTCGGACCCACACCTACCGCGACCGACCGCATCCACCACCATTACTTCCATTTTCCTGCACTTTCTCGGTCTCTACTTTCTCTTCTGGTTTCCAATTTAGGGTTCGCGATCTCCAAATTGATTTGAACATTTTCTTCAATTCTCGCGTTCTGTGTATGGAGAAGATGAGCGAGGCGGAGCTCACTTAGAAGTATCTTACGAGGAGAAGAAGCAGGTCCGGAACCCATGGGTACCAGCTGGTAATTTCCCACCTCAATTCCTTCACTATTTCTCTGCAATTTGTTTTCTGTCATTGTTTTGTTCAAATTTTGAGGTTTGATTTGAGTTGGCTTATGCACAAGTGATGGGAAAGCTTCGTGCTTGTTTGAATTTTTGGTGATTTGGGATTTTATGCAAAACTAATAATTTGGAAAAGTTAATTAATTATCGGGATACTAAAATTCTGATGAAAGGGTACTTGTGAAGCTTCTATCTTGGTTAATTTATCGTTAAAATAACTATATATTTATATATTTCGAATTTGTTTGAACTTCATTGCTTCAGCTGTGGAAATTAGGGCTAATTCTTATCTGGGTTTAAGGTTTAGGGTTTAGGGCTAATTCTTATATGGGTTAAGGGTTTATGGTACATTCTCTGCCTGCAGTGGCAACGTCTTCATTTGGCAATGACAGTTAAATATTAGGGTAGAATTGTGAACCTACGTCTTTTGTTGAAATGCAACAAAGTTTTGATATTTTGAAATGATACGGGCTCCTTGTTACTTGCTCTTGAAGCCTCAAGCGATGATGTTGGCAATGAAAGTGAGGATTCGGTGACCTCACCTGCTCCTGTTTCAAAGCCCCCGGGAAAAGATAAGCAAAAGAAAGCAAAGAGAAAAGAGATGCAAGGTCCGACTGGTGTCAAGCTTTCTTCTGCAACTAAACAATTTATTGAAGGCGGAAGGGAGGCCACCAGGGAAGAAATGGTCCAAATGCGCTTGCTTTCTGAGAAGCAAGCGGATTTAAAGCAAGAAAGGTTTGAAAGAAAGCAAGCGGATTTAAAGCAAGAAAGGTTTGAAATTGAGTTAATGATGGAAGACCTCAACAAATACACTCCAAATAGGAAAAAGTACTTGCGTGATATGCAAAGGGAAATCTTGCAAAGGCATGCCGCAAGGAATATTTTTGAGAATGACGATGCATGATCTCATGTCTATTTCCCAAGTACACCATGAAATCCACCACCATGTCCACCACGAATTTCACCACCAACTCAACCAAATGATGATGAGTATTACTATGATTAGTTATTGTAGTAATTTTTATGTGGTGTTATAATTATCGTTTTTAATTTTTATTTAGTGTTTTAATTATCATTTGTATTAGTAATTGTTGTAAGATTGGAGTATATTTGATGATTTTTCATTATTTATCGGAATATAAATATTTTTATGTTAAAATGTTCTTAAAAATAAATTAAGATAATATACATAAATTTTATTGTAAGAAAAAAAGATTACGGAAAAAGAAATTTAGGCTAAATTCATTCTTTAATTAGACTAAAATTTTAAGCCAAACTTATTATGAGAAAAAAAAAAATTCTATTTTTGGGTTTAAACCTAAATTTTATGAGCTAAAAATTTAGGTTTTAACACCGTCTAAATGAGTGATTGCTAGTGTGCTAAAAAACTATTCAAAGAAATTTCTTTTGGTAGGACTTCACATCTAGCTTAAATATACTGAATCACGGTTTTCCCCAAAATTTCTTCAAAACGGTTTCTTGTTGCATATGGGATCTCTTGTTAAGAAAGCAACTTGGAACATGTTTAATGGCAAGTAGCGTCTCGTGCTATGCAAGTTTTTATCTTCTTTTTGGGGGTAGTTATGCCATTTCATGGTAAACAACATGCATGACACAAGTAGACTTCAATTATGATATTGCATGTCAATACTATGACATTGTGTAAAATTTTCCCTAAGAATGTTGTATCATTGGCAAGGACACAAAAATGGGGTGCGATCACCAAATTTTTCTCTACATGACGATTTTTAATAAAACTAACTGTTGAAATAGACAGAGGTGTAACAATCACACTAAAAAGGGTGTGGTTTCAATACTAGTCTGCTACATTATATTTTAATTATTAAATTTAATTTTCATATTATTTTCAATTTTAGTCATTCATTTTTTATGTCACCTATCATTAAAAAGTTACAGTAAACACTGGTAAATTATCAAATATCTTTTTCTTTATTTGGGTAAACACTTCTTTTGCACGGATGATGTGTTTTGATCAGTGTTTAAAATATACATGAAATTGTATATTCTTGTCGAAATATCTGAAAAATTAAAGATCAATATGGAAAGGGAGGGTAAAATGCAAACTTTACTTTATTTCAGCGAGATGTAGGAGCCAAAAAATGATCCTTTGTGTATAATCCTGCATAATCTCGAATGTTATCAGTTCCGGTACGTATGATACAATGCAAGCAAAAGTTCCTAGATTCATGGAGATATAAAACATCGTATAAGTTATCATGCTTGCATATCCACCATTTGACTCTCCAACAATTATTCCAATAATTACATATCCAATTCCCCGATATCATATCAATAATAGTTAGGATTTCCATAAGGAGATGCCATTCTTTTGATGAAAAATAAAAAGGAATATAAAAAATTCGAGTGCCTGAAGCTGAAGTAGCTACTTTCGAAGTAACAAAAAAAAAAAAGCAACATCTGGAGTGGGAGAGTTAGAGTTGAAAAGAGGATTCCTCACTTATTTTTCTCATTCAAAACCGTGCATGAAACTCTCATCTTTCACGGCTCCTATGTGATAAAAGAAAGAAGAACTCATCAAAAATATTAATAATATTTACTGATTCACTACAGAAATTTTGTTGTGGCCCATTGCAGATTTTTACTAAATCTGAATAAGTTAATATATCGACCCCATTGGAAATTTTCATAATTTCTGTCGAGAACAACAGATATCAATATCTATATTTCTATAAATTTACATATTGATATTTTCACCTATGTCAATATTTTAAACCCTGGTTTTGATTAATAATATAGAGACGTGCCCCCTAGTTGGGCCTAGGCATGAGTTGGGCGGATCTATATGGGTTAGGGGTTGTTATCAATCGGGCTCAGCTTTTAACTCCAATAACCCGCGAATCGGACCCTTCCACTCTCTCGGTCTCTGCTTTCTTCTTCTTCTGATTTCCAATTTACGGTTCGCGATCCCTAATTGATTTGACCATTTTCTGCAATTCTCGCGTTCTGCGTATGGAGAAGATGAGTGAGGTGGATCCCACGTTAGAAGTATTTTACGAGGAGAAGAAGCGGGTCCGCAACCCTTGGGTACCAGTTGGTAAATTCCCACTTTGATTCCTTCACTATCTTTCGGCAATTTGTTTCCTGTGATTGTTTTGTTCAAATTGTGAGGTTTGATATGAGTTTTATGCATATGTGATCGTAAAGTCTCGTGTTTGTTTGAATTTTTGGTGATTTGGGATTTTATATAAAGCTAATAATTTGGAAAAGTTAATTAATTAGATGATTAAATTCTGATGAAAGGGTATTTGTAAAGCTTCTTTCTTGGTTAATCTATCATTAGCGATTAAAATCAACTATATATTTATATATTTCGAAATTTATTTGAACTTCATTGCTTTAGCTGTGGAAAAGAGACCTAATTCTTATCTGGGTTAGGTTAGTGGAAGTTAAAGTAGGAGCTAATTTAGTCTGGTTTTTGAATTGTTGGCCATTTGGATAGAATGTAGAATATAGTTTTCAGTTTAATGTCAATCGTCTCTCGTAAATTATCTGTCTGCTGTCTATGAATTTGGAGAAGTCTTCGGACATTTTTGTTAGTATCCAGTGCAGTGGCAACGTCTTCATTTGGCAATGACAGGTGAGTATTACAGTAGAATTATGGAACCTATGTCTTTTGTCGAGATGCAACAGAGTTTTGTTATTTTGAAACATTACGGGGTCCTTGTTATTGGGGTGCTGACCGAGTGAAGGTTAGGTATGAGACTGACGTTTAGTCTAGTCTTAAAAATGAGATATTACGAGAAAATTTAAGAGAATGCAGAAGTTTTCCTAGGAGAAGTGCTACTTAGATTGCGAAATGGAAGTCACTCGGGTCCTAGAAAACTGTAGTAGTGGAGATGAAAACAACTGGGGACATTTGTATGCTGGATATTATGGTACGGGTCTGGTTCAAACTTCAGAGTGTATTCTTAATCCGGAGCTTATGGATCGTCTTTTCGTTTTAAATTTTCCTTTGAAGTTGATTAAACAGAGAGAAAAATGTTTTCTTTTGTGTATGGTTTCAAGCGATAAATGTGGGAATCAGATCATCTCCCGATCTGTGTCCTCTGGATCATGCGGATCAAGTTTTCTTGGCCGTTTGATTCAAATCCTGCAATCAGAAATCTTTTTTCCTCCCCTCTTTTCTTTCCCTTCTTCTTCTTCCTATGGTGCAAACATCTTTCTTCTTCCTCTTTCTTTCCCCTTCCTCTTCCACTTCCTCTTTGTCCTTCCTCTTCCTCATCCTCAAAGATTGCAACCTTAGAGTTGTTTCTTAATTTTTGCAGTGAAAAATTGACGACCCAAATCGGAAAACAGGTGGAGAGAGAGAGAAACATATCTCTACGAGAGTAGATGTTGGCAAGAATGGCGCCCCAACCGCTGCTATCGTAGTACATCTGACAATGGAGGATCCGAACTGAACAAACACAGGCCTTGCCGTCCGACCATCTCTCTCTCTAAAATCACGGGGATGTACGAGGAGGAGGAAGAAGACGAGGAATTGATCGGATGAGTAGAGAGGAAGGGAATCTGCACCAGAGGAATAGGAAGGGAGAGAAAAGGGGGGAGAGGGGGGGGGGGGGAAGAAATATTTCGGACTGCATGATTTGAATCAAACAGCTAAGATAACTTGGTCTGCAGGATCCGGAGAGGATCTGAACCCATAGATGTTTAATTTCGAAATTTTGATAGTTGAATCATGCCAAATTGGTGTGCTTTCTGCTTCCTTGTCTGTCAAAATTATTCTTGCAGATGATTTCCTAGTGTTAAAGCTGTGATTTGTGTCGCTTTTATAAGTTAAAATGAGATTCATTTCGGTTAATTCTTTAAAACTAAACTTTTCAGGTGCGATGTTGACTGCTGGTGTGCTCACCGCCGGCTTAATCAGTTTCAGGCAAGGCAATTCTCAGTTGGGCCAGAAGCTAATGAGAGCTCGTGTCGTTGTCCAAGGTGCCACAGTTGCTCTTATGGTTGGCAGTGCATACTACTACGGGGATAATCCGTGGAAAAAGCCAAGTTAAATTATTCGATGGTATTATTGTTCTTCGTTATTGCAGTTATTCGATGGTGTCCATGAGCTGCATAGCTTGCGCTAAATAAATAACATTTTTCAAAGGAAAAGTATGGAGGATCATTGCGTTGTAATTGTAAGCCATGTTCATCTTGAATGTCCTTATAACAATCAAATAGTCGACATTCAAGTCTTCAATGTTCTTATGGCTCGTGGGTCGCTCGAGCTGTTTACGCATCTGGTGCTTTTTCGAGTTTCCATCAATCGTCCGGTTTTCAAGCCCAAGGCTCGGATGCTCGACGTAAACCGGAGGATGTGAAAACTTTTGGCAAATTGGGTTACAAAGATTAGTCGACACACTTTTCATTGTAACCTAACACGACCGCGTAATGTTACCAACCTAACATGACCACGTAATGTTACCGATCTAACAGGACCGTGTAATGTTACGGAACTAACACGATCGCTTAATGTTACCAACTTATTCATGTGCAGTAAAGATCTTTTGTAATATTTTCAACAACGAAAAGATTTGGGAATGAAAATAAAAATGCAAATTGTTGATGCACAAAATTAGTAAAGATTTTGGAACAACGTAAAGTATTAAGTTTGTGACTTTCGCTTAGTTGCTCTGGTCACTTGGTGAGAATAATATGTAAATAGATAGAAATAAGGAAGAAAACACAAGATGTACATGGTTCATCTTAAGTTTGGCTATGTCTACGAAGTAGATGAGTTTTCATTAATAATGAAGGGTTTACACAAATACATAGGTTCAAGCATAATCATCATTAGTGGGGTACTAATAACTAGTTTAAATACAATAATGACATTAGGAATTAACTGTAGGAGAATGATCTTCTTTTATAGTTGAGGAGAGTCTCTAGCTTTTGTCTGCGATCGACGCGGGACTCTATGAACTTTATTCTGACTGTCGTGTTGTGATTGGCCTCCCGGTTAGAGGGAAACTTTTGTGCTTCGGCAGGGGTGCCTCAACATGAACCTTCAATGGATCCTTCAAGGTATGAAGTTGACCGGTACTTGGTGGTTTCAGGATTGGTCAAGTATGGTACAAACAGTGATCCCCTAAGTTCCCGAGTGAGGAAAGCTTCTTGGTTAGGAACTTGAAAAATCCAAGTCATTGAGTAATCACGAAACTTATGAGTACCGAAGTGTAGTAACATATAGTAGGAGTCCCCCAAGTTTCCAAGTAAAGAGGATAGCCGAAGGAGGTGGCTTGATATTCTTGAATGGTTGAAGCTTTTTCCTTTGGTCACATAGTTTGAGTGGTTGAAGCTTTGTAGGTGAAGCTTTTTGGTTGAAACTTTGTAGGTGAAGCTTGTTCCTTTGGGCACATAGCTTGAGTGGTTGAAGCTTTGTAGGTAAAGCTTTTTTGTTGAACTTTGTAGGTGAGGCCTTTTGGTTGAAACTTTGTAGGTGAAACGTTTTTGTTGAAACTTTGTAGGTGAAGTTTTTTTGTTGAAGTTTTGTAGGTGAAGTTTTTTGGTTAAAGCTTTATAGGTTAAGCCATTTTGGTTGAAACTTTATAGGTTAAGCCTTTTTGGTTGAAGCTTTTTTTAACTATATAAATAGATTTTGCTTCCACACTCTTGAGGAAGAGTGTGGAAGACTTTTTGAATTTTTTGTTGAAGCTTTCGGTTGAAGCTTTTTTGAAACATATAAATAGATTTTGCTTCCACACTCTTGAGCAAGAGTGTGGAAGGCTTTTTGAATTTTTTGTTGAAACTTTCGGTTGAAGCTTTTTTGAACCACATGAATAGATTTTGCTTCCACACTCTTGAGCAAGAGTGTGGAAGGATTTTTAAATTTTTTGTAGTTAGGCAAAGAGTGAAGCTTCCTCATTTCAAGGTGTGGGAGGCTTCCTCCCTCAAAGTGTGTGAAGGCTTTTTCCCTTCAAGTGTGTGGGAAGCTCTCTCCCTTCAAGAGTGTGAGAAGCTCACCCATTTGGGTGTGGGAAGCTCTCTCCCTTCAAGGGTGTGGGAAGCTCTCTCCCTTAGGTATGGGAAGTTCTCTCCCTTGGGTGTGGGAAGCTCTCCCCCTTGGGTGTGGGAAGCTCTCCCCCTTCAAGGGTGTGAGAAGCTCTCTCCCTTGGGTGTGGAAAGCTCTCTCCTTTCAAGGGTGTGGGAAGCTCTCTCCCTTCAAGGGTGTGAGAAGCTCTCTCCTTTAGGTGTGGGAAATTCTCTTTCTTCAAGGGTGTGGGAAGCTTTCTCCCTTCAAGGGTGTGGGAAGCTCAGCTCTCTCCCTTAGCCTTCTCCACATGTCATAATTAATAATTAATTAATTGCTTAATTAAAAATTAAAAATTATCAAAATAATTATTAATTAATTAATTTTGAATTTTGTTTTGCAAATTTATTTAATTTTTTTTTGGCAGATATTTTTTTTTTTTGAATTAGGGACATGAAAATGTGGGAGAGACAATATATATAGATTTTGCTTTCACACACTCTTGAGCAAGAGTATACAAGGCAAGCTACACATTGTAGTAGTTGAAGGTTTGAATGAACTATATAAATTAATTTTGCTTCACACAATCTTGATCAAGAGTGTGAAGCTTTCTATGAGTTGTAGTGTTTACATTGTTATAAAGGGGAAATGTCTGGAGCAGGTGCAAGAGGGCTGAAGAGCTTGATCTTTGTATACCATGCATTGAAGCCTTTGTTGACTTGCAATAAGACTTTGTTGGTGACTAGAGCCATTGTTGGGCATAAGTGCTCCCCCAGTTGGGTTAAGTTAAGCTTGTTTATCCCTCTTTTGAGCTGTAAGGCTTGAAGGTTCTTAATAGTACTTGTTGTATTCTTCATCGCCTAGTTGGTGATACGAAGGTGAGATCCTTCATCACCTAATTGGTGATAAAAGTGGCAAGTTCCTAAATGATATTAGAGTATAGGTCGTACCTTTCATCACCTGGTTGGTGATACGAAGGTGAGTTCCTTTATCATCTGGTTGGCGAGAATAGGGGCAAGGTGCCAAGGCACATTGTAGCAAGTGTCAAATGACACAAAGTATGTTGACCCTTTTCGAAGCTTAGTTGGCTTATGTATGAATGTGTTGAAATGTATGATGTTTATGTTGATTGACATGAGTGATACTTTTGAATGTTTTGCTATGCATGAAGGATTCTATGCTTTGGATATGTGAACCATGTTGGTTGTAACATTTAGTTTAACTTACTTTGTGTCAAAGTATGCATGTTGAAGCTCTGAGTTAGAGTATAGAGGTAGGTCAGCATAGGCTAAGTGTTCCAATGCTATGAATGTAAAATACTCAAACGAAGTTGTCTGACTTCCCTCTTCTTTAAATATTTCCCGAATGGCTTGTGTTACAAAAGATCTCAAACAGTTGAAGGTCAAAACATTTGTATTGTGTATGACTTCTTATAATAACATTTCCTTCAGCATCTAGTCCTTCCATTTTGAAAAAGCGAGGCTTGATCCTATAATCATAATAGTTGAAGTTATGTTCACTCCTGGTTGTCTTGATACAAACCTTTATCCCTCTTATTGTAATGAGCTTACTGAGAGTAAAAATCTTTCCTCTTACCAATCTTACCAAGAGACGAATATGTTTGGTGACTTAGCGAGTAGCTAAGTGAGGCAGGAAAGTGTGCAATGGGTGTCTGAATGGCCCAAACCTCCTCACTTGGTAGAACTTGACTTCTGTTGATGCACAAAACCGGAGGGGTCTTGGAACAACGTAAATCCGACCGTGAATCTACAAGAAGGTAAATAACACAAGATATATCATGGTTCACCCCAATGTTTGGGCTACGTCCACACTGATATTGATTGTATTTCTCTCTAACTGTATGTATGGATTACAAAGGTGAGGGGGAGTCCCCCGGAGAAATAGAGTGTTGTGTTTGTGAAGGTATTGCCCTCTGTTGGGTTCACAGAGTTCGATTTGTGAGGGGGGAAGAGTCCCTTTTTATAGAATAAGGGGCTCCTCCTTTTACATAATCATATGGGCTGGGTAATGAGGCCCAATGTATCAAAGTCTGAGGCCCAATATGTGTGGTACCAACAGTAGTCCCCCAAGTCTTCAGTCAAGAGAATCTTTTGGCTGGAGACTTCAAATCCAATCCATGTACGGGCCGAAGTGGCTAAATGTCTTGAACTAGTACTCAACCCAAGGCAATGTTCAACATAAAGCAATACTCGGCTAGAGGTATCACACGTTACGAGACTGCTCGGCTGGAGGCGATGCTCGGCTAGAGGCTATGCTCGCGGCGAGGCGTTTGCTCGGTTGGAGGCTATGCTCATTGCGAGGCGGCTCAGCTAGATCAAATCGCACAAGGTGAAGAGAGAGACAGAGAGAGAAGGCGCCGGGAATCGAATAGCTCGGCCTTATCCCACACAAGGGAAGCAAGAAACTTGGTCAGACGTGGCATGCAACATCGATTAGTGGAAGAAAAGTGGAGGCAAACCACAACTTTTGGCTACATTGGACATCAAAATGCGAAGTGCGCCTGTTACAGGGTCACGACCTGCATTTGCATCCTTGTGTTTCAAATACAAGTTTGCAAATTGGGAATCAAGGTCTCTGCTGTTAGAGTGGCTATGGCTAGAAGAAGGTCGCTGCTGTTGATGCTGCTGTTGTTGTTGCTGATACAAGGCTCGTAGCCTCCCAATCTCCCTCTTCAATAATTCTTGTTCCACTGAAAATGGAAACAGGTATTCCTCATTGCAACTATGTACTTTATGTCGACATGCACTCAGTATGAGTTGATTCTCGACATGACTCGGGTCCGCTTGTCGAGTTCACATATTGGGTCTATGTGTCGGATCCGTAAGTCGGGTCTTTAAGTCAGGGCCATACGTAGGGTCATCGAGTTGGGGCTATCTGTAGGGTCATCGAGTTGGGTCCGGGCACATAGGTGTCCCAATAAGCGAATGTCGGAGCAAGTGGGTGTCCGGTCAAACAAGAGATTACCATGAGCACGTGGCTCATCGGTCTATAAGTTGGTAGACTTCTTTAATTAGCAACAATGTTGATTAGTGGATCTAGTTACTCAATAATTCCTGACAATAAAAGACAGTATAAGTATGACCGTATAATGAATAAATCAAATTGACAAAGTTTGTCAAGGTAAAAATATTGTACTGTGTGCCTTCTGTGAATAAATGATTTATTCTGTTATGTGATAAATGACATGTTGCATAAATCAACAATATATTAGGTATTGCCTAAATGTGTGTGTGTATATATATAATCATGAATAAATGATTTATTCAGTTGTTTGATAAATCACATGTTGTATAAATCAATAACGTGGTAGTAATCATGTGACATCAGAAATAATAATTATATAATTTAATCATAAGTCATCATGACATAAAAATAATAAAATTATTATTTTATAATTAATCATCATGATATAAATAAAATAATAAGATATTAAATAAACAATACGTATCTTCGTATATCTCTGAATAATGAAACCATTCAAAATAACAAGGAGGATCTTGGATCCACTTGTCTGATTAATGATCACAATTAATAAACAAAAGAACGTATTAAATTGTTAATCATGTGGTAGGCAGCTTTGCAAGCAACACCTTAGTCATGAAAGGCTGCTACTGGTAGGGGTCCCCTAATACAACTTGTGCAAGCCAACTATAAATCCATTCTCTCTCTCACTCGGTTCTAGCAAATGTCATGTGAAATTTACTGACTTTTGTAATGTTCCTTTTTTATTGTGTTAAAATAATAAAATTATCATAATAAAACTTACCTTTTTAGACGGAGTGGGCAACATTTATAGAATAATTGAAGCAGACAAAAGAAAAGTAAAGCTGGCATCATTTATAGAATAATTAAGAAATAACATAAAGAAATATAAAGTTTCTGACAACCACTTATCTTCTTCGTGGGTGTGGTTTGGAATCATGTCGAAATTCTTAACGCTTTGCATTGTGGCAGGACAAGTTTTCTTCTTGTAGGAGAAGAACCATTTCTCAATGTTGTTACGCTCATAGGTGACACCAGTGGAGATGGTGACGGGATCTTTCATGAGCTCCATAGAAATGGGACATCTGAAATGGTACGAAGGAAAGTCGTCCATGGCTGTCGTAGACGCCGAAGAAATGAACAGGTAAGATCTCGGCGGAGGATCTGGAACCAAGCGCCGTACAACCGCCCGCGTGGTCACACGTGCAAGACATGAAGCTCGCTGGATCTCTCGCCTCCATCTCTCGACCAGACTCGGGACCAGTAACCCTGAAATCTCGCCAGAGCGGCTAGTTCGTCGTCCGCGAGACCTCACGGAGCTCGTCACACTTTTGTTGTCCTCGGAGATGAGTACCAAGGTCAGGCTCACGCTCCAACTCGTCGATGTTAGTTCGATGTCGGGGAGTGAGTTGACTCATTCGAGTTGCCTGATTTCTGTAGAGTCCACGTTCTGAAGCAAGCACGCGAGCGAGTGAGGGGAGAGAGAGAAAGAGCAAGACAAAGATTGGAAAAGCGAGAGAGAGAGGTCTATGTCGGTGTGGACGCCCAAGAACAGGAGAGATATGAGGGACATGAGATAGATGACTCAGTGGCTTTGAACTGGAAAATGAATGTAAACAGCATGATGGACGTTATTCCTAGATGTCATTTTACTAACTCAGATTGTGTGAATCAATGCATCAATTCTTGTGCAACATGATCGGTGGAGATTGTGACGGTGGGAGCATCGTGATTGACGAAGATTGTGTTGGCGATTGATCTGTGGAAGGATAGATTTTGTACTGCAAATCTTGGGACGACGGCAATTTTGCTGAGACAGTTGAAGGGTGTCATTGGTTTGGACTAGTAAGCACAGCCCATGATTTTTGGGTTGTGCAGATTCACGGCGGATGTGAAAAAATGAAAGAGAACCGACATAACTTTTCGTGTCGATTTTCACAGACGGCGCCAAATGTTGATGCACAAAATCGGAGGGGTCTTGGAACAACGTAAATCCGACCATGAATCTGCAAGAAAGTAAATAACATAAGATTTATCGTGGTTCACCCTAATGTTTGGGCTACGTCCACACTGATATTGATTGTATTTCTCTCTAACTGTATGTATGTATTACAAGGGTGATGGGGAATCCCCCCAGAGAAAGAGAGTGTTGTGTTTGTGAGGGAATTGCCCTCTGTTGGGTTCACATAGTTCGATTTGTGAGGGGGGAGGAGTCCCCTTTTATAGAATAAGGGGCTCCTCCTTTTACATAATCATATGGGCTGGGTAATGAGGCCCAATGTATCAAAGTCTGAGGCCCAATGTGTGGTACCAACAACTTTCATTCCCCACTTGTTAATATGAGTTAACTATAAAATTGTTCCCTTGGTATGTCCTTGCCCCGGCAAATGCATGATTGTAAGCTTGCATCATCATCTCAGAGTAAGTTTTCCAAGTGTTAGCATCAATCATGTACTTGAAGAAACATTCACGCATGCTTATCGTGAAGGCCTTGAATTTTGTTTTGTCATATGCCTCAGCACAACGAGAGTACTTATAGCTGAAACGACCGTTATATTCAAGCAATGACTCATTTGATTTCTGACGAATAATGTATAGTTCATCAGCAAAGTGTAAGCGATCAGCTTGGAAGATGTGTTGAGTCACGAAGAGTCTACTTAGCTTAGCCAAGGAATCCACTATATCAGGTTGAAAAAAACAATACCAATTTAGAGTTCCACTAGAGAGAGTGGAAGCAAAAATGAGACATTGTTCCTTATCACTATGTATTCGATATGCCATGGTGGATTCAAAGAGGTGGATATGCTCAATTGGATCTGCCCTCCCAGTAAGAGGGTCGGGCCTTGGTTGATTCCAGTCAGGTATCTTGGCTTGACGTTAGGCTTTCAACTTGTTTTGCTTCCTCAAGGAGTTGTAGAACAAAAGGGTCCTGAGTGGAGTTAGGCACCATTAGAACTCTCATTCGTAAGTTTCCCTCATCCCTTGGAAGTAAGGGAGTTTAGTCAAAGGAATGTGGTTTTTCCTTAGATTCACCATACTGGCTTTTAGGGCATGCATGTTGGTAGGCCTACATTGTGGTAGAGGATTGAGCCTTTCAATGACTTTTGGGTATTTGATCCTTGAACCTAGGTGGATAGATTTTTCTTGACATTGTATGGTAAACGACTCTTGATCTTTCCATTCCCTCAAATTCTCTTGCTTCGGATCGAAACAGCTGGGTTGAGAGAAGTCTCATGTTGATCAACATATTGATGAGTAACTTGCTCCTTATCAGGAATATTCATGTTGAAGACCGGTGACCCTCTGTGTTGGGGGGCACCCAGGTGATGGTTGACGTCCACAGAGGCAATAGGCTCATGTGATTGAGTATGCCGAGCCTCATTGAGCATCTCGAAGAGCTTCTCATACTGCTCCTAGAAGATCTCATTCTTCATTGCTATCTTGTTGTTCTGAGCCTCCAGATCTTCAACTTTAGCTTGAAGAGCAAACTTCTTTCGTTCTTTCCTTTGTTGCCTCACACTAGGCATGGAGGGAGTGTCGTTCTGTGTGCTGTGACTTCATTCGTTCCTCATGTTGGAGAGGGATGCCTGGTCAAAGGAAAGTGTACGAACGATGGAAACCAACTTGACGAAGTTGAAGAGAGTAGGAATAAATGTCTTTCCCACAGACGGTGCCAAATGTTGATGCATAAAATCAGTGAAGACTTTGGAACAACATAAAGTGTCAAGTTTGTGACCTTCGCTCGGTTGGTCCGGTCACCTGGTGATAGGGCTGGGCAAACGGGTCCTGGACCCGCGGGTCGGGGCGAGTAATACGGGTACGGGGCGGGTACGAGCTGGTTTTTAATTTTGTAAAAACAGATCGGGGCGGGGCGGGCCAGGCAATTGAAGTTTTCGATTCGGGTCGGTTCCAAAAGTATAGGAACCGCGGGTACCCGGACCGGCCCGTTTGTGTTACAATGGACGGACGAGATTTTTTAAGATATCATCCCTAGCCAATCTCAACCGTCGTTTTCAACCCTAGCCAATTCCACCTCCCGAGTTCCAGAAGCACCTTCAGACTTTCAGTCTCTCGGATTCTCGGATTCTCAGACTCTCAATCGACTCGCAGTGCTCACCGTCGTCGGGACCAACACAACAGCACCACCAACTCCCCCGTCGCGAAAGGGAGGTTCCTCAGCATCGAAGCCATCCAGACCGTGCAGGCGTTGAAGAGGGTGCAGAAAGATCAGAGCATTTTGGGCCAAGTTTTCGATTCCAAGTTCCGGCGGTTGTTGAAGCTCGATATGATGGCTGTCCTCCGCGACCTCCTCCGCCAGAACGAGTGCATCTTGGCCCTCAAGGTTTTCTCTTGCAGTCTTACTTTCAGTTCATGTTTGTTTTCGATTCGTTTTTCCATGAATTTACCTTGAATGTCGAATTGGGTAGTCTTCAATTTCAACCAGTTGCATAATTTTGATGCAAAAAAGCTATCTTTTTGTTTTTGTTTTCTTTAATTTTGATCATATTTACATAGAATCCCAATAAACCAGTCCGACTTTGTGTTCCAAAACTCATTTTCTCTCCCTACTTTCCAGCTTTGTGATCGGTATAATGGTTTGCATGCTAGAAATGGTGTGATTGCTTTAGTTCCCTATGGTGTGATTGCTTTAATTTTGATCATATTTACATAGAAATGCTAGAACTGGTGTGATTGCTTTAGAAATGGTGTCATATTCACATAAGACTTATGCTGCACAATTTGGTTAGCTGGACGGATTTGATAACAGTAGCAAAGCAAGTGCTAGACAAACTAAAAGTAAGGGTGCAACAGTCGGATGCTCGAACTGAGAATTAGAGAACTGGAAGATCATTCAAGCGTATTGAAGACCATGGCTAAGGCGAAGGAAGTGCCTGCTATTACTAATGTCTGTAAGTGTTTGCATTGTGTAGATAAGTCTACGAAAAATATTCCTCTTTTGATTTTTTTTCAGATGGAGTGTTTTCTTTAAGAAATTATTTAAGATGGCACATAAAAGCTTAACTGCTAAGAACCCTCTTACGATTTTTAGATGGAGTTTTTTCTTTAAGAAATTATTTCAGATGGAGTGTTTTTTTTTAGATGGATTTTTAGGCCTTTTTTTTAAAGTATCTATGTGTTTTTAAGTTTATTTGGTTTTGTGTGTAAGAATGTTTATGACTCTCTTACGATTACAGAGCTAAGATGAAATAAGTCTATACTGAAATTGAATAAGAAGAGAAGAATAGGAAGCCTTGCAATTGTTGTTGTAATTTGAGTTTGAGATGTTTCATTTCTGTGTAGAATTTTGAATAACATGGTTAGAAATTGGAATTATGTAAATTTCATTGTTTCTGAATTACGACTTAGTTTTTTAATAACACGGGTGGTTTTTGAGTTTGAGATGATTTCTTTATGTAATTTGAGATGATTTCTCTTACGATTTCATTGTTGCTGTAATTTGAGTTTGAGATGATTCATTTCTGTATTACGACTTAGTTTTTTAATAACACGGGTGGTTTTTGAATAACAGTTTTACAACATGGTTTTCTGAAATGCCAATTACAGCTCTAGGTTTTACAACTTGGTTTTCTGAAATGCCAATTGCAATCTGTGATTTTTTCCATACTGGAATCTGTGTAAACTGTAAACTGGAATATGTGCAGTTTTTTCAAACTGCAATCTGTGCAGCAAACATTTTTAAACAGCAACAAAAAAAAAAAAAAAAAGGACCCGTGTACCCGGACCGAACCGCCCCGTTTCAACCGGGCCGGGTAAGGTCCGATTCTTATTTTCAGAACTGTAATGCCCGGCCCGGCCCGCCCCGTCTCCTTTAATTCCGGGTCCGGTCCGGTCCCTTGAAAAATGGGCCCGGCCCGGCCCGTGCCCAGCCCTACCTGGTGAGGATAATATGTAAATAGATAGAAATAGGGAAGCAAACACAAGATGTACGTGGTTCACCCTAAATTTGGCTACGTCCACGGAGTAGAAGGGTTCTCATTAATAGTGAATGGTTTACACAAATACATTGGTTCAAGCATAATCATCATTAGTGGGTACTAATGACTAGTTTAAGTACAATAATGACATTAGAAATTAATTGTAGGAGAATGATATTCTTTTATAGTTGAGGAAAGTCTCCAACTTTTATCTGCAGTCGATGTGGGACTCTATGAACTTTATTCTGACGTTAACATGTGTCGTACTGTGATTGACCTCCCGGTTGGAGGGAAACTCTTGTGCTTCAGCAGGGTTGCCTCAGCATGAACCCCTCAGTGGATCATTGAAGATATAAAGTTGATCGGTGCTTAGTAGTTTCGGGATTGGTCAAGTATGGTACAAACACAAATCAAATCAAGTAAGGACTTTGTTTACTCATTTCACTAAAATTATCAAGAATTGAATTAATTAACTATTAAGTTATTATTGGATAAGAATGTATATGGACATCCTAATATTTTTAACAAATTAAAATATTTTCAACAAATAAAAAAAGAATCGTGAATATATTCATTATACTAATCTAATAAGAACACTATAATATATTCCATTTTCATTTTGTCCGTGTAATTATATTAGTTTTGCTTTTATTGCAATTGTTTTTGCAGTTCTGTTTTTTTTTCATAGTTTTTGCAATTATGTTGAGATACATGTCTTGTGTACTTTGAAATGTTTTATGATAAATTCTGTTATTTAATTATAATAAAACAAACATATAATAAATATTTTCTTAAAGATAAAATGATAGCAGTTTTGTTATAATATTAAAAGCTAATACAAACATCAATGAGAGCATTCTGAATAAAATCCAAGAAGTCCTCAATCTAAAGAGACGATAATAATAGTTAACATAGAGAATTTTGGAATTAAAAGTTAAAACGGTCCATATATTTATCAATTTTTTGTACAATATTTATCATTGAGTAAACTATAAAAAAAGTTTTAAACACTTTCTCTTTCATATTAACAGAACATTCCCTTTTTCTTCGCTCTTCCAGAACCAGTAGTAAACTTGCGTAGTGCTTACGCTAAGGAATTCTATCCAATGTTTTTTACTTTTAAGGAAAAACATACAATGAAAATAATATATATAGTTCAATGAACAAGAAAAAATAAATAAATAACTATAAAAAAATTACCATAATTGAGGAACATTTACTTGGTAATTATGAATCGAATTTCATGCGCCCTAACGAGATTAAATTTTAATTGTGAATCAATGTCACAAAATTAACTTTAATTTTAATTTGAGACCGTGCGTGCCACGTAATAATGCTATTATTTGAACACGTGCGCCTGAACATGTCGACATTCACACCCCCTTCCCCAACTCTCTCTCTCTCTCTCTCTCTCCCCCTCACCCTCCTCCTCCTCTCCTCCACCGACCCGTTGTTTCTTCTCCAATTCCAAATTTTCTCAATTTTCTGTGTGGTTCTCGGGAATCTTCAGTCAGACAAGAAAAGGTTCGCCCCGTTAAATAAGTAGCTCTTGTAAGATACCCAGTTCCCATCCTCTCTCTCTCTCTCTCTCTCTCTCTCTCTCTCTCTCTCTATATATATATATATACACACACACACACATATATCTATTGTTAATTTTATTTTTCATCGACATTCTCAAAGAACAATTTTTTTTTCTCTTTCTTTGTATATGATTTTCTGGGTAGGTCTTAGATCTTCAAAAGATTGCAGCTTGCTTTTAATTGTTAGACTTCAGAAGCACTTATGACATTGATTCACAAAATCTCAGTATTGGTTTCATGACAACATTCCAATTTTTATTGAATTATTTGATAGGGGGAGTTGAATTACAATAATGCCTCAACTGGGTGTGTCTAATAATTGGTTAAGTTTGAAATGCCATTTTGCTCGAAGTTTTTATTTTATGCTGTGGAGATAACAGTTGCATTGCATTTTTTTATCAAATTGTGATGATCCAATTATAACTTTTAATCCTGTTGTGCACCTTAAGATTTCCCATGAGTGTGATATTTCAATTTTTTTTTTGCTTTTTCGATTGTATGGCATGTTTGTTGTTGTTATCAATTGTTAAGTATGCTTGCATAAACAAACTTTCAGATGATAAATATGTTAGCTTCGCAATGTAGTTTATTGAATTGCGGGGAGCCCGGCTTTTGGCATTTTGGTTAGGGTGAGTGATGAATTGTAAACATTCGTGTTAAACTTGGGAACTGACTCTCCAAGTTGAACTTGTCATTGTGACAGTAGCTTGTTATGGTTATCCTCCAACTTTAGGGGAGGCAAAGTCCATTTTAAGGAGAGGCCGTAGTTTGTATTTGGTGGCGAAGCATAGTCAACGCATTTACATTCTGCAATCTGATGTCATTGGCGTATGAGCTAATTTGGTATTAGTACATGTAACAAAAAGCTTTACCTGTCAGATTGAAGATGGTTCGGTGACCCTTAAGTTGCAGTTATGGAAATCTAAGCTATAAATCATTTTTTTTCTTTTTTCTACTTTGTTTGTACGGTTGATTGATTCTGTGGAACTAATGAACGGAGAAACTGGGTTAGTTTTAGTTCAGGTGGCTTTCTTTCTGCTGCATCATCCAATGGGTATAAAAGTCTCTAACAAAACGCACTACTACACATATAGGCTGGTATGGCTGATACTGCAACATAGGTCCGTTTCTTTGATGGTCATGGTTTGTGAAGAACGATCCCCCGTTTAAGCAGACTTATAACTTGTTTCGGTTGTATCACTGATTTTGCTTATGCAATCCACAGATATGTGTTTACCTTGAGTTTGGACATCGATTAAATCTGAGTTTTTGTTACTTCTACTTCTGCTTCACCATTTATTTTTGCGAATCTTGTTGATTTCCGGAAGGTCAGTGTACCTTGTTTGTTGTAAATTAGACTGTTTTAGTTTCACCATATGGTTTTAACATATTTAATTTCTTTGAAATTTGTTTCCTTCAAAAGTTGATCACTTCGGTACGTTTGTGACAGGTTTGGGATTTTCATTTTAATAAGCTAAGATGTCTTCACCAAGCAAGCGGAGAGAGATGGATGTCATGAAGTTGTAAGTTGTTTGTTACTTAATACCTCCAACCTTTGCAATGTGGGTCTTATGTTTCATAAGATTGGATTTCTCCTTTTGGTTTACTGAGTGGGATGCAGTCGTTTAGGTAGAAGTATGTATAATCAGGTTGCTAACTTCATCTCTGGCATGAAATAAAGCTTTGGAACACTATTTCTAATGCTTTTGTTTTCCATTCTTTTCTCAATGATATTCAGGATGATGAGTGACTATAATGTGGAGACAATAAACGATGGGCTGAATGAATTCAATGTGGAATTCCATGGTCCGAAAGAAAGTAATGTCCGACACTCCTGCTTATACTTCATTGCATAAAATTTTCTACATGTTTATGTGTGGGCATGGTGGCACACTTTAACTGAATTTGGTTTAAGAACCTGTGCAATCACTCAACTTTGGAAAGTTTTTCATCTTTGTTTGCCTTGTTGTAACTTTATTACAGTTTGCTCTTAGATCGGAACTGCATCTTGCTTCTTTTATTTCCACTAGGCTTTTATCAGCCGAGGCTCTTACAGTGTGATGATATGATTGCAGGCCTTTATGAAGGAGGGGTTTGGAAAATCCGTGTTGAGCTTCCGGATGCTTATCCATATAAATCTCCTTCTATTGGCTTCATGAACAAGATTTTCCACCCTAATGTTGATGAGCTGTGAGTGTTCTTCAGTTTTAAAATCAAATTCACCTCACGAATAATCCAGTTTAGTTACCTCTATGAACTTTTAAATTCTAACTGCTGCTAGTGGTACGCTGGCAGATGGGTCAAACAAAGGCCGAATTTATTTAGAAATTTAGAATGCTGTAATACTGCTGTGATTATCAAATGCTTTGAATAAGTCTCTGGTTTTGAAAACTATGAGTTATTTTTTTCAGTAAGGAGCAGGACTTTGAGTAATTGTTTATTGGTTATTAATCTGGTTTGTACTCTCTGTTTTGTTTTTCTTGTGTGATTGCAGATCTGGTTCTGTCTGCTTAGATGTAATTAACCAATCATGGAGTCCAATGTTTGGTAATTATCGTCCCGTTTTACTAATTATTCTGACTCTCTTTTTTTCAATACACTGCTGAAATATTAGTTTTGTGTCATTATACTCTCTTCTATGAGTCAGTGATGTTTGGCGGTTATATTCTGTTTCACTTTTATTTTTCCTTCTTCATTTGGTTTTTCTTGGATTTCTCACATATAAGGTCATGTTTCTTCTTGATGCAGACCTTTTAAATGTTTTTGAAGTTTTCCTTCCACAACTGTTGCTTTATCCAAATCCTTCAGATCCACTCAACGGTGATGCAGCGTCATTGATGATGAAGGACCGAAAACTCTACGATCAGAAGGTCAAAGGTAAAACTTCATTTGCAATTAATATGCCTTTCTTTCAGTAAATATGCTTAAACTAACAATGCCTAAATTTTTGAGACTTCACCGCAAACTCTCACAAATAACTTAGGTAAATTAGGAGATGGACCTTCCAAACATGAGCATATGTGTGCAAGAGCTCTTGCTTGTAATTAGATAGTTCCATACTCTTCCTACTTTTTCTTGGTTCCCTTGACTGTGTCTCTAGTTGGAATTCCAATACCATCTCATAGCTGTGAGTGTGACTTCAGCAAGGTGGTCCATGGACCATGGCTACTCGAATTACTAGTCTATCTCTGGCCCCTTATTCAATGCTTTCGGCTAACACTTGCATACAAGATTCCACTTAATTTTCATAGTAAGTTAGTTCCTTCAGCTTCGAAGATGTTATACAGGGAGTATTCTTAGAGCACAGAAGCTATTCTTCCTTGGTTGCTCACAGAGCATAAGCTAGCGAGAAAATCTTCTTTACATTCGCGGGATTTTTTATCATGTAAAGTATTCAGTTTACAAATTTCCATTGTGATATGTGGACACAGAGTACTGCGAGCGATATGCAAAGAAGGAGCACATTACCAATACAACACCAGACGAGGAGAGCGATGATGAGAACATTAGTGATGAGGAAAGCAATTCAAGCGACGATGATATTGCTGGACATGCAGACCCATAGTGAACTGCAGGTGCAGGGGGAAACTTTACCTTTGATTAAAAACCTGCTTATAGTTATAGCAGCAGCATTGTAATCCCCCATTACACGCTTACGATTTGAATTAAGTTTACTACCAATATTTGTATGACTAGATTCGAAAAGATTGCGTTTTCTTGTAAAAATTATGAATTGTGTCAAATAATCTACTTCTGTCGTTGGTTACTGAACTGTTTTAATGTTATGAAGAGTCTGAGTCACATAGGATGATGAACATGTAGAAATGATCAAGACACAAATATTTTATGTGTTCTTTCAAATTCTATGAGATGTATATAGAATTGTTTGGGTAGACGGTCTTTTATCCTTCAAATTGGTCAATTTTCTTAATCAAGACAAACAATAGCATACCAAGCGTTATGTTCTAAAAATCGGCCTAGGTGCTAGGTGATGAAGGCTCAATGCAATTTAGGCCAAAAAGTAGGGGAAGATCTGGTAAGAGCTAGGTGGACTAGGCGGCCTAGGCGATGGTTAGGCAGTTCATGGTTTGAGGTTTCATTATTTTTTAATTTAAAAGAACCCATATCATTTATCTCGCTGTTTTGTGTTTTCTCTTCATTCTGTCTCTGCACAAACGCGTTCACTCCCCCCCCCCCTCCAAAAAAAAAAAGATGTTGTGATGATGCCAATGTCACGATGGCTTAAGATCAATACATAGTTACTTCGGGGACAAGTTAAGTGGTATAAAACGTTTTCTATAGACTGGAGCTTCTGTGTTTGGATTTTCACTCGAGATTTTGTGTTCAGATCCAGATTCAACTCGAGGTTCTGTGTTTGGATCCATGCTCAAACATTGCGTGTATAAAAAAAGAAACGAAAGTCTGCAACTTGACCCGATGATTACTCTACTTTTGTGTTTGTACAACGTGCAACACAATAAGGGAGAGCATGATACCTTTATGTGCCATTTGCCATGCTCATCCATGGTTGACTTGTCTTCAACTTAACCCAGTCAGTCACAATCTTATACCTATTTTTAAGTAATTATAAAACAACATTAAAACTAATTGAAAGTTACACCCTTGGCACTTGGTACTTACCATTGTCTAGTTCGGAAATTAAGGAACTAATCCGATTTGGAGGGTCTCTACAAGTCACTATAGTAAACAGTACTTGATTAACACATGGCATTACTAGGACCATCGAACCACCATTAATCCCCAAAAAGATAATACTCGGCTCCTTACATTTACGAAGTCGTTCACAGACAAATAACAGTTTGATCCGTGCATAAACTTTTAATTGAGCGTTTTTCATAAGAGGGGTATGCATGTGTTCAAAATGTACTGTGATTTGCAGGTAAGTAGGAATAACCGTGTTCTTTTCTAGAAGACTGTTGAAAAAGACATGCCATCGAAAAATTTGACCATTTAAAAATGCCGGCAAATATTTCTTTTTAAAATTGTTAGAGACTTTAGTGCCATTTGTTATGAGCCCTACATACACCCAGAGAATGTTTCAAACTCTGTGTCAGTGTTCATCCAATCGGCAGCAAGTGATTCCATCAACCAACTCCAACATTTCCATTTGTTCCTTTCTTCTAGTTTCTCCAATTCCAATCACTGAATCCCACTTCATAAGGAAGAAATACCAAGCCACAGAGCCATTTCCCACACCAAAAAAAATCTAATTTGTACATAGAAAACACGAAAAATGGATCGAATTCCCATTCGGGTGTTTGCCATTTTGATCCTTCTCGTAATCTTTCCAGTGGCATATCCAGAAGATCAAGAGTGGATTCAGATCAAACAAGCGTTGGTGCAGTTCATGGACAAACTCTCACCGGTCAATGCAGTGCCCACGAACGGAAATTGGGGTTGGAACATGAGCTCAGACCCCTGCAGAGATAAGTGGGAAGGTGTGACATGTGACGGAAAGAATTCTGTCAAGAAAATAGTCCTCGAAACCTCAAATTTAGCGGGAGTTCTTGATGCAAACTCTCTTTGCACGGTGAAGTCTGTTGGTGTTGTGAGTCTGAAGAATAACAAGATCACTGGACAGCTCACAGAAGAGATTGAGAACTGCAGAGATTTGACTCACTTGTATATAAGTGGGAACCAGTTTTCGGGTGATCTTCCTGCCTCTCTTTCGCGGTTGAATAATCTGAAAAGGGTTGACATCTCTAACAACAACTTCAACGGTGAGCTTCCTGATTTCTCAAAGATTTCTGGCTTGATAACTTTTCTTGCTCAGAACAATCAGCTTGATGGGAAAATCCCTGATTTTGATTTCTTCAACCTCAAGGAATTCAATGTCTCCAACAACAACTTCAGCGGCCCTATCCCCGATGTCAAAGGCCTATTACAAAATGATAGTTTTTTCGGTAATCCTCAGCTGTGTGGAAAGCCACTGCAAAATGCCTGCCCTCCTGCACCACAAACTTCCATAATGCCAAAGAAATCGAGAAAGTCCTGGTTCGAAAAGCTTTTGCTCTTATCAGGATATATAATTCTTGGCCTGGTTGTTGTTTGCTTCTTTCTCTATAAACTTGTCAGCAAAAAGAAGATCAGAGAAGATGAAGAAAAGGGCAGAAATAAAAAGATTGCGGCGAATGATGCTGCTAGCACTGTGCCTAGCACTACTATTTCTTCTAGTGTGAAGGATGGTAGTGGTCAAAAAACGTCCGAGTACTCGTTATCATCTGTTGAAAACGGAATGGCTCCACCGCTCGTGGTTCTCACTAGTCCATTGTTGAGGGGGTTGAGTTTTGAGGAGTTGCTCCGAGCTCCTGCTGAATTGCTTGGCAGAGGGAAGAATGGAAGCCTCTACAAAGTCATGCTTGATGGAGGGGTTAACTTAGTTGTGAAGAGGATCAGGAACTGTGGGATTTCGAGCGAAAAATTCAAGACTCGGATGACACAAATCGATCAGGTTAAGTGTCGAAATGTCTTGCCAGCTGTTGCATTCTATTGTTCCAGACAGGAGAAGCTCTTGGTTTATGAGTATCAGCCTGATGGCAATCTCTTTAACCTTCTTCATGGTAGGTTACGCTCGATTTGATCAATTTTTGCTACTTATATATATCTCAAATCATAAAGCTTGGGGACGTGAGATTTCCTAAACATAACTGGTTATTCGTACTAGCCTCTCCATACGTTCTGACGCGCTTGTGAAAAGGCTTTTCTTACCGCGAGTATTTTGTTTACGATCAATAAAGTAATTTTAATCGAATTGCTCATGGGTTTTTGGTATCACAGGATCTTCAAACGGACAAATATTTGACTGGGGAAGCAGACTAAGTGTTGCAGACATCATTGCTGAGTCATTGGCATTCATGCACCAAGAGCTACATGAACATGGCATTGCTCATGGCAACCTAAAGTCCATGAACATTTTGTTCAACATGTCCATGGAGCCCTGCATCAGCGAATACGGCATAATGGAAGTCGAAAATCAAGACGGGTCACTCCTTTCGCCAAACAACGGGATTGAAAGTCCGAATGCAGGCCATGCAGATAGCACGTTCAAGGGTGATGTCTATGAATTTGGTGTGATACTTCTCGAGATTCTGACCGGGAAGCTGGTGCAGCAAAACGGGTTGGATTTGCCAGGGTGGGTGCACTCGGTGGTTAAAGAGGAGTGGACTGTCGAAGTTTTCGACAAGGCCTTGATCCAAGAGGGTGCAAGTGAAGAAAGGATGGTGAGCTTGTTGCAGGTAGCATTGCAGTGCATAAATTCAACTCCAAATGATAGGCCAAGTATGAGTCGAGTTTCGGCGATGATTAAGTCGATCAAAGAGGAGGAGGAGAGATCTATATCCTCCGATCCATGAAAAGTGAAACATTTCAGCAGTTGCAGCTCACTTGTTGGAGGAATTTGGTATAAAAAATGTTTGTTTTTGGGTAAACCTATGATGTTATTGTCCTTGTCACTTGTTCATATGAGTTATGTTACATGAAAATAATACTTGGGAAAAGGGGATTTGTGGCAATAAAAAGACCGTGTAATAATAATATGTATGCATTCATTATTTTTCGTTTTCCTTATCAACAGGAGATAAGAAGTCGACTTAGAGTTTTTTTCAAAGCTAAGAAGAGAAGTATCACTAGATTAAGATTTAGTTGATCTAGGTCGAATTATTTGGTTGAAAATTTCTCACCAAAATTCTCAGAGACTGATGAAACCAACCCACAACGGACACAATCTTTTCTTCACAAACAATCATTTTGATCATTCCGTGAAAAATCTCCGTTAAATTGAGGGTATTTTTGTTAAATCAACCCCTCCACTTGAAGTAGTGGTTTCTTTAATTTAACATAGATTTTTTTTTAAAGAGAACCAAAATGATCGATGGTAGATAATCTCAATGACTACTTCTATCGATTTTAAATTTCAAAGACCAAAGTGAGAAGTTATGACAATCTCATATACTATTTTGGCTAAAAAGCTGAACATAAATTGGATCACAAGATAGAGGCACAAGATAAATTATTTTGAGTATTATGTTGAACACTATATGCATTCGTCTTAATTAACATGAGGAGAAGTAGACTGACTCCATAGACCAAAAGGTAAGACAAAATGGACTGATTCAATATCCACAGGGTGTCCAAAATGTCTGAATATGTGTTATATAATGTAGAACCCTCTAGCTTATATAACTGTTTAGATTATATAAAAAAATGTGAGTGTCACATCATTAACATAATCCGCAACAAAATTTATTGGCAGAAGAAAATATGTTTTATACCTGATTGTATACAATTATGTGTTTATTTTTCTCATCATATTGTGATGTAGAAATTAATAAGCGGTCACATTCGACCAGGTAAACTCAAGAATCTCTCCTTTGACCGGCTTGCCAGTTGGTTACCGACTAACATCAGACAAAGTTTGTCAAACAAATAGAGGTAGCATTACAAAAACATGATTAGTCATAATCACATGTGTTTAGTGGATACAATCATGGATATGATTAGGTGGTAATACGTGCCAGGAAAAGCAAACGTAACCCTACCATTTGATTTTGTCCAACCTTTGAGACTTCAATTGGGTTGTGCTATTTACACATTTATTTTTATTTTTTACGTGTTTTTTTTATTAATTTATGTTTTTTTATTTTCTTCAATTCATCGATCTGATGGCTGGAATAAAAATAGGTGTGTGGATATCACCATTCTTTCTGTTTTGCCACCATATCATAGCCATGAAAAAGCTAGAATAGTGCTACTCACACACTCGTTTTTACCTCTTACACACCTATTTTAATTTCTGTTTTGCCGCCATATCTGACGGCAAAAAATTAAAAGAACGTGTGAAAAGTAAAAATACATGTGTGAACAACACTACTAAAAAAGCTAATATAGTAAGATAAAAGATTTGCATTGGTACATGACTTTTTACCTACAAAGAAGAAGACTTTACCCACTGTTTTTTACTTACCCACTTCATAATTACTGCGGTAGATCATTCAGATTTTCAGTCTAGAAGTGGTTGATAGTGTGTTTTCAAGCCAGGATTGATGAAAAAGAAGTCACACTGAGCACTTTGGACAATCAAAACTGGGTGGTTGGGGGACCTTCTCAGCTTTTCAAGTTTACGTGACATATAGGTCCAGATCACCATACATATGAGGGAGACAAGTATAATGCTTTCTTAGGTTTGTCTGGTATGGTGTCCTACAATTTTAGTTTAGCCAAACATGTGAAATTGATGTACGATAGAGTCACGCAGTGGAGGTTAGAACAGTTTAGCGAAAGCGAAAACACATAAAATTTAGAGTGAAGTGAAAATTGAAGATAACTGAAATCACTCCAGAAGACTTGCACTCGTTCTTTGCTTCACACCAGTAATTGAAATTTGGAATCACTCCAAATAAACTTCGACCACAGAAAATAACTCAAACTTTTTATTCACAAACTCATATGTCCTCGTCAAAGGGGATCCCTTCATCAGTTCAACAATTTTGAAGAAAAACTCAGCCGTCACATGTCATCTAACGAGAGAATTTTTTTTTTTCCTCATGCAAGTATTGCGTTATGCAAAACTGCTAAGCTACTAGG
Source organism: Malus sylvestris (assembly GCF_916048215.2). Lineage (NCBI taxonomy): Eukaryota > Viridiplantae > Streptophyta > Magnoliopsida > Rosales > Rosaceae > Malus > Malus sylvestris. Next base: position 25,513,639 of record NC_062273.1, on the reverse strand, counting down.
AGAAAATCTTGGGCGGGCGACCCATTCTCGTCTTTGTGCGATCTCACAAGAAAGAGTGATTGTGACATGAATGTCGTGGTCAGGCTTCTCCATCTAAGAATTTATTGGCTGCTAGCCTTATCGTTGTAGGCCTGTAGAGTGTCAATTTTTCTTGAGTACTTACAAACACTCATTGCCGATACATATTTTGCCAGTGAAACTAATCTAACGACTTAAACTGAGATTTCCTTTTAGATACTACTGACACTCGGCACCAAAACATATTTGACGATTAGCCTTGATCCAACGACCTAAACTTAAACCAAATCCAAGGGTAAAATATTGTAAAAACTCAAGAAAAAATTGTAAGTTTTGAAGGGTCTTTTTGTATCACAATGGGCTCAAGAGCCTATGGCTTTTTCAATGTCGACAGCACACTCCACAATCACACCAGTCTACATCAAAACACAACAGAATTAGAAAACCTTTCTTTCTCACACTTGTGTGGCGCAAAAGCAATTCAAATCAGACGGTGCAGACCCCATCATCACCAACCCCCATAAACCCTCAGTTTCGTACCCGCCATATCCAAGGGTAGGTTCTTTCCAATTCTACCAGCTTATTAATTCTTCAAGACCCAATTTTTATTTTCTCAATCTTCCACAAAACAACATTATCTCTTCACACAATATGAAATATTAATTTGATTAGGTTTCTAGTCAGCATTGCGTTCTTAATTTCTTCTATATATTCTGCATTTTCTTGAATAATTTAGTGTCTAATCTGAGAAACCCTGCAAAAAATTTACTTTTGAGCAATGCCCATCTCATAAAATCTCTAGAATTCTCTTTTGAGTCAAGCAAAAAGATGATGATTTGGTATATCTTAATCCACCCTCCTCCAAATTTTGAAATTGTGCATTTTATTGAGAATTTCAGTGTATAATCTGAGAAACCCAGCAAAAATATTTGCTTTTGAGCAAAACCCATCTCCTAAAATGTCTAGAATTCTCCATGGATGGCAGCAAAAAGATGGTGATTTGGTATATCTTAATCCACCCTCCTCCAAATTTTGAAATTGTGCATTTTATTGAGAATTTCAGTGTATAATCTGAGAAACCCGGCAAAAATATTTGCTTTTGAGCAAAACCCATCTCCTAAAATGTCTAGAATTCTCCATGGATGGCAGCAAAAAGATGGTAATTCGATATATCCACCCGCCTCATTGATAACCCCACCATCATCATCTCCTTCTTCGTCGATTGGCAGTATCAGTCCAGTGCTTCTTTTGGTTATAGTAATCGTAGCCGTTATGTTTTTTATCTATGGGTTTGCCCATTTGCTTTTGAGATGCCTCATAAAAAGGTCACCTTCCTCCTCAATCTTTCAATCCAATAGATTCCCAGAAACCTCTGGGTCTCGAGCTATCCAAAGGCAGCTTCAGCAGCTTTTTCGGCTTCATGATTCGGGCCTTGATCAAGCCACCATTGATTCTCTACCTGTGTTCTTCTGCGAAGACATTGTTGGTTTGAAGGAGGAGCCATTTGATTGTGCAGTTTGTCTGTGTGAATTTTCTGACCAGGACAAGCTGAGGTTGCTTCCTGTGTGCGGTCATGCTTTCCACATTGATTGCATTGACACATGGCTTCTCTCGAATTCGACGTGCCCCCTTTGTAGAGGAACCATTTTGGGGTCTGGGATTTTGTTGGAGAATCCGGTGTTCGATATCGGTGATTCTAGGGAGATGTCAGATGGGGTTGTGAGTGATGGGGAGAACATGTGTTCGAGCGGTCGGAAAGGTTTGGTTGTGGAGGAAGGTGTTGGTGAAAAGAGAGTTTTTTCTGTGAGGCTTGGGAAGTTCAAAAGCTTGAATGAAGGGAATGAAAGTGGAGGGAAAGTGGGGGAGAGCAGTAGGTGTAATTTGGATGCCAGGAGATGTTACTCAATGGGTGCATATCAGTATGTGGTTGGCGATTCAAATCTCCAAGTTGCATTGTCCCACGATTGTGAAGCCAAGCTTGCCAAAGAGGGAGTTAGAAATGGGAGCTTCTCAGTTAATGAGAATTTGGAAGGGAAGAAAATCAGTGGCAGACATAAAGGCGAGAGCTTCTCGGTTTCGAAGATTTGGCTTTGGTCTGCAAAAAACAGATTCCCGGGTTCTTCAAGTGCTCAAACCGGTTTGCCTCCTTTTCGTGTAATTTCTCCAATCAATGCTGAAACATGAAATGTACAATTACGCTTAGTAGTAGTTCTGCTTTTTTCGCTATTTCGTTGTATAACAGATGCTTAATTGTATGTTCAGTTTAGCAAGAATTTTGTTCAGTAGCGATCTTGGAGAATTTGTACTAGTTTCTAAGTGTTTGGATTCCAGAACAGAATACAGAAAACAATCTTCATTTGTTTAGCAACTGAGATAAGCGCTTCTTTTCGAAAGCAAGAGCCCTTTCTTCATAAGCAAGAAACATGCACACAAGACCATGATCAAAGTATCAGACACTATAAAGAGGCAAATGATCGGTTCTTTCTACTACTTTCCTTCATTCTGCAGCAATCTAATCGTGATGTAAAAAGATCGCGAGAAGCGTACAACCGAGGATGCAGGAAATGCCAAGCGTTTCCTTTTCCCTTTTCCTTTTTTCGGGTAGGGAATGGATAAAAATTCTTTGGAAAATGGTATCGAATTCATGATTTGCTGTTGAATGGACATAAAACCCTCAGGAAAATGGTACAGAAACATTACTGTTCCGTAACTCTATGCTTTCCATGGTGATTACATACACATGGAAAAGAAAGTGTTTGCAACCGATAAACATTGTTGCAATTTGCAGAGTTGATATGAGCATATCCAAGACCTTTTCTTCCGAACGACAAGATGAAGCTCGCTCGATACTTTGCCTAGTTGTCATTTGGCTACCGACCGTGCCTCATCCTCTTTGAGGTATTTTGTCAAGCATCTCGTTCTATAGTAGCTATATTCAATGATGATACTAAAGAGCTTTGGGCCTAATGAAAGATCTTTGGGCCGGGTCAAAGAAGCAATGTCACTCGATCATTATCAAACTGACTGCAATCTTTTTCTGTCTGTGAAGATCCCACCGGAGCGCCTTTTGCTTCTAATAGGTCATGAACTAGATCAGAATCATTCTCAACGAGTCCATAAGAAGTGATCCCATTTTTTTCATTAGGTCGGGGTAGAGACCAAAGGTCTTGAGCGACCGATCCGGCAAAACAACTCAAAAGATAAAAAAGTATTGTTAATTTCTTCGAAGTTTTTGGGCTATGTACAAGTGAGGCCCAATTATTTTTTATTCCCTTGAAACCCACGACCCGTTTTACTCCCCTTTCCCCTTCCCTTTTCCCTCTTTTTCTCAGTCAAGAGTCACAGCCTCCCAGTCCTCTCTCTCCTCTCTCTATCTCGCACTTTCTCTCTCTACTGTATCAGTCTCTCTCTCTCTCTGAGAATGGGGGTGGCAGAGCGACCCACAGTGCGAGTGACAAACATTCCGCAAACAGTCACAGCGCAAGAGCTATTAACCTTCCTCGAGTCGAAACTCGGCCGTGACTCAGTCTTCGCCGTCGAAATCAGCAGCGATCACAAGAACTGGAAGTCACGCGGCTTCGGCCGCATCCAGTTCACGACCCTCAAGGCCAAATTGGAAGCTCAGTCACTCTCCCTGAAAAACGACCTCGTTTTCAAGTCCGAAAGCCTCCGCCTTTCCGAGACCTACGACGACATCATCCAGCGGCCGGTGGACCCGAAGCGCCGGGTAAACGGCGCCGTTTTGCATGTGGGTTTTATGGTGAAGGAAGATTGCATGAATGTGCTGGAGACGTGGGAGGGCGTGAGGGCCTGGGTCATGCCCGAGAGGAAGCGGGTCGAGTTCTGCGTATGGCGGAAAGACGAGTGTTATAAGCTGGAGATTGCGTTTGAGAATGTTATGGATTCTGTTGGGTGCTGCTTGGGTGGCGAGAAAGTGAATGCCCTGCTTTTGAAGGTAAAATTCTCTCTCTCTCTCTCTCTCTCTCTCTCTCTCTCTTTTCCTGAATTTGAATAATTTTTGAGAAATGTGAATTTAATTGCTGTTGTTTGTGTCTGTTTGGGTTTTTTTGCTTACAATTAGAGCTGTTTTTGTTTCAAAGATTGTTGCTTTTGTTTGATTTGGTTAAGAATTAGTAAATTGCTGGTATGTATTACTTTGGGTTATTGGGTAAGATGTTGAGACAGTGCATTTTGATTTTTTCAGCTAAAGTTTGGTCCGAGGATCTTTCGAAAAGTTTCAGGACCTAACATAGCAGCCAAGTTCAGCGCTGATCGTTATCATGTTTGTAAGGAGGATTATGATTACCTCTGGGTACGAACTACTGATTTTTCGGACATGAAGTCCCTCGGTTATGCTACTTCATTCTGCTGGGAGATTGAGGAGGAGTTTTCTGTGCCAGATGTATTCGAGTGTTTCCCGTTCTATAAAGATAATGATGTGGTGGATCTCATTTTAGAGGACGGTGAAAGATACTGTTTGCGGTCGGATACAGTTCCACTTGTGAACTGCGGATCAAATTCAAAGTTGCCATATGAGGTCCTCTTCCAAATCAATGCACTCGTTCATTCCCAGAAAATTAGTCTTGCAGCAGCGGACTCTGATCTGATTGAGTTCCTTAGTGGTTTAAGTGTAGACACTGCTAATGCGCTTCTTGAGAAGCTGCACAAGCGCAATACCATTTGTTACGACCCTCTATTATTCGTAAGGATTCAATCACATGACTTGGAAGGAAAGTCTAAGAGTCGTCCCTCAGCCCATAAAAGATTAGTGGAACATAACGTAATGAGTGTTCATAGAGCCTTGATTACCCCATCAAAGATTTGTTGCTGTGGGCCTGAGCTTGAAAAATCAAACTATGTTGTGAAGAACTTTGCAGACTATGCTTCCGATTTTATGAGAGTTACATTCGTTGATGAGGATTGGGGTAAGCTTTCTCCAAATGCTCTTTCCACAAGCATTCACAACGGTATGTTTACAAAACCCCATAGAACTGGAATATATCATCGGATATTGTCTATTCTTCGAGATGGGATTGTGATAGGGGAAAAGAAATTTGAGTTTCTGGCTTTCTCAGCTAGTCAACTTCGATCCAACTCTGTTTGGATGTTTTCTTCTAATGACAAAGTAAAAGCGGAAGATATTAGAGAATGGATGGGCTGCTTCACCAAAATCCGGAGCGTATCTAAGTGTGCAGCTAGGATGGGCCAACTATTCAGTTCTTCTACACAAACTCTTGTTGTTCCTGCACAAGATGTAGAGGTTATTCCTGACGTTGAGACTTCTTCTGATGGAGTTACGTACTGCTTCTCGGATGGTATAGGAAAGATTTCTCTATCTTTTGCCAGGCAAATTGCTCACAAGTGTGGTTTGGATCATATTCCTTCAGCATTTCAAATTCGATATGGTGGATATAAAGGGGTTATAGCTGTTGACCGTAATTCCTTTCGGAAGCTATCTTTGCGTGGCAGTATGCTCAAATTTGAGTCAAAAAACAGAATGCTCAATGTTACCAAATGGACTGATTCCTCGCCCTGCTATCTGAATCGAGAGATTATCATCCTCATGTCTACCTTGGGGGTAAAGGATGAAACATTTGAGGCATTGCAAGAGGAACAATTGCGTCTTCTGGGGAAAATGCGGACAGAAAGAGCTGCAGCGTTGAATGTCTTAGAGGGATTCAGTGGGGCTAGTTCCAAAAATATTCTTGTAAAGATGTTACATCATGGTTATGAACCAAATGTGGAACCTTACCTCTCAATGATGCTTCAGTCATATTATGAGAACTACTTGTCTGATATAAAAAGTAGATGCCGCATATACGTCCCGAAAGGCCGGATCCTGGTTGGGTGCTTGGATGAAACTGGAAGTTTAAACTATGGTCAAGTTTATGTTCGAATAACCATGACAAAAGATGAGCTAGAAATGGGGGATCAGAGTTTCTTCCAGAAGGTTGATGAAACAACATGTGTAGTAACCGGGAAGGTGGTTGTCACAAAAAATCCTTGTCTTCACCCAGGAGACGTCCGGGTACTAGAGGCTGTATATGATGTGGTACTGGAGGAGAAGAATTTGATGGATTGCCTTATCTTTCCCCAAAAAGGAGAAAGGTATACATCACACTATTACTGGACTTATTTTCATCATGATGATTACGATTTTTCTTTTCACCAATTATGGTATGCTTGTGACAATATTATTGGAGACGTTGCACTGCTTTTGTTTTCCTTTCCCTGTATAATCCACTCTTTCTACTTTCATCCAAGGTAATAAATATAACGTTGGCAACAATATTGAGAGGTGGAAAACACGAAAATACTGACATTGATGATATCATGAGAAGGATGACAGAAGTTATGAGAAAAACATGGAAATTTTGACTGAAACATCAAGAGATGTTTATTAATAAAATATCGGCTATACTTCAGTTAAAATTTCTACAAAGTTATTTGCATAATTGGATTAGGTTTAGGGTGAATATAATATCCGTGGACACATTGTTGTCCAATACTATTAAGTAGTCCTTGAAATCTTACTGAATATAACAGTTTGAAATAATCTGTATGGTACATTAAACTGGTAGCTTACTACCACATAGAGTTCTTCAAATGCGTAATCATACACGTATGCCTACAAACTATTATATTGGTATGATATGTTAAGTAACAATATTAAGAAAAAGTAACACTTTAGAGGATTAAGTATTTAGAATTCATTTACTTATAATGTCATGTGTATAACTTACCGTTCAAGTATACTTTGTTTTTAGTTAATATTAATAAGTATAATAAATAGGGAATGATGGACAAAATACAGGTTAGTTGGAGTGGCCATCGCGACCTTAAATGGAAAGCGGGCGGGGGTTCGAGCCCCCAGTAGATGACTGGCAGATTAATACCAATATATCATTCAAAGCAGATGACTAAATTATCATTGAATTATGGGCACATTGGTGCACATATTTAGATGTTTCATATAATATGAAAGATTAGTAAGAAATTATTTTCATTCCATTGGTTACATTTTTCTTCCTTGTTTGATTTGTCTCTCATGGTGCTATTGCATTCTTTATTACCTTTTTTTGGGGATGAAGTAGCAGTGTTAGTGGAAGTGAAGTTCTTGAATAAGCCGAGGTAAGATATTAGGGGAACTGAGCTTTAAGATAAGAGAAGAAAAAAAGAAGCTCACAGATTTGTGTTTCATCTGGGTGCTTGTAAGACTGGTTTTAGATCCTAATTAGAGCTGGGTTAGAGCTGGGAAGGGCCCCCAAATTTTTATTTTTTATTTTTTGTTACATGAATTAGTGAAGTGCAGCTAAGATATCATAACCTCTAGCGCAGTGGTTAGTCGGTAGTTGCTAGTTTTTTAACAAATAGGACTCAGGTTCGATCCCATATACGTCAAGATAGATCCCCTAATATTTCTTTTTTGTCTTGTAGGTGTTTGTAAGATTGTAATTCACCAATAAATATCACACTAACGGCCAACTGAAAATTAAATGCTTACGGTAGGAGTGGCCTTTTTGGGTGATTTACATATGGAGAGCTTGGGTTCCATACGTAGCTATGCTGTGTTAATAAGGTTGTGATTTTTTAGTTACGCTTGTTTAATCATTACTTAATACTTGTATATAACTATATATACAGTTATTGGCAAAGAATATATTATGTTTGTGTTTTACTGAGGCTTCAAATCATCTGTAAACAAATTTTGTTGATAATCTATATACACAGACGTGAATAGAAGATAAAAAAAAGTTATTTGGTGATGTTATATGTAGCCATGTAGGGACTTTTCTGGTGTTGTCCGGGGCCTCCGAATTCTTAGGGCCGGCTCTGCTTCTAGTCATCAGACTTGTGAACTCCATGACTACTTTCATTTAATCTAACTTAATAAGATTGTGTGATTCATCAGCTCAAATGAATTGAACTGGATGTTGTTAAAGCATATACTGTGGAGCAAGAAAACTGTCTGTTTAATTGTCTAGTGATTGTGGTTGAAAACTTTTTGCAGGCCTCATCCAAATGAATGTTCCGGTGGTGATCTTGATGGAGACTTGTTTTTCATAAGTTGGGATAAAGATCTGGTCCCTCCTCGTACTGTACCTCCCATGGACTACTCTGCACGGAGACCTCGGACGATGGATCACGATGTAACATTTGAGGTAACTTCCTAATTTGACTATAACTCTTCCCCAATGGCAATGAATATGAGCTTCCATATACATCATCAATCTAAATGTCATTTCTGTTGGACCGCGTCTTAATTGGATTGAAATCCATTAGTTAATATATCCATAATTCTTGAATGTGCAGGAAATTCAAAAATTCTTTGTTGATTACATGATAAATGACAATTTGGGTGCCATCTCTACTGCACATCTAGTTCATGCTGACCGTGAACCAGACAAAGCTTTGGATTCAAAATGCCTGCAGTTGGCAGACCTGCATTCCCAGGCTGTTGACTTTGCAAAAACTGGTGCACCGGCTGAAATGCCCCGGATCTTAAAACCGAAAGAGTTTCCAGATTTCATGGAAAGGTGGGAAAAACCCATGTACATCTCGAACGGGGCATTAGGGAAGCTGTACCGTGCATGTGTTGGCTCAGTGGTGCAGGAAAAAAGGGGTTTTGTTTGGTCAGAGCCGATTGCTGAAGCAGCTTACGATCAGGATCTTCAAGTGGGTGGTATCGAGTCAGTTCTTGAAGTCGCAAAAGGTCACAGAGACCTGTACATAGAGAAGATGAAAAGCATAATGAACTACTATGGGGCCAGGACCGAAGACGAAATATTAACAGGCAATCTTCGATATCGTGCAGCCTATCTGCAACGTGATAACAGGAGATACGGGGATATGAAGGATCGGATATCGCTGACATTCAAGAACCTACAGAAAGAAGCTAAGGGGTGGTTCGAGAGTAGCTGCAGAGACGGTGAGCATGAGAAACTGGCGTCGGCTTGGTACCATGTAACTTATCATCCACTGCATTTCCGAGAAGACATGCACTGCCTGAGCTTTCCATGGGTTGTGGGTGATATTTTACTGAGCATAAAGTCGGCGAAAATCCAAACAAATTGAACTCAGATGTCTATGTATAAACCATATGCTTCGAGTAGGCTTTCCTTTAGTTGTAGGTTCATCGAGTAGTTAATAGGCGTATGTGTTTGTAACTTTAATAACATCAAACTCCATTTTTTCTCAGAATTACTCTTGCAGAGTCGCTAGTAGGACCACCTTTGCCCTTGCCCTTTCCAAACGGCTGGAATTGCACCAAGTCAAGTGCTCTTTAGAGTGAATAGTTGGGGCAACTTACATGCCCTTGCCCTTGCCTTCCACCAACGGATGGAGATGTTCGTAGTCAGGCAGCGAGTAGGGACCTAGTGCCTAGGTGTTTAGATGGGGTCTAGGAGGTTTATCTAATTGTAATTAAATTTTTATAACATGAATAAATGTCTGCTTATAAAACACACAATTACTAGGATATATAAATTGCAAAAGAGAATGACTATAAATTATAGGGAGTTTCAACGAAAAGTCCGATGTATTGTTCACTTTAACAAAAAACTATATTTTTACACTAAACAGTCAAACATTGTACTTTACCTTTTATTTTGTTCTTATTGTTAAAACTCAAAGTTTTCAAGTTATTTTCATTGGTTTTCCTTAAATTATAAAGCACTAGAACATATTGGAAACTTCATTCAAGTATCCAACAAGTTTCTTTCAAATTAACGAAAAAAATAAAATGAAAGTTTTCCATTTTCTATCCATCTAAGTGAGAATTGTAACTTAGGCAAGCTAGACGTACGCCAAGATAATTCTAAACGCCCTTTCTTATTTTTTGTCTAGGTGTCATTTGCTTGAAAATTAATCATGACAGTAACCAATCGTCTAACGCAGGGCCCAGTCTGTGCTAGTTCACTTGTTTCATAAACAGTTTTCTTTGCAAATTGGTTGTTATAGGTCAAGTTACTTGCTTACTTGTTGCGTAACATTGCAGTTGCCACAAGAGAAAGCCACCAAAGAAAAGATAATTAATTAAGTGACCAAAAACGTACACACTAATTAGGTTTGACTGTTTCAGAAACCGACACTTAAATTACAATTTCCAAATAAACGTAATATTAAAATATAAATAATATATTTATTAATTGATAAGGAATCATCCAAAATCTACAAGATATTATTTCATCCTCATCCTTAACTGGTCTCATAGTATTTGACAATTTTGACCTTCTTAGTGTCTGACAATTTTGTAATTAAATACACCCAATCCCGACCACGTCACCATCCAAAAAACCAAGAACATAAAAATAAAATAAAAACCTAACATTCTACACCATCGAAAACAAAAACGATAAATAAAAATGAAGTGACGGCGCCATGTCAGCGTTACGTCACCCTTTCCACCTTCCAAGCCTTAGCCAGCTCATTGACCAGCCATTCCAGCAAAATCAGACTTTTCACAAAACGCCACCCCCCCCCGGCGCACGATAGCTGTCGCGGCGCAGTTTCTTCACCCGTACACCGACACTTCTTTACCCGATTCCGGCGGCCCCTCGGACTTCGCCGGTTGCGGGATCGAGGCGAACCGGGCCGAGAAATCGCGGAACCCGCCGGCTTCGTCATCTTCGTCGACCGGTCCCTCGTCGAAGTTCAGGGCGTAACTCAAGGGATCGTATTGGAATTTCCCGTGCCTGCCGCCGCCGCCGGAGGAACCGCCTCCGCTTCTGCTTCGGTTGAACCGGCGGATGAAAGTCTTCCACTTGGGGCCGGCGACGATCTCGGACCACTCTCGAAGCTTGTAGAGGGCCTTGATACCTCGGGACCACCACCGGTCATCGTTTTGGGAGGTCCGCATCCGCGACCATGACGACGGAATACAGAAGCAGCAGCGCGACCTTGATCCTCCATGGCCTATTGACTCCAAGTCAATGTCTTCCATCGAAGAGAGAGAGAGAGAGAGAGAGAGAGAGAGGTAGAGGTTTGGAAAACCCCAGTGGAGAAAATTGCGTCTCTCTGCGAAACGGGCTGTTTTATACAAGTGACGTTAATAGGTGGAAGTTTGTAACGGAAACATGAGGTGACCGGGGATTGCCGGTGGCCATTGTGACTTTCTGTGTGCGGAACGACCTGTCGTTTGGTGTGGTTCCGGTATTGCCTAATGATTAAGATTTTTTATTATTATTTTAATATAATTATTGATAATTATCCATTATTTATGTTTTAGGGAGCGGATGAACCTAACTTATAGGTATAATTATGGAAAAAATAAATAAATAAAAAAATTCCGAAATTAAAGAATAGTGCCGCTGTACGGTTGTAGGTGACGCTTCGGGTCGGAACGTGCGGGTCCCAGGGCTTCAGTGGAACCGACGAGAAACTTAAATACAAAGATGAACGGTGGTGATTAGGGAATCTGTAGGAACCCTCTCCAACCGACTATGATCAATTCCAGCGCTGCCATAGACTAATCACTCTACCATCTTCATTCTTCTTTTCTTTCCCTTTTAGTATTTTAGTTTTGAGGTGTGCTATCCACACACTTCATTTTACTTTTCACACACCTCTTGATAATTTATGTTCATTAATCTTCTTCAATTCATCCGATCCGACAGCCGAAAATTAAAAAGATGTGTGAGAAGTAAAATTAGATGTGTGAATATCACACCCCTTTAGTTTTTTTTCCTTTGGCAAATTAGCATAAATTAATAATATGATCCTAAATCTTTCAGAAAACACGGGACTGTTCATAGATTTTCTGACACTACAGTTTAAACGTCTATTCTCATGCCAACATTAAAATATTATGTTAAAAATACAATGTGACAGAACGTCCACATAGAGTCGCACTTTTGAGAGTCTTCTAAGCATTTCTCTGAATCTTTTAAATACGACAACGTGTTTCTCTAATCAGAAATATACAAAATTAATGTTTTGTAAGGTAGAGGAATATGAGAGTAGAAAAAAAAAGTAAACAGATTGGCACCAACCACATTGATTGAGAGAATCTGAGATAATGCTTTTCCATGAAGGAGGACAAATTGGCCACTCAGGCCTACTGAAAACGACGTCAGTCAAGCTTCTGAGTTTAAAACAATCAAAAGGAAGCAAAAATCTTATGCCATATACGACTTATTCAAACTAAGACAAATCTTATTGGAACAAGGGGGGTGAAGGGCTGAAGGTCAAGTCTGACGATCTAACCTCTAATCCATCACAATTTCTAAGCCTGTGAAATACCAAACAGGCCCTAAGAGATTCGGGCCGAAAACAAACGAAGAAATTCCATGAACACAGAAAGAACGTAGAGAAGTTGCGAAACTGAGTCGATCCAGCAGAAGTTGATGCAGCAGCAGCACAGATTATATCGAGAAAAGATGCACAAGCATGACACTGAGTAGTGATGTGAAAAGCAGAAGAAATGAAAAGTGCTTCAAGAATAAGTGATGCTAGGCCTAGGGCTTGATAATCACTTTTCCATGCACCGTTGATCAAAGAACAGCTCAAACAAAGTTGTATCACAATCTAGCATATATGATATCCTATAATCACGTAAAGTAAGACCAGAACCAGTGCACTTCCATAACAAGCATTTCCGGTGTTCGAGCAAATCCAAAATGTTCTCAAACTATCAAGTATTGAAACACGGAGTTCGTTAAGTAAAAGCCAAAATCAAAACACTTTAGTAATATGATGCAACATATACCGAAGAAGAATATAAAATGATCCCAGGATGGCTCGTATCCTGCATCTTTTCTGAATCTATAGATTCTATATCTGACGGAATGTAGAAAAGATAGACATTCAAATCAGCTCCTAGTAAACAAGTTTCCAACAAAAACACATTTGAAGTATAGTTGAAGTGACTCTTTGCCACAGTAGTGGAAAGGAGTTGAGCCCTTGATGACGGCGTGAGTTCGAACTCCGTCAGTGGCTAATCTAATATCTAATCTAACAAAATCTATCATTTGACAAAAAAAAAAAACACAGTTGAAGTACAGCTGAAATACAAAATGCCCTTTCTTTCATCAAACAAACATACTAGATTAACAATGTTTTTCGCACGTACGAAATTACAAGTAGCATAATATTGTTTAGGGACAAAGGCACAAAGTATTCCAAATGACCGATATTGTCAAATCATATTAACAAACAGAAAGATCACAGCAAACCAGTCCCTCTGGTACTAAACTAAATCCCACAAGTAGCAGCTAGTACCCTAGCATAATATCTACTGAGAGCTGATAGGGAGCGAGCTGCGCTTACATTGCAAGAGCTCCTCCAACTTGGCCACCATGAACACGCCAGAAACATTCTCCAGCATCATCAGCCTTCTCAGTATCAAGAGCAATTGCACCAAAGACCGCTCTGAAAGCCCCACAAACCACCAAGGGAGCTGAAGAATCGGTCTTGGGAGAGACTCTAACCACCTTATGCAACCCCAATCGCTTCCCGTCAGCAGCACAGGAAGATTCTACTTTCGAGACATCAGAAATGCGGCGGTTCAACTCTTTTGCAGATATCTCAAGGTTGCTTTCAAGTGATCTCATAGAGACCGATGTTTCTATGACATTGGCACCCAAAATGCTCAGTGCCTTGTTGTTCTCTTCGGAGAAGGAGGCATGGGTCATGGCACGGCGCAGGAGACCAATTTTTTTGTACTTATACCTGAAAATTATACAAAGAAACACAAAAACAGTACATTTCTCCAATGTCAGAGAGACACAATCAACATGCACACATACACGCACAAACAAACATATGCACATACACCGATACACGTAAATGCAATCAATTTTGATATTTATGCTATTTGTTTGGTTTCACAGTAGTGCCCATATGGGACTGCTTCTCTAGAAAGCACTTGTGCTCATAAGCGCTTTTAACAGTGTTTTTAACAAGAAACATGCTGAAGTGATTCATGGAAAAGCAGTTGAAAGTGCTTCCTAAAGAAGCACCTCCTCATAAACTGCTTCTATGACATAGAAGCATGCCTTTTTACGTTTTTCTACCAAGTATAATCGATAACGCTTTTGGTTGTCGGAAAGTAAATTTAGCCCCTCCGGTGAAGGGTCCCAATCTGATGATAACATGGTTAAGAATTCCTTTCCTCTTCTCAAATTTTCTCGGAAACCAAACAGATTCAATGATCCAGAATTACGAGACCACAACGAAGAGGACAAAATATGGAAACTTTACCCAATTTGCACCTGAAGGGTTTCGAGGGCTGTTTCGAACGGCGATGATCGTATGGAGATCAGATCGTGCTGCTCATCGTTCGCCAAACCCTGCACAAAACCACCAGCGGAAACTATAAACTGAAAGAGATGAAAGAAAGAAACAAAAGAACTTTTGATAAATCTGTATTTAATTTTCTTGTGCATTTTCTCAGGAACCAAACAGAGGTTTAGGGTTTAGAAACAGACCTGAATATGAGGAAGGATTGCGAGGACGAAAACGGCGGCGAGGGCGAAACGACGACGAGGCATTTTTCACTTTCTATTGTTTTTGCTTGGTGTGTGAAGAGTGAAAAACCAGCAACTGCGATGACTTTGCTTTCCCTTTCTCTTTTCTTTTAGGACTGAGCACAAAAGGCAATAGTGTTTCGGAAAATTGGGTTTAGTCGAAAATTCAGCTAGTCGAAAATATTATTTGGTACATCAAGTGTCAAATCATTAGTGGTTAAAATTTTATTTTTTAAGTATCTAATTAATTGTATTATGACATTTGTATTAACGTGTTCTTGAGGCATTAAAAAATCTTTATCCTTCTACAAACCCACCAATCAAAACTAGCCACACTCTCAAAATGTAATTTTTACTAGCACTCTATAACGAATTGAAGTCCGTTGTTTCATTTAAGATTACAATTAAGATCAAAAAATGAAAATTGGCATTTTGTCGAGCGGTAATCAAATGGAGGGCAAATACTAGACTCTGCTCTTCAGATTTTGCCGGGTTCACATAGTTATGTAGTCACACATAAAGAACACTGCAAGTGTAATTTGGTACTTTAAATAATAATTTACTGCACTCCCGTCTCCATTGAGAATGTAAAGAAGTATTTGCCAGAGACAACTTTCAGTAAAAACTATGATTTCATAAGAAGAAGAAAAAATAGAGTATCATGTAAGCACAAAGCCAGTTCAAATTTACAAACAAATGATGCCCTTTTGTATCTATCTGTGAAAACTACTAATGACGAAAAGAAGAACAAGTTTTAACCTGTGAACTAAGAAGGTAAAGCCCAACTGGTTGATGGCGCCACCGCGTAACCATGCGTGATCATTGACATCTCCCAAATCCGCAGTAACCCTTCTGTGATCATCGTTCTCTTCGAAAGAAACACCCGGAGCAGCATCATGTCCGGCTTTCCACCATGCAAAGAATAAGTTAGCGTATCGAAACATAAAGAGTTAATCAACGATTCCTTTGTGTATGCTTGTATCATCAGAAGAACAGCATCCATCGATGTTCTTCACTACCCTAGGCACGTTGCCGAACAGTGGCAGCTCATTCATCTCAGATAATATTCTCGAACGGGACTTGAATTTCCCAATTGGACCGTGCCCTGAGACTTGAATCGGTTGCCAGGCCATTGAGCAAAGTGATGACATCCGCTGTATCATCGAGGTAGTACCTGGCTTTACTAGGTTTTTGTCCGACAGTGCATGCAAAGATCTCGGGAGCTGCAGCTTGAGATGAACTATATGTTGTGCTCGATATGCTTTCAAACATGTCCTCGTCTGATCTATCATCCCCGATGCACAGCACAAAATCTGGCGCATTCCCATTACCAATCATCATGGAAAGAACTTTCTGTGCAACTATTCCTTTAGTAACTCCCTGCAGTTTAAGAAGCAATGTGACATCCTTTAGGCCACTATACTAACAGAGACATGCAAAAGTGAGGAAAGAAATCGGAGAACATCAATACCTGTGGCTTTACTTCGACGATATGCTGACCCTTTTTAACAACTACAGGCTCATTCGCAAGGACATTTTCGAGATGATCCAGCATTTCCATGGCCTGGCATGATCCGAAATCAGGATCAGCATCTAGATGGTGCCACACCAAGGCACTCTCCTTGGTCTCTATGTAGGAGCCATCGGTTGCCTCCGTATATAACTTCATCACAGGTTCTGCAATTTGCTTCCAATCGAGATCTATGGCCAACGAACTGGTTTCCCACCTGGATGCACTACTCCATCTGTGAGAAAATAAAATTGAACGCAGAATCAATACTAGTATAGACAATTGCCAGAGTCACATTGAAGTATAAAATTACATTTATAAGCACACGTAAGAACGTACCTTATGAAGTATCCATGCTCAGCTGCTATACCGAGATTCTCACATTGAGCAAACCATTCGCTAAGAGAGCTTTGGCCCCTTCCACTCACAATAAACACAGTGTTCTTGGGGTCGCTGCAAAGGTTTTTCAGAACAGAAATGACTTCGGAACTGGGGGTCTTAACAATAGAAGATTCAGGCATTATTGTTCCATCATAATCCAAAAATATTGCCCTCCTGTTTGTCCTCTTATATACAGAGAGGATATGATCAATTGAAAGCTTCCTAAAACTTGGAGAAAGCGACAAAATTCTGAAATTCAGACCAAAACCGATTCCCCAACAACGTTTTCTGTAATGATCTTTGCACGCTCGCTCCAAATCCTGTAGAAAACTGCGGGACCAGTAAGCCACATCATGAGAGCTAACATACCGAAAATGTTTCTCATGCCGCAACTGCTTTTCCAAATCAGGCATTGTGAGGGCCTCATTGAGTGCATCAGCTGCAGCTTCAATGTTCCACGGGTTCACCCTGATAGCTCCACTCAAAGATGGTGAGCAACCTATGAACTCCGAGACAACAAGTGTACTTGTACGAGGGGAATCAGAGGCAACTCCAACAGCTTTATCGATGTTTTGATTACCCTGCCTGCAAATGATGTACTCGTAGGGAACCAGGTTCATTCCGTCCCTTACAGCATTAACGATGCAACATTCTGCCAAGGAATAATAGGCAGCCTTCTCATGAAAGGGAAGGCTACGGTCAATCAAAACAACTGGCTCGTAGCCTGGGAAACCAAAGACTTGGTTTATCCTTCTGGTCATTGAATATGTTTCCTTTTTCGCTTCCTGAACATCTTTCCCTGTGCTTCTTGCAGGATTTACAATTTGAACCAGGACTACCTTCCCCCGCATCTCCAGGTGCTGCATCAAAAGTTGTTCCATGGCCATCAACTTTAGACTGATGCCTTTAAATATGTCCATGTCATCGACACCAACAATGATTTTCTTCCCCTTGAACTGCTCTTGAATCTCTTTGGCCTTCATGGAAGAAGAGGGATGATTTAACGCAGATTCAAGTTGGCCCATGTGTATCCCCGCCGCCAGAATCTTAATGTACACTGTGCGGCCAAAATATTCAAGTCCAATGTAGCCCCGCTTCGATTCATATTCAAGGCCAAGCATTCTACTACAACAAGAAAGGAAGTGGCGAGCATAATCAAACGTGTGGAAACCAATCAAATCTACATTTAGCAGTGCTCTCAGAATTTCATCTCGGACAGGAAGGGTCCTGTAGATTTCTGATGTGGGGAAGGGGGAGTGGAGGAAAAAGCCAAGCTTAACTCGTGTGAACCGCCTTCTCAAAAACGTTGGAAGAAGCATAAGGTGATAGTCGTGAACCCATACACAATCATCTTCAGGATTGATCACCTCCATAACTTTATCGGCATATTTCTTGTTAGCAGAAACATATGCCTGCCAAAGTTGCCTGTCAAAGCGACTACTAAGGTCCGGATACATGGGCAGCATGTAGTGAAAGAGAGGCCACAAATATTGCTTACAGAACCCATGATAATACTTCTTATGCAGCTCGGAAGGAAGGAATGTCGGCACACAATTAAACTCCTCCAGCAGTTTCTGTGAAACTTCTTCTTGCTCACTTGCTTCTACGTCAACCTTCAGAGAACCGACATATATTACCACAGTACCAGATGGGAAACCATCTTTGAGTTGCAACGAAAGTGCATCCTCATCAAAACTGAAGCACCATTTCCCAGATTTTGCATCCTTCTGAGCATGTAGAGGGAGAAAATTCGCCACTATGATCTTCTTTTCACATACTTCCGAAGGAGGAACATTTATATCTTCATTATTAATGCCGTCGCTACTTTCTGCATCAGGAATAACTCCTTGAAGAGTCATCACCCTTGGGAGGTTTCTGGGAGTCTGAGGAAAATTCAACATGTCCCCAGATGACAATTCCAACAAACTTAAGCAAGATCTTGACAACATGATTGCAGTTATGCGCTGTTACGCCAGTTTAATGACTTGGAGTTCCAAATAATCTACAACCAAGATTTTGTGCAAAGTAAGAACCTATATGAAAGGTAGCAAAAGACCTAAGATGAACCCGGCAATACTAAGAACAGACATTCAATCAATCATCACAAGAACGAAAAAATTTAGTAATTGGTGCAGCATCCGATCCCTATATCTAGACAAAGAAGATCATAAAGCATTGCAGATTGAGCAGATTTCTAACGAAAACACCATTCTTTCAGAGCGATTCGTATAACCATTAGGATCTAATTCTGCCTCTCCATATTCATACGTAAATTTGCTAAAATGTAACAAGAAGCGTTCATAATCTAGACCCATAGACAGAAAAATAACAACAACAACAACAGTAATTAAAAAAAATACAATACAAAAACATTAAATGGAAGGAGTTTACTAAAATGTATGCATATAAATACCTCGTTTATTAACTTAAAAGCAGATTCTGCATCAAATAGTGTTTTTCACATCCAAAGCCATTTCTAAAATCTTCAATTAACTAGAATGATCTTCAAATCAACTTCTCAGAGCAGCACTATTAATCGAATTATTCACGAAATCGAAAAGACTTGCAGTTTAAATTTTGTCCACAAAACATCGACTTCACACACACATATGCATCGTTTTGGAAGTGTTTTTGAAATGACTGAAATTGCTTTTGGTGAAATGTTTTTAAAACCAATCCATGCTAATAATCCAAGCGGATTCTAGAAAAGTTATCTGGTGCTTCTTGCCCAAAAACAATTCCACCGAAAGCACTTTCAGTCGTTTTAAAAGCACTTCCAAATAAACTCATATATATATACACACACTCTTATGCATCAAGCTTATCTGCATAAAAATAACGGAAGCAAGGAATAATTTCCAATAAATGCGAATACATATCTGATTTGACTATTCATAGGATTCTCCTTATCTCTGTTCATTACTCATATTCTCACGTAACAGACTAAATCAAGTAAAAATTAAATTCCAAAAACCATTACTTGTCACAGCAACTTTTGCAATTTTTGCTCTGTTTTTCATCAGCATATTTAATTCACAGAGTTTTTTTTTTATAATATTTTTTACTTTAAAGACTCAAAATCTTATTGATTTATCATTTACCATGATGCATAAACACAGCCTTTGAGCAAAAGATTTTATCTTTCTCGATTAAAAAAATAAAATTTCTATGCAAACAAACATAACTGGAAGAATTGGAAACAAGTAATGAGGGTAACCTGAGATGGAGTCGGATTGATCCAACAACAAAGCTATATGATATCAGTGAAGAACAAGTTTCCTGCGAAAACACCTTACACATTCAGAAAACAACAACAACAAGAAGTTTCTGTTTGGTTGCTGAGAAAATATTGAAAAGAGAGAAGAAAACAGCCGTGTCATTGCAGAGAAACTGAATCATAAAGTCAACCCTCAACAACCCAAAAAAGCACAAGTATTGATTTCCCTTAAATTCTCAGCAACCCAGAAAAGAGAACTCACTGTACAACACAGAGCTGTGAACAAACTCGCAGAGAGAGAGAGAGAGAGAGAGAGAGAGAGAGATACGGAGATATAGATGGATATGATGAGAGAAAGAATGTAAGTCTGTTTGATATTTTTTTATACGGGAAAGTGACCAAGAGGAGGAGCTGTGTTAGGTTGGAAACCGGTGGAATTTGTGAGAGTTTTTAATGGTTTCGAAACTGACCAAATAATTTAAGGAAAAATAGTATATTGGAAAGAAATAAAGTGGGAAAATATTGGGAAAAGAATTTTGGATGGAAGAAGATAGATATGGAGAGATTTAGAGAGAGAAACAAGAGAGAGAGAGAGAGAGACTACGGTTTGGATTGCAACTCCTGGTTGGTCTTACGTTAATCCTGTGCTGTGCCCTTCATCTTTAAATAATGCCACTCCTTTTCATCTTTATTTCATATCTACCCCTTACTCTCTTTTTTTTTTCTTTAAAAAAAAAACAATATTATCTATATTAAAGAGTTGAAAGAGTAGACTGAGTCTGACAATAAGCTAGCAATAACGTAATAATGTTGTTTAAATTTGTCTTTATCGAGAATTGTCTTATTTGTAAGGTACGAAGAATGATACTACACTGTAATATTAAGTGACCTCCTTACTCCCATTTATGTTATGTATTTATAATTTTTGTTCCCTGAGTACGTTTAACATGTATTGTTATGCTTTGATCTAAATCATTAGTCATCATAAAACATTTATATTGTTCTTCTTCTTTTCATTTTTTTTTTTGAAGGAAAGGAGGGGGTGCAACACGAAGACTTCCAAGAGGTCACCCATCTAATATCACCATCGCCTGAACTTACTTAACTTTTCACAGTTACGATGAGATTCGGTGCATGTTGTTAATATCACTATCGCCTGAACGTACTTCCAAGTTATTTTATAATTGACCGTTTATTGTTTCAACATAAGGACAATTCTTTTTATGTTTGTGTATGAGAAATTCTAGTTCATTATCTATGATGGAACCATATCCGCAGGTCTTGCGCCCAACTTCAACTAATAGTCCTTGTTCAATTTTTTTTCATATATTTCCCTAAGTCCGATTAATGCGATGTTTTCAGAATTTGGTATAATCATGGTAATATTCCACCCTTAATTAGTTTGGCATGTTACATAATTATACGATTTATCTAAATTATAAATCAAATAAGTTTTGATTGTGTGAGACGTGAAATTACCCGATAATTAAATATTGTTTGTATCAATATTGAGAAATTTTTTTCAATCTCTTTATTTTTGTGCATGTGAGAAATTCTAATTCATAATCTATATATGTTGGCATCATATACATCCAAAGGCTATTGAATCATAACCAAACCCACCACTAATCCTCTATACACAAGAATACAAAAATTACAAATGAGTTTGCTAACTATTTATGTATAAAATCATTATGGAGTGTTTTAGTGGTTGGGACGAATTCTAAGTCCGTATTCCCAGTACACATCCTAGATTTAATTCTTGGCGTGTATGAATTATACGATAGTAGTTAGGAGGAGGCTGAAATATCTCTTTCATCCTTTTTGTCCCCTATAAAAAAATGTATCGTGACGATACCACCAGCTAATCCTTTTAAAAGAAACAAACTATTTATGTATATTGAGTAACCTACAAATATACAACCTTTTAGCTAGATAAACTAGCTTGGCCTAAAACGTAATTACAATGGGTTTTGTGGGTTTAATCCTAATTCCTTAGGTACCGAAAACGAAACCTAACTTTTTAAATAAAATTATAAAACGATGTTATCCTTTAATAGTAGTGGTCTTTGTATTTACCAACTCTTTAAATAAAGTTTGACCATCCCTTCATAACTTAAAAAACAAATTAAAGATGGCTTGGGATAAATTAATCCTTGCATGCGGATAAACATAAAATAGGCCCACAAAAAATAGTGTTTGGGGTCAATTTTTTTAATTGGACTATTGCCTACGTATGTAGAAAAGTACTACTATGATTTCAGGACTAAAATCATTGGTAAGTTCTTAAAGAAATTTGTGATATGTTCTAATTTTGAAATTAGATTGGTTACCGTTTCCTAAACATTTCCAATCAATAAAAAAAGAAAATACCACTATTATGGTCACTATATTTAATCAACAAAGTGACCTTTCAATTAGTCACATTCATGTAGCATTATTATATACATCCAACAAGAAATTACTTAGCCTAAAAGACCACGACGAGGGTAGAGGACTGCAACCCTTGGAGTTGCTTGCAAAACAATAAAATTCCACTGTTGGTAAATTTCCTAAAATACCCATCTACTTATCTATAGCCTTAAAACACTTCTTTGCTTTTAAGTAAGATTTGATTACAAGTTTAGAAAAAAATTCTATATGTTGAGTTTTTATCAATAATATGGTGTGCTACAATGTCTCGTGGTATTAATATCTCGTATTTGTAGTTATATAATTTATCTTTTTGTAGCAGTTAGATCTCATTGTTTAAATATGGCCATTTATTTTTCAAAATATATACGCTTTGTTGCATTGTAGAAAAATTGTATAAATACATATCAATAACCTTGCCCCTAGTCCTAAACCTAATTCTCGCTCCAACATTGATTGATAAATAAATAAAAATAAAAATAAAACTATACAAAAAAAATTTAAATATTAAAAACATTGTTTATATGACGAAAATACCCTGCATTATTATTTTGGGCTGCTTTTGAACTTTTTGGTTTGGAGGGCATTGTTGTTCAAATTTTTTTTGGTGAAGCCGGTGACCCCAAAAGGGACTGTTGGCTTTATATATAGAGATTTGATTTGATAAAAGTAAAAAATAAAAATTTCTTAAGCATCTAAATATTATCTACATGTCTACTTATAACGCTTTGCAAAGATACATATGGGATGAAAGGAAAAACATGTATGATGTAAGGCTCATGGAAGTATTATCCCATTACCTTGAGAAGGAAGTGTATTGTGTGTTTTCACATGAAATTTTCACTATATGTTTAAGGAACAATCACAAAGTATCTTATTTATCTTGTGGCAAGATTTCTCGAGCAACATTTAATTACTCATGTGCGAGTGTATCTAATGCATTGTATAACTCACTCACATGATTACATCGATGCCAAGTAAAATGCACACTTAAATGTCTATCCATAATAATACATACATAAACCATTGCCCTAACTTTCTTCTTTTTATCCAAAGTATCGCGGCGGGATAAAAAATTACAAAATCAAAATGAATCGTGATTCAAATGTAAACTTGTACTAAAAATTGTAATCTAGTAATAATTATCTTCATTTTGAAATGAATTGTCTGTTCAAATTTTGTAAATAACGAGTTTGATATGGTTGAATAAAAAAACATTTGGTACCTACATTTGATGGGGAGATGATCATTAGCATTTAGTGGGCAACCATTTTTACTGTGGTGGGGAGATGGGCAGTAAGCGCGGCTGCTCGACCACGAAATTTTCCTTCTTTCACGGTGTCGCCCATTTGGATAAGATCGGTTTTTTATTGCCTTTTTACTGTTTTGCATTCGCCAATTTCACGCGCGAGTAAGTCGGTGCGTTTGTTGAATTTTCACGCAAACGATGCCGTTTGGTTAACGAAAAGCCATTTCTATTTTTAAATCATTTTTAGTTTAGAATTTTTGAACTTGAGTCGTGTAGTAAATAAAGATTGCATTCAAAGTTGAATCATATTTTTTGTCAATGATAATTCCATTGTCGTGGATTTGGTAAAATCTTTCTCACTCGTAAGTGAAAAACTTCATATTTGATTCTCATAGACAGTGTCACATGCTGAAATCAGGAAGAAAAAAAATTGAATCTAGAACACGAGTTAAGATTTAAAATGTTAAATAGAATTAAAAAATTGAAACAAGATGAAAAATGAAATTCTTCTTATAAAAATAACTCAATATTCTTTACAAGTTTAATATAAATAAATGGATAAACTTTCTATCCTCACATTTAATAAAGGGTGAGCTTCAACAGCTTCGTAGAGACATAATTTTATCACAGTAAATTAACCACGCTAAATTAAGTGTCATGGTATTATACACAATCAGGTATTAAGTCATTATAAATAACAATGCAAGAAGGCAATGGAAAGAACCTTCACTATACCCGCTAATTTGTATAATTAAACACCCAGACCTTGTACATCTCATATCATACTTATACCATTTGACCCCAAGTGATAACTCTTGTAACTTAATCACACAAATTTCCCTTTTTGTTAGTCGTTTTGCCTAAACTCTTTACCGCCAGTCTCGACTACCTAAAAGAAACTGTGCACTATGGGCTCGCTTGGTACCTGGTACCTACTAAAGTTTGGCTAAACTATACAAAAATCATTTTCATTTTCCTCATGTTCATATACAAAATAAGCATCCAACCATATTAACCAACCAATACGATCCACATATAATATAGCACTTCACGAAATTTAATAAGATCAATTTTCGTAAAGGTTTGTCGTATTTCTTCTACCTGGATTCCAAAGCAAGCAAGCAATATTCTTCACCAACACGTCGATTAAAACAAGCGTCATGGTAATTGAAATCCCTAGCTGACAATTATTGTCACTCACATGAGCTTCACAATTTATCCGGGTTTTTGCTTTGGCGGATGCACCATTCCCACAGTGTAGGGAGTCATTGTGCAAGTGATGGAGTTTAGTAGATACGAGGTGCTTCTTGGTTAGCAAGGCAGAGATCTGAGTGCTTGGAGTGAGTAGGTTACTCTTGTACCTTTCCTTGTATTTCTTTTGGATTGTCATTTTTTGGGAGCTTACGGGCACAGTACTCTAGTGAAGGTTATGTGCATTTTGTTGTACAATTGTTGACCATATTTGTGGGAGAGACACCACTAGTATTCTTTATTTTGAGTTTCAATTTAGTATTCATTTGTAAATCTTGTGTGTATTCTTGGCACCCCAACATCCTAGAGTCACGTGTCGACCTTTGATAAATTTTAGGATCGCGGCGTAACAAGTTCGTATTCCTGAAAATACATTACGAGTTATCCTACTTAATCTAGTCCCAAACACTGTTTTGTATGTGAGAAAGGGGGTTTGGGAATGAGAAACTGTTGTGATTCCCATGCTTGATAAGTCTAAGCTTGGAAAATTGTTTCTTCACACAGAAAAATAGGGGGATAGTGATGCCTAAACACGCTTTGGTATTCATTTTCCTTCATCATGGAAAACAAAAGAAAGGCATTGATTGTCAATTTTTTGCAACATCCATATCCTCGTTATATCCTACAAAGTAGTATTTTCGATGCAAACAAAAACGAGAAATCAATTTTCTTAAAAGAAGTTCATGAAAATTGTAGAAACGGTCATCACCTAAAAATTTATGATCATTAATCCCTTAATTCACTAAAATACACAATTATTATCTTTTTTTCAATAAAAAATAATTAAGAGATCATTACTACAATTTTATCTTCTTTTTTTCTTCCGTCATTTCAGGCTCAACCCATACTAAAATAGAAGGGAAATGGCAGACAGATGTAATAAGGAGAAAACATAGGTCCATCCTGGAGTCACGCAATTCAAAGCGGATAAAATCCAGGAGACAAGGATCTATATATTAAATCCAATTCTCTCTCTCTCTCTCTCTCATCCGTTTTTTCCCCTCGTCGTATATTATCCTATTCCATTCCTTTTCCTAACTGGATTGGATTTGGACCCATTCCCATTCCCATACTTCCATTCCCACCCGTCGTCTTTTCCAGCACGCCAACATTTTATTTTCTTTCAATCCAGTCCAGCACGCCTAACTTATTCCAGTTCCCTCTGGCTTGGCTTCTCTTTGACAATTGACATTAATCCACGTGGTCACACTTGCTTCCTCGTGGTTGGTCGCTCCTTCTTGGGCCCCACGCTACTACACTACTAAGATAGTAAGATTTGATTTTTCTTCTGGCATACCCCACCACCTCTTGTAAATCTTGTGCACAAGTGGAATACAATCGTGTGTGTTTATGGTTGTGTGTATTTGCACAATACCATTCCCAGCCGGATGTGATGCAATACCAACAATTAGTAGCTAAGGCCCTACACCATTCATCTCCACTTCTTTATTTTCCTTTCCGTGGCAAGATAACCTATCGTGAAAATGTAAGGACAAAGTCCACCCTCGATAAGGGACAAATCAAATAACAGTTTATAAAAGATTGAGTTATTCTTCATATTAGAGTAAGCTAGCTTACGTGTGAAGCTCAAACGGTCACACATGTTCCACGTCAGTCTATTTGTGTTATTCATGTTTTAGACTAAGGGCTTATATATATGAGGTTGAACTACTCTCTATATTAGATTTAAATTGATAAGCCAATATTTGTTTTATAGAATTTTATTTTCATGACTTTTAAATGCTGTTAGTTCTGTTTTAGTGTACTATTTAACCCGTGATTAAAAATAAGTTATCGTGTTATGTAGGATGGGGATTATATAAAAATATGACATGAATATGTAATGAGATAACTCCTAATCAAATTAAATACATAATAAACTTTCAACTTAATTCGTATCAATCGTCTCATAATAAAAAAAAGTTTCATGTGAAGCCTTGTCACAAAAATTAAAAAATCAATAGAGATTTCAAAAGTTAATCTTGACTAAATTCATTTGAATGATACATGTATTAACTAATTTGAAATATATCCAAGATATTTCATCCAATCATTGATAAAGAGATTCACATAAAGAGATTCGGCATGATCTTTAAACCAAACTTTTATCGAAAAAAAAAATTGTGTAGAAAGAATCGTGAAAGATGGTGTTAAAGATTATAAATTGACTATTTAAAAAACTAGTAAGTCAATTTATAATCTTTAACACTAACTTTGAATTCAACACTTGCTTTAGTCTTTGTTTGCGGTGATGTAAGTCCTTCCCTACAACTTATCAATCAATAATTCTCACAAAAACAAGGTCTATACGATATATATTATGAAGTGAACGAAATGATCAACTAATTCTTTCACTCTTTCAAATCCAATTAATAAATGAGATTTCAATATTTATTTTTACAAACATAGACGATAATGTAATATTTTAGATTCTGTTAGTCGAAAGTAATCATCCTGAACATAAACAAATTCAGATATTTAACGGATACAGAGAATTCGGGCATATACGATCCTCCACGTTGCTATCACTAGTAAAGAGGTGACCATAGTCTACAATGGATATTCGGATTAGCAAGGGAATTACATGAAATAAAATAACTCACTTATCACCAAATACTTTTTTTTGGGAGCAGAAAATTAAAAAAGGGAAAGGCAAAATATAAAATTAGAAAAAGACTAGGGTAAAAGGTGGGGCCCGCGTTATCTGGTTTCCGTGGTGGGCCAGCCACGTATATTAGTCTCGTAACGTGCCGCGGGCGGCATGAGGGCGTCGGTCAGCCGATTGCAACTTTGCGATCGCATGCAGACACAGAGAGAGAGAGAGAGAGAGAGAGAGAGAGAGAGAGTCCTTATCCGTTAAAAAGACCAAGAAGTTGACAAGCCGGCGGGTCCCACCGTTTCTCCGCGCCCGTTGCCGATAGGTATCTTCCGGTTCTTACGCGTTCTGTCCTCCCGCCTGACGTTGCTAAAATAGGAGATGACGTCATTTCAAGTTGGGGATTTTTCCAACCAAATAAGTAAGGGCTTGATATCTTATTTGAAATTTTTTATTATTTCTCAAAATATTTTTTTAAGAATATTTCTTGAATACAATTTTATTTAAGATTAAAAAACTTGATTGGTTTCTGATTTAAAATTTTCAAATCTTATAACTTCAATTAGACAAAGAGATCTAAAAATAGGAGATCGTAAATAGAAGGAGAAAGAGGAGAGATGAGGAAAAAAAAGTAAGAGATGATTGAAGAAAAGAGAAAGAAGAGAGAAGATCAGACGAGATAGAGAGAAAGAGGAGTGAGAGAAATAACCGAGAGAATAAAGAGAGCGGATTGAATGAGAGACGAAAAAGGTAAAAAAAAAAGGCGAAGGAAAAAATAAAAGATAGAGAGATAGATTTGGAGTTAGGGGGGAGGAAGCGAAAAGAAATGAGTGAGTTTAACTTTTAAAAACTCTAAAAACTCTTTTTTTTATATTTTTAGAGAATAGACTGTATTTTTTAGTCAGTATTGAGTTTAGTTTTTTAAAATAGTCCTACCAAACAAGTTTTTAAGGCCTAAAACTTGAAAATTATTTTTTAGTTTAAAAAGTTGGATTCAAGTAAAATACCAAATAGATCCAAAGGAATTTGGTGAGAAATTAGAAATATCAAACACAGGAAAGAAACATTGCTTCTTGGAACTTATCTGTTGATTTATTTAATAAAAATTAAAATATATACTTTTTATTAAATGGGTCAATGGGACTGGAAAGGCAGCAGTGGAGAATTTTCTGCCATAGGCGAAAGCATGACGGAGTAATGCCAGTTATGGATTGACTTTGTCTTTGAGAGGCCAAGAGAGTGGAGACCAACACTGTGGCGGGTAATTGGTTGGACTTTTTTGGCTTAGGTATGGGCCTAGACCTTGGGTAAAGTCAAAGAAGTTGGGTGAATGAGTCCATAGCTATTGACCTCCATGGAAACCCAACGTTGAGGGCATTTCCCACTCTCCTAATAGTGGTGGTGAAGTGGAAGGCATGGAGTTGTTATTTATTGGGTTACATTGAATTTAATTTCACCATTTACAACCGTTTCGGTGGAGTTAACATTTTTCGCTATGAATATTATTATTAAATTTTCACTCCATAACAAATTGAGAGATACATGGTCAAACATGTTAATTGATTTTTTTATGTTTTCGCTGAACATTTACACTTTGATCCGCATGAAATTTCTGAATCCGTCGGTGAACACGAACACGATCAAGGTCTTGGGAATTGGGTTGTACAAGATTACCAAATGTTTGACATTGTCAAGTCTCCCCTCCCCACCTAACTAGATCTAGATTATAGGCTTGGTGCAATATCTACGTATGACAACAAAAATGAATTTGGTTAAAAGCAATTGTTTTCCCATTTTTTTCCTTAATGTGGAAGAAGAATTGTAAGATTATTCAAAACCTATCCAAGAAAGTTGAGCCTACATGACTTTTCAATTCATGTCGTAGGTTGATAAACGCCCACCAAAAAATCATTAGACGTTTAATTTATTCTAGGTTTATTTCAGAGTAATGATTCATTTGTAATGATAAACCATCGGTTTATTTGATATATTTGAATGGTTAAGCGATTTTCTATTCGAATAAATTCTTTTGTAGGAATAATCTTCAAATTTAAGACTAAAAAATTAAACGGTTCCGATTATAAAAAAAGTATTAGAAAGTGGGGGAATGAGCTTATCCGTAAAGAGAAATGCAAGTGTTATTCACCTCGAAATGATTATGAAATATGAAAGGGATGGAACAAGAAGGTTCTAAAGAGGTGGAATGCAAGTTTTTTTTTTTAATTGAGAAGTTCCTCCTATAAGTCCATTAACACATCAATGGTGATTCCTAAGCCCAAACGCCCAAAACCTTAAAATTCCGAAACTCAAAAGCCGAAAAGTAAAAAAAGAGCAACAAGATACAAATGTTAGATAGAGCAATCAACTAGGACAGCGTACCCGCTCCTTTAAATTTGATTCAAATCCCCTCCCCATAAATTATATTAAGTTTATAACAAAATATCATCTTATAAAATAAAATTAAAAGGACCAAAATACTAGTTCAATTTCATTTTTTTTTCTAGAGCTAGTTCAATTTAATTGAAACATCATAATTCAGACCGCGTAATCAAAAGACTAAAAATCCCAAAAGCCCAAAATAACAAAAGCACGTAAGCCTTAAAGCACATTTTCCAAAATAATAATATGATTAACTGATCTCAGAGTCCATAACCAACACTTGAATTTAATGAAACTCAAATACTCGAACTCCAATATTCAGCTGACGCAAATGATCTGATGGTGACAAAAACCTAATAGTTATTCGTAAATGGTAAAATATGTGTATTCTTCTCGTAAAGTGAATGCAAGTATTATGCGTACAAAACAATATTTGAGTGAGTTGTCATTTTCTAATTTAAAGCAAAGTAATAGCATGCTTAACAGGACACTTCCACCAGCAAATCATGGAACACAACCATATATAGTTTGCCATCATATAAAATTAAAACACACACAATAATGATGTTTAGTGTTGGGATAGATTTTGTTGTCGTCTTCTTGAATATTCAGTTGTGTTTTGCCTCATCAGCTGCGAGCGTTTCAACTCCATTCATTTTAGACCCATTATTCACCTTCTTTGCAAAAGATGGCAAACAAAATGCAGCCATGTGCACCTGATCAATTGGAATCGACAGAAATTAAAAGAGAAAAAGAGAGAATCGAGCATTAAATTTATAGCCATGCATAATTAGTTGGGAATTATGTTAGGTACCTCAGTGTTGTAAAATTTCAGGGGCTCTTTTGCAACCCCATAACTATTGTTGGGGTCTATTGGGTTGACAGGATTTCTGAAATCCACCAGTGGCCCCTCCGTGGAGCAAAGCAAGAAACCAATCACCCCACTGAAAATTAATAATCGACTGAGAGTTGTTAGAAAATAGTGTTTGAATTTTTTAATTAGTACTAAGACTAGTAACGAGATACTTAGGAGTCGTTTGAAAACTATTTGTTTTTATTTTTATAAAAACTGAAAACTTGTTCTGATGAAAATATGAAATCAGAAACGAAGAGATGCTTTTGTGAAAGTTTTCAAAATTTGGTTTGTTTTCAACACTGAAAAGATTATCAAACGGATTAAAGAGCTATATGTATATAATATATGCATACCTTGGATATGCGGGAACAATTGTCCATGCATACCGAACAGAGCCTTTGAATATTGGTCGACATTTGACCATGAGTTGCTCAATGTCTAAAGAACGAAACCATATGCTCTCTGCTTGAATACACATGACTCCGCCAGGTCGGAGGGCTTTTGCCACCAACTCAAAGAAGGGAGTCTTGTGAAGCTCATGATCCGGCCCTGCATGCATGCATGCATGCACAGAACGATAAATTACGTCGATCATGTTGTATATGTTAACTTTTTTTTTGCTAGATTTATAGTAATTCACAGATTATTAATATTTGGAAATATTTTAGACGCATCTACGTACTAATAGGATCAAACGCATCCACTATTATCGCATCATATGTTCCTTCTGGGACAGACTTAAGAAATGCAGAACCTGCAAATTTAACATGAATTAAGGACTCACCATCTTTAGAAAAAAGCACATACAAAACATAAATTTATATAGAAACTAGAAAGGACTTAATTACCATCTTTAACGTGAAGGGTCACCCGAGGGTCCTCGTATCCAATAGCAACACTAGGAAAATATTTCTTGTACACCTAAAAATTTATATACAACTTGCTTAGAAAATCATGTAGATATTTTAGTTTGAGAGCTTCTATTTGGATTACTTCCTTTCGTTTTCATATAGAATTTTTTACTCACATCAACCAACATGGTGTCTATTTCACAAATATCAATATGCTGGACAGAAGAGTGTCGAGAAATCTCCCTTAAGATACCGCCATCTCCTCCCCCAATGAGTAAAACCTTAATTTTTGACACATAAGAAAACAAGGATTAAGTAGGTGACAAAAAATGATTGCATTTACTTGATGAGCTTTCTAATTTTCTGCAAACTAGGGATTTATTATTATTAGAGCTGGCAAGATGGATTCGACCCTTTAACATGACCTATTTAGGTCACATAATTTCAATTCACGGGTGAAGACATAATGAGGTGGCAATAATGAGTGAACTCGTTAGCAACCCATTAATCATCCATTAAAGAGTTGGCGTTGACAGCGGCCCACTGCTGCCTTTGATGTTCGATTTCAGCCTTGCAATAGTGACCGCTGACGGGAACCCAGATGTTGACTCGAATGAGGACGCGAAGCCTTTCATAGTGGAGGGTTTGGAGTCGGGCTGGAAAGCGAGAAGTGTTGGCCAGTTGGAGAGGAGGAGCGCGGCGGGGATTGCCATTGGCGTCGTAGACGACAATGGAGACGACGTTGCATCGCCGTCGATTTGGAGGAGGCTAAGAGGGAGAGGAGATTGGAGGTGGTGTAATAGAGCAAGTGGGTAGTGGGTTGTGGCGGGTCTAGGTTGTTGCTGCTTTGATTTGTGGTGGTTCTATTGGTGATGCTATGAAGAGAGATGAGCTTTTGTTAACGGATGAAACAGTTGACCCGTTAACTAAACTGATCATTTCGAGTTTAACTATTTTCACTCATAAGCTTAATAGATAAAGTTTGGGTGATCCAATAAAAATTAGGGCTTGTTTGGTACTACTTTTAAAATGGTCAAATGTTTTTCTGTGAAAATATTTTTGAAACCAATCTTTAATAAAAATGCAAGTGAATTATAAAAAAACACTTGAAATGCTGTCTGCAAGAAGCTCCTAAAAAGAACTTGAAGGGCTGCCTACAAGAACTAGTTAGGTGCTTCTTGTAGGAAGTATTTCAAGTGTTTTTAGAATCCATAAACATTTTATCTACAAGCATTTCGGTCATTTTAAATATACTTCCCAATGAGCCCTTATGTTGTGATGAACCCAAACCAATTACCAACTAAACTAAACCATTTACCAGCTCTAATTATTATTATTAAGTACACTTCAATTATACGTAAGTTAATTTATAGAAAATTTGAGTAGGAATTATGTATGAAACGTGTAAGATTGACACTTGTCTTCTTTCCTTCACATGATATGTTGTGGGGTATTCTCAAATTCTTAATTGACTACCTTGTTTGGGTTCGGAATGGAGCAAAGAGGAAGATGTGTAATCATTTCTTGGTAAGCAAACTCATCCTTCTCAGTGAGTTGGAGTGCTCCATCCAGAATAAAAACCTTGCCATATGCTGATGACTGCAAATTAGAAATTAATCAACCATATATAATTTAGCCAAAGGTTAATTAGTCAACGTACCCTACAATAATTTTCTAATGCAATCACGTCCACACACACATATATGGTAATATTTTGGTAGTGTAATAAGGCGTCCACAACACAAACACCTATCTTGTTATTGTAATAACAATATTGTGATTATATGTTAACTATAACTTTATCATTATTATATAACATTCGATTGTATACTTTAACAATTAATCTAGGCTTAAATGTTAAAATTGTCCTTGTGTTTTAGTCATTGAATCAATTTAGTCCCTCTGTTTTCAATTTGGCCAATTTGGTCCTTGTGTTTTAGTCATTGGGTCAATTTAGTCCCTGTATTTTCAATTTGACCAATTTGATCCTTGTGTTTATCTCTGTTAGCCAATTAAGGACATTTTATCCAATTTTTGAAAATAAAATTTATAAATTATTATAAACTTATTTATAAAATTATTTATTTGATTTAAAATATTTAAAAATGAAATAAAATTAAAAAAAAAAGTCTCCTCCCAACTCTCCGACCTCCTCCCTAACATTAAAATCAATGGGCCTGATTTAATAATTCGGTGCTTATTTAATACAAGGCTTAAATGTCAAAATAGTCTATGTGTTATAGCCATATGGCCAATTTAGTCTCCGTGTTTTTATTTGGCTAATTTAGTCATCGTGTTTGTCTATGTTAGCCAATTAAGGACATTTCATTCAATCTCTTTTAAAAAATTCATAAGAAAAATTATATGAGATATAATTACCTTTTCTCTTTACAGAAAAAATGAAAGTCAATGAAAAATAACACATATAAGAGATAAAACTTCCAATCTGAAAAATGATTAAGGTTGTGACATAGAAAGGGGAAGGGGTAATGTTAGGGAGGACGTCGGAGAGTTGGGAGGAGAATATATATTTTTTAATTTTTAAATATTTTAAATCAAATAAATAATTTTATAAATAAGTTTATAATAATTTATAATTTTTTTTTTCAAAAAATGGATAAAATGTCCTTAATTGGCTAACAGAGATAAACACAAGGACCAAATTGGCCAAATTGAAAACACATGGACTAAATTGACTCAATGACTAAAACACAAGGACCATTTTAACATTTAAGCCATTAATCTAACCTTAGATTCCTTGTAATTTAGACATTAAACATTGACGTCATATTACGTTAAAGTAGCTAAAGAATCCAAAAGTAAATTCATATTGACTAGTATTTTTATTATAACAATGAACTCCAACTCCTTTTTCTAAAGGTTACCACAAACTTTCTCTTAGTCAAAAAGTTTTCTTAATGACATATTTAGTTAAAAGTTGCATTCTGCACAATAAGCAGATTTTATTTAAATTGTATTTTCGAAGTGAAATGTGATATTGTTACATTATTAATATTACCCAGTTCATTTGTTAAATTGTGTGACAAAGACAGTGATTTTCTTTCGCACTATATAACGGGGACTGTTAATTAATTTACCTGAAATACCATCATACTTTGATACTCGGACCTCCCTTGAAATAAGATTTTTTCTACCTTCAAAAAGTGGGCTTGCCCTACAAGATCAAGAAAGTAAATTTATTCACCGATAAGAAAAAATGGACATGGATCCTCTCCGATCCAATTGTCCTAATCTTAGGAATCATTGAATTCGGACCATTAAAATTTGATAAAACGATTAAAGTTATTATAACTTTTAAAGTAGGACTCTGTTTGTAAACGTTGAATCAAATTTCAATGGTTCAGATTCATTGATCCCTAAGATTATGACAACTGGATCCGGAGAGGATCTATGTTCAGAAAAAATAGCAAGCATTTGTTTTTAGACTAAAGTTGTGAAATCTGAAAACTTTTTGTCTGTTTTACATTCAAGAAAACTAGAAAAGCACCACCCAAAAAGAAACCTCTGATTCCTGTACCATCTCCTCCCTATCTCACTGCACAGCTTGGAAGGCTAATCTAATTAACTCCATAAAACATCATTGAACCTACAATGGATTTATGTCTGAACCTCGATTACTTCGACGTCTTAGAAGTAGGGTCAAGTTGTAATTGCTCAAAATTAAGAATTTGAGTTTATTGGATCATGCGAGTTGGTAGAACACGTGTTGAAAATTTAGTAAAGAAACGGAAGGAGACAGCCATTTGGGGACAATACACCCGCGACCCTATTTACCAAGACTATATACACAACTCCCTTGTCTAAAGCAAGAATTACTTGAATTGAAAACAATATTAAGCTATATTTTCATCATGGTAAACAATAATGAAATAAGCGTATTCATACATATCACAACATGCAGAAACGAAATTGTTACTGACTAACTAGAACCCAATCTGAATTCCTTGAAAAAACTAATTAACTCAATGCAAATTTTGGATCAAATTAAACAGTCATACAATGTATTCTAAAATTAAAAAAAAAAAATTAACTTCATGTCAATTGAAACCCACCTGGCCATATCGGACAATACTCAGAAAACCATCCAGGAACCTTTGGATGATCATCAGTAAGATTATCATCTGCAAGTTCTTTAGTATTGTATTCAGTTCCAGCTGAGATTGGTGGAAGGGAGACTTCACTATCGCCATTTCTGACCACCACAACTCCATCTTCTTTTGCCATTTTAACATACAAATTATATTCAGATATGCTGTCTGCTCTATGCAACAAACCCTAAAAATAATTCGTCAACTAATTTTGTCTAATGGATTCTCTGAGTTGTAGTTAATTATTTGTCAAAACTGAGGAGGCTCAGCTTGACAAATAACCAAGCTATATAGTGTTTCTGCGGGGTGGCTAAACCATTTGCTCATTTGTGCGTACTTATAGGTCCTAATGACGGTGAGGAATCTAATAAATTATTTACAAGCAAAACTCTTTTGCAAGGGAAATTATGTTTTATTAGTATAATATTAGTTAGATGAAAGGAAATTTTGTGTATGATAATCACACCACTATGTAGTGTTATTAATTCACAATAGTAAAAATAACGTGATTCATGCCTTACTAATGAAAAATCATGGTAGAACATGGTGGGTGTATATCTTTTCATACTATTATTAAAAAAAATCATATTAGAACATGGTAGAATATGGTGGGTGTTTTTCTATACTCATAGGCAATTATAGTGTGTAAAATGTCACTTATTATACTGTTTTCATCCTTAATAAGTTTGATAATGAACAAAAAGAAAATGAAAGAAAAATTAGTTGAAATGATCAGTTTTTAACATTTGGTTGCAGAAATGAGCAGCTTTTATCATGTCGTTATTATATTATTGTTGTGTGGTTGTTATGTCATTATTGTATGATATATATGAATAATATGTTGTCGTTACTAAAAACTGATCATTTCTGCAACCGAATGTAATTAAAAAATTGATCATTCCAACTAATTGCCCAATAAATAATGTCAATAAAATAATTAGCTATTGTTTTATATATAAAAAAAAAGAATTAGCTATAGTTTTACCCCTTCAGTTTCTCTCTCTCACTTTCTGTTTTCCTCTTATATTTAAATTCCTTCCTATCAGCCACTTAGTATTATGATCTAATGATATTTCCTCTTCATTTGTAAGTGAGAGGTATTAGGTTTGACTATTGTCAAAGACGAATTTGAACCATATTAGTGTTAGCTCATTATGAGGCTTAGCCACTCCTTCATCCCTTTAGTGTTGATAATACCGTTCGTTAAAAAAATTAAAAAATCCCTTATATCAAGACACGCATAGTGGGTGGCCTCTAATCTTAAGTATATAGGGTGAGTACATCGGATCAAAAAGCAATATGAAAATTGGAAAACTACCTTTTTACACTTTGAGAAAGTTGTGTGTTTGTTTCAAAAAAAAAAAAAAAAAAAAAGTTGTGTGTAAACAAAAGTACGTACTAAAAAGAAGTGGGAAAATGTAAATTTTTGGGTCAAAAGGGGAAAAGGAATTATATCGTGTAGTTTCACATGAAAAAAACATGTGTTCTTTTATTTAGCATTCTATAATCACTTCTTCTATTTCATAAATTCAAAAATGATATTTGTCATACGAAAAAAAAAGATATTTGTCACAAAATGTGATTGAAAAAATTTGAGAAATTTTTTTTGTAACTATCATGTTCCCAACTGTTACTAAAGGGAGTTAATACACCATTTTAATTGTAACAACAATAAAAACAATGCCGGAGCAATGACGGAGTTAGGATTTTCAGATAATGGAGTCATTTTGTCGAGCACCAGTGGGCACTGCTGATTCTATTGACATTTTTCGAAAACTTATGCTGAAGTATGTTGACAACTACTATGAACTGTAGAGGCTTGTCAAGGACAACAATTGCAGGAAATTATTGAGTAATGTTGGAAATGGCCAATGTTTGTCAACTGAGGCATTACATCAACACTTAGTGCGCACAATACAGTAGCATACAAGACAAGAGAAAAAGAAGATATGGACGATAGAAGAAAAAGGAGGAAGTTGTACTTTAATTTGTCATAGTTGTTTATAAGGAAAATTAATGAAAATGACTTAAAAATTTTGAGTTTTAACGATAAGGACAAAATAAATGGTAAAGTGAATAATACCAGGATTGACTTTTTAGTGTAAAAATGTAGTTTTTCGTTAAAATGAACAGTACCGAAAACTTTTCATTAAAGTTCCCTTGTTTATATGGGTTAAATACAAATATGCATAAACATTTTGAAGCTGTTAGGATCATGGGCAATCATTAAACCCATGCTGATTGTGCCAGAAAGAGATAATAAAAGTTTTTAAGTCTTCATCTCAAGAATTTTTTTTTTCAGTTTTAATGAAAAAAAATACAAAATGAAAAGTAGAAATAAAAAGTAAAGAACATTTGGCGCGTTTTTCCCGTTCATGCAACGGTCATGAAAACCCGAAACCTCAGCCCTTCCTCTCTTCTTCTTCTTCTTCTTCTTCTGGTTCTTCTTCTTCTTTCTTCCCCCACAAATCTCTCAAACTAATATGTCTCTGTCTCGTGGCTAAATCTTAAAACGCCTAGAGATGATGCACAGCTTCCAGCCGTATGCCGCAGCCTCGGCTCGCTTCCGCAACTTCTCGACCCCATTTTCCCTCAGCAAGAAGATCCCGTGGTGGTACCAGATCCTCGACCCAGGATCCGAACGCGTGACGCAATGGAACCACATCTTCTTTGTCATATGCATCGTCGGCCTCTTCCTCGACCCCCTCTATTTCTTCTTGCCCACCACGGCTAGCGACCAAGTCGCTTGCATGCAGATCGACATGGGCCTTGGCATCTTGGTCACCTTTCTCCGTACGGTTGCCGACTTCTTCTACATTATCAATATCCTAATCAAGTTTCGAATTGCTTATATCGATCCAGGTTCTAGGGTTTTTGGGCGGGGCCAGCTCATTAAGGACCCCAGGGCTATCGCCATCCGCTACCTCAAGGGCGACTTCTCTATCGATCTTGCCGCCTCCCTACCACTCCCACAGGTAGTTACTCAACAATGATTTCTACACACTCTTTTTCTCACGTTTTTTGTAGTTGTTGATTAAATAAATCAAAGGAAAATCAAACGACATAAACAAAAGGTGGAGTGCAAAATAAGAAAACAGGTGTGCGGGAATCATTTCCCCCACAAATTTGGATTACATTTCCTATCTCGATATTTGGATTAATTTTTACTTTTGTGTTTTTAACAAATTTTTTATGCATATGTGTTGAATTATAATTTGCAGGAAGTATCCGAGCAGTGTCCAACGAATACCATCACTTATGGAATATATATAATTTATTTTTGTTTTGTTGTGTTTTTGCAGATTGTGATTTGGTTTGTAATTCCAGCAGTGAAAAACCCAACAGCTGCTCATGCTAATCATACCCTTTCTTTAATTGTGCTCATTCAATATATTCCTCGATTTATTCAACTTTTCCCTCTCAACCGACGAATTACTAAATCGACCGGCGTTGTAGCCAAGACTGCTTGGTCAGGGGCAGCTTACAATCTCGTTCTGTTTTGTCTAATTGCACATGTAAGAACCTAGATGGCTAGTTATATCTATGTGTGTGTTTGTATCCCATTTTGTTTCCGTTCAATTATTACTACGTACTTACAATTTGACAGTGACATCTTACGTTGTTAAGCTGTTGATTTTGATAAGCTCTTCTTCGAATATGTGGTGCCAAATTGGTGTTCTGACAACATAAAATGCGAGATAATAATAATTGATCCAGCGATTTACTATACCGCGCCTTATTTATTTGGTTTGATTGTTAGGATGGTTGTTGTTCTTCAGTGCAGATTGTTGGAGCTTCATGGTATGTGATGTCCATTAGACGGCAGTACGAGTGCTGGACGGGAGAATGTAAAAAGGAGGTGAATAACACACATTCTCCATCCTGTAAAATTTCGTTTCTGGATTGTGGCAGTGCCGATAACCCCGAACGAAAACTTTGGCTGCAAATCACAAAAGTTCAGACTAGTTGTGATGCAGCTGGTAAGGACGAATTTGAGTTTGGAATGTTTGCGGAGGCTTTCACTAATGAGGTTGCTTCTGCATACATCATTGAAAAATATTTCTACTGCCTTTGGTGGGGTATGAGAAATTTATGGTATGCTTTGCTGTTACTAGCTCAAGCCAAAATGCATTTTTCTGCTGTTACATTTGGATCATATAATAATAGTTACTTGTCCGTCAAGGAATGAAAACAGTTAAAAATTAAGCAAGCTATTTGTGCTAATTCATGTCTTTTACTCATTTCGCGATACGCAGTTCATACGGACAAGATATTAAGACAAGCACTTTTATCAGTGAAACCTCATTTTGCATTCTCATTGCCGTTCTTGGTCTAGTTCTCTTCTCACATCTCATGAGCCAGATGCAGGTATAATTTGCTCAAGGCATA
This sequence comes from Malus sylvestris, assembly GCF_916048215.2. NCBI lineage: Eukaryota > Viridiplantae > Streptophyta > Magnoliopsida > Rosales > Rosaceae > Malus > Malus sylvestris. The sequence goes on along the minus strand of NC_062273.1, from coordinate 25,473,956 downwards.
TCTACTACATACAAGAAAATGTCTTAATTTATTAATCTAGGTCTAATTTTTCCCTCACATGGTTGAATTTTTGATACATTGGTTACTTATTTTTATAAATTTTCGCATTTCTTCAAGACCTATCTGCAATCTGCAACGATTAGACTTGAGGAATGGCGGGTAAAAAGGAGAGACACAGAGGAGTGGATGAGGCACCGTCAGCTCCCTGCGGAGCTGCAAGAGCGTGTTCGTCGGTTTGTTCAATATAAATGGATTGCCACAAGAGGTGTGGATGAGAAAAACATTTTGCAATCCTTGCCTGCAGATCTCCGCCGCCAGATCCAAAGGCATTTATGCCTTGCCCTTGTTCGCCGTGTAAGCATTATGTTTGGGAGACTGTCAATCTAAACCATTGCTCACATGCTGACGCTTGCTGATAAGCGCAATGCAGCTGAGTTTATAAGTTGTTGGCACTGATCGTTTACTGGTGGTATAATTTCTTCAATTCTCAGGTACCCTTTTTCGCACAAATGGACGATCAGCTTCTAGACGCCATATGTGAACGTCTCGAGTCATCCCTGAATACCAGGAACACATACATCATCAGGGAAGGTGATCCTGTGAATGAGATGCTTTTCATCATCAGAGGGCAACTTGAGAGCTCCACAACTGATGGTGGAAGGACAGGGTTCTACAACTCAACTACCCTCAGGGCTGGCGATTTCTGCGGCGAAGAGTTGCTCACATGGGCCTTGATGCCTACATCAAGCCTCAACCTTCCATGCTCGACGCGTACGGTGAGGTCCCTAACCGAAGTTGAGGCATTTGCGCTGAGAGCTGAAGACCTCAAGTTCGTTGCCACTCAATTCAAGCGCCTTCACAGCAAAAGACTGCAGCATGCTTTTCGGTACTATTCACACCAGTGGAGAACTTGGGGGGCTTGTTTTATACAAGTTGCTTGGAGAAGGTTTAGGAAGAGAAAGTTGGCAATGGAGTTGGCAATAGAGGAGGAGTACTATTACGCACATGTTTTGGAGCAAGAAGAGCTTGGCAATGGCAATGAATCTAGAGTAGGAACTAGTAGAGATTATGATGGTATAGGAGGTGCTGAGAGGTCATCGTCCGAGGCGAATAGGCAGCAGAATATTCCGCTTGGGCCGGCGATATTGGCTTCCAAATTTGCTGCAACCACCAGAAGAGGGATTCAGAAGGTGGCATCGGTTATTCAACATGATGAAACCAGCTCTAGTATGCCCAAAAAATTGTTCAAGCCAATTGAACCTGATTTTTCAGCAGATTAGTTGAGTATATAATAATCAGAATCCTTTGCGTGACCAGTTACAGATATATATATATATATATATATATATATATATATATATATACAGTTTGTATTACTATATATTTTCATCATTTACCCGTTTCTAAAATGTAAGGAAATATGCAATGGATTAAACAAGATAGATAGATGAGTAGTGATTGACCAGTGAGTCAGTCCACTACAACCAGAGTTTGATGGTGTTCTTCAGCGAAGGCAGCCATCCTCGGGGGTAAAAAAACAATTAAGCACAGAAAACAAAATATATAAAAATAGAACAGTGATTTCTCAAAAGGAGAGTTGCATTAAGATTGCTCCAAAGAGATGGACCGCCAAATTAACTCAAACGTGGTTCCAAATCCAAAGAGATGGACCGCCAAAAGTAAAGATTTTTCAGTGTCACATAAATACGAGGTGGTACACTACGTGTTATTATATAAATAGTAATACATATACAACAACAACAAAGCCTTTTCCCACTAAGTGGGGTCGGCTATATGAATCCTAGAACGCCATTGCGCTCGGTTTTGTGTCATGCCCTCCGTTAGATCCAAGTACTCTAAGTCTTTTCTTAGAGTCTCTTCCAAAGTTTTCCTAGGTCTTCCTCTACCCCTTCGGCCCTGAACCTCTGTCCCGTAGTCACATCTTCGAACCGGAGCGTCAGTCGGCCTTCTTTGCACATGTCCAAATCACCAGAGCCGATTTTCTCTCATCTTTCCTACAATTTCGGCTACTCCTACTTTACCTCGGATATCCTCATTCCCAATCTTATCCTTTCTCGTGTGCCCACACATCCCACGAAGCATCCTCATCTCCGCTACACCCATTTTGTGTACGTGTTGATGCTTCACCACCCAACATTCTCTGCCATACAACATCGCTGGCCTTATTGCCGTCCTATAAAATTTTTCCTTGAGCTTCAGTGGCCTACGACGGTCACACAACACGCCGGATGCACTCTTTCCATCCAGCTCGTATTCTATGGTTGAGATCTCCATCTAATTCTCCGTTTTCTTGCAAGATAGATCCTAGGTAACGAAAACGGTCGCTTTTTGTGATCTTCGCTAGATTGCTCCGGTCATTAGTGTGGATAAGTATATAAATGGATAGAGATAGGAAAGCAAACACAAGATGTACGTGGTTCACCCAGATTGGCTACGTCCACGGAATAGAAGAGTTCTCATTAATTGTGAAGGGTTTACACAAGTACATAGGTTCAAGCTCTCCTTTAGTGAGTACGAGTGAATGATTTAGTACAAATGACATTAGGAAATATTGTGGGAGAATGATCTCGTAATCACGAAACTTCTAAGTATCGGAGTGTGGTGTCGTCTTGACTTGCCTTATCTGTCTCATAGGTAGATGTGGCATCTTCTCTGGAAGTACTCTTCTTCCATCCAGGGGTGGTATCTTTAACTGGTGGAGATGCACAAGGTAATGTATCAATTTCACTTGAAGCTTACTTGTAGTTTCAGGCTTGGTCAAGCGCGATACAAACCATGTAGTAGGAGTCCCCCAAGTCGCCGAGCTAGGGGGTCTGCTGAAAGAGGTGACAGACAAGGTAAGCAATCAGAGCTCCGACTGATTGTTCACCTTCTCCCCATCTTGCAGCAGCATGAAGGATAAAGAGAAGAAAAATGAGAAGAGATGATATGAGATACTTTTGCTTTTGAAGAAGTAACTTTCCACAGGCTTATTCTTGAACTGAGCTGGAGGGTTTTCTGGTTTCCTCCAGAGTATAAGGCCGACTGAAGAATTTGAGGGTCAAAACAAGTCCATCAAATCTAGAGTACGTTCCACCCTGCTGATATGGGATACTTTTGCTTTTGACAGAGTAATGGATGTATCGGCACGTGTGCTGTTACGCTTGTCTCCACATGCTTCCTTGTATCCTTCGCACTTGCCCTATCTGTTCCTCAAGCAGATGCGGAATCTTCCCTGGAAACATAAGATGATGAAGATGAGTACTCGAGAGCAATGCCAGGTAAGTAATCAGGTAAGGGGTTCCAGGCAGTCAGTTCCTGGCTGGAAGCTTGATTCCAAGTGCTGACATATTGCTCTCTTTCTCCTTGTCTTGCAGGTAAAAACAAGGCCAAAAGAAAAAACAGGGAAAAAGCATGATATGGGATACTCTTGCTTTTAACCCTGATGATATGAGATATTCTTGCTCTAGTATAGCTTGTTTGCAGAGGTATTATCGGGGGGAAAGAAAGCTGAATATTTCGAAAGGCTTTGTTGGGAGTGCCCTCTCAGATATGATGAAGGGTTGAGCATTTTTGCAGGTCTGCCTGTCCGTTGGGATGGAGGTCGACATATATAGGAGTCTCCCTAACAACAAGTAGTAATGCTATTCCTTTACCCTGCTTGGTCATAGCACGGTAGTGGGAGCTGCCAGTTTCACATGTTTTAACTCTGTCAGAGCACTTTGAAAAAGTGGTCTGTGGTATCTGGCTCTCGAGATTCGGAGAACGATGCCTCTTCGATTTTTGAGAAAGCAATCATGCTGGGGGTCTGACTCTCGAGATTCGGAGAGCAGTGTCTCTTCGATTTTTGAGGAAGTAATCATGTTGGGAGTCTGGCTCTCGAGATTCGGAAGGCGGTGCCTCTTCGATTTTGGAGCAAGCAATCTTGTTGGGAGTGTTGTCTCGAATGTGAGTAAAGGTTGGACATGTTTGCTAGTCTACCTTGCCACGAAGCACAAAGGTTGACACACAGGGACTTTCCAATTATCCAGCAATGGTACTGTTCCTTTACCCTCTCTTCGATTTTGAGAAAGTAGTCATGTTGGGAGTCTGGCTCTCGAGATTCGGAGGACGGTGCCTCTTCGATTTTGGAGCAAGCAATCTTGTTGGGACTGTTTTCTCGAATGTGAGTAAAGGTTGGGCATGTTTGCTAGTCTACCTTGCCACGAAGCACAGAGGTTGACACACAGGGACTTTCCAATTATCCAGCAGTGGTACTGTTCCTTTACCCTTGTGGGTAATAATATGGTAGCTAGACCTTCAAAATTTATGTGTCTAAACTTTGTTAGTGCTGTTTCTTTGCTATTCTTTTACCTTTCTTGGTCAGAGCGATGTAGTGGGAGCTGCAAGCTTCACGTGCTCAACTTTGGCAGAGAACTTTGGCAAAGTGATCTGTGGTACCCATGAGTTATTGTTGCGTGTGGGAAGTGGGTGATTGAACAGTAAGATTCATGTGCTTTCTACTTCACCAGAAGTCTTCGACAGAATGCCCATAATTTCTGCAAAGCTGAGTGTGCGTGTGACAGGTGCTGACAAGGCTAGAAAAGTAGATGCCTCTTCGATTTCTGAGATCGGCCCTCGTGGTATCTGAGCAGCCCAGCTTTTGAGAAAGCGAGCGCCTCTTCGATTGATTCGGAGAACGGTGCCTCACCGATTTTTGAGAAAGCAATCATGCTGGGGGTCTGGCTCTCGAGATTCGGGGAGCAGTGTCTCTTCGATTTTTGAGAAAGTAATCATGTTGGGAGAGTGGCTCTCGAGATTCGGAGGGCGGTGCCTCTTCGATTTTGGAGCAAGCAATCTTGTTGGGAGTGTTTTCTCGAATGTGAGTAAAGGTTGGGCATGTTTGCTAGTCTACCTTGCCACGAAGTACAGAGGTTGACACACAGGGACTTTCCAATTATCCAGCAATGGTACTGTTCCTTTACCCTCTCTTCGATTTTTAAGAAAGTAGTCATGTTGGGAGTCTGGCTCTTTAGATTCGGAGGACGGTGCCTCTTCGATTTTGGAGCAAGCAATCTTATTGGGAGTGTTTTCTCGAATGTGAGTAAAGGTTGGGCATGTTTGCTAGTCTACCTTGCCACGAAGCACAGAGGTTGACATACATGGACTTTCCAATTATCCAGCAGTGGTACTGTTCCTTTACCCTTGTGGGTAATAATATGGTAGCTAGACCTTCAAAATTTATGGGTCTAAACTTTGTTAGTGCTGTTTCTTTGCTATTCTTTTACCCTTCTTGGTCAGAGCGATGTAGTGGGAGCTGCAAGCTTCACGTGCTCAACTTTGGCAGAGAACTTTGGCAAAGTTATCTGTGGTACCCATGAGCTATTGTTGCGTGTGGGAAGTGGGTGATTGAACAGTAAGATTCATGTGTTTTCTACTTCCCCAGAAGTCTTTGACAGAATGCCCATAATTTCCGCAAAGCTGAGTGTGCCTGTGACAGGTGCTGACAAGGCTGGAAAAGTAGGTGCCTCTTCGATTTCTGAGATCGGCCCTCGTGGTCTCTAGGGAGCCCAGCTTTTGAGAAAGCGAGCGCCTCTTCGATTTCTGAGATCGGCCTTCGTGGTCTTTGAGCAGCCCAACTTTTGAGAAAGCAAACGGCTCTTCGATTTCTGAGATCAACCCTCGTGATCTCTAAGCAGCCCAACTTTTGAGAAAGCAAACGCCTCTTCGATTTCTGAGCAGGCGCCTCTTTGATTTCTGAAGCTCCGTCGAGTGCAGATTTTTATAGAGGCTGGCATTAAGTTCCAAAGCACACTTGAATCTCCACCAGTAGAAGCTTCATTCTTGCACTTCTAAGATCTTGATTTGTCCGACCTCTTCTCTCTTCAACACCTTTGAAAATGTCTGGCCCCTCCGACCGTCGTTTTGACTTGAACCTTGTTGAAGAGGCAGCCCCGCCTTCTCCAGACAACATATGGCGCCCATCCTTCGTCTCCTCAACTGGTCCTCTTACCGTTGGGGATTCCGTGATGAAGAATGATATGACCGCTGCGGTGGTGGCCAGGAACCTTCTCACTCCCAAAGATAACAGACTACTTTCCAAACGGTCTGATGAGTTAGCTGTTAAGGATTCGCTGGCTCTCAGTGTTCAGTGTGCAGGTTCTGTGTCTAATATGGCCCAACGCCTATTTGCTCGAACCCGCCAAGTTGAATCATTGGCGGCTGAAGTGATGAGTCTCAAACAGGAGATTAGAGGGCTCAAGCATGAGAATAAACAGTTGCACCGGCTCGCACATGACTATGCTACAAACATGAAGAGGAAGCTTGACCAGATGAAGGAAACTGATGGTCAGGTTTTACTTGATCATCAGAGATTTGTGGGTTTGTTCCAAAGGCATTTATTGCCTTCGTCTTCTGGGGCTGTACCGCGTAATGAAGCTCCAAATGATCAACCTCTGATGCCTCCTCCTTCTAGGGTTCTGTCCAGTACTGAGGCTCCAAATGATCCCCCTCCGGTGCCTTCTCTTTCTGGGGCTCTACCGACTGCTGAGACTTCTCCTAAGCAACCTTTGTGAAGGCTCCCTCTTGTGTGTTTATTTTGACTCATGTATATGTACATATTTGTAGCTTATCGGGGATATCAATAAATAAGCTTTCCTTCATTTCAACGTATTGTGTTAAATACACCAAAGCCTTCTTCGCTAAGTTCTTTGAATTTTCTTTTGTTGAAGCTTGTATGTTGAAGCTTTCTGAGTGGAGCATGTAGGTTGGGGTAGTGTTCCCTTAAGTTCCCGAGTGAGGAAAACTTCTTGGTTGGAGACTTGGAAAATCCAAGTCACTGAGTGGGATCGGCTATATGAATCTTAGAACGCCATTGTGCTCGATCCTGTGTCATGTCCTTCGTTAGATCCAAGTACTCTAAGTCTTTTCTTAGAGTCTCTTCCAAAGTTTTCCTAGGTCTTCCTCTACCCCTTCGGCCCTGAACCTCTGTCCCATAGTCGCATCTTCTAATCGGAGCGTCAGTAGGCCTTCTTTGCACATGTCCAAACCACCGTAACCGATTTTCTCTCATATTTCCTTCAATTTCGGCTACTCCTACTTTACCCCGGATATCCTCATTCCTAATCTTATCCTTTCTCGTGTGCCCACACATCCAACGAAGCATCCTCATCTCCGCTACACCCATTTTGTGTACGTGTTGATGTTTCACCGCCCAACATTCTGTGCCATACAGCATCGCCGGCCTTATTGCCGTCCTATAAAATTTTCCCTTGAGCTTCAGTGGCATACGGCGGTCACACAACACGCCGGATGCACTCTTCCACTTCATCCATCCAGCTTGTATTCTATGGTTGAGATCTCCATCTAATTCTCCGTTCTTTTGCAAGATAGATCCTAGGTAACGAAAACGGTCGCTCTTTGGTATTTCTTGATCTCCGATCCTCACCCCTAACTCGTTTTGGCCTCCATTTGCACTGAACTTGCACTCCATATATTCTGTCTTTGATCGGCTTAGGCGAAGACCTTTAGATTCCAACACTTCTCTCCAAAGGTTAAGCTTTGCATTTACCCCTTCCTGAGTTTCATCTATCAACACTATATCGTCTGCGAAAAGCATACACCAAGGAATATCATCTTGAATATGTCCTGTTAACTCATCCATTACCAACGCAAAAAGGTAAGGACTTAAGGATGAGCCTTGATGTAATCCTACAGTTATGGGAAAGCTTTCGGTTTGTCCTTCATGAGTTCTTACGGCAGTCTTTGCTCCTTCATACATATCCTTTATAGCTTGGATATATGCTACTCGTACTCCTTTCTTCTCTAAAATCCTCCAAAGAATGTCTCTTGGGACCCTATCATACGCTTTTTCCAAATCTATAAAGACCATGTGTAAATCCTTTTTCCCATCTCTATATCTTTCCATCAATCTTCGTAAGAGATAGATTGCCTCCATGGTTGAGCGCCCTGGCATGAACCCGAATTGGTTGTCCGAAACCCGTGTCTCTTGCCTCAATCTATGCTCAATGACTCTCTCCCAGAGCTTCATTGTATGACTCATTAGCTTAATACCCCTATAGTTCATGCAATTTTGTACGTCGCCCTTATTCTTGTAGATAGGCACCAAAGTGCTCGTTCGCCACTCATTTGGCATCTTCTTCGTTTTCAAAATCCTATTGAAAAGGTCAGTGAGCCATGTTATACCTGTCTCTCCCAAAACTTTCCACACTTCGATTGGTATATCGTCTGGGCATATTGCTTTTCTATGCTTCATCTTCTTCAAAGCTACAACCACTTCTTCCTTCCGGATTCGACGATAAAAGGAGTAGTTTCTACACTCTTCTGAGTTACTCAACTCCCCTAAAGAAGCACTCCTTTCATGTCCTTCATTGAAAAGATTATGAAAATAACCTCTCCATCTGTCTTTAACCGCGTTCTCTGTAGCAAGAACCTTTCCATCCTCATCCTTGATGCACCTCACTTGGTTTAGGTCCCTTGTCTTCTTTTCCCTTGCTCTAGCTAGTTTATAGATATCCAACTCTCCTTCTTTGGTATCTAGTCGTTTATACATATCGTCGTAAACCGCTAACTTAGCTTCTCTGACAGCTTTCTTCGCCTCTTGCTTCGCTTTTCTATACCTTTCACCATTTTCATCGGTCCTCTCCTTGTATAAGGCTTTACAACATTCCTTCTTAGCCTTCACCTTTGTTTGTACCTCCTCATTCCACCACCAAGATTCCTTTTGGTGTGGGGCAAAGCCCTTGGACTCTCCTAATACCTCTTTTGCTACTTTTCGGATACAACTAGCCATGGAATCCCACATTTGGCTAGCTTCCCCCTCTCTATCCCACACACATTGGGTGATTACCTTCTCTTTGAAAATGGCTTGTTTTTCTTCTTTTAGATTCCACCATCTAGTTCTTGGGCACTTCCAAGTCTTGTTCTTTTGTCTTACTCTTTTGATATGTACATCCATCACCAACAAGCGATGTTGATTAGCCACGCTCTCTCCTGGTATAACTTTGCAATCCTTACAAGTTATACGATCCCCTTTCCTCATTAGAAGAAAATCTATTTGTGTTTTTGACGACCCACTCTTGTAGGTGATCACATGTTCTTCTCTCTTCTTAAAGAAGGTGTTGGCTAAAAAGAGATCATATGCCATTGCAAAATCCAAGATAGCTTCCCCATCCTCGTTTCTCTCCCCAAAACCATGGCCACCATGAAAACCTCCATAGTTGCCTGTCTCCCTGCCCACGTGTCCATTTAAATCTCCTCCTATAAATAACTTCTCCGTCTGAGCAATTCCTTGCACCAAGTCTCCAAGATCTTCCCAAAATTTCTCCTTCGAACTCGTATCCAACCCTACTTGAGGTGCGTACGCACTAATCACATTGATAAGTTCTTGTCCTATTACAATCTTGATTGCCATGATTCTATCTCCTACCCTCTTGACATCTACAACATCTTGTACCAAGGTCTTGTCCACGATGATGCCAACACCGTTTCTCGTTCTATTTGTGCCCGAATACCAAAGTTTAAACCCTGAGTTTTCTAGATCCTTTGCCTTACTACCGACCCACTTAGTTTCTTGTAGGCACATAATATTTATCCTTCTCCTCACCATAACTTCCACTACTTCCATAGATTTTCCCGTTAAGGTTCCTATATTCCACGTTCCTAAACGCATTTTGCTCTCTTGAACTCTACCCTTCTGTCCTAGCTTCTTCACCCTCCCCCGTCTAATAGGATCAAAGTACTTCTTTTGTGTGTCCCGGGTAAAGTTGATAGGAGCATATGCTCCCAAACAACTTTGAGTGGAGTCGTTCGAAAAGAAGTTTCTATGGCCCCCTTGCTCATTTAACACTGCATCCGGGTGCCGATGGAGATACAGCGACCCTTGCTCACTTATCACTGTGCTCGGGCCACACAGCGCGCCACTTACGGGTGACGCCCTAGCTTTAGCGCGATTTTGTTCTGGATTCATTTTCATAAGGATTCGACGTGATCATGGAGTGCCGGCTGTCGACTACCTGACGCCCTCCCCCTCCTCCTTTATCCGGGCTTGGGACCGGCCATGTAAGACATAGGCGGAATTAAAAACTTAAAAACTAAAATTTATCATTATTTATATAAAAATACTTGATGCACCATCTATTTATCTACCAAAAAAGTTGGACCAGAAAGAGCCATGTTGCAAACCCGACTCTGTGGGTCTCAGGAATATTTGACAAATTTTGGAGTGGCCCGAACACGTTGTCAATTACGGGGTTGACACCGCCATCTAGATAAAAAAAGCACCGCGGCAAACAAATATAATCCCTCACAAAACCGACAAAGCAGGGGTGTAAACGCTGCCATCGAGATTGTGACTCGATTCTTTTAACCCGGTTAAAGGAAAAAAAACAGTGATACTCTGTATAGCTCGGATCTCAACCAAGAAGAAGACCCTCTCTCTCTCTCTCTCTCTCTCTCTCTCTCTCTCTCTCTCTCTCAGATTCATACACATATACGAAAAGAAAAGGTCTTAGGAGGGGGAAGAGGGGGCCTGCTGACTCCTCCCTCACTTGGTTCTGAGTCCCCGTCTCTCATTGAAATAAAGATCTCTCAGATTCATACATATATATTTACGAAAAGAAAAAGTCTTAGGAGGGGGAAGAGGGGGCCTGCCGACTCCTCCCCCACTTGGTTCTGAGTCCCCATCTCTCATTGAAATAAACATGGAGATTGTCTTTGAAATTAACAAAAGATCTGACATGGAACAAGTATTTAAAATTAGGGTCCAATAAAATAAGGAAAAGATAAAATAAGTATCACACACTAACATGCATATACAGGAGGAAAGAGATTCTATTTATAAAAAATAGGAATTAAGCGTCGGTTCATATTACATTGAATTATAACGATTTGTATAGTTCATTTTTAAATTGCATCTCTTAGATCATTTTTACAAAATATTAACCAAATTATAAATAGGGAAATTTTATTTAAACCTATATAACGTATTTTTACACCCAACTTAAATTTTAAATGTTAATTATCTATTTTACCCTATTACATAATTACTATTAAATACAAAATGAAATTAATAATAAAACTCAAATTTATCAATAAACCCAAACACTATAATTAAACCTTACGATCACTCTTTGTTTATCCTACGTTCATTCCGGCTAAAACTCTAATAGCATAGAGAAAAACAATTTTTTTTATTGATGAATGGTGATTTTGAAGTTTTGAATCCTCCAACTAAGGTATTGTGGAGCCAAAAATAATCACAAGACGACACGGGGATCTTTGGATAGAAAATGACAAGAATACCATTGAGGCACATTGGGATTCCTACGCGCGAGTAGCGGAGAATCATCTTTCAACAAAATAAAAAATGCTCCAAAAGAGGTAACCAATTCAAAGTCCATTTCATAAAATTCTCTTTTGCAAGGTAACCTACAAAATAATGTTAATTGGTTAATTAATGGATTAATTACCCAATTAATCAATTAAACATTAATTAAATTACCCAATTAATCACAAAATATATCCCATTCACCCTAAAAATAGGTAGTGGCCGGCCACCTCACGTTCTTCTTAGTCTTTCTTACTTTTCCCCATTTTACTACCCCATTTATACAAATAAATAATTTTATAACCTCCCATTTACTTCTTTCATACTTAATTAGCCAATAAATTGGCTTATTAAGCCAAAATCATAACCACAAAAACCATCAAGGCCGGCCACACCAAGGGGAAAAATGGGTAAGCTTAATCCTATAAATAGGCACATATTCTCACCAAAAAGTAATTCCAAGACTTTTGCAAAAAATCCCAAAATTCTCTAAAAACTCTTTCTCTCTAAATTCTAACTTTGGCATCGGAGGTTCTTCGGCCAAAGCCCCCCCATTCATCGTGGGCGCGTGAGGCTTGTGGCCATAACCAAAGTTGTTATTTATTTTGTAGGTGCAATTTTGTCCAAGATCAAAGAAGAAGAAATTTGCATCCACATGTATGACTCAATTTATGAATTTTATGTTCGTTTGATTTCAATTTTTTAGAGTTTAGAAGATGAGTATTTTAAATTTTACATGTACATTCTTAAATTTTCATGTACTAAATTAGTATTTACACAAACAGTAATATTTCTGACATTCAAACACCAAAGACTAACTGTCACAGCTCGTCCCGAATAATTGATTTCCGACAGTGCGAAATGACGGTTCTAACCTTTGAATGTTAAGCTGTAGTGTGTGTGTGACTTGTTTTGGAGACTTGATATTTTTCCTTGGTTGGTTAGTGACCACGTGGAACTAACACACATAATATTCACTCTTTCTCCTCTCTCGTATCCTCTCATCTCTCTCAGACTCTCTCTCTCATTCCCTTACGTAAGGACAAGACACAAAGCTCCCCCTCGAGCACGGATCAAAGCTTTAAAGGTAAGGTCCATGTTCATTGTAACCTCCTGAGTCTATTGATGCCCTTGTTTGGATGGGAATGCGTCGGAAACCCGAGAAACACTAACCCCGATTTTGTGCATTGTTCATGCACACATAAAACCTTGCATTTTAGGGAATTCTAAGTACATAGAAGGCTTAAGGAGGTCCTCACGAGCCTTGGGGTAGTTCGTTGGAAGAGTTTGGACATCAGAGGGCCGAGATCGAAGCTTTTCAAAGTCAACCGGATAATCGAGCTTCCTCAGGTAGATTCTAGCGGAATTCAAGGCTTAAAAGTAGTATAAAATGATTCTACATGTTATTAGCTTCATTTTGGTACCAATTGCATGAAAAATGGTGAAGAAACGAAGGAGAATAGTGAGTTTGAAGTTTTGCCCAGTTTCCGACGCCGGCGAGGGTCGCCGAAGTTGAAGGTAGGAGGTGAAGGAATATTCCGTCAAGTATGACGGAATATTCTCACACCGTCAGTTATGATTGACGGTTACCGTTAGGATTTAACGGAATATTCCTGACACCGTTGAAGGATCCGTCAGGATCCCTTGCGCATGGTGGCGCGTATTGCCGTGCCTTAGCCGGCAAGTGCGGGGTCAGAAAATTATTTTGAAAATTTGGGTAGGTTTGTGGAGTTGTGTAGATCACTGTGGTATATTCATATATCCAAATTGAGCAATGTATGAGAAGTTATTAGCTAGTTTTGTATATATGCTTTAAAATAACATTTTTATAGTTAATTCGCATATAGGTGAGGCCTATCCCGAGGACGAGCGTATCCACGGGCGACTCGGGGGCTACGACCCTTCGACATACCAGTGAGTGGGCTTTTGTTTTCAGTATATATCTATATACTTGATATATTTCCCATAAATGCATTTTTAGTAAAGTATGCTTTGAAATAATATGTCAATTGCTTTGTTATTCTGAATATGCATTTCATGGTTGCATATATATAAATGTGATGCTGTAGAGGCATAGGTAAGTGTAAGTAAGTTATGTTTGGTTATGTGAATCATCGATGATGTGATACGTGATTGAATAATGTTGAGCTTATAAAACTGCACCTAGGGTGATTGTGATTTAGCCAGAGATATGAGATACATGCCTGTTTATTTACGTCACCTCCCGCACTAAATGCTCATATTGGATCCAACTTAAGTGCACAGTCTTGTCGTACAGACCTTATTCATGGTTCTGACTCGTAGGTGACTAACAATTTATCGCCCGGCTATTATGAGATAATAGAGTTGAGCATAATTATATTTCACCCAATCTTGTCGTACATACCCTCTTTAGTGGTTCCGACTTATGTGCAGTATATTGCCGTATAGGTTATTTTAGTGACTCCGGCCAGATTGACTTTTGAGCTATGAATTCAACCATGCAGACTATCTCAGGGGTTCTGGCTAACATATCTTGTTTCTATGAAATCATTCTTACCTGGATTGTTTACTTTGTTATATTTTGGCATGGCGTACATATGAATATGATTATGTGAAGTATGAATTGAATTGTTATGATTTCAGATATATATATATATATATATATATATATATATGTATATACTTATATCTTGATTCTGGGAAAATTATACATGTTTTACAGCGAGGGGTTAATATATTGATAAATGAAATGATTTTGTAAAACATTTATTTTTGTCCACTCACGTTTTCTATTTTGCGTCCCTCCAGGTTCTAAGTAAGCCTGATGTTGGTGACTCGGGATTGTCGGCTGTTCTGACCTATTTGATTAATAGTAGGACATTTATGGTACTGTGTAACTAGTACTTGTCCTGCTGGACTGCACCTAGACTTATTATGCTCTGATTAGGAGTGTTTACTATTGTAACTAACTCCTATCACCTTATGTTTAGTAGTGCACTCTAGTAATTTGGTTCTTAATTATTCATAGTTCCTATCTTTATTGCTTCCGCACTGTGCACATGGCTACGTCACTCTCACGTGACGGCCATCATGCTTTGATCTCGGTCGGGGTGTGTCACTAATCAAGATGCATCTTGAAATACAATATAATTCAATATAATTTGCAGCCTTTGATATCTTGCAGGTAAGTAAGTCTTGCGTCTACGACATATGTGCTTGTAAATTCGACATTTGTGCTTGTAAATTAATATGTGTGCCACAAATCTTAGGCTGGTGGTGGTTGTCCTGCATCTTTAAGGCCTGGTCGTTGGTTAGACTTGTACAGTGGTACTGGATCAGTAGGAATTTCATAAGCAAAATTTGCAATTGATATGCGAGTGTGCAATTTCGAAATTACAGAGATATTATCTTGTCAAACAAACAATAATATTTTCGAACGAACCTAATTTGATTACGAGTACTCCATGCACTTCATGAAGCCTATAGAAAGATTCCTATGAAAAGGTATGGTAGCAGACACATATGCTCACGAAACAGAGACCACACAGAGAGAGATGGTGATGCATGGTTTTTGTCAACATCTACAGAAGTGTTAGTCTTGTTGTCAGCCATGACTGAATTCACACCTCAATTCTCATTGTCCATTTCCAAACGGCGTAAAGATAAAAGTTATAAATCAAATGGATGTAAAAATAAATTCACATATTGAATTGGATTTGTAGGGGTATAGTAGGTAATAAATTTGGGTTTAAAGAGATGTTAATAGTTTAGTTAAAAATCAAATGGGTGCAAAGAATAAGTTGGGTGTAGAGATAGGTTACACGGGTTTAAATAAAATTTCCCTTATAAATATTTGAGACATCTAATTAAGTTCAAAGGAATTGACGAACACTTATGTTCTATAAGAAACAATAAAATTTCATTGTGATAATTAAATAGGCAAATGATTTCGTATTGAATTGAATTTTTGTAAGGATGATATATGAATTGAGACTTACAAAATAGACGTTCAAATTTTTGAAGTTCGATGTATAATAAGTTCAACAACTAATCCCCCATTTTAAAAGAAAAATGAAAATCAATTTCCTTAAAGTGCCATTATGTAGATACGCACGCGCAGTTGGACTATCTTCTGACAATGAATTTGAAATTACATCTCATAAAAAATCATGAACAACACACTGAATGATTAACCCCGAAATCTGAACGTAGGGGTGGTTTAGGAGTGAGGTGCTTAAAAAAAAAGCACCCATGAAAAAAAACTGTGAGGGTTTTAGGTGTTTGGTAAACTGAAAAAAAAAAGGGCTTATTTTGGAAGCTGCTGTGAGAATAAGCTGAAATCAAAGGAAAAAGCTGAAGTTGCTATTTGCAGCTTTGGAAAACTGGTTTTTTTTTTCAAAGCACACGGAGCTACAGTGCTCCTTTAATGAAAAGACACACTATCAGACTGTTTTTTTTTTTCCAAAAGCACTTTTACAAAAAAGTTTACCAAACACTCTGCTGATTTATTTCACAGCCGCTTATTCTCACAGCACAGCCGCTTATTCTCACAACAGTTTTTTTTCAAAGCACAGCAATACCAAACCAGCCCGTAGTAGTCTATGAGCGAAACTACATTAGATG
This sequence comes from Malus sylvestris, assembly GCF_916048215.2. Classification (NCBI taxonomy): domain Eukaryota; kingdom Viridiplantae; phylum Streptophyta; class Magnoliopsida; order Rosales; family Rosaceae; genus Malus; species Malus sylvestris. Next base: position 25,458,025 of record NC_062273.1, on the reverse strand, counting down.
CGGAAACATTTCCCAGACAAAATTATAAATATGGTTGATTAACTAGGAATCGAGATCCTTTCTAGATTTTCAAGTTCAGAGCCCGCATACCAAATAATTTGGACTGTTCAAAAGAAGGATAGAGAGATTTGAACTCTTGATTTGTATGAGATGAGTTAGTGAGATTGACAAATAAGAGCTATAGGTTTTATATGAATGGTCTGGATCTTTCAGTCTACCGGCTCTCACGCAGAGATTTGGAAATGATCTCAATTCATTAACTAGGGAAGATTTGTACTAAACAATTAACGCTCACTAACGTGTGATCGGAATAAAATAAAATAAAAATCAAACTAATTATTATGTAAGTCCAACAATACAACACATAATTAAAATATAAGTTTCATTGATAGTTCACTGCAATTACAGCCTGAAAATACTTCTAGAGATATATATAGATCCATCGCTTATTCATTAGTCGTTCTACTAAGATCTCGAATCCCCGCAGCCCTACTACTTGGTGGTGATGACCTTCTCATCCTCCGCCGCAGTCCAACTACTTCTCGGTGGTGTTGTAGCTTACAAAGACATTGCTTTTGGCCTAGTGATAAAATTTCTGTTACTTCATTTTTTTTTTTGGGTGCCTTACGCTATGATGCCATGCATTACACTTGATGCTTAATTGAGTTCTTCCACAGATTTGTTTTCCTCTGTTTTCACTCCTGCAAATCCCGGCCGCAATAACACCGAAGTCGGATGTGTTAAAAGTTAATGCTTTACTTAAACTGATTCTGCTTTACTGAAACTGATTCTGTGTAAAAGGGCTGATTGTTGCCTTTATCAGTCGACCCAATTACTTTAGTCGGCTTATGTATTGAGCCATATATATATCAGAAATATCTGAATGAAAATATAAGATCTCTGTTTGTAGAAAAAACATCAGCCCTCTGTTTTCAAAAGCTCTCTGCACTTTGTTTCTTTGATTTTCAATCTTTATCATTTTATTCAAGTTTTATTAATGATGAAAGATTGTCTAAATACCAACATGGTATCAGAGCCAATCTGATCAAAGAGTGGGGCGTTTTTTTTTATTCTCAAAAAGGGGGAAAATTCTAAGTGAAACCCTAGAATCAAAATTTTTCAAATTCATGGTTGGTTCAAGTAGCAGTGGTGAGATTCGAACTCCTATCTTCAGTGGAGTAAACTACGACTTCTGGAGGACAAAGTTGAGAACAATTTTTGTATCTCATGATTTGTGGAGCTTGATTGAAGATGGCTATGTTGTACCTCCAAGCACTGTGGTTTTGACAGAGACTCAAACAAGGGAGTTGAAGGTAAACATCAAGAGAGATGCAAAAGCTCTTGGGGTCATCCAAAATGCTATCTCAGATAGGGGTGGGTTCAAAAAACCGAAAACCGAAAAAAACCGAAAACCAAACCGAACCGAAACCGAAAAAACCGAACCGAACAAAAAAACCGAACCGAATTGAAAAAACCGAACCGAACCGAATTCTTTTGGTTCGGTTCGGTTTTAGTGATCTAGAAACCGAACCAAACCGAACCGAACCGAATTAATTAAATTAATTTTTTTATTTAATTATTTGTTTTGGATATTATTTTCTAAACCCAATTTGTAAGTTAAAATATGCTAAACCCAATGTGTTGCCAAACTTTAAGCTCAAAATATTAAAAAAAAGTCCTATAAAAACTTTAAACCCTAACCTATTATTTATCCCCCATATAAGGTTCCGGAGCCAAACCTCATCCTGAAGTACCTACATCCATCTCCATAGCACTGTCTACTTTTGTCTCAGCTTTCTTTTCCAAATCTACTCTCATATAACATGTAACAGAATCTATAAACATTTATTTCGGGTAGATTACTTAGGGAATTTGTGATGGAAAAGAATCCAACACACACTAAATAAATCCACCCACGCATTTCTTTTACTAATCAAGTTGTCAACATGCAGTTACAAGCAAACAACCCTGATCTTTGAACAACATCATACAATTTAACTTTTCTAAGTCATTTGTACGATTTTTGTGTTGTGATGTTGTTAGTTTGGACTTTGGAAGACTTGATTGATGATTTTAGTTCAACTTTAAATGTTTATTTTCATTGTCTTTGATTATAGTTAGAATGCTTGTGTTATGATTGTGTTGGATACGTTAAAATTTAAAATTTCAATGTTTTTCATTTTTTGAAAGAAAAAAAAAACAAAAAACCGAAACCGAACCGAAACCGAACCGAAAAAAACCGAACCGAAAAAAAACCGAACCGAAAAAAACCGAAAAAAAAATGAACCGAACCGAACCGAACCGAAATTTCGGTTTGGTTTCGGTTTTGGCAAAAAACCGAACCGAATTAAACCGAACCCACCCCTAATCTCAGATGAAATTTTTCCGAGAATCTCAAATGAGACAAGTGCCAAATCAGCTTGGGATGTGCTGGAGAAAGTCTACAGAGGTTCTACTAAAGTAAGGGCTGTTAAACTCCAATCTTTGAGAAGAGATTTTGAGTATATAAGAATGAAAGATGATGAATTGCTAGATGATTACCTGAGTAGATTGTCTGAGATTATTAATCAAATGAAAAGCTATGGTGAAATCTTGTCTGATGAGAGAATAGTTCAGAAGTATCTAATTAGCTTGCCAAGAAAGTATGACAACATAGTTTCAATCATAGAGGAGACTAAGGATTTGTCAACTTTGAGTGTTGAAGAATTGATTGGTTCTCTCAAAGGTTTTGCCCAGAGATTATCTAGGCATGACAACAATGATGTAGAAAATGCTTTCCAAACACTTACAGTGAATCCAAAAACTCAAGCTAGTTCAAGTCAACGCAAAGCCAACTCCAACAAGAATTGGAAAGGCAAAAACAAAGCGTGGGAAGGAAAGGGTAATTTTGAAGAGAAGAAAAAGGTTGAGAAGAGTTTGTATGTTTCGAAGTGCAAAATTTGTGACAAAGCTCATTCCGGTGAATGTTGGTTCAAAGGAAAAGTGAAATGCCACAAGTGTAGCAAATTCGGGCATATGCAAAAGGATTGTACCTACAAAGATAATCAGCTAGCTCACTACACCAAAGCAGAAGATGAAGAGACCAATATGTTTTATGTTGGTCATGATACAACCGTCCAAGAAGAAGCTAAAGTTTGGTTTGTGGATAGCGGCTGTAGCAATCATATGACGGCGAATAAGAACATTCTCCATAATGTTGACACTACAAACCTAACCCGAGTGAAGATGGGAAATGGACAGCTAGTCGATACATTGGGAAGAGGTACTATTGCCGTGCATACGAAGAATGGAAAGATGTTAATCAAGGATGTCATGTTAGTTCCTGATTTGAAGCAAAATTTGCTAAGTCTTGGACAACTCATTGAGCATGGCTACTACTTATATTTTGGAGACAATACTTGCAAGATATATGATAGGAGGAATCGTCAACAACTCGTGGCTAAGATTGAGATGAGGAAGAGTAGAAGTTTTCCACTCACAATTGAGTATGCAACTCAATCTGCATTCAAGATGGAAGTGCAAGAAGATTCAAAGCTATGGCATAAAAGGCTTGGCCACTTGAATTTTCAAAGTCTCAAGAAGCTACAAGAAAAAGAAATGGTGCATGGGTTGCCGAGTATCCAAGAAAATGAAGACATCTGTGAAGGGTGTGCACTTGGGAAGCATCATAGAGATTCATTTCCACATGGTAAAGCTTGGAGAGCAAAAGTTCCATTGGAATTGATTCATACAGATGTTTGCGGACCCATGAAGACCTCTACTCAAGTGGGAAACAAGTATTTCCTAATCTTCGTGGATGATTATTCCAGAATGACTTGGGTATACTTTCTAAGACAGAAATCATAAGTGTTCTCAATCTTCAAGAAGTTTCAAGCTATGGTTGAGCGACAATCTGGGTATCTAATCAAAGTTCTTAGAAGTGACAGAGGAGGAGAGTATACATCCACAGAATTTGATAAGTTTTGTCAAGATATTGGCTTGGAAAGACAACTTACTGTCAGCTACACTCCACAACAAAATGGAGTAGCTGAGAGAAAAAACAGAACCATAGTCGAAATGGCTAATGCAATGTTACATGACAAGGGAATACCTCAATATTTGTGGGGTGAGGCAGTTAATACAGCGGTCTACTTGATGAATAGGCATCTAACAGTGGCAGTTGAAGATAAGACACCATTTGAGGCATGGAGTGGCAGAAAGCCTTCCGTGAATCATTTGAGAGTGTTTGGGTCAATCTGCTTTGCTTATGTTCCGAAAGAACTAAGACAAAAACTTGATGAGTCAAGTGAAAGATGCATTTTCGTAGGCTATACTTCATACACAAAAGGGTACAGACTCTACAATTTAAAAAGGAAGAAAGTTGTGGTTTGTAGAGATGTTCTTTTTAGTGAGAAATCTTCGTGGGATTGGAATCAAGCAACCATCTGAGAGGAATCTGCACAAATCAGAATTGAAGAAGAAAATCAACCAAATGAAGAGGAAATTGAGCCAGAAATTCCACAATTATCACCTGAAAACAGTATCAAGCTCACTCTCCTACACTTTCAAGTCCAAGTTCAACGCCGGTTCGGTTAAGGAGCTTAAATGAAGTCTATGAAAGCTGCAATTTTTGTGTTGAAGAACCATAAAACTTTGATGATGCAGTGAAAGAAGAGACTTGGAAGGCTGCAATGCAAGAGGAGATCAATGTCATTGTGAAAAACAAGACATGGGAACTAGTGGACAGACCTTGTGACAACTCCGTCATTGGAGTGAAGTGGATTTATAAGACTAAGCTCAATCAAGATGGTTCCGTTCAAAGGAACAAAGCTAGATTGGTAGCAAAGGGTTATTCTCAGAAACCCGGAATTGATTTCCAAGAAACCTTTGCACCGGTAGCTAGGCATGAAACAATCAGAGGCCTTATTTCCGTAGCTGCTCAGAAGGGGTGGTTTCTACACCAACTTGATGTCAAGTCGGCTTTCCTAAATGGAGTCCTAAAAGAAGAGGTGTTCGTTGACCAACCTCAAGGATTTGTTCTTAAAGGACAAGAGCACAAGGTGTATAAGCTTAAGAAGGCACTTTATGGCCTGAAACAAGCTCCGAGAGCATGGTATGGAGAGATCGACTCATATTTCAATGAAAGAGGTTTTCAAAGAAGTGAGAATGAACCTGCCCTCTATGTCAAAACAGAAGGTATTTCAGATATCCTTATTGTTTCCTTATATGTTAATGATTTGGTTTATACTGGAAGTAGTCATAATATGATCTTGAATTTCAAGAATGACATGATGAGGAAATATGAGATGAGTGATCTAGGCATGTTGCATTATTTTTTGGGAATTAGTATCATTCAATCAAATGATGGTATCTTTATTACTCAAAAGAAATATGCAAAAACACTTCTAGAAAAGTTCAAAATGGTTGGTTGCAAGCCTGTTGCAACACCTCTAGTTGTGAATGAAAAGTTTCAAAGAGAAGATGGTAGTGGTGATGCTGATGAATCTGTGTATAGAAGCCTGATTGGGAGTTTGTTGTATTTGACAGCGACTAGACCCGATATTATGTATGCTGTAAGCTTGTTGTCCAGATTTATGCACAAGCCTACTTGCATTCACTATGGAGTTGCAAAGAGGATTCTAAGATACATACAAGGTACACTTGACTTTGGTATTATGTATGAAAGGAATGTTAAGCCCAAATTGTATGGGTTCTGTGATAGTGACTGGGGAGGTAGTGTGGATGACTTGAAGAGCACATCTGGCTATACTTTTACATTAGGGACTGGTGTATTCTCTTGGGCATCTAAGAAACAGAAATCAGTTGCACTATCAACGGCAGAGGCTGAGTACGTGTCGGCTTCAATTGCAACTTCTCAAGCAGTGTGGCTGAGAAGAATTATGCAAGATTTTTGGTGAGAAACAAGAATCAGCAACTTATATCCTTTGTGACAATAAGTCAGCTATTGCCATGAGCAAGAATCCTGTCTGTCATGGTAAATCAAAGCACATTGCTCTGAAGCATCACTACATCAGAGGTGCTGTGGAAGACAAGGAAGTGGATGTGGTCTACTGCAAGACAGAAGATCAAGTTGCTGATATCTTCACCAAGGCATTACCAAAGGACAGATTCATTTACCTAAGAGAACTTTTGGGAGTGAAGCAGCAAAGCATTAAGAGGGAGTGTTAAAAGTTAATGCTTTACTTAAACTGATTCTGCTTTACTGAAACTGATTCTGTGTAAAAGGGCTGACTGTTGCCTTTATCAGTCGACCTATTCTCTTTATCAGTCGACCCAATTACTTTAGTCGGCTTATGTATTGAGCCATATATATATCAGAAATATCTGAATGAAAATATAAGATCTCTGTTTTTAGAAAAAGCATCAGCCCTCTGTTTTCAAAAGCTCTCTGCACTCTGTTTCTTTGATTTTCAATCTTTATCATTTTATTCAAGTTTTATTAATGATGAAAGATTGTCTAAATACCAACAGGATGTCCTGGTGGTAAATGCACTTGCTTCAAATGAAGAGTGTAATGTAATGGTGTTGATGGAGTCCTAGATCCTGCAACGTGGTGGAGTTTAAGAGTTTTCACTTGTCATTGCAACCCAGATCCTGCAATGCGTGGATTGTAAAATAGCTTAATTTACGCTACGAATGAATTTTGTCGAGGGGATTGAAGAGGAACCCTAGTTGTTTGACCCCTTTTCTTATTATTGCTGTATATATAGTTTGGTTAACTCTGTGTTGCGTTAATGAAATATTGTGGTACTCTTTTTCTTGACCAAATTTTAGTTACGATCTCTTTAATAATTTTCTTTGATTTATGCGATGATCATAATGTCTTTGGTCATATTAGTACAATTAAACTTTGAAAACGCCATATAACAACCGTCTAACTTACATGTTTTGCTTTTCTCAAAGATTTATAAGAAATTAACTCGAAGAAAACACTAGCAACAATGAAAGAAAGAAAGAGATTAATTTAGCCGTAATTGGTTAAGAAATATGAAAAGTTCAAAGTTCGTTTCTTTCTACTTCAATTAAAAAACCGAATAAAAAAAAAGGTATGATAATGACTTTCACCATTGCCAATTTGCCAGACCAACTCATTACCCACCACATGACAATGACATTTCTTTGGAACTACATTATGTAAAGGATTTTGGGGCCTGCACAATCATTATTATCCTGGAACGTCCTTTATTTTTGGATGCTATACCAATATTTCCCTCCTCTTTTTGTTTATCCTTAACATATGCCACCAACCATCCTTTTTTATACCAAATTAGGGTTTGTTTGGAAACATTTTAAAAATGACTGAAATTAGTTTTAGAACAAATATTATTGAGTTTCAAAAGTACTTATAGTACTTTTTGTAAGAATTACTTAAGCACTTAAAGTATTTTTTGCAAAAGTACTTATACTTCCTGCAAAAAGTACCAATTATGTGCTTCTTGTAGAAATCATTTTAAATATTTTTTCAACTTTTACTTGCATTTTTATTAAGAATTGTCTCAAAAATGTTTTCACCAAAAACACTTTCAGTCACTTTAAAAGTACGGTCAAACGAGCTTTTAAACACTTGTCATTTCATTTATGTGGTACTTTATTTTTATTTTATTTTATTGTAATTCCTTATCAATTGTGATTGTTTAATTCTCCTCATAATGTTGTTAAAAAACAAATTATCCTCGTAATAATGCTATCATTTTAAACACCTTTATAAGTGGTAGATTGCTCTTGTTAAAACTTTCTTTTTTTAATTTATTGCGTTCATAGTTTTTACCTATTACTGTAGATTAGGAACTTTTTCCTTTCGGTCAGATTGCTGAAGATACGAATCCATATTCACATTGTATTAATTCCTAAGGTGTCGTGCCCTAAAAGGATTACACAATTGCGGCCGATTTTGCTTTCAAATGTGCTAATATAAAATAATATTGAAGGTGTTGGGACAAGAAATTGATGATAAAATAATATGTATGATGAAGCAAGAAATTAATGACAACGTTCAAATTTTAATTTTAAATGTTAATATTTTAAGAAGAACTATCAACCCACTACTAGCAACACAAATTTTAATATAAAATAATATCGAATGTGTTGGGACAAGAAATTGATGATAAAATAAAATGTATGATGAAGCAAGAAATTACTGACAACGTTCAAATTTTAATTTTATATGTTAATCTTTTAAAAAATCGAATCATTAATTCACTACTAACACCACAAATATTGTCTCACAACTTACATTTTACTACATGCTCAAGGTGATAAGTGTAATAATTTTATCACAAAAGTTTTCTCTGTAATCAGCAGTACAACCATTCAATATAAGCCATGTTTAATTTTTTAAATCTCTAATGGGAGATTTGTATTCTTCAACACATAAATCCTATTATTTTTTGTGAGTTTAGAAATGATAAGTTTCATTCATCACTAAATCATCTTCTACGACTAATTTGAACACCTTGCATACCTAAAGCTCTATCAAATTGGCTAAGATATTGTGTTTCCCATATGAATCTAAATTCGAATCCACTTCAATGAATAATATAAACTTAGTGTCGCTGACATAAAAAAATCCAAACACAACTTAAAAGTTGACATCTATTTTTCCATTCAAAAACATACTCCAAGATGACGATGAAACCAAGAGAACAGCAGTGCTTGTAAGGCTTAATAACGTTTGGACCCATAAATTTTGTGATGTGGGAAAGATATCAATAAAATTATAGGGGTTGGTGATGAGAAGAATATTAAATAAACTCGTAAGAGATTTTTCATTTGTAAATTAGTGTGTAAGAATCAGAGCATAATCGATTATTTTCTGATGGAATACATAGTTTCTGCTTTGTTTAGTTGATAGAGGGTTAGGCAGATTTTTCCACCGAACTTGGAGTGTCTGTCGATTTCCAACTGAACTTGAATTTTAACTGATTACATTTATGAACCTTTTACAATTAGTCAAATTTTCCTTAAATTCTAAAATTCAAACAAACGTTTACGGAATAAACTAACAGAACAGAAGAAGAAGAAATGGTGTCCATACAAGGAAAAAAATTATCTTTCTTTTTTAACAAACAATTGCTATATGTCGTGCACGTGGCTAAAATACATAAAAAATTGAATAATTTTTTTTAAAAATCTAATGCCTAAAAAATTAGGCCAATTATAAAAGTTTAACTAAAGGTTCACAGCATACTCTTTATTCGTTTAGCTTTTTAGTAATATTTTCTGCTGTTTTATAATATTTAATTTTTAAATTCACTTGGACTTTGGTGTTATACTAAGATCATCTTTAATCGAAGGCTGGCTAGAAAGTTCGTTTTAATCTTCTAGTTCTTCAAGAAATTAATATTTTAATGAATAATATAAGATTATATTTGCTTTTATCTCTAACCGAGGACGAAATGGCTATAAGGCTTGTTTTAACTATGTCACAGAAAATCATCCCTAACCGAAGATCAAAAAATCATAAGATCAAACATAATTTATTATTTAAATTTAAAAACTATAACAATTTAAATTTAAAAATACAGTGCTCTTTGTCTGTGCCGTCCAGTGGGTTAGAGAGAGAGAGAGAGAGAGAGAGAGAGAGAGAGAGAGCGCTATTTGTCTTCCTTGAAACTTTTGAGGCAGAAGACAGGACTCTGTTTTTCTATAAGATTGGAATCAAAACTCAAAAGATAAGCTTTTGAGTTTTGAGGTATTTTCTCAGCAGCTAGCTCTGTGGGTGGATATGGCAGCTCGGAGACTCTCCTTTTTACTCTCTCGCTCCCTCTCAGCCGCTTCTTCTTCTTCTTCTTCTTCTTCTTCTTCTGGTTCTGCAGCTTCTCTGCTTCGCTCTCGAGGTGGCCACCTGCTTCCCACCTTTGTCCTTTTCTACTTTTTTGCTTTTTTACTTTTTTTACTTTTGTTTCGCTTTTTCTTCTGTGAATCTTTCTTGGGTTTTCTTCTTTTGATTCCATGGTTTTTATCTTCATGCATGCTTTTACTGTTTTGATCTGGTATTCTCTCTCTCTGATCATCAGATTCCAAATTTAATCTGTTGTTAATCTAGTTTGATCTGGCATTAAAAAGGGCATTGACTGTTTTTGTTTGTGGATTATAAATATATGACTAGCATCTTGGATCTTTATAAAAGCTAGCTGAATCCCCCAGAAATGAAAACTTAGTGATGTAAGATCCCCTGATGACAAAAATGATGTTAAAGCTTAGTTGATGTGCAACCCAACTGAGATCATGCAAGTAATTTGGAAAAGAGAGATGACTTGAGTAAAATTCAGTTTTGGGCACACTGTCCGTGACCAACCGACTTAGCTCACATTTGCGAGTAATTCAAGCTGGAACTAATCAAGGTCAATAGAAAGGCTAGTAGTTGATTGACAAAGTTCATGCGACGACGATCTGTATGAATTTCTGTATGATTTGGTGTCTCTCTCTTTGTGTGTGTGTGTGTGTGTGGAATTTCTGAATGATGGCTTTCTTCTTGTCTTGGAGGGTGGTGGAAACAGTATGACCAAAAAACACTTATCGCATGACTCAACTAACGATTTACAGAACGAAAAATGAAGGAATCCTGGGATTATCGAATTTTATGCAAAATTGATTTATTCAGATGCCATCATACAACCAAGGATGGCATTTTGATTTTAATTTTCTTTGATTTAATATGACGAATATCTTCAGGGAGAAGTGTTAGCAGGTTTAGCAGTACCGCTGTAGCAACTGAGGAGTTAATCATTCCACCTGTTCAAATTAGTCACACTCAGCACCTAATCAATGGGAAATTCGTTGACGCTGCGTCAGGTAATATTTTCTTCATTGAACAAAAGATTTTCATTTGATGCCTTTGTGTTTGGCTAATTGGAACTTGCAAAAAGATGTGGCTGCCGGACAATGTAATGGAGCTAATGTTTGAAATTCTTGTTTGCCAGGAAAAAAATTTCCAACATACGATCCTCGTACAGGAGAAGTGATTGCTCATGTGGCTGAGGGTGACGCAGAAGATATTAACCGTGCAGTAGCTGCTGCTCGCAAGGCATTTGATGAGGGACCGTGGCCGAAGATGGGCGCTTATGTAAGAACTTTTGTACATTGCATTGGTCTGGATTGTAAAGTACATTATTCTGTCGTGCTTTCGCTGCTGGATTAGTATATGAGGGATATAAAGATATTGATCCGAATTTTCACTGAGACTTCATCTTTTTTTCTTTCTTTTTATCAGGAAAGATCGCGGATATTATTACGCTTTGCTGATTTGGTTGAGAAAAACAGTGAAGAGCTGGCAGCTCTAGAGACATGGAATAACGGGAAGCCTTATGAACAAGCTCTGACAGCCGAAGTACCAATGTTGGCTCGTCTATTTCACTACTATGCTGGTTAGAACACTAAAATGAACTGCTTTGTTTTGCTTTTTCATTCATTACATTGTTTTACATTGTTTTTATATACAATTTCTTCCTCAAATTATCCAGGATGGGCTGACAAAATCCATGGTCTAACTGTTCCGGCTGATGGACCTTATCATGTGCAAACGCTGCATGAACCAATTGGTGTTGCAGGACAGATTATTCCATGGAATTTTCCTCTACTCATGTTTGCCTGGAAAGTTGGGCCTGCACTGGCTTGTGGTAACACTATTGTCCTAAAGAGCGCCGAGCAGACGCCTCTGACTGCCCTCTATGTCGCAAAGCTATTCCAAGAGGTAGGCCTGTGACGCCTCACTCTCCCTCACTCAGTACACATCTACGTGCCAAGAGAAATATATAAAAATAAATCTGTAGTATTATTATTCTGCATCAGCATGAAGTGTGTGCATTCTATATTTCTTTTCCGTCCTAGTTCATTTTCTAGTATACTCAGCTTCCTCTGTGACAGGCTGGTCTTCCTCCGGGTGTTCTAAACGTAGTTTCTGGAGATGGGCCAACTGCTGGTGCTGCTCTTGCCAGTCATATGGATGTGGACAAGGTATTTTTGGGTCCTTCTCTCTCCCTGTACACTGGATATGCCAGCTCCTTAAAACCATTACCGCGTCCCTTTTCAGGTAGCTTTCACCGGATCAACTGATACTGGAAAGATTATTCTTGAATTGGCTGCAAGAAGCAATCTTAAGCCTGTAACATTAGAGCTCGGAGGGAAATCACCTTTCATTATATGTGAAGACGCTGACATTGATCATGCTGTGGAGCTTGCGCACTTTGCTCTCTTCTTTAATCAGGTTGGTTCAATTAGTTCTCCATGAAGCCGGGTTCTGTACAATCAGAAGTTCGGAACACATCATTAATGAATGCTTGGATGACGTGCAGGGGCAATGTTGCTGTGCCGGGTCTCGTACTTTTGTACATGAGCGTGTGTATGATGAGTTCATAGAGAAAGCAAAGGCACGTGCTGTGAAGCGTGTTGTTGGCGATCCCTTTAAGAAGGGCGTTGAACAAGGCCCTCAGGTATTCAAATATTTGTCATTTCAACGATGTTCTTTTCGTTTCATGTACTCATCTGTGATATAAAGAATTTAAGTTTTTAAGTTAGGCTTCTAATCATTGCGACAATTCACAGATCGACAATGAGCAGTTTGAGAAGGTCCTTAGATACATAAGAGCTGGCATTGATAGCGATGCTACCCTCGAATGTGGAGGTGGAAGATTGGGCTCCAAGGGATACTTCATCCAGCCTACTGTTTTCTCAAATGTTAAGGTATATTATTTCTTCGTCCAAAGATAGCCGCTTCAACTTATACACTTGAAATATCATTTCGCGTAACACGATTCCTGAACATTTCAATCAGGACGATATGTTGATAGCAAAGGATGAGATCTTCGGCCCAGTGCAATCAATTTTGAAATTCAAGTAAGTTAAAACTGTCACACTGCATCAGGTTCTTGCATTGGAATATTTTTTACATGCCTAATAATTTCACGTTGTGTACCAGGGAGCTCGATGAAGTGGTCCGAAGGGCAAATGCAACACGCTATGGTCTAGCTGCCGGAGTTTTCACCAAAAACATTGACACCGCCAACTACTTGACACGGGCATTGAGGGCTGGGACAGTCTGGGTGAATTGCTTCGACGTGTTTGATGCTGCAATTCCTTTTGGTGGATACAAGATGAGTGGAATAGGCAGAGAGAAGGGAATCTACAGCCTTCATAACTACTTGCAGGTGAAGGCTGTTGTCACTCCTTTGAAGAATCCGGCATGGTTGTAGAAGACCAAACCATATGCTCCGATTTATGTGGTTTCAAATAATAAAGATACACAAAGTCTGTCTGGAATCCAAAGAAGTTTGACGAGTTTATGGTAGCATAAAGACGTTGTACTGTTTTATGGGAATGCTTCAGAAGTTTCATCCTTTCAAAATTTAGTGATTTTCGGCGCTCATTACAAATAACCAAGACAGATTTACAATCTTGTACCAAGTTTTGACAGTATAGAAACAAGAAGATTAAATCGGATATATCCATAGATTCCTACGTAATCCAAAGAAAAAAATATATTCAATTTCATCTCTATCGAATTTTAATATTAGAGAGGAAAGGTTTTTTTTTTTTAGGGCACTTTCAGGAATAGATTCAAAGTAGACGGAACGAGACTTGTAGCTCAAAGGATTAGAACACGTGGTTGAAACTTGTAGCTCAAAGGATTAGAACACGTGGTTATGTTGGGGTTCGAATTCCTCCTCTCCCACAACCGGCTGAAAAGGGGTGGTTTTGTTGCCATTGCAGCCAACCATGTCAACCTTTTAATGTGAGATTCTTTCTAAAATATTATAATATAGGAGTGGGGTCAAACTTTTCGAAGCACGTCAAATGTCAAAAAAGAAGGAAGGTTTTTTTGAGAAAAATTTCAATGGCAGCCACACTTCAAATTGGATAACAGTCATTAGATGAGATGGTTAGAATGGACAAGGATTGTCCGCTTTTCTTGTTCTCGTGCCCTTTCATATTTTTCTATTTATGTGGTCACGGTTAAACCACGTCAACATTTTATATTACTATTCATTTTTATCATATTATCTCTATAAAAAAACAATATAAAATGTTGACGTGGCTTAATCATGACCACACAAAACAGGAGGGCACGGAAACAAGAAGGGCAGACAATCCTTGTCCGATTAGAATGTAACTAAATGTAGTTAGTCAAAATTAGTTACTTAATTGTCCCAATATGTCAATGTAACAGTGTCTTTTATAAATAAATAAAAAATTGATTCGTTTTTCTCTATGTTTCTTCTTCTTCTAACTTAACACTGCAGTGAAATGTTATTAACTCATATTTTATAATATAAATAGAAGACAAAATAATATATCAAAACTCGTTCATCTAAATTCTAAAGTATGATGATACTCAACAACAACGTATACTATAATATTAATAAATCGGTAACGCCACTTCATCTGGCGTCGACTAATTACTCTTTCCATGGAGAATGATGTCAAAGAAATATTTTTTTTAACATCCCAATCACAATTATAGGATAAACCAAAATCCAATGAACGCATATTAATATACTAATCTCCAAAAAATAGACGCGTTCAACTTGGCGCAATGTTGTTGGTCCACTTGTCAAACCCTTTTGTGGCCACAAACAAGAATTTGATTGGTGAAATAAAACTGATTATTTATGTATTAACTTATTGCTTAAGTGATCAAATTGCTTGAGAAATAAAACTGGTGAAATTACTTCACCGCTACACCTAAAGCAGTTTCATTAGTCTTAAAACATTGTTTAAGATAAGATCTCTCTAATACATTAATGAATTCTGATTAAAATAATTATTTATTTTCTCGACGTCAAGTATGCCACGTATGTTTGTTGTTAGAAAATATGTTTCATTAAAAAATGAAAGAAGTATTATAAAATCATATTCAGAGAAGTTCATTCACAATTCAAAGAATCATGATTCATGAATTGATAGAACTTGGCTGTTGAAAGAATCAGCAGTAGCACCCCCTGCTGATCACCCATCACAGCTGGAAACGTGTTTAAGTTGGATTAAAAAATCAACAACTTGGACATGTGTCCAGCCGTGATGGGTGATCAGCAGGGGTGCTGTTGATTCTTCAGTAGCCAAGTCCCATTCTTCATGAATAATGGTGTGCATTTTTGTTCACCATCCTATTTATTATCATTACATGAGTTTAAATTTTGAGATTTGTGTCTATATCTCAAAACCATACTTCATTTATCCTGAAACTACCGAGTACCAGTCACTATATTCGTTCAGGGACCTACTGAAGGGGTCATGCTAAGGCACAACTGATGAAGCACATGAGTTTCTCTCGAACTAAGAGATCAATATATTTTGACACTTGTCAACACTAGAATAAAACTCTTAGAGTCCCACATCGACCGATGACAAAAACAAGGAACTCTCATCAATTATAAAAAGATCATTCTCCCACAATTAAGCCTCTTATGATCTTAGATTCCTTAATCCATTATTAGAATTTACTATTAATGATTATGCTTGAACTTTTGTATCATACAAGCTCTACATTATTAATGAGAACTCCACTACCCTAGTTGACGTAACTCAACTTAAAGTGAACCACTTGCATTTGTGTTTGTTTTTCATTCACCATCATTTTACGCACTACTTCTACTTAGTGACCGAAGCGACCTAATAAAAGTCACACCTTACGTTGTTTTAAAATCAAACCTGTTTTTGTACATAAAACAATTAGTAATGAACGGTTTACACTCAAGAATTTTGGTCGGTATAACGTGAACTTGCATGCGTTAGCCCATGCTTTTAAACTCTAATTTTCTGTTTAGTCAATCGACTTTTGTCTCTAATTAAAATTGACCCAAAACACAGGAAAACACACGCGTGTTCCTCTGGGTGCCCCATTGCCACCGCAACACGTCGCCCAAAAGCTGAGTCCACGTGTCCCAGTCGGCTTGTGGTCCCCACGATCACTAGCGAACCCCACCTCCCCACGTGTCCAGGTAGCCTATCCAGTCATGTTTTTAATCCTAATCAACTTAGGAACGTGGACTACTAGGATCCCGCCACGTGCCCGTTATCTCCCTATATTGTTGCAACTTTTGCCGCTGCTCCTCCCATTAATTCCGAAAACAAACAGAGAGCAAAAACAGAGAACCATTTCTCTTCTGAGTCGAATGCTACACCAATTTTATGTACAAAAACAGAGCCACTCTGTTTCTCCACACACAATTGTATCAATGAATTCGAGATTTGATAGCGACGACCGCCGGATACTCATGTTTCCGGCGGTGCGCCCTTGCGAATGTATTTCTCCGGAGACCCTTCTCGACTCTCTGATCCCTCTCTTCCACACAATCTGCAATTTCCACTCGAAATGCTTCGCGACGCAACGGAAGAATAGCCGGGAAGCAATTCGCCTAGTTCGTGTTCTTCTCATGTTCTTTGAGGAGGCATGTGAGTGCAATTCGGCTCTTTCGAAATCTTCCGCTGTCCTCTGCTTCTCCGAGCTTCATTTCGTCTTCCAAAAAATCCGGTTTTTGTTGGAAGACTGCACGAGAGAAGGCGGTCGGATTTTGATGCTGACGAAATGCGAGTTTCTTGCTACCCAATTTCGGCTGCTGATTCGAGCTCTGGCGACGGCTCTTGATGTTTTGCCGTTGAAATTGATCGATGTTGGCGATGAAGTTAAGGAATTGGTTGAATTGGTGTCGAAGCAATCGTGGAAGGTCAAAATCGAGCTCGAAGCGGATGACAAATTGGCTTCGAAACGATTGCTTGCGATTCTGAGCCAATTCGAAAGGGGAATCGAGCCCGATTTGAATGCCGTAAAGCGGGTCCTCGATTACCTTCGAGTCAAAAGATGGAGCGACTGCAACATGGAGATCAAATTCTTGGAAGAAGAAATCGCTTTCAAGCGTTCCGATCGCGACGAGAGGGAGGTTCCTTTTCTCAGTAGCTTGGTGGGGTTCCTGAGCTACAGCAGGGGAGTGATCTTCGAAACATTGGATCATCAAAACGCTGCGAATCAAATCGACTCCAGGTGCAACGTGGAGATGTTTCGTTGCTTAAACCCTGAAGATTTCAAGTGCCCGATTTCTCTTGAGCTAATGCTTGATCCGGTGACTGTATCTACAGGTCAGACATACGATCGAAGTTCGATTCAGAAATGGCTCCGCGCCGGAAACATGCTCTGCCCCAAAACAGGAGAGGTGATCACAAACACAGAGTTGGTACCGAATTCGATTCTTCGCAAGCTACTAAAAAATCTTTGTGAATACAATGGCGTTTCTCTTGGCAGGCCAGGAACGCAAAGCTCCGACAAAGATCAAACGGTCGCGCATGGTAGCCCCGTTGCTAAACAAGCAATGAAGTTTCTCTCGAGATTTCTCAGCGGAAGGGTTGCTTGCGGAACAAGCGAACAGAAAAACAAGGCTGCTTATGAGATTCGGCTGCTAGCCAAATCAAACATTTTCAATAGGTCTTGTTTTATCAAGGCTGGCTCCATCCCTCCTCTGCTGAAACTACTGAATTCCGCGGATGCATCCACGCAAGTGAATGCAATCGCAGCCTTGTTGAAGCTCGCGAAATACGCAAGCGGAATGAAATTGATAATGTCATGGGGAGGACTACCATCAGTTGTTGCTGTTCTTAAAAATGGGTTGAGTTTAGAAGCCCGGCAATGCGCAGCTGCAACGATATTTCACCTCTCTTCGACAAGCCAGTATCGGAAACTAATTGGAGAATTACCCGAGGCCATCCCAGCTCTTGTGGAGCTGATCAGGGAAGGAACAACGTGTGGCAAAAAGAACTCCGTGGTTGCAATTCTCGGGCTGCTCCTTCGTGCCAAGAATCTACAAAAAGTGCTGGACGCAGGCATTGTTCCATTGCTAATTGACATAATATCTTCATCATCAGAAAACCCTGATCAGCTTGTTGATGATGCATTAGCAATTCTTGCAATTTTGGCCGAGAATGCGGTAGGATCACACGAAATCCTCTACGCCATTGATCTGCATTTGATCATCCGCATTCTTCAAACTTCGACATCCCAAAGAGCGAAAAAGTATTGTGTTTCAACATTGCTGTCTTTGTGCATCAATGGCGGGGCGGAAGTTGTTGCTGTTTTGGCGACGGAACCATCTCTAATGCCTAGACTGTTTTCGCTCTTGACTGATGGAACATCTCACTCGATCAATGAAGCGTCCTCCCTCATCAAATTTCTCCATAACTTCGGTGAAACTAGCGCACCGAGATGGATGAGTACTGCAGTTAGGCGCAAACAAAGCGTTCGGTAACCGTGATTCATCTCGATTTTGCATGTAAATACATTCATAGATGGTGTAAATATTTAAAAACAACCATTAGTTAGGCTTTATACTTTGTAAATTTGTAAAATGCTACAAAGATTATGATTTTAGAATATATTTTGTAAATAACCTGAAAAGGCGGTTGATTGATGGATTATTTTTTTAACCATCACCCGCCACATTATATTATCTGCAAAATATAATTTAAGTAACTGTCTCTGTATCATTACCTTTAAAATTCAAATGTAAGAAATATTATTTAGGCTTTAACTTGGCCCAATTACTTGTAGTGAGCCGCACTCACTTTTTGTTCATCTAAACTTTTATCAGAAGCATAAGAATAATCCGTAACTAAAATAAGATTCCTCGGTAAATATGTCCTTAAGTATCAACAAGAACAAATAAATGGGCCCAAGGCTTAACCATAAAAAGCCCACATATAAGAATCTAATCTCACTTGGGCTTTTACCTCTTTGACCGTTGACGCTTGTAGAAAAACCAGAAGTTTCCCACCTGAAATCCCTAATTCCTAATTTCTCAGCTTCTCCAATCTCTCTCTGTATGTTCTACTCATTCTTTAATTTCTCTATGTTTTGATTCTGATTTCGTGGAATTTGAAAGCTGAATTGGCTTTTTGTTGTATTAGGTGTGTGCGCTTTGAGGATCGGTATGGCGGCGGAGCCCCAGGCGGTGACGGAGGTCGCGAAGATGGATCTATTCGAAGACGACGACGAGTTCGAAGAGTTTGATATCAACGAAGGTATGAATTCTGCGCTTCAATACGTGTTTGAATCGTTTAGCCTTAGTTTCAATTCAATCTCAATTTGTGCTATTTATTTGTTAGGGTTTCAATTGATTGGAAATGTTTGAAATTTACTGTTATTCACTTATTGTATGTATTTTTTTAATTGATTTGGGGATTTTTGCAATGTCTCGCCTGCATTAGCATTTAGTAGGTGGATTTAAGTTTTTGGGTCTCTTAGTTTTGATCCTGTGGTATGCTAAGACTGTTGAAATTCGTTAATTTGCTTATGAATTCAAATTGGTTAACTTTTTCTGGGCCTCATGCTTCCCAAATTGGGTAACTTGTTTGAATATTCGTTAATTTGACGAAGAATTCAAATTGGGTAACTACTTTGAGAAGGAGCCGTTCTAGTTGTGTTCGGTATTCTTTTGTAGACTTGATTTGTGTGAGCACGGTGATTCTCTGCATATCTGGTGTAGGTTTAGAGTACCTGCATTGCTTTTACTTATGGTTCATGCTGTTGTGTGTACGCTTGCAAAGCTGATCAGGTAGGAGTTATGCATCGTTCTAACTTCGTCTTGTTTTGTTTTTGAACAATGACAGAATGGGAGGACAAAGAGGAAGGCAAGGAAGTGACACAGCAGTGGGAAGACGACTGGGATGATGATGATGTTAACGATGACTTCTCTCTGCAGCTGAGGAGGGAACTTGAGAACAATCCTGAGAAGAGCTCAGCTTAGTCTGCAGACTACGTCGGTAGTTTTCTTTGTTTTGTGAACTTGAGATGGGTTTTCTTGTTATCTTTCGTTTCAAAACACTAGCTTTTACCTTTCCAATGTACTTTTTTTTTTTTTATAAAGCCTCAAGATTTAGTGGTTTGAGCTGAGTTTTAGTTTTGCTTAGAATCACAAAGGTTAAGCTTGTCTCTGTGAATATGAAATCTTGAGAGCACATGACATTGTGTGTTTTCCTAGAGGTACGCGTAAATATCCGAATTTTGTAAGCTAACATGTTAGTAGATGATGTCCTGGTCTTCGTGAGTTGAAATTTATATGGCGATGCTTTTGTATCTATAGCGTGACCATGACGTTGTTGTCCGAAAACCCCTCCTTAATGTCCGAGGGGCATGCCTATTCTACCAAGAATGGTGAAACAGTTATCACATATCTTCATTGCTGTGCGTTCTTCTGAATTAACTGATCCTTTGCGTTTTCATGGCTTGCACAAAGCGATTACTTAACTCCGTGAAACCGGAACGCTAAGGTGGCGGTGTTCCAATTATATCATGCATCGCCGTATGTTTTAGTAACATGTGATTGCATTATTGGTTTGAAACACTACCACTTGGTGTCCCCGGTTATGTAAGTCCTGGAGGCTCAAGATCAACAAACAGGGCGAAACTTGAGCCTTTGCCCCCTAATGCAAGGCGACCATAACAAATTTTGCAATCTATTGTGGCTTCAAATCCCAATCTACCGTCGGCAGAAACCAAATTTTTTCCCCCTTCCCAAAGCGATCACATTAAACAGAACCAGCATTGAATTCTTCATGAAAAAGGATGCAAGCAAAGAAACATTTTACAAAAAAATCATTATTGACAGCGAAATACAAAACTTTGAGCATCCTGCCTGCTAGGTCATTTCGACTCGAAAATCGCCGGAAACGCCACTTGCCCCTCCCAAACTCACATCAATCTTTGGAGTTCTAGCACAAGTCCGACACACCGGACAAACCGGAGTCTTCAGCAACCACGAGTCTATGCATTGAGCATGGAAGCTGTGCCTGCAATTTGGCAACAACCTGCATTTTTCGCCTCCCTTGAAACTTTCCAAGCAAACTGCACAATCCACAGGGTGGTTGGTCGTGGTCCCTTTCTCTTCTGCCGTGTAGTCGAAGCAAGGCAGCATGTTCAGTTCCTCATTGGACATCTTTTTTATCGCAACAATGCTGTTTCTTTGAACCCGATTAACACCTTGATCATTGCCTCTGTTGAATGCTCTCCCAATGATACACACATGAATTACTACTAAAACAGCAACCCCCACGAACAGTAAGATCACAGAGATTAAAATCTCCATTCCCTAAATATTGTACAGAAGTGACACAACCGAGATCAAACCCAATTAGCTGAAAGCTTCTGGAATGGCTTAAAGCACTTCCAACAGCGATTGACAGAATAACTCGCATCTGCCATGTACTTATTCAGGAAGCTCTCTTCCAAGTGATTGGATTTTTAAAAACTTTCTAACGTGCTTCTAACGGAAGTACTTTTTAGAGAAGCAACCTAAACGAGCCCGAAAGCTTTTGAAGGCCACCTCATGCATCAAAACCATCGATCTTATCTGAAAAAACGCAGTTTTGAACAGACCGGTTCAGGTGGCATGAAGAAACTGGAACAGAAGGAAAGAACAGAAGCTTATAACGTGTGTCTTGGGGTTTGAGTTTTGGTTGAATTATGTGCATGACAGTTTTGTAGTTACAAGTGGGCTGCTTCTGTCCCTTTGCGCTAATAAATTATGGATAGAGAGGATACAAATTCCAGGCCATGAGAATTGAGGCAGAAAGATTTTATTCAAATTTAGACTAATCCATCCAAAATAAGAAGTAATCTATGGTTAAAAAGATTGAAAATTAGGTTAAGCTCTCTGATTGAGAGAGAGGCAGAGAGAGTTAATTTTGCGTTTAAAGTTGAGGCCAGGCTAAATGCTAATTAGAGTTTGAAATATGTGCATAAACTTTTATGTTAATGGTTTTAGAGAGCTAATTTTGCATTCATATCTTATTGTGACTTGCATATAAAAAGTAATGACTCTATATATTTATTAACGATCATAACTTATCATTAATCTGACCGATTAATTTAAACAAACGCTCAAGAAATTGGATTTTGCTCATCAACAAATTAGGTTCTTAAAACGTCGATTCTATAACCAAACTCGTACAACACAAGAGTTTGCTAATTAGACATTTTCAATTAAACAAGGGGCATGTTTATTTTGATTTATAATGATGATATCAACCACCAGAATGACACCTACGTATAATATATATACACACACACACACACACACACACACACACTAAACCCTAAACCCTATATATATACTATACATACACACACACACACACACACACACACACACACACACACACACAAAACCCTAAACCCTATATATATACTATACATATATATACACACACACACACACACACACTAAACCCTAAACCCTATATATATACTATACATATATACACACACACACACACACACACACACTAAACCCTAAACCCTATATATATACTAGCATTGGCCTACACACTTTACATTTTTTTAGAAAATGAGAAGGAGAGAGGGAGAGAGAGAACGTGGGGGAAGTGAGAGGTTTTATTTTATTTTATTTTAATAGTGGAGGTATTTTAATATCACTTGTAGATGATCCTTCAATAAAAAACACTAAAATTTGGACCTGTGAAATTACATTATTTCATATTTTTTTGTGATAGAACACTAAGTAGTTTTTCACTCTCTTTTGATTGATAAAGAGAGTTTCATTAATTAATAGAGATATAAAATGTAAGGCAAGCTTGTTAGTTAGCCCAACTTTTAGGCGGAAATAATAATTTAGATGGTGGTACTTGGAGAATTCATATAAACATGCCCCTTACTTTTAATTAAATCTAGTTATTAATCATTTTTATCAAATTATCATGTTTAATCATGTACGAAAGTGGGTCGCTAATTACATGCAATATCAAAAGTTTGACAAGGATAAATAAAGGGTAAATAGGATCTAATTGCTATATTAAGTATATATAAAATAAAACGAAGTCTTGTAATTAAATAAATAATTTAATGCATACAGATTATAGAAAAACAATGCTAAATGCATATGAAAATAGATCAGAAAACTTAATAATGGTCGAGGCAAGTTTATCGGGGCCCATTATCAGTGGCGAAGTTAGGAATTAATTATATAGGGTGGGGCGAATTTAAAGGAGTGCAAGGTTCAAAAAAATGCAACAATCAAATCCTTTTATATAGTAATATCGTCTATATTTTATTAATACAAATAAGTTATATTTGAAAACCTTTTTCAATGAAGACATCAATGCCAACATTTTCTGCTTTATCAAAATCACATTTGAAAAATTAGCAATAACAGCAAAATGCAACATCTCTTGTTATACTATACTTCAACCACTCATAAGTATCAAACCAATTACCCGAAACATTGGAAGGAGGATTTGAGCAGTGTATAGTTCCGCCTAGTCCCTCCTACTCCCTCCTAGGCGTCCGCTAATGTGCTTTTCGAATTTATGGCCGATTACGAAAGGGCTCCATGACTTGCAGGTTTTTCGAGAGAGCAAAAGGGCGGACCGTCGCTCATGGGCTTCACTTTCAGCGATGGGATCCCCCTGTAGCTTTGCCTGTGTAATAGTAGCACTCTAAACCATGATTATATTGAAAACTCTCTCATATGAACTCAATGAGACTATAATATTTAGTGCATTCTATGTATGATTATGTGAATAATAAAAAAGTTATTCATGATTACTTGGGGACTTGCCTATTTACATAAGTAGAGATGTGTCTCCAAAAAACATGTTACTATTCATAAAGACTCAAAAGTCCCCACCGTTTATTTGAATTTCATATTAGAATAAACACATCTAAAACCAAAAGGCACCACTTTCAATTTCTATTCAATTAATAGAATCAATATTATAGTTATTGTAGGAATTTTTCCAACATAAAAGGATGTATATGACACTACTATGTTTGATTTATGAGAAATCATACGGAGACTCTCTTCAAAGTGTGACTCTTCGTAAACTCTTTGCCACCTAACGGGGGTTTCTTTGTTTTGTTTTGTTTTTTTTTTTAACCATTTGATTTTAATAATTTCTTTGTTAATAAAAACCTAAAGGTTTTCTGAAAATGCAAAAGCCTTTTTGGTAAAGAAAATGCCAAAGCTTGGAAACCAAGTAGATAAGATAGTGCAGATCGATGACCTAATTTCTTTTGGGTTAAAGCAGCTCCGCTCTATTTTGTAGGAATATTTTAGGCCAACAGGATCCTCTCCCGATCATTTTGATGAGGATCCTTTTGGTGAGGATCTTTGAGATCCGTGAATCATGTTCGTTATCGTATATCGTACGGTCAGTTTTTATCAGGTACTGTTTGTGTTTAATTTTAAATAAAAATATTTAAAATGATTTCTAACCGTACAATGTACGATTAACGAACACAATTCACGGATCTCCGGGATCCTCATAAAGAGGATCCGGATTATATTTTAGATACAAATCTGACATTAAGAGCTTGTTGTTTATATTTATTTCAAAAAAAAAAAAAAAGAGTAGATAGTATTAACATACCAACTAATTAACATTGAGCATACCAACTAATTGACAGTTGCTGCAGATGTGTAGTAACTATTGTCTTCTTAATGTTATTTGAATTCTAGTCACCAGAAAAATTTCTCCGCACGTTGATACTGAAAGGATGTAATTTTTGTCACCACACTGAAGTGGTGATTCTGCTCACTATTCAACTTATTATAATTTGATGAGTTTAAATTTTGAAGTTTGTGTCTATCTAGAATTCACTAGATCTTGAAATTTAAATTCATCTAACAGTTATAAATAAAGTGTTGAGTATCATCATCACCTGAAGATGGTGAGCGAAACAATTCCTGATATTGAAATTGAAACACCGGCTTGAAGCTAGACATGTGGAACGTATTACAGGAGAGAGAAATCTGGGGCTGCTGTATACTCTACCTGAAATTACTGAACTGCGGGGGTTTTTTGTTTTCCATTTTTTTGTGGAACCCTAATCCATGAAACGCCGCTCTATACTATCTTGAAACGGATATGTTTGTACCATACTTGACCAATCCCGAACCTACTAAGCACCGGTCAACGTTATACCGTCAAGGACCCAGAAGAGCTTCCCTTCAACCAGGAGGCCAATCACAATGCGACACGTGTCGACATCAGAAGCCAATCACAGCTCGACACGTGTCAACATCAGAAGCCAATCACAACACGACACGTGTCAATGTTAGAACAAAACTAGAAACTCTCTTCTATAAATAGGGATCATTCTCCCACAATAATCTCTAATGTCATTTTGTACTAAACTATTCACTAGAACTCACAAAATGAGAGCTTGAACCTATGTATTTGTGTAAACCCTTCATAATTAATGAGAACTCCTCTACTCCGTGGACGTAGCCGATCTGGGTGAACCACGTACATCTTGTGTTTGCTTCCCTGTCCTTATTCATTTACGTACTTATCTTCACTAGTGATCGAAGCAACCAAGCGAAGGTCACAAACCTGACACTTTCTGTTGTACCAAAGTCCTCGCTGATTTTGTGCATCAACATTTGGCGCCGTCTGTGGGAAAGACACTTACTCCCACTCTCTTCAGCTTTGTTAAGTTGGTTTCCACCGCTCGTACACTTTCTTTTGGCCAAACATCTTTCTCCAACATGGGGAGCGAAAGAAGCCATAGCACACAGAATGACACCCCCATTGGACCTAGTATGAATCAATGAAAGCAGGAAGGAAATAGAGTTACTCTTCAAGCTAAAGTCGATGAGTTAGAAGCTCAGAACAACAAGATAGTGATGAGGAACGAGGTCCTCCAGGAGCAGTATGAGAAACTTTTCGAGATGCTTCACGAGGCTAGGCATGCTCAAGCACACAAGCTCGTCACCTCTGCTGAGGTCAACAATCATCTGAATGCCCCCCAACACGGAGGGTCACCGATATCCAACACGGATATCCCTGATAGGGATCGAGCTACACATCAATGTGATAATCAACATGAGACTTCTCTCAATCCAGCTGCTTCAACCCGAAGCAGAAGGAGTAGAGGAAAACACCTCCTCACAGAAGGAGTGGAAGGATCAAAAGCCGTCTATCGCGATTGTCGAGACTTCCTAAAGCAACGTCGAGAGAATCTCATCCACATAAGCTCAAAGATCAATGACCCAAGAGTTTCTGAAAGACTCGGTCCTCTCCCACGACCCAGGCCAGCAGTTAATCTAGGGAATGGGCAACAAGTCCCAGAAGAACATGAAGGTACAGGGGACTCGGAAATGTTCCGACATACTCACTCTAGGAGTCAGTGTGACGATTCCAAGGAAAAATCATGCTATCTTGATCAAACTTTCCTACTTCCAAGAGGCGATGGGGACTTACGGAAGAAAAATTCAGTGGTGCACGACTCCACTCAGAACCCCCTTGTCCTACAACTCCTGGAGGAAGTAAACAAGTTGAAGGCTGAACGTCAAGCCGAGATACCTGACTGGAACCAACCCAGGCCTGGCCCCCTCACAAGAAGGATCTTCAACACCCCCTCCAAGCAAAGACAAAGCAGAAGCTTGGCTTACAACTCTATACTGGAAAGGAAGACCCGATTGAACACCTTAACCTCTTTGAGTCCACCATGGTATATCGGAGACACACCGACGAAGAACGGTGCCTTCTCTTCCCCTCTACCCTCTCTGGCGGAGCTTTAAACTGGTATTGCCGTCTTCCACCTGAGACAGTAGACTCATTTGAAGAGTTGAGGAAGCTGTTTGTCTCTCAACACATCTTCCAGACCGATCGCTTGCATTCCGCAGATGACTTGTACACTATTCGCCAGAAGCCGGACGAGTCATTACGAAAGTATGCTGGCCGCTTCAGCCATGAGTATTCTCGTTGCGCTGAGGCAGATGACAAGACCGTCCTCAAGGCCTTCACGGCAGGCTTACGTGACTGTTTCTTTAAGTACATGATCAATGCCAACACTTGGAAGACTTACTCTGAGGTGATGGCACAAGCTTACAACCATGCCTCCGCCGAGGCAAGGACATATCAAGGGAAACCCCCTACAGTCACCCCTTATCAGCAAGTAGGGAGTGGAGGCCAGATCCAACCGAATGAGAAGACCTCAACCTTCCAAACGGTAGCAGCACACCCCCCTGCCTCATTTAATGCTTCGCCAAGTCAGCAGACATATCAATCCCAGGGCAAAAGGAAAGATTTCCATCCTCACCAATCTCATTTTAATAAAAAGAATAAGGGGCACTATCGCGATAACTCAGGATATCGTCACAATAACGCCCGTCCCCAGGCAGTCAATGCAGTGGGCCAATCATATGTCAAGACAGGCCCTACCCTGAGGTATGAGACATACACACCTTTGAACGCTACATGCGCGGCCATCTACCCCAGTATAGCTCATCTGATACCAAAGCCAAAGCCAAGACAGCCAGATTACAAGTCCACGAAAAACACGGGCATGTTTTGCTGCTACCACGAGTATAATGGCCATGATGGCGAGAAGTGCGTCATCCTCCGTGATCATATTGAAGCTTTGGCACATGAAGGAAAAATTGATCAGTTCATCCTTCACCCTCCAAGGGATAACCGTAACCAACGCTAGGTGAATGTGATATATTCTATAAGCGGCGGCACACCTATGTCTGAATCTTCCAATAGGGCCATGAAAAACAGTGAACGAACTTTGAGACCTGGCCATCAAGTGTTTCACGTGGAAGACATCAGGGGAGGCAAGTATCAAAAGCCTAACTGGGATCCAATATGTTTTTACCCTGAGGAAGAAAGAGGTATCATCTACCCTCACAACGACCCGCTGATCGTGGAGGCTCACATAGCAAATTTTGATGTGAAACGAATCCTGATAGACACAGGTGCTTCAGTCAATATCATGTTTGCTGAAGCTTTCAAGGCACTTAATGTAGCTGAACACTTGCTCGATAGCTCGATTTCTCCTCTGATAAGCTTCTCTGGCGATATCGTGCAACCTTTAGGGAGTATACACTTACCCTTCACCATTGGTACAGGCCCCTACACAGCTACTATTACCACTAACTTCCTAGTGGTCAATTGCCCGACGGTATACAATGTCATCTTTGGGCGCACAGGCATCAATGATCTCAAGGCCATGGTATCCACACATATGTTGTTGATGAAGTTTCCAACCCCTTTCGGCAATGGATACATCAGGGGAGATCAACTTAGTGCTCGATCATGTTACAACATTTCAGTTAAGCAACAACACCTGCCTGTCCCCAAGGAGACCCTCTCTATACATAACCAGGTAGTAAAGACCAGTCCAGATGAAGCCAAAAGCCAACTCGGATCTTCATGATGGCAACAGTCAACCCGACGACCCTCGAGATGACTCATTCACCCAGCAAGCACAACCCGCTGAAGAGTTAAAGAATGTCTCTATCTCCAAAGACCATCCAGATCGTATGGTGAAGATTGGCACCACTTTGTCACCACCCCTTCGGTTGTTGCTGATCTCCTTTTTGCAAGAGAACGCCGAGGTCTTCGCTTGGTCATATAAAGATATGCTGGGCATCTCTCCCGATATCATCTGTCACCACTTGAGTATTGATCCCAAGACCAAACCAGTAAAACAGAAGCGAAGATCTTATGATGTTGAACGATACGAGGCGATGAAAGCAGAAGTTGAAAAACTCAAGGACATAGGCTTCGTCCGTGAAGTCAATTACCCAACATGGGTAGCAAATGTTGTCCTTGTTAAGAAAAATCCGACCAAGGAAAGTCTCCTGCTTCAAAAGGTCTTGTGGAGAATGTGTGTCGACTACACCGACCTAAACAAAGGATGCCCGAAGGATAGTTTCCCCCTTCCTCTCATTGATAGACTTATAGACTCTACGGCAGGGTGTGAGCTCTTGAGCTTCATGGACGCTTATTCAGGATACAACCAAATCCTCATGAACCCCTCAGACCAAGAACACACAGCCTTCACTACTGACAGGGGACTATATTGCTACAAAGTCATGCCCTTCGGTCTAAAGAATGCAGGAGCAACTTATCAGAGACTGGTCAATTCAATGTTCGCCGAACAGATTGGGAAAAGCATGGAAGTTTACGTTGATGATATGTTAGTCAAGAGCAAACATGCTGACCAACACATCACCAACCTATCTGAAACTTTCACCATTCTAAAGAGGTATCGAATGAGGTTTGTTGATGCACAAAACCGGATGGTCTTGGTACAACGTAAATCCGACCGTGAATCTGCATGAAATGTAAATGACACAAGATGTATCGTGGTTCACCCCAAGGTTTGGGCTACGTCCACACTGATTGTATTGTATTTCACTATTGAAGAGGGAGAGAGAGAGCTTAGAGCTTAAGGGGTGTCAGGAAGCTTCGGGTTTGTGAGGGTGAGGAGGCCCTTTTATAGAATAAGGGCTCCTCCCCTAATTACATATTTGCCCCTTCCTTTATTACATAATTACATTTAAGTCCCTCGAGTATTTATATGAGGTCTAAATACGAGGCCCTAAATATGGTATAAACAGTAGTCCCCCAAGTCTTCAGTCAAGAGAGTCTTTTGGCTGGAGACTTGAAATTCAGTCCATGTGTGGGCCGAAGTAACTAGATGTTGTCTTGAACTGATGTTCGATGTAAGGCGGTGCTCAATCTGAAATGATGCTCAACCAGAAGTAGCACATGCTGCGAGACTGCTCGGCTTGTGGCGTTTGAAAGTGAGGGAGTCCCTTTTATAGAATAAGGGCTCACTCCTCAATACATAGATGATGGGCTAGAGTTGATGCTCTCTAATGATGGTGAGGGAGTCCCTTTTATAAAATAAGGGATCGCTATTCAGTACATGAATAATGGGTTATGAGTGATGCTCGTGGCGAGGCGGTTGCTCAGCTGACGGCGATGCTCTCTAACGAAGGTGAGGGAGTCCTTTTTATAGAATAAGGGCTCGCTCCTCAATAATGTGCTAGAGTTGATGCTTGCGGCGAGACGGTTGCTCAGCTGGCGGCAATACTCTTTAATGATGGTGAGGGAGTCCCTTTTATAAAATAAGGGCTCGCCCCTTCATACATAAGTAATGGGCTAAGTTCCCCGAGTATTTTTCATGAGGCGGAGTTGAGGCCCAATATATGGTGTATAGTGTAGTCCCCCAAGTCTTCAGTCAATAGAGTATGTTGGCTGAAGACTTCAAATTGAATCCATGTATGGGCCGAAGTGGCAGTTGTTCGGAGACAGTATTTGTATACCCTGCACTGAAGCTTTATAGGTGAAGCTTTGCAAGTGAAGCTTTGAAGCTAGAGTTCTGTAAATGAAGCTTTCGAAGCTGGAGCTTTTGTAAATGAAGCTTTTGAAGCTGATTGACATAAGTGATGCTCATGAATGTTTATGTTGATTGACATGAGTGATGCTCATGAATGTTTATGTATGATTGTCATGAGTGATGCTCATGAATGTTTATGTATGAATGACATGAGTAATGATCATGTATAATTTGAAGTACTAGGCGTACTTTTGATCACCTGGTTGGTGGCATGAAGGAGAGTACGGGTTGTACATTTCATCACCTGGTTGGTAGCATGAATGGCTAGTTGCCAAATTAGAGTACGAGTTGTACATCTCATCACCTGGTTGGTGGCATGAATGGCTAGTTGCCAAAATTAGAGTACGTGTTGTACATCTCATCACCTGGTTGGTGGCATGAATGGCTAGTTGCCAAATTAAAGTATGGGTTGTACATTTCATCACCTGGTTGGTGGCATGAATGGCTAGTTGCCAAATGATATTAGAGTACGGGTTGTACATTTCATCACCTGGTTGGTGGCATGAATGGCTAGTTGCCAAATGATATTAGAGTACGGGTTGTACATTTCATCACCTGGTTAGTGGTAATAACGGCGGGGTGCCGAATAATTTTTTATAGTACTAGGCGTACTTTTGATCGCCTGGTTGGTGTTATTTTGGGTTTATGGGCCTTCGCTCTCCACACAACATTCCAGCCCATTTATTTTGGGCTTTGCCGTTTTTTTTTTACCCTCTGATGGGGTTTATACAGATGTCTCCGAAAGATAAGAAAAATAAATTACATGTTTTCAGCATGTTGATGGGCATCTTCTGGTCCAACAGAAAGTGGAGACGGGATAGTGGAGCATCTTTCTTTTTTTTTAGCTTTTCCTTTTCTGCTTTCTGGTTTTCTTTTTGTTTCTTGACCCTGATGAATATGGCAGACAAGGAATGATAATAGATTTAATAATAAGAAAATAATCTTATCTCTATTTTTGCTTTCTTCTTTTCACTTTCCTTTCTTTCTGTCTCTGAGTTGTCACCCTTGAATCTGCAGGTTGGCCACAATGGTGATGCTGTGCTGGCATCGTGCTTTCTGGTAGCATCTTCATATTGGGTTATCCTCCTGCGTCGGCTTCAGCTTCTGGCTCTGAAGCTGACTCAAAACCCGACTTTCATTTAGGCTCACAGATTGGCTTGCCCAGTAGAGTTTCTGGTAGCATCTTCGAACTGTCATAGCAAATAGTTTGATGCAATATCCTGACAGGATCAACATTCACAGCTTCAAAAAGATGTTCTAAAGCATGCAATCTGATACTGTCTTTCTGAAACGCGAAGTCGGGCCGAACGTTATGCAGCCCGAAAGAGAGGGAACTTCTGTCCATAACCCAGCATGTGAAATTGATCTCAAACCAGTAGTCCTGGATAATGCGAGATTTTGGTGGAATTGCTGAGGGGCGGAGCGGATGAAGGAGATCGAAGATGCTCTGGTGACGGCGGCCATTGATGGAGTTACGGCGAGATCGAATTTAGACGGAGAGGGAGAGACTGAGACGGCGAGATCGAAATCCTGAACGAATTTCTAAACCCTAACCCACAACCTGCATACCAATGATGATGAACCAAAACCCGACGACATCATCTTCAACTTTAACTTGTGGAAATTGACGATGATGAACCAAAACCTAATACCCAAAACCAAAAAACCAGAACCCACATCCTGCAGTAGAAACCAATGTTGAGGAAGTTGAAGAACGACGCCGTTTCCTCGTCATTGAATGTTGAAGACAACATGGAGCGTGGATCTGGAACGACGTCGTCGCGATCTTAGAAAAAGTTTTGGGATCTCTGATTTTTTTTCTCCGCGTTCTTCTTAAGGGGTGGTCGTGATGGTACTGCAGTGGAAGAGATGTGCTGTGATTCTCTCTCACGGCCGGATTTTTTATGAGGTTCACTATTCATCACCAACTCACCGTCCCTCGCCGAGCATGATGTCTTTCTGTCCACGGAGATCAGGCTGAACAACTTGAACAAGCCTGGAATCGCTGACGTGGTGCGGTAGACTTTCCATATTTTGAAGTCAAAACTCGCCGACTCGGATGCGTCGGCTCGGGAAAACACGAACTGGGCAAAATTTTAGATTATGGTGGTACTGGCTCTCACTCTCATGGCTGACAGGGCTTTCAGCAAGAGAAAAATGGATGGGTAAGATGGGTGCGCAAACAATAAATGTTGAAAGATAAAAGAAGCTGCTTGGGTTTTTGATTGATCTGAGACGAATGCAATGCGGATTGAGCAGCGACGGAGAGACGTAAGCACCAGAAGCCAAAACGACACCGCACCACTCTGTCTGGCTCTCCCAGGTCTCTGAGATTTGGGTGATGCCTAGCCAGGAGAGAGGGGAAAGAGAGTGAACCGTTGGGTTTTCGATGGTGGAAAAAGGATTCAGCTTCTCCGAGCTAGACGAAGATTCGGAGTGAGACAGTGGAGTCTGGAGCCATTGGAGGAGATGAATTTTTTGTTGCGAGCCTCGAGGTCCGTCTGGATGAAGAAGGTGAGGACGATGAAGGCGAAGAGCTGGATAAAGGAGGCTCTTTTGCTCCGCTACGAGATCAGGAGGTTCTTCCTTAGCAGCGCCTTGTACTGCTGGAACAGCAACGGAAAGCCGCTCCGCAAGCCATCGGTTTGGGTTTTCTGGACCCAAATGTGATTTCTCGGGTTTAGTCATGGAAGTGAGAGAGTTTGATTTTTTGTGACTTGTCTGTAAGAGGATATCAGAGTGAGAGAGAGGCTGAGAGAGTTTTGATTGTCTCCTGGGTTTAGCTTTGGATCTTGGGTTTTTCTGGGAATGGTTGTTGGATTTTTGCAGATTTTGCTGATTTTGCTGATTCACGGCGGAGGTGAGAAATTGATAGAGAACCGACATAGCTTTTTGTGTCGTTTCCCACAGACGGCGCCAAATGTTGATGCACAAAATCGGATGGTCTTGGTACAACGTAAATCCGACCGTGAATCTGCATGAAATGTAAATGACACAAGATGTATCGTGGTTCACCCCAAGGTTTGGGCTACGTCCACACTGATTGTATTGTATTTCTCTGTTGAAGAGGGAGAGAGAGAGCTTAGAGCTTAGGGGGTGTCAGGAAGCTTCGGGTTTGTGAGGGTGAGGAGGCCCTTTTATAGAATAAGGGCTCCTCCCCTAATTACATATTTGCCCCTTCCTTTATTACATAATTACATTTAAGTCCCTCGAGTATTTATACGAGGTCTAAATACGAGGCCCTAAATATGGTATAAACAAGGTTGAACCCCAACAAATGTGCCTTCGGCGTGGGCTCTGGCAAATTCTTAGGCTTTATGATTAGCCAACGAGGCATTAAAGCTAACCCCGAAAAGATCAAAGCAATCCTCGACATGAAAGAGCCAGTAACTTCAAAAGACATCCAAAGCCTTACTGGCAAGGTGGCAGCCTTAACCAGATTCATCTCTAAGGCCACAGACAGATGTGCTCCTTTCTTCAAAGCACTCAAGGGAAATAAGAAGTACATTACATGGACGGAGGAATGTGCCAAGGCATTCAGGAACCTCAAAGAGTATATGAGTAAAGCCCCTCTGCTCTCCAAACCAGAAGTTGGTGACACTCTCATTATCTATCTATCGGTTTCGACTTCAGCAGTCAGTTCTGTTCTTATTCGAAATGACAGTGGTGTCGAACGGCCCGTCTACTATGCTAGCAAGGCCCTACAAGATGCGGAGACACGATACTCCTACATTGAGAAATTAGCTCTAGCATTGGTCATGTCTGCTCGAAAACTTCGCCCTTATTTCCAAGCACACACCATCATCGTGCTTACCAATCACCCTCTTCGATAGATACTCCAGAGTCCTGACACGTCTGGGCGAATGATCAAATGGGCGATAGCATTTGGTGAGTTTGACATCTCCTACCAACCAAAACCAGCCGAAAAGGGTCAAGCAGTAGCAGATTTCATCGCCGACTTCACATATCCTGTTGACATTGCTTCTACACCTAAAGCAATAGCTTCATTACCATCGGAAGCTCAGAAGATAGAATCAACAACCCCAGCATGGAGTCTGTATGTTGATGGCTCATCCAACCAACAGGGCTGCGGAGCAGGATTAGTCCTCACTACCCCTGACAAAGTGGCGATAGAATACGCTATTCGTTTCAAATTCAAGGCATCGAACAACGAGGCCGAATACGAAGCCTGCTAGTAGGCTTACGTTTGGCCAAGCATCTTGGAGTTAAACAAATTGATATCTTCAGTGACTCCCAATTAGTGGTCAACCAAGTCACGAACAACTTTGATGCTAAGGATAGCTCCATGACAGCATATCTTGCGCAAACACGACTTTTGCTCAAGCACTTCCACTACCAGATCACCCCAGTTCCTCGAGCGGCAAACAGTCATGCAGATGCTTTGGCCCGCCTCGCCTCGGCAGTGGAAGACAAGATTGGGAGAAAAATTCATGTCGAATTGTTGACAGCACCAAGCACCATGGTCGCGGAAGTGTGTAATTTACAACAAGGAGATAGTTGGATCACCCCAATTTATAAATTCCTTGCCCATGGCACCCTCCCAAATGACAAAGTCCAAGCTAAGCAGATTCGATACAAGTCTGCTCGCTACCTGATCATTAATGACCAACTCTACAAGCGCGGTTTTACCCTGCCCTACCTAAGATGCCTTACACCTGCGGAGGCGGAAATTGTCCTTCAGGAAATACATGAAGGAGTCTGCGGAGATCATGCTGGGTCTCGATCCCTAGCACACAAGACTTTTCGCCAAGGATACTATTGGCCAATACTCCACCAAGATGCCATCAGAATATCTCGCTCATGTGATAAGTGTCAAAGCTACGCAACTATCCCTCACTCCCCTCCCGAGCCGCTCACTCCTATGATCAGCCCTTGGCCCTTCGCCCAATGGGGACTTGATTTGATCGGCCCAATACCTGCAGGGAAGGGCAAGGTCCGCTATGCAATCGTTGCAGTTGACTACTTCACAAAGTGGGCTGAAGTAGAACCCTTGGCAACCATTACTGAGGGAAAAATAGAAGACTTCGTATGGAAGAACATCCTCTGTAGATTCGGCATTCCCAATGCGATAGTCACGGACAATGGGCGGCAGTTCGACAACAAGAAGTTCAAGATGTTCTGCTCTAAGTTCAACATCAACTTATGTTTTGCCTCTCCAGCCCATCCCCAGTCTAATGGACAAGTCGAGGCCGTTAACAAAATAATCAAGCGCACTCTGAAAACTAGCTTGGACAAAGCTAAAGGTTGTTGGCCAGAATTCGTACCCCAAGTTCTTTGGTCATACCGCACTTCATATCGGACTTCCACAGGAGAAACTCCATTCTCACTTGCTTTTGGTACAGAAGCAGTTGTCCCGGTTGAGCTTGAGCAAGCAACATACCGAATCCAGAATTACATGCAGAGTGAGAACGACAAACAACTCACCCTCAACTTGGATCTAGTCGAGGAACACAGAAATCAGGCTCACCTGAGGAATGTCGCCTACAAGCAGCGCATTTCCAACTACTACGACTCAAGGGTCAAACCTCGCTCTTTCAAAGTGGGAAACTGGGTACTGAATAAAAGATTACTCTGTGATAGGGTCCCGAGTGAAGGAACACTCAGTCCTAACTGGGACGGACCGTTCGAGGTCGTCGGCATTAGCCGCCCTGGCTCCTACAAGCTCAGAAACTCCGACGGCAAGACCCTTGGCCATCCATGGAATGCTGACCACTTGAAGTACTATTACAAATAGACTCACATTGTACAAGTGTTAAGCTACAACCGTTCGACATCCTATGTAACAAAGAACATTTGGTATGAATTCAATAAAGAGGTGATTTAGCCAACTCGGCCATAAACTCTTTTCCATTCTGAGCAATGAAACACTCAAGTGTTGAAGCTTCAACGCAAATGTTTCCAATACAAAACAAAATCTAAGTATGTGTCAACAAGACTATACAAAGGATCTACATCATACATTCCAACACATTCA
The DNA here is from genome assembly GCF_916048215.2 of Malus sylvestris. NCBI lineage: Eukaryota > Viridiplantae > Streptophyta > Magnoliopsida > Rosales > Rosaceae > Malus > Malus sylvestris. The sequence goes on along the minus strand of NC_062273.1, from coordinate 25,421,894 downwards.
TACATAAACATCATACATTCCAACACATTCATACATAAACATCATACATTCCAATACATTCATACATAAACATCATACATTCCAACACATTCATGCATAAACATCATACATTCCAACACATCCATACATAAGCCAACTGTGCTTCGAAAGGGTTCAACACACTTTGTGTCATTCGACATTTGCCACAATGTGCCTCGATACCTTGCCCTTATTCTCACCAACTAGGTGATGAAGGAACTCACCTTCGTACCACCAACTAGGTGATGAAATGTACAACCCGTACTCTAATATTATTTGGAAACTTGCCACCCTTATCACCAATCAGGTGAAGAAGGAACTCATCTTCATGCCACCAACCAGGTGATGAAATGTCACGCGTACTTTCCTTCATGCCACCAACCAGGTGATGAAATGTACAACGCGTACTCTCCTTCATGTCACCAACCAGGTGATGAAAGGTGATTAAGGAATTCACATTCGTACCACCAACCAAGTGATGAAAGCAACCTACCATTCATTCCATTAACCAGAAGACGAGTGGTACAACTTGTACATGTGAACTCCTAGCATTCACAAATAATCAAAAACCATCAAGCTTTACAACTCAACTAGGGGAGCACTTATGCCTAACAAGAGCTATAGTCACCAACAAAGTCTTATTGCAAGCCAACAATGGCTTCAATGCATGGTATACGAAGATCAAGCTCTTCAGCCCTCTTGCATCTGCTTCAGACATTTCTCCTCTGTAACAATGCAAACACTACAACTCATAGAAAGCTTCAAACGCTCTTGATCAAGACTGTTCGAAGCAAATTCAATTTATATGGTTCATCCAAACCTTCGACTACTACAAGATGTGGCTTGCATCACAATCTCTCGCTTAACAGTATGGAAGCAAAATTTGTATACGTTGTCTCTCCCACATTTTCAAATTTCTAGTTTTCCCAAAAAAAAAAAAAAAAAAAAAAAAAAAAAAAAAAAAAAAAAAAAACAAAAACAAAAACAAAAAAAAAACAACAAAAAAAAAGAAGAGGAAATTGGAAATTGGGAAATTCAACAAAGCTTCATCAATGGAGGACAAATATCAATCTCAAAAGCTTTGCACTATCTTCATCAAGATAGTGTGAAGTAAAATCAATTTATGGTGCCAACAAAAGCTTCATCAATGGAGGACAAATATCAATCTCAAAAGCTTTGCACTATCTTTATCAAGATAGTGTGAAGCAAAATCAATTTATGGTGCCAACAAAAGCTTCATCAATGGAGGACAAATATCAATCTCAAAAGCTTTGCACTATCTTCATCAAGATAGTGTGAAACAAAATTAATTTATGGTGCCAACAAAAGCTTCACCTATAAAGCTTCAACCCCAAAGCTTCACCTATAAAGCTTCAACACCAAAGCTTCACCTATAAAGCTTCAACACCAAAGCTTCACTTATAAAGCTTCAACACCAAAGCTTCACCTATAAAGCTTCAACACCAAAGCTTCACCTATAAAGCTTCAACACCAAAACTTCACATATCAAGCTTCAACCCCAAAGCTTCACCTACAATACAAAATTTCAACACCAAAACATATAAAAGCTTCACACACTCTTCATCAAGATAGTGTGAAGCAAAATCAATTCATGATGCCCAACAAAGCTTCAACCTCAAAGCTTCACCTACAAAGCTTCAACACCAAAGCTTCACCTACAAAGCTTTTAAATATATATATATATATATATATATATATATATATATATATATATTATTTTTAATTTTTATTTTTTCGGAAATTCGAAAATTCAAAAATCCGGAAATTTGAAAATTAAAAAAAAAAATAAAAAAAAAAAAAATTGCCTAGGCCTCATCTTCTTTGGGCCTAACAACTTTCATAACAAATATATATGAAGAAGGAGTTTTGGGCTACCACTTAGAAAGGAAATGCCTCATTCGTCAACTCCCTCGACCAGAGACTTGGGGGACTCCTACCATATGCTACTGCACCTTGATAATCGGAAGTCTCACGACCACTTAGTGACTTGGATTTTTCAAGTCTCCAAACGAGAAGTTTTCCTCACTCGGGAAATTAAGGGAGCATTACCTCAACCTACATGCTTCACTCACAAACTTTCAACATACAAGCTTCAACAAAAGGAAAAATTCAAAGAACTTAGTGAAGAAGGCCTTGGTGTATTTAACACAATACGTTGAAATGAAGCAAATCTTGTTTATTGATATTTCCGATAAGTTACAAATATGTACATATACATGAATCAAAATAAACAAACAAGAGGGAGCCTTCACAAAGGTTGCTCAGGGGAAGTCTCAGCAGTCGGTAGAGCCCCAGAAAGAGAAAGCACCGGAGGGTGGTTGTCCGGAGCCTCAGTACTGGACAGAACCCCAGAAGGAGGAGGCATCGGAGGTTGATCATTTGGAGCTTCATTACGCGGTACAGCCCCAGAAGACGACGGCAATAAATGCCTTTGGAACAAACCCACAAACCGCTGATGATCAAGTAAAACCTGACCATCAGATTCCTTCATCTGGTCAAGCTTTCTCTTCATGTTTGTAGCATAGTCATGTGCGAGCCGGTGCAACTGTTTATTCTCATGCTTGAGCCATCTAATCTCCTGTTTGAGACTCATCACTTCAGCAGCCAATGATTCAACTTGGCGGGTTCTAGCAAATAGGCGTTGGGCCATATTAGATACAGAAGCTGCACACTGAACACTAAGAGCCAGAGAATCCTTAACAGCCAACTCATCAGACCGTTTGGAAAGTAGTCTGTTATCTTTGGGAGTGAGAAAGTTCCTGGCCACCACCGCAGCAGTCATATCATTCTTCATCACAGAATCCCCAACGGTAAGAGGACCAGTAGGGGATATGAAGGATGGGCGCCATATGTTGTCTGGAGAAGGCGTGGCTGTCTCTTCTCCAAGGTTCAAGTCAAAACGACGGTCGGAGGGGCCAGACATTTTCAAAGGTGTTGAAGAGGGAAGAGGTCAGACAAATCAAGATCTTAGAAGTGCAAGAAGGGATCTTCTACTGGTGGAGATTCAAGTGTGCTGTGGAACTTAATGCCAACCTCTATAAAAATCTACACTTGACGGAGCTTCAGGAATCGAAGAGGCGTTTGCTTTCTCGAAAGCTGAGCTGCTCAGAGACCACGATGGCCGATCTCAGAAATCGAAGAAGCACCTGCTTTTTCAGCCTCGTCAGCACCTGTCACATGCACACTCAGCTTTGCGGAAATTACGGGCAATCTGTCGAAGATTTCTGGTGAAGTAGAAAACACGTGAATCTTACTGTTCAATCACCACTCTCCACACGCACCATCAACTCCTCGGGTACCACATATAACTTTGCCAAAGATCTCTGACAAAGTTTAGGCACGAGAATTTCGAAGTTCCAGCTACCCTACTATTACCCACAGGGTAAAGGAACAGAACCACTGCTTGACAACTGGAAAGTCCCTATGTGTGTCGACTTCCGTGTTCTGTGGCAAGACAGGCTGGCAAGAACGTCCAACCTTTACTCACATTCGAGAAAAGACTCTCAACATAATTACTTTCTCAAAAACCGAAGCGGCACCGCTTTCCGAATCTTGAGAGCCAGATCCCCGACGGGATTACTTGTTCGAAAACCGAAGAGGCATAGCTCTCAGAACTTCGAGAGCCAGATTTCCTTAGATAAAGCTTGTCTGTAATCTTCACACGCAACATTAGCTTTCCAGATACCACATACCACTTTTTCAAAGTGCTCTGACAAAGTTAAAACACGTGAAGCTGGCAGCTCCCACTACATTGTTGTGACCAAGAAGGGTAAAGGAATAGCATTACTACTTGTTATTGGAAAATCCCTATATACATCGACCTCCTTCCTCAACGGACAGGCAAACCTGCAAAAATGCTCAACCCTTTCTCGCATTCGAGAATGCACCCTCAACATAACCTCTCGAAATACTCAGCTTTATTTCCCCCCGATAATACCTCAGCAAATAAGCCACACCAAGAACAAGAGTATCTCATATCATCAGGGTCGAAAGCAAGAGTATCCCATATCATGCTTTCTCCCTGTCCTTGTCTTCGTCCTTGTCTACACCTGCAGGACAAAGAGAAAGAGAGCAGTCAGTCGGAACCTGAAATCAAACCTCCAATCTGGAACTGACTGCCTGAGACATTTGCCTGGTTGCTTACTTAGCATTGCTCTCGAGAACTCATCCTCAACTGCTGTCAAGGTCATGAATTACACCGGCACATACCTCATGACAGTTGATCAGATATTGGCTCTTTACACTGAAGCTGCCAAGCGTGGATGAGTCACTATGAAGGAATGTTCTGAAGTACCATTTAAATGCAAAGGTTGCACACCACTTCTGCCATGCAAAAGATTGAAGCAGAAGGTTCAACGGTGAGCTGAAACAGATCACTACAGCACGACACTTTTCCATACCACATTCATTATTCCGTCAACAGCAAAAGTATCCTATATCATCAAGGTCGAACGTACTCTAGATTTGATGGACTTGTTTTGACCCTCAAATTCTTGAGTCGGCCTTATACTCTGAAGGGAACCAGAAAATCCTCCAGCACAGTTCAAGAATAAGCCTGTGGAAAGTTACTTCTTCAAAAGCAAAAGTATCTCATATCATCTCTTCTCCATTTGCTTCTCCTTATCCTGGCAGCTGAATGAGAGACAAGGAGAAGGAGAATAATCAACCGGAAGCCAAAGTCGAACCTCCGATCCTGGGTTGCTTGCTTGGAAGTTTGACTGCTTACCTTGTCTGTCACCTCTTTCGGCAGATCTCCTAGCTCGGCGACTTGGGGGACTCCTACTATAGGGTTTGTATCGCACTTGACCAAGCCCGAAACTACAAGTAAGCTTCAAGTGAAATTGATACATTACCTTGTGCATCTTCATCGGTTAAAGATACCACCCATGGATGGAGGAAAAGTACTTCCAGAGAACATGCCACATCTACATATGAGACAGATAAGGCACGTGAAAATGATACCACACTTCAGTACTTAGAAGTTTCGTGATTACTCAATGGCTTGGATCTTGCAAGTCCCCAACCGAGGAGCTTCCCTCACTCGGGAACTTAGGGGAGCACTGTTTGTACCATACTTGACCAATCCCGAAACTACTAAGCACCGGTCAACGTTATACCGTCAAGGACCCAGAAGAGCTTCCCTTCAACCAGGAGGCCAATCACAATGCGACACGTGTCGACATCAGAAGCCAATCACAGCTCGACACATGTCAACATTAGAAGCCAATCACAACACGACACGTGTCAATGTTAGAACAAAACTAGAAACTCTCTTCTATAAATAGGGATCATTCTCCCACAATAATCTCTAATGTCATTTTGTACTAAACTATTCACTAGAACTCACAAAATGAGAGCTTGAACCTATGTATTTGTGTAAACCCTTCACAATTAATGAGAACTCCTCTACTCCGTGGACGTAGCCGATCTGGGTGAACCACGTACATCTTGTGTTTGCTTCCCTGTCCTTATTCATTTACGTACTTATCTTCACTAGTGATCGAAGCAACCAAGCGAAGGTCACAAACCTGACACTTTCTGTTGTACCAAAGTCCTCGCTGATTTTGTGCATCAACAGGATATATAGTGAGGAGATGATTCACCAGACTCACACCACTCCTAATTCAACGGTGAATTATCCAGAACCATATATTAATTAACAAAAGAAAATGTTAATTGCGGTTGATTAGAAAATTAAGGACGAAAATTTAGTCAATAGATTTAGAGACCTCCCAAATTTAGTGGATGGTATCTTGTTTTGATCCAAAACTTCATGCATCCGTTCATATATAGGCAGGTTGACCCTTTAAATAATCAAAAATTGGATTCATTAAGACATTAAGTACTTAAACTAGCACTCTTTAAACGGAAAAATGGTGGATACAGGCTTAGTCAGAACGATTATTGGCATTATTGGTCAGTGAAATTGTGTTGGTGTTTGCTTTTTACCTCTTACTTTTACGTTTTCAAATTTATTTTTTATCAGTAGCGACATATGAAGTTTTTGGTGACCTTGTGCATGGCAATTACCATGCATGAACACTTGATTTAGGGTTTCTTTGTCAAAATCGTAAACTAAATGAAAATACTAATTAACCAATGACTGTTTTATCAAGAAAGAATGTGTGACGTCTTTTGGTTAATTGCATGAACTGATGGCTGACAAAGAATCAAACATGAATGTGTACACAAAGATAAACGACCTGCAGATATTGCACGTATAATGTGGAAGAAATACATCGGAAATGCTCTCTACATTTTGATAAAACTGTATATATTATTTAAACATAATTACCATGTTGATTTTTGTCTGAATGTGTTTTCTTGTGACAAAATTATCTAAACATAATCTTCTTTAATCTAGGTTTTTCTAGTATTTAATATTTTTTCACCTTTTCCAGTTAAATCTTTTACATTTCTAATGATTTTCTTGTTCCCTATATACCTTGCATCCAGGAAATGTCATCTCTTTGTGCTTATTTCTCTCCCCAATGTAATTCCCTCTCTCTCTCTCTCTCTCTCTCTCTCTCTCTCTCTCTCTCTCTCTCTCTCATCTGCAATTAAAAAACTAATTAATCTAGCTGTGTTGATTAATGAATCCAACATTGCAGCCCAACATTTTATAGAATAGTAAAGCAAAAAGCAGTATCAGATTTCAAGCCGGATCCCTACGTAGTAACGTTGCTGAATTGTGCCTTATGGCTCTTCTATGGCATGCCCTTTGTCCATCCTGACAGCATTCTTGTGATAACAATCAATGGCATTGGATTTGTCACCGAACTCGCCTACATTTTCGTCTTCTTAATCTTTTCTCCAGGTTCACAACGCGTAAGTATATATTGCAACATGTAAGTATATATTATGCTAACGGAATAAAAGTAAAATAATTTAGACACACGATGATACGATCCACCCTTATTAAAAAGTATATTAACAAATGTATTAGTTGGTGTGCCAAAATACGTTATGTTGTTAAATGCATCAAGTATTAATATTTCTTTGTGATTCAAGTTATCTTCTTTGTCGTTGTGGTAAAACTTATATCCTAATGTTTTTCCTTTTCTTGGGTTGCAGTTGAAGGTCTTTATTGCACTTGTGGTTGAAGTTGTCTTCTTTGTTATTGTGGTTTTTGTTACCATGTACGTTTTCAGTACAACTAAAGAGCGGTCTCTGGTAGTTGGGATCATCTGCATTGTCTTCAACATCCTTATGTATGTATCACCATTGACAGTCATGGTATGTATATATTTTTCTATGAATTAATTAGTACTCTCAACTAATATTCAATCTCTCCACTAGAGAAGAACTTAAGTAGGGCATAGAGATTTTGATGGTGTTCACTGATAGTTGTAGTTCTATAAGGTTCCCGGATCATAGCCAAATAATATGAGACCCATTACTTTGTGAGAATGCGTGATTATTGTTGCCCTACTCAAGTTTCTCATATTTTCGTTGATCTATGAGAAAATCTGTTCCAAACATTTATGTGTTTTTCTTTTGACTGGTAGGGTATAGTGATCAAGACAAAGAGCGTAAAGTATATGCCATTTTACCTCTCACTTGCTAACTTCTTCAATGGAGTTATTTGGCTGGTCTACTCACTCCTCAAACTGGATATCAATATTCTGGTAATTTTATGAACCAAATTAAGTTTCAACACATATTAATTGACCATATGAGCGCCAACTAGTAATTAAAAGAACCTTTTCCCATACAAAAGTGCAAAATTTTAACATATTTGTTTGAATAACTTTGGCAGATTCCAAATGGTTTGGGAACGATTTCCGGCGCTTTGCAGCTCATTTTGTACGCCGCCTTCTACAAAACCACTCGATGGGAAGACGACGTTGATGTCAGACCGCGGTCGGAGGTCCAAGTGTCCAATGTTTAGAGAGAAACTAATTGACAAACAACAATTTTTTTTTTATCCCACTAAGTAGGGTTGACTGCTTAGAGAGAAATTAATGCATTAATATTTGTTTTTTATTTTGTTTTTTATGGCCAACTAGTTCTTGTGCCATTTAGTTCCTCAAAATTTTTGCAGGTTTTTGCCTGAATTATCTGTTGAGTTAGTCATTAGATGGATTACTGCTGTAATTAACTGTATCAGTTGAGGTAATGCTATTTGTATATTAGCGGTCCTATCACCCTCAAATTAGCTCGGTTGATCCTTATTACTTCTTGAATAAGTTTTATCCATTTCTCTGTCCTTGGGAAAAGCTAAAACACAAACTTTTGTTCTTGGTATACCAAAACCAATAAAACAAGTTCAGCTCTCTGATGTTTAGAACTCCTGCTTCAAGATTCTTGATCTTTTTCAGGACCAACTAATTCTTGAGTTTTATTCATTTATTCTTTTATTAATTTGCTCTCAAATATTATTGCAATTTGCAATGTTAATTGGTCATAAAAGGGTATTATTAAATTCACTGTGCTGAATTATTTTTATTTTTATTTTGGGATAAACACTTTCATGCAGTCAATTACCTAAATAATTCATCAAACAGGCACATACCAAAAAAAATAAAAAAAATATGGTCAATTTAGTCATAAATTCATGTCAATATAACTAGTATATAACGGATCTTACAAGGTGCTGGTAGTGCCAGTCAAATAAATACACATTCGTTTAACGAAAAAAAAAAAGGGTAACAATATTTAATAAAAGCTTTACATCCTCGAAGAAAATGAGAAAAATAGCATTGCTCCATCAATCTATACCTTTCTGTTCATCTCCTTTTGATATCCCATATATCTGTTTCTCTGTTTACTATCTTAAGTACAAATTGGACTCTTTTGATCTTGGAAATAATCATATCCCAGTTGGTATCTTAACGAATAAAATCTTCAAGGTCCTCTTTTCATTCGAAAGCAAAGACAGCCCTGAGACTGATCTTGAGGGATCATACCTCCGCCTTTCGTTGTGTCAATCGCCTCCAACATTGTGACTACCTCATCCATCTCCGGCCGCTTGTCTGGGTTCGCATCCCAGCATCGCTTCATTACATTTGCAAGGGCACTTGGACAACATCTAGGTATCTCAGGTCTCAAGTTCTGTGGTTGGAAAGAGGCACATGATAGCAATACAAGGATTAATTTCGAGGAACAAAAAATGACAACTTAGGCTGATGGTTGAGATAGGAAAATGGTTTACCTGGCGAACCACAGCTGAAGTCACTTCGGAGAAACTAAGGTCAGGATATGGCATGTCACAGCAATATATTTCCCATAAACAGATGCCGAAACTGTAAACATCACATTTCCTGTTATACGGGTTGCCATTGAGGACCTGTCACCCACCCATTTGTCAAGTCACTAAACATACAGTAAACAATTATTTTATTGTACGTTTCCTTTCTTAGCATAATATTAGCAAAACCACCCTCCTTAAGTCAAGCGAAACAGGGTTTGGAAATGCCAAAGTTTCATTTTCATGCAATAAGATTCAAGAAACTACATGCGCATACACATGTGATTACCAACTACCTAAGATTCAAGAAACGTAGCTGGTAAGGTGGTGAAGTCGTAGCCACAATAATTTTAGCAACCAGAGTAGACCAAATACCTCAGGAGCCATGTAACCAAGCGTGCCAGTCTCCCCAGTCATGTCATTGGGATTTGAAGCTTCAACACGAGCAACACCAAAATCAGCAATCTTGACTACACGACTCTTGTCCAGCAGCATGTTCTCCGTCTTTACATCTCTGTGAACAATTTTCTGTGAGTGTAGGTAGCTCAACCTGGAAAATACAGCACGAGTGAGTCTAAGTGCTTGGCTTGACAATAACGCAGCCTGAAGTTCACTCTTTATCTACCAAATTACAATCCTCTAAGGAAAAGGAAATTAAAAATAGTATAAGAACTGAAAAAGGATACCCTCTAGCAAGATCTAGTGCCAGCTGGACAACGACTTTAAAAGCTAGCTTCCTTCTCCTATTCTTTATGAGGTATGATTTTAGAGCACCCCCAGGAAGATATTCCACGACGACACAACAGATATTAGTTGGCATGCCAATTTGACCATTTTCTGTCTGTATTTGTAGATCTGATGAACCCATTGTCGCCCCAATAAACTGGACATCAATAGACCAGAAGTTTAGCAAGATTTAATCTGTAATAAAAACTACTAGAAACTAATTGCAATGTATATCATATTTCTGGAAATCAAAATATAATCACAAAATATTTTATGCATGCATTTTATGTACTAAAGCAGCATTTAAGTTTTGAACTTCTTATAGCCTGTTAAATAGCATAGAAAATTGTCGTATTTATGACGTCCAGATGACACAACAGATATTAGTTGGCATGCCAATTTGACCATTTTCTGTCTGTATTTGTAGATCTGATGAACCCATTGTCGCCCCAATAAACTGGACATCAATAGACCAGAAGTTTAGCAAGATTCAATCTGTAATAAAAACTACTAGAAACTAATTGCAATGTATATCATATTTCTGGAAATCAAAATATAATCACAAAATATTTTATGCATGCATTTTATGTACTAAAGCAGCATTTAAGTTTTGAACTTCTTATAACCTGTTAAATAGCATAGAAAATTGTCGTATTTATGACGTCCAGACAGAAGAAAATGTAGAGTGTATTCACTACTGTACAGATATTTAAAAAGTTATCCAACTTATTTGCTACCTGAAATTGCTCAGTAAATTCTGAAAATTCATGATACAAAAACTCATGCTTCTACCTCACTCAGGTGGTGAGAGATGCAACTGAAGGATACCAAAGAGAAGGAAGGCAACTGTCTCGGGTAAGGTTACAACCTTAGGCTGTGATACATCAAGGAGGTTAATGATATGGTGACTAGAGAACAATTCTATTACTAGGAAGTTAGAAACCTCTCTGCGGACACATTATGGATAACGCCAGAAAAACCAACCCTAGTGAAGTGACGTAGTGAATGTTTTTAACGTTACATATGCTAAGGGCTTCCTTAAAACAAAGACATTTGGGTTTTGATATTCATAAAAGTTAGAAGAATCGATCAAATCCATTGACACTTAACAAAAATTCTTAAAATAGAGAGGTAGAAAGTTACCTTAGTAACATTAGGATGATCTAGTTTATGCCAGACGGCAACTTCTTGAGTAAAAGCTGCTCTTAGAGAAGCAATCTCGGAGTCTGTCCTGTGACCCTCTTCACCCCAGTCAAGCAGTTTAACTGGCATTAAAAAAAAGGAGCCGTCATTGTAATGGTAGAACTTGCAACCCGATTGTATATCATGACGAACCAATAAAAAGAAAAAGGAAGAGAAAATACAAAGAATCGAAAGGGTCATAATTTGGTTGAATTAGACGATGATGACGAAAGCGACTACAATAATATGTCGACAAATAAGGATCTTAGTTTCACTAACATAAATATGTATGTATGAGCATTTTTCCTATTCAGTTGTTGGATAGGTTTCAACTAACGGGTGGGGAAGTCACATGAGAGTTGAGGAGTACAGCAACATTATCCAAGTTGTTGCTCTCAACAGAAAATTCAACACAAACCCGTGTAAGAGTCACGGATTCCATAAGAGTACAATTACAGTGGACAATCGGCAACCTTCATTGCAGTCCCTTGAATAATATACATTTGGAATTTTGCCACAAATATATATAAATACCTAAATGTATGTAAAGTAAGAAACTTGTATTGACTTGCAAGATCAACCACACAGTACACCTAATCCAACATTTGAACCGACTAAACAAAGTGAATAATTGTAAAACAACACTACAAGCAACCTTACTTTTGTGCTTAAACGACATTTTACATTAGAAAAACCAAAGTGGAAATTACTAAGATCTTCAATTATCTCCCGAAATTCAATAAAATTAAAGTAAAAACCAATTGGGTTTTGCTAAAAACATCCATAATACACAGCAGAAACAAAATACAACAAAAAGATTATTTTTTTTAAGAAATGGGCATCGAAATCGAAAGAAAAAGATTGGATTTTTGGGAAAAAAATCACAAAGGGCAGACACTTGACAACTTTCAAAGGACCCCCAAATGAAAGATGAAGAGCAAGTGGCAGAAGGGGAATACCGGCGACGTCTTGACCGTCGTAGATGCCACGGTGTACGGTGCCAAAGGTGCCACGAGCAATGACGGACTTGATGAGGAGCTTGGAGGGGTCGATCTCCCACTCCTGGCGGTGGCGTTTGGGGATGGAGAGGGTCATGGAGGAAGTGGAGGTGGCGGTGGTTGTGACGGTTGAATTGGAGGTGGAGGTGGTTGTGAGGTGGATGCTGTTGGAATTGGTTTCGGGGTCTCTCATGATCTTGTTCTTCTCCAAAGTCAAGACCCTGTTGAGATGCCTCTCCAGCTGCTCATCCAAGCTCTTCAGATCAATCTGATCTGCCCTCACAAACCCATCTGAGCTTTCCTTCATTTTTTGCTGCTTCTGATTTCAGAAGCTTAGAAATTGAATGAGTTGGGTTCTGTTTCGTTTTGTCCTTTGACTTGGAAACGATGAGTATTGACTACGACTGAGGAGAGAGAGAGAGGCTATGGAGGAGGAGGAGAGAGGAGAGAGGAGAGCAAAGGAGAGGAGGGGGTAAGAAATGAAATGAATGAATCAGAAGAGGGGCATGTGACATGCTAGCACATGGTGCTACCTACAATCAACTCGTCTCTGAGTCTTCTGACCCACTTTGGCCTCCTCCCGAGTCCCAACTAGGGATGGGCAATAGTTATGTTGGACGAGTAACCGTAATTATTTATCCATAACCGTTTATTTTTATATCTGCATAACCGTTTACCCGTTAGGTAATTGTCTAAACGGTTATACTCATATCCATAACCGTTTATAAACGGTAACGGTTGACCATACTCATAACCGTGTACCCATTTAACCGTAACCGTTTAGTACCCTTTTACTCATTTATCATTTTTAAACCCGTTTATCCTTTCTTTTTTACCATTTACTCATTTTTCACCCGTCTACATGTTTTTTTAACAACTTGAAAATTAAAAAAAAAATTGTCATAATTTTCTTTTTCTAACAATTAAACACTGTTATAGGTACATTCATAATACATTTCCGCATTTTAATCTTTTAAGTCCTTATACCATTCCAATAATTGAAATAATAATTTACAGACAATATTTTTAACTGTTAGCAATGAAGGTAATATAAAATTTGCTAAGTATTCTGAAGTTACGAAAACTGTTAAAAGATAGTATTCTTGGATTATTTAACTCAAAATGTAAAATATTAACATAATATATATAATGAACCATGAAATTTAAAGTGGTTAAGGAAAACTATATTATATTAGCTATAGAAATCATGTACTATAGTCAATAGCATTGATCTAAGTTTTGTCCGATAGGGAACATGGTTTGTGTTAATTTTACATATATAAAATAAATGGGTAAATGGTTATCCGTTTATAATCGCAGTTAATACCCATAATAGCCCATTTAAATTTTACGGGTAAACGGTTATACCCATAACCGTTTATTTATCTAAACGGTTATCTATAACCGTAATCGTGAAATTTAAATGGGCAGGTAACTGCGGTTACCCATCACCGATGGGTATTTGCCCATCCTTAGTGACACACCCCGACTGAGATCAAGGCATGTTGACCGTCACGTGAGAGTGACGTAGCTATGTGCACAGTGCAGAAGTAATAAAGATAAGAAATATACAAATAATTAAAAACCGAATTGCTAGAGTGCACTACTAAACAAGAAGTGATAGGAGTTAGTTACAAAAGTAAACACTCCTAATCAGAGCATAATAAGTCTAGGTGCAGTCAAGTAGGACAAATACTAGTTATACAGTACTAGGAATGTCCTACTATTATTTAGATAGGTTAGAACTGTTGACGTCCTCAAACCACCAACAACAAGCTTACTTAAAACCTGGATGGGCGCAAAACAGAAAACGTGAGTGGGCAAAAACAAATGTTTTACAAAACCATTTCATTTAACAACATATCTAACCCCTTGTTGTAAAACATGTATAATTTTTCCCAGAATCAAGATATAAGCATATACATAAATATATATGAAATCATATCAATTCAATTCATACTTCACATAATCATTTTCATATGTATGTCATGCCAAGATATAATAGAGTAAGTAATTAGGTAAGAATAATTTCATAGAAATATAACGTGTGAGCTGGAATCCTATGGTAGTCTGTACAACTGAATTCATAGGTCAGAACTGCTGACGTCCTCAAACCACCAACAACAAGCTTACTTAAAACCTAGAGGGGCGCAAAACAGAAAACGTGAGTGGGCAAAAACAAATGTTTTACAAAATCATTTCATTTAACAACATATCTAACCCCTTGTTGTAAAACATGTATAATTTTTCCCATAATCAAGATATAAGCATATACATAAATATATATGAAATCATATCAATTCAATTCAATTCATACTTCACATAATCATTTTCATATGTATGCCATGCCAAGATATAATAGAGTAAGTAATTCAGGTAAGAATAATTTCATAGAAATATAACATGTGAGCTGAACCCCTATGGTAGTCTGTACAACTGAATTCATAGCTCAAAAGTCACTCTAGCCGGAGTCATTACTATGACCTATACGACAATATACTGCACAAGAGTCGGAACCAAACAAAAAGGTTTGTACGACAATAATGAGTGTAATACAATCATGCTCAATACTACTCTCACATAATCGCTGGACGATAAATCGCTAGTCACCTACGAGTCGGAACCATAAATAAGGTCTGTACGACAAGACTATGCACCTAAATTGGATCCAATATGAGCATATGGTGCGGGAGGTGACATAATAAACATGCATGTGCCATATCTATGGCTAAATCATAATCAACCTAAGTGCAGTTTTATGAGCTCAACATTATTCAATCACATATCGTATCATCGATGATTCACATAACCAAACACAACTTACCTGAGCTTACCTGAGCGTCCACATCACCACATTTATATATGTAAAGCATTACATACCAAATCATGTATGAATTATAACTTATATGCATGGCATTTATGGCATATTATTATTTAAACACATATTTCTGGGAAAATATCAAGTATATAATATATACTAAAAATCAAAAGCCCACTCACTGGCATGTCGAAGGGTCGTAGCCCCCGAGTCACCCTTGAATACGCTCGTCCTCGGGATAAGTCTCACCTATATGCGA
Organism: Malus sylvestris; assembly: GCF_916048215.2. NCBI lineage: Eukaryota > Viridiplantae > Streptophyta > Magnoliopsida > Rosales > Rosaceae > Malus > Malus sylvestris. The sequence continues at coordinate 25,406,682 of NC_062273.1, read as the reverse complement.
ATTAACTATAAAAATGTTATTTTAAAGTACATAGGTAAAACTAGCTAATAACTTATCATACAAAACTCAATTTTGGTATTTGAATATACCAACATGACCTACACAACCTCACGAACATCGTGATATTTTTAAAATAATTTTTCTGTGGCTCACGTGCCCTTATGCGCCGGGGAGGGCACGGCCTCACGCGCATCACCTTCAACCTCTAGATGTCGGAACAGTGTCGCCGACACCGGATTCTAGGCATACCTGCAACTGCCTTTTTCTCACTCGTTTTTGCACCATTTTCCACAAAATTTTCACCAAAATGCCACAAATTACGAGAGGAAGAAGGTTATACCTCTTTGGAGCTTCAAATCCTTCGAAAAATTGTCGGGAAAATCCTACCAAAACCGGCCACCTTCTAACCTCGTGATCCCAACGTCAAAACCGAGCCAACGAAGCACTCCGAGCTTCATAAGAACCTCTTAGAACTGGCCGTGAGCTTGGATTGTCCTAAAACATAACCATTCCAAAAGTTCATGAATAGTGCTCAACTCGGAGCTTGAGTTTTCAACGTGATATCAGACGAGTTCTTACCTGAAATGGGTACCAATCAACTCGAAATGGCACGAGGAATGCAATGGTGCCTTTAGAATCTTCGATCTGTGACTGAGAAGCTCACCTCGAGCTTGGTCTGTACGAGGAAGAAGAGAGAGAGAGTGAGAGTCCAAGAGAGAGTACGGGAGAGAAGAGAGAGAAAGGGTATGGGTGTGTGTGTAGTCCCAAAATGCACACCAATCAAAACTCTTTAATCTTTTAGTTCTAATTGGGTCCAATTAGTTAGGAATAGAACTAATTGGCCCAATTTCTTAACCCAAAATACAAACACACAATACCATGAAACGTTCAAGGGTAAAACTATCATTTCACATCATCGAAAATTAAATATTCGGAACGGGCTGTGACACTTAGTCCCAACCTCCCATCTCTTTGAACTCCTCTCCCCATTTTTATTCACACCTATTTATTTTTATTTTTGTTGGTAAGTTAATAAAAGTCACTATATTTAGAAAATATTATGCTACATATATGCCTTTCCACTTTTATTTTTCTATAATTTTTTCTAATGGCAAAGTGATAATTAAACTACTCTAATCTATGCAAAAAATATGTAATTCAAGTTCAGGCTTGAATCTCTTTTCTTGATATTATTTGTTAAAAAAACTACTTTAATCTTTAAAAATTAAAAAAAAAAATTCAAACTCGAATTTAAAAGAAATTGTTTTGATGTCACAACTTCAAATAACATATGTTACATCACAATAAAAATTAGGTACATGATATTTTTCATAACTAAATTAGCTAATAAGTTTAAAAAGAAAAGACTAGGTACAAAGGATGTCGATTCTTTAACTTATCAAACTTGTAATTTTATGGCTTACTGGTCACACTATTACCAAAGTATGTAATAATTCCATAAAATTTTTAAATATACCAAAGTATGTAATTTTACCACAACTCTTATTATTTTATTAAAAATTCCTTGAACCCTTTTGTCCTTCCCTTTCTGCTTCGGGTAACTAAATTGGATTAGAATTTAGAAGGCGGCTCAATCGCGAATATCTATTAAGATATCAATTAATTTGCATTGAAATTACTATAACAATGAAAAAAAAAAATGAAATCTTAACTCAGGTGAAGCGTCCAAAACATTAATTTCATGTTCAATTCATCAAAAGAAATATTTTTCAATCAAATACACGTTGATTGAAAAATATTACTTTTGACATAAGAGGTAAATAATCGTGGTATGTCACCAGTTGTCATTTTTTTAATAAAAAAAATAAAAATCAACGTGTATATAAATTCATTAGTTAATTTGGAGTGTATTTAGATTTTTTTTCAAATCTTATAAAGTTAAAATGATCGATTTAAAAAAAAAAAAAGAGTTGATTTTGACGTTTGAGCTTTGATTACTCAATACAGCACATCACCAAAAAAGAATTAGAGAAAAAAATATGAAAGTGAAAGTTTGAAGTTTCTACAATCTAATCTTTAAATTGGCGAACTCGAACCAACTTGCTTGTTCGTCTTCAGTCTTAAGTTGATTTATCAAATTATGCATCGTTTACTTCTTGTTTGTTTGACCTTATCACTTTGGAAGGTACAAATATCAGAATCCAAAAAACGTATAAAAGTTGGATTGAAAGTGTACAATATGTTCACGAACCCTTTGAAGTTGGACCACCACCATCGCCAATTTATACTAATCCAAATACTAAATGCCAAACATGATTAAAACAATGTCCTAAATAAGAAAGGTTCTTGTGTATGATCGATTGTATGTGACAATAACGGATCGGGTGATACAAAAATACATGCGAGGTCTCGATTTTGTTTTTGAATTAACAATAGTGGTTTATGAGGTTTCAACTAGAAACAGCATATAACAAAGTAGAAATTGAATATCGTTAAACAAGCGGTTAGATTATGTGTTTTAAGAGCTTTGTTAGATGTCATTATTTCATTGTTAAATAAAAAAAAATAGCAAGTGAATTTTGTCTCGTCTAATGCGGGACTGGGCCTTATTGTAGACCTTGCCCGACTTTAGGGTCGACATAGCAGCATGAGCAAGGAATCGGATGTCAATAGATTGACTCAGCCCAGCCCATTAGGTTCCAAAGAATTAATTAATATTAATATTTTTTTTAAAGTTTATGATTGAACGACACTGGAATTTTAGTTAAGCCACAGGATAGATCGGTCATAATCAAATTTCAAATTCGCAGTTCATGGAATTCAACCCGCAGTTTATATGTACCGCTAGATTGTAAAACTAGTGTCTCCAATGACTAATATTTAATCATGCATAATTATAATGTGATGATAGCATTACCCCACGAGTCATTAGCAACACTAATTTTGTCAAGAGTATGTTGGAATACAGACGGTTACCCTACAAGTCATTATATAAATAGTTAGACACTTGAAAAATAAATTCTTTTTTTAACTTATATAATGACATGTGATGTACCATCCTATGATATGAGCCTACTAAAAAAATTCTCAATTTTATGAGGCATATATAATATATAAGCTGTGATTTTTGATCTAAAGAGCAGAGATAGACCAAGCCTAGATTGAGGAGACGTCCAAAGAATGTCAACCGTGACATGATATTGAATGGTGATGTCTCCAAAAGAGACTATATATATAATATGTAGATATATTTGTTCTTGGCTTTGTGTTTTCAGTAATGATACAATGTGAATGTATATCTCCACCGACCACCGATTTGCCACCAAACACTGAACCATCCAAGTAGCTACTTCAAATTGACATGCACCCTCCCGCTAGTTAGGCCTCTTCCCAATCCACTTAAGCTTAATTAGCACAGCACTAAGTGCAGTGTTAGTTGTTACTTACAAGTAACTTAATCCTAATTACATTCCGAGGATGAAACTAAGATGAGAATTGAGAATTGAGGTGGTTTGAAGAATTGAGGTAGGTGGGTACATTGTGGTCCGTCCCTAGTTAGTTACACATGTCTTAAGCATCCATTTGGTGGGTTGGATGAGATTGGGTCTTAAGAATACAATTGTATTGGCATGCATATGTAAGACAAGACTTGTTACTCATGTATAAGAACATGTTAGATAACTAACTCTATTGTGAATTCATAACCCATCATTTTCAGTCCTGTCCAGCTCATATTTTGACGCTACAAACAAAGGACTAGATTCAAGTCCATTATAATTGCTACAACCTATCTCAACCAGCCCATCAAATAGCCCCTAAATGAGTTACAAATTGACTTATTACACACAAGACTTCCATACTTAATTGTGAGACTAATAATATCGAACGTAGTGCTTCTAACGTATAGAAAAAATGAACTTCGTATTATAATGTGAATAGTCAACACTATGTAATGTTGTCTAACGTTGACCATATGGCAACGGCCAAGAGGCAACAATGTCGTTTTCTATAATGTGAATAGTCAATACTATGTAATGTTGTCTTACGTTGAGAATATGGCAACGGCCGAGAGGCAACAATGTCGTTTTCTAAGCAAGTCAAGAAATAAATATATTGAGCTACTCAACGCATCTAATAAATGAATAGCCCCTTTGTCCAAGAAACTTAGAGCCCCAAGTAAACACGTCGCATAAGGAAAAAAAATTATAAATGAGTCAATTAGTTCTCTCGAGCTACTCAATCTGATTCTTGATTTTTTCAAGTATTGTATTACGAATTTAAAGTTAAAACACATACTTAGTCTAATCGTTTTCAATTGTTTTGTTGTTAGATACATAAAAAAGGAATTTGAATGAATTCGATATCCATGTGTTAATGAACACAAGTGTATAAAAAAGAAGAATAATTTAGTTTTCATCTTATGTAAGTAAGAGGAATGTTAAAGAGACTTTCACAAAAATGGAACTCTTCATGGACTCTCCACCACCTCATGTTTTTTTTTTCTTCACAATACTTTATAATGTTAGCATAAAAATTATCTCAAAAACATAAAGTAATAGAAAGTCCATAAAAAATCTCACTTTACGAGATTCTCCTTATCGAAATGTGATTAAAAGTCCAAGTCATTGCCATGGGAGGAGTATATTTGTGAGGGTTGACCACAGCTCTTTAAATAAATCAAAAGCTTCAAATCCTCGTCAACCACTCCAAAGTACTGTTGTTATTCTCTCACCTCTGATTAGTTTTGACTAATGGAAATATGGCGACACCGCAGTACTCATAGACGATCTAACTTCGGGATGATATTTTATGCATATATATATATATATATATATATATATATATATATATATATTTATTTATACTTGGGTTAATGTTCTCTTCAAAATTTGTGTCGTCCTATAAGTCATTTTTGAATCGCTCCTGCAAGAATTAAACTTATTTTGTTTTGTTTGAAATTATGCATATAGCACACATGCACAACGATTATTAGGTTGGAAATTATGCAATCTTTGATCACCATGTGAATCACAGTAGTCAAGTACCAATCTAATTTTCTTGGCTGTTTGAAACTCAACTTTAGTCTCCGCCCAGCTGTGAAACCAAGAGCCAACCCTTCGCCTCAATCTGTAACGTGATATCACTCATTGTTAATCCAAGAGCCATCCCCAACACACACACACACACGCTATTACTAAAAAGAATACTCTTTATCAATTGAAAGATAGTGAAATAACAAAGATAGTTAATTCAACCCATCTTACTTTTCAACTTTCTCTCCCCCACTTTCTACATTTTCTCACGTTACTTCCATTTTCAACGATTTTTTTATTTTCTTTTATATTCTCATTTTAAATTACACACAAATATTTCAACCGAAAGAAAATTTTAGGCACGCATAGTGTGTGTGCTCCATCTAATTTTAGACATGCATCTATCAGTTGAAAATATCATGAAGCTAAGCGTGTTAGCAGAGTTGGCCCTGAGAGTATGCAAAAGGTGCAACCGCATAGAGTCCCCAATTCGGAAGGGCCCCCAAAATTTCTTTACATGTACACATATACATATAAATATACTAAATGTGCAAGAGAATATCGAAGTTATCTGCAAGCGGTAGTGGTTTAGGCTTCCTACTCCTTCACCTAGGACTGGGTTTCAATTACATATGGCTTTGCTTTAGAATTTTAATTTTTTTTTGCATGTTATAACTTATTGAGCAGACAAATTTACACAAAAACATTCACCTTGTTTCGAATTCAAGACCTTTTGAAGATAGAAAAAAAAACTCCTATAAAACAAACTTATTTTTGATTCCCTAATTTGTAATATTTCAATTTTATTGAATAAATTGAAAGTTAAGAAATAATATAAAAAAATACACCGTTAGAAAATGAAGGCCCCTATCTAAATTTTGCACAGGGCCCCTATTCTCAAGGCTGACCCTGCGTGTTAGTTGTTTTTTTAGTAAAAGGATGATAACTGATTAAGGAAGTTAGCTACATATAAGGCTTGGTTATTGGTCTACCATATTAATCATACTGTCTAAACCAGTACATGACAATCAGAAAGAATCAAGACCCTGAAATTTAGCCATCACCTGCAAATTAGGTTACTTCTTTCCTGCTCAGAGCGTTTAGAAAGGGCTAACTCTACAATAAACTGACCCCTTGTCCCGTATTTATATAATTTTAGTAAATAATAAAGATCATTAAAGAATAAATGTAAAGGGGGACGAAGCCAAAACCCACAAAGAAAAAAAATAATACATCATTATGGGATATGCATTAGTTTGTAAAGCGGAATCCATGCAAGCACACATAATCTGTAAACAAAGCAGTATGGACAACCGAGAATCGTGCCAAACCAAATTAGTAGAAGACATGCATATGTTAGCAAAACTATCGGCTACAACATTTCTGAGAGAAGAAGAAGACAAGGAGGATCAAGATCATTCTAATAGAGAAACGAAAATAATACTAGAAGAGTCACTTTAACTAAAGACAACGGTAACCCTTCTAAAAAACAAATTCCACACCAATAATAATGACATAAATTTTTGCGAAAGAGGAATTTCAATGGCCAATATCCTGACATAAACCGCCAAAAAACCAATCACGAAATTCTTTGAAACTGCCCCCACAAGTAACAGGACCAAAATTTCCTTTAGACAAACCATTCGTATAAAGTTTAATCCAAAAGTCTCAAGAAGGATATCATAACACAAAAAGAAAAGTAGAGACCTTGTGAGGAATAGGCGGAATCCCTAAAATACAAATAATACGAGTATCCAAACCTTAAAGCTTGTTTTAGCTGGTTTGACGCTCAATTCCAAAATTAATTTTCTACATAAAATTTGACTCTTCCGTTCCCCTAAAAGACTAACTATTCATGCATGCGGCCGTACGAATGGTCTTTGAAAATCCGCCGTACTTATTATAAACCTGCACCTGGCTTTCTGCAGTCTCCGTGTGTGAACTTGAGTATCGGCACTTTAATGCGTTTTGATGACTAAATCATATGTGAGTAACATGAGTAATTGGGACCATAGTCTAAAATATCCATAATATCTCGATATTTTCATAGAAATTTTCGTATTTTTGGACTACCGATATTTTTTGGAACTACCGATATTTCCGATATCATCGATATTTTAGACCTTGCTAAGTCACTCATGTATCTTACCATGCAATGTATAAAGTGTAAAATATTGTACTAATTCATTATATATAAATGATTATGGTGTGTTTAAACTTCTTTAATTAATTACTACATATTTTTAACACTCACAATGTTTGTCAGCTCGCTATATAATCAACTTAAATCAGTTATATCTATCATGCAATGCATTTCCTTCCAATTTTTTGTGATAAACTAATAGATAATTGACTAAATAAACATCTTGCAAAGTTTCAATAAAAATTTCCAAGTTTTTCCTACAATTTCCGTGGTTTTTATTTAATTTTTATCGATATCGATAATATCCCGATATTTCCATCGAAATTTCCGTGTTTTTGGACTACCGATATTTCCGATATCATCGATATTTTATACATTGATTGGGACTGTGGAGGATATTTTATATATGTCTGATTGTACAACAGTTAGTCTTTATGGGTATATCACTACTACAATATATGCTATCACCGTCGGAGAAAAAACCGACGAGAAATCCGATTTCTGTCGGAAATTTGGCAAAAATCCGACATAAAACAATGTAATGTCGCATTTTCAAAGCGACATTATTGCTAGTGTCACAAAAACCGACGAGATATATGATTACAAAGTAGATCCATGCCGAATCGTAACTAGAAGATAAATCGTAATGAAAATAACAGTATGACGAAAAAATTTTAACTGAACATAAAACTGACTATAAATATGTCTTACTAAAGCATAACTATATATTATTATATTTATTCTCAGTAATATTTAATATATAAGTGATGAATTTACTAACCCCTAAAACAGGTGTCAAATTTTCATTATTCCTTTCACCTTTTTATTCAATAAAAGGATAAAAGCTTCACTTTATCATTTTTTTTTAAATTTTTGGAAAAGAATGTGTTTGGGTTATATGGACATCTGTAATTTTTCCTTACAAGTTAAGAATGTATAGGTAGTATTTTTGGCACATAGCTAGGAGAACAAACTAGTTAGACGTACAAAAATAATTATTAATGGGGTAAATCCTACACCATAATTTTACATAAATTTAACACAAGTTTTAAACTATTAAACTATCTCACTATCAATAGTTGAGATTTAACCTAATATGATAATTAATTAATTTGTTTTTTTTAAATAAAAACATACATTGAAAGTAAAAATATGAAACCTTTCTTCTTCTTTTTTTCTCTTGTTCTTCACCAACAATCTCTTCTAATCCCCATTAACTTTCCATTTTTTTCCTTTTCTTTTCTCTTGGTCTTCACCAACAATCTCTTCTGTTCTCTATTTTTATTGAAAGTTAACCCCAGCTTTAAGGTCATACTTCATACAGTGCTGACAAAAAAAAAAAAAAAATCTTCCATCTCTCTTCTCTATCCATCCTCACTTGAGATAATTTTTTTGCTTCTACTAAACGATGTTAAATATTAATTCTTATGCAAATCATTGCAGAACTCTTTTGAATTCCAGAGATAAATAACAAGGAAGGGAAGAAATAGCGTTGGCTGATAGAATAATTTTGTTTTTTTGATACTCATGTCGAAAAAGAGGAACCCTTAGTTTCCAAATTACCCGGATTAAAACTAAATAAGAGCAATGAACCTTTTGTATTTGGAAGATAGTCAATTTTTTTTTAAGAAAATTTAGGTTCTTTCACTCAATGTGAACAAGGAAAAGAGACGGAACAACTTCGAAAATCCAATATGAAGGAGTGCCTGCGTAGGGGAGAGCATGTTCTTCCTTGGCCTGCAGTTGTGAACAATAATATTATTCTTATCATATTTTTGTACCACAATTGTATACTACCTTAGGTGGCATTTGATGTGGACAGCCACATCATCTAAATTAATTAGCATTTAATTTCAAAATGTTAATCAATAATTAATAAAACGATTGTTAATTAAATGATGATTGTGGTATACAAGGAGTCTCATTCTTTCACCTAAGATTATTTAAGTGTTTTAATTAATAAAAAGATTGAAATGAAATGATGTAGCTTGTCCAACCCATCTGCCATCTAAAATGATAAAAAAATGTGATATAAAATTATGGTAAGAATATCATTAATTAGTGGTGAATAAAAACTGGAGATGGAGAGCTACTGAGAGTTTTCTTACTTGATTAACCTTTGAAATTCGTACCATACGAGGCATGATTGATTACTGTGCATTTAAATTGTTATTTTGCATATAAGTTAAAAAAAGTAATAAAAAAAGTAATAATAATTTCTTACGAAGGGAAATTAATAATAACTAATTAGCTATCAGACTAAGTCTTAACCATTGATAGTGGGATAATTTAATGGTTTTAAAACTTGTGTCAAATTTTGCGTAAAAAATATGGTGCCACAGATTTATCCCCATATATGATACTAAAATAGTTATACAAAAACTTATTAACCTAAAGGTAGACAGGGAATACTCCGTTTCATATGATTAGCACATTAACGTTGATTAATTTTACACAAACTATATTACTAGAAAAAAATAGTTATGTTATATATATATAGTTCAAGTAGTTATAAGTATTTACTTTGGCATTCGAAATCCTATGTTCGTTTCTCTTCCTTCGCTTTCGCATCTTGTTAGAAAAGTCCATAATTTTAAGATTTTTATATAAGACTTGTTATTTAATTAAGCTTCACTTATGTATCACTGCTAGAATCCTAGCTACTAAATCTAGTCTTGCTGTAATTATATAAAATGGACGTTTGCAACAAAATTACATAAGAACACATAATTCTACATGGTATAGTTTGCCCTCTGCCTCACAACACTAAAACCCTAGCTTTCCTTTCTTCTCTGCAAACCGACGTTCCTCCCCCGAAAACCCTAACCTTCACTTCCTGTATCAATGTAAGGCAATGACTCTATATATAGATGCGAGTTTGAAACTTGTTTGTGATCATTTAACCCTTATTTCATGTCTATAAAAAAAATCCTTATTGGGATTGAACTTGTCACTTGACTCATAACCTTCCAAAACACAACCAATATTTGTCCGAACCCCCTTTACTTGTAAGAGTACATCTTGGATCTACCGATTACGTGGCATGAGCCCAACTCATCGCGACCTGTCCCTGGAGTTGAATATATACCTCATTCAAGAATTGTTTTTTATCCAATCCAATAGAAAAGGAAAATCCCTTATGATACACCAAATCCAGCTCAATTACTGATAGAGTGAATAAATATGTTATTTCTTGAAATCTCTCTAGTGATCGATTTCATGAGGATGAATATGTGTAAAAACATAATATTAAGGATTCAACACCCTCTATGTGTAATCTTGTATATAAACAAAAAAATTTCTAATTTTTTATAAAGATGGTTAAGAATTTACTTTGGGACCGATGTAGAAAGGGGAAAAACAACAAACAAAATGTAACTCCAGACATCTGTATATATATTAACTGATTTGTTGACCATTAGCTCAGTGGCTCGTCCAGCAACTGGGAACATTAGTTTATCCTAATTAAGCATCTCTCTCCTTTCGGTGCTCTTTCATGATGCAGTTGCTAAAACCTTATTTATAAATTTTCAGTTTTCAAAAGGTAAAGCTGGCTAGCTACATCAAATCCTGTAGTCTCTGCAATACCGTTGAAGTATCTACTCCAACTCTAGAAATTTTGACCTACAAAGAATCATCACCAAAATAAAATGAATTAACTCCGTTTCATAAATGACCTTAATTGTTTTAGTATTTTTTTAAGGTTAAAATAAGGGGTTAGACGATATTAGCTTCTCGGACAAATGTTTTAGTACCTGAGCATGCACCGAGTGGAAAACTTTATCGCCTATGGTGGTAAAGCTAGCACTGACAACTTCAGCTCCTTCTTCCTCAAGAACACTGATGACTTCATAAAACATGAAGTTCTTATTCAACCCACTGATCAGCATCACTTCTATGCTTGAACCCGAGTCTCTTAATTCAATAACTGGCAATCTTGAGCCCATCATCGCGGTTTTTTCTGGGTCAATATAGCCAATGTCAGACTTAGAACTGCCTAATTGTGACCTCATTGCTTTCTCGTTCCTCTCTTTCAGATTCTCGATTCTCTCTCTCAGTTTCTTTATATAGGATGCCGCAGTATCAAGCTGATTTTGCTGTGACATGGTATCCTGATCAATAGGGGAAAGGAACATTGCAATTAGTAAAGCCAATAATAAAATTTGATTTCTATTGAAATATGTTTAGCTAAGGATCAACGTTCACTCATCCCAGATACTTTATATGTTACGTCATTAGATTATTGAATGATTCAGATTGACCATCTTACAACATAACATGTCATAAATGATACAATGAATCATTTTTTCATTCTTAAGTAAAGGGATACTGATCTTTCAAAGCTAGTTAGAGAGGGTGATGACTATATTTGTATACCTTGGAATTGGTGGTTTTGAAGTGTTGGGGAGGAACAAGTGAAGCAAGCTTGAAGCAGAGACTTTTCATGTGAATTCTTCTGTTTCTCTCCACTGTCTTCCTGTCCGGTTTGGAAGACGACTCACTGTTACACCCCTTCATCCTCTCTCTCTCTCTTTCTCTCTCTCTAAAAAGAAGCAAAAGCCACAACACCCAAAATCCAAGGAAGCATGAAAAGCAAGAAATAGAGAGCAAATTAAGGGAGAGACTTTGGAAATAAGGAGGAGAGACTTTGGAAATAAGGAGGAGCTTACTGTAACCTGGATGCTTATATATAGTTGAAGCTACTAGTCCAGCCGATATAAGCAAAAACGAGTAAGGGGAACATACAGTGAACTTTCGATGTCATTAATCTCACTGGCAACTGGGGCCCGATCTGAATTGGGTAGGACCCATTCTGGTTCTCGTGGATCCGTTGGATTTTGTTTGATCCAAAACGATATGTAATTTAAGGTGTCCGCAGAGGCGGGCTGATTTGCTGACTCTTGACCTTTTGACTGCTTGCTTATCTGAGAAACCCGCGCTTCCACCGTCCACTTTTCATGCTAATTAAATACATTTTAAAAGTATCTGCGTCTCTGTTGCAAGGGTTGTTTTCAAAAAAGAAACAAGTTTATGGATCTGGGGTATGAAGGCTATCCCTTCACGTGGCGTAATAACAGGGAGTCTCTCCCCATCCAGCAGAGGCTTGACCGTGGCCTTGCCACTCATGGGTGGCACGACCTGTTCCCAGATACTATTCTCAGACACGTTGTCATGGAAGGTTCGGACCATGCTATGTTGGTGCTATCTACAGAAAAGTTTCGGGCCTGGAGAGGTAGGAAATTTTCCTTTGATGGTCGATGGAGCAAATCGGAGGAATGTCGTGAGATTGTGGTGGGGGAGTGGATTGACAGGACCAGAGGTTCCCATGCTTACCGATTCTGCGAGAAAATTAAAACGCTCAGGAAAAGCCTTAAGAATTGGTATAAAGAAACGGGCAGGAACTCTAAAAAGAAGGTTGAACTTTTGAAAGCTGAGATCAGAGTGGCGCTTCAGTCGAAGGAATTCTCCTCTGGGGCGGTAAAGCAAAAGGAGAAAGAGCTCAGGGTAGCCCACAAGGACGAAGAGCTCTACTGGAAAACTAAGTCTAGGAATCAATGGCTTAACGAGGGGGATAAGAACACCAAGTTCTTTCATGCTCAGACACTAAAAAGAAGAAGCCGAAATCAGATCCGAGGGATTGTAGACTCCCAAGGGGTTTGGCAAGAGGAGGACAAGAAAATCGCTGACACGGCTGTTGGCTATTTTTCTGAATTGTTTCAATCCTCTAGACCGGGTCAAATTGAAGATATTGTGAGGAATGTTGATGCCAGGATCTCTCCTGAGGATAACAATGCTCTGACGGGGCCGGTGACTACCGCTGAAATTGTTTTAGCAGTCTCTCAAATTCCTCCCTCTCGGGCACCGGGACCGGATGGGTTCTCTGGTTGCTTCTATCAAGACCATTGGAATACTGTGGGAGAGGATGTGGTTAAGATCATTAAAGCCTTTTGGCATTCAGGTACTCTGCTGCGACAGCTAAACCACACTAATTTGGTTCTCATCCCAAAAGTCAGATGCCCGAAGAATATGGCGCAATTTAGGCCCATTGCCCTGTGTAACGTAATTTATAAGATTCTTGCCAAGGTCCTCACCAACAGGCTTAAATTGGTGATGCCTAAAGTGATTGGGGATAATCAATCCGCCTTCGTTGCTGGAAAACAGATACAGGATAACATTCTTGTGGTTCATGAAGTCCTTCACTCACTGCTTCATCAAAGGAGGGAGGACCAGGCCGGTATGGCTATTAAACTGGATATGGCCAAAGCCTATGATCGGGTCGAGTGGAACTTCCTTATTGCCATAATGTCCAAGCTGGGTTTCTCGCCCATATTTTGTAAGTGGATTAAGGCATGTATATCCACTGTATCTTTCAGCATTGTGGTTAATGGAACCCCGACCGGGTTCATCGTGCCGCAGCGAGGTCTGAGACAGGGTGATCCCCTCTCTCCCTTTTTATTCCTCCTGTGTACTGAAGGCCTCTCGGTGTTGCTCAGGAAAGGGCTTGAACAAGATGCTCTTCACGGCTTCAAGTTCACGGACACGGGAACCCCGATTACCCATCTTTTTTTTGCCGACGACTCGGTAGTTTTCGGTAACGCCACCGTGGATGAGGCGCGTGCGGTTGCTGAAGCATTGAAGGTTTATGCTTGCGGATCAGGCCAAGAGGTTAACTTAACCAAGAGTTCTGTGTTCTTCAGTCCTAAAACCCCTAACCGCACAAAGAGGGATATTGAGGGAACTTTGGGGATCCAATGTAAGCAGGGTTTTGGGAAGTATTTAGGGCTGCAGGCGGATTTCGGTCACTCAAAAAAAGCTGTCTTTGCGGAAGTCCGCGACAAGGTGGAAGCCCGGTTGGCTGGATGGACTGAACAATTCCTATCCCAAGCTGGAAAGGAAGTTTTAATTAAAAGTGTGGCCATGGCTTTACCGAATTATGCCATGAGTTGTTTTAAGCTTCCTATTGGAGTTTGCAGGGACATTGAGAAAGCTATTCGGAAGTTTTGGTGGAAAGGTAACGATCAACGCCATGGTATTCATTGGGTTTCCTGGGATAGGATATCGAAACGTAAGATGTCAGGAGGCCTGGGTTTCAAGGACATTCAGTGCTTCAACTTGGCATTGCTAGCTAAAATTGGATGGAGATTGACTTGTTATCCGACGTCCCTGTTAGCCACAGTTCTGAAGGACAAATACCATCCGGGGTGTACCTTTAAAGAAGCTGGGAGAGGAAAACTCACTTCCTGGGGATGGAAAGGTATTTATGAGGCCCGGAAGGTCCTGCTGCAGGGGATTAGGTGGAGAGTTGGGAATGGACAACGTATAAATATCCGAGATGACCCCTGGTTCCCTAAACCCTCTACTTTCCGAGTGTGTCCTTATGAAAACCTGGATGCCACTATGGTTTGTGAGTTAATTGAACCGGCTTCTAACTCTTGGAAGGATAACAGAATTTTTGCAGGTTTTCATCGCGAGGATGCAGAAACTATTCTTAGCATTCCGCTAAGTCATTTCGGTTGTGAAGATAAATTGATGTGGCACTAATCTGTGAATGGGGTTTATTCTGTGAAATCTGGATATGGGATCGCCAGGGAAATGATGGAAAATGGAGCTTTGGGAAAGAAGGGGCTGGGTGCCCCTAGTGAACCGACGCAGCTAAAAAAGGTGTGGTCTAGGATCTGGCGACTGCAGGTCCCTAATAAAATCAAGTTTTTTATTTGGCGGTGCTGCAACAATGCCTTGGCTGTAAGGCGAAATATCCAGAAACGCCATATGAGGGTGGACAATGTTTGCGGAGTGTGTAATGCGGTGGACGAAACTGAGAATCACTTATTTTTTCGATGCAGGTTCAGTCATATTTTTTGGTTCTCCTCTCCTCTTCACCTGAATTCCCACGTACTGGAAGGCTATGATTTCCTTGATAGCTGGGGAAAGTTCCAGGCGGGCATGAAAGGTAAGGAAAATGCAGAGGAGATATGTCAGGAATTTGCTTTCGGTTTATGGAGAATCTGGAAAAATAGGAATGATGCGGTCTTTAAAGGGCTGTATCGACAGCCTAATGAAGTTATGGATTTATGGTGGAAGAACATTATTGAATTCAGGGAGGCTTCCACCTGCTTGGGAGATATTGCACGGAGCACGGTTGTCACCCCCCTCTCTGCCACTGCCCGTCCTAGCCTTCACTGGCAGAGGCCCAGGTACGGGACTATTAAGATCAACACGGACGCGGCTTGGTGCAAGGCTACTCTCCGTGCTGGTGTGGGTTGGGTGGGGCGCGACTTGGCTGGGGTGCTCCATGCTGCGGGAGGACTGGGTACTGTTCGCTGCCTTAGCGCAGCGGCGGCCGAAGCTATCGCGATCCGTAATGCTTTGAAGGCTTGTATTACCCACAGATTTAATCATGTTGTTATTGAATCTGATGCTAAGCTGATTATTCAGATGATCAGAAAGGAAGTGTCGGTCGACTGTAATTTGGACTGTGTTCTTGGCGATATCGAGATTCTAGCGCAAAGGTTGATGTCGGTGACTTTCGATTTTGTGCCTAGGGAGAGCAATCATGCTGCTCACTTGGTGGCTAAGCACGTGTTCAAGGAAGGTCGAGATTTTCTCTGGGATTGTATTGGGCCAGAATTTCTGTTTAATGCCCTTGCTAAAGATGTAAACCTTTTAATTCGTATCTAATTTATTCTATCCTTTGACAAAAAAAAAAAAAAAAAAAAAGAAACAAGTTTATATTTTGCATTCACAAATCAAATACCTCCGATTATTGTATTTTGTTTATTTGTTTTCAAATTAGTTTTGAATTTTTTATTTTTTTTTATTTATTTATTTTTTTTACAGCCAATGTGATGTAGTAAATTTACCTAAATTGTAAGGAGAAGAATTGGAATGCAAAGCGAAAAACACATTGTTCTAGTCACTATTTTTATTTCAAATTCATATTTTTCAACTTTTTTTTTTATATTCTGTATTAGCGTTTTCCCATCATTTTGCTTAATCTATCATCTTAGAATCCCACTTCTCTTACGACCATCCTCTCTACTCCATCTTTCATTGTGTTCTTACTGGCCAAAAAGGTTGTTCTTTTGTGGTGGAGCTTTGTACTCTTTTGGTTGTGCAGATAGGTTTGAGTCCATACAACAATTTAGTTGGGTTGTTATATTTTGGAGGGACAAGTCAAGAGATATACTATTGCGCCGGATCGTGAACTTTGTCAAACCACTCCTTGAAGAAAGTGAATATGTATCCATATCTCAGCCTAATTATCTACGGGCTTTTTGAAAGAGAATATTAACGTTTCATTTTTTATTGTAATTTTTTTACTGTAACTTTCCCAACATACTCAATTTCAACTCCACTAGAAATAAAATATTTAATAAGCTTGACTCACCAAATTTGATTTAAAAATATATAATGTGACTTTACCGTTCAAAAGACGAAGTGCAACATTGAGTTTAGTTAATATAATTGTGTCCGTGTATCACTTCATATTTAACTAAGTCAATTCATATTAACTAAGTCAATGTTAGATAAAAAAACAATAAAATTGGTATTTTGGCCGCACCGTACCAATTTTAGCCGCACCGTGTGGTTGGGGGGGGGGGGGGGAGTGTTGTTAATATAATTGTATCCGTGTATCACTTCATATTTAACTAAGTCAATTCATATTAACTAAGTCAATGTTAGATAAAAAAATAATAAAATTGGTATTTTGGCCGCACCGTACCAATTTTAGCCGCACCGTGTGGTTGGGGGGGGGGGGGGGGGGGAGTATTATGGAACTTAGTTGTACTTGCACCAGCCACCAATTTATGCAATGAGTTTTCACTTTGTTGTCAATAAAAGAAGAAGAAATTTCTATGTCTGCTTTTGCTCGATGAAAGAATTCGAGTGCAGTACCACCAGGAAGTCAAGCAAATACACATATATACTGTACACGTCGCAAGAAAAGTCCGTTCATGAATAAATGAATCGATTTATACAATCGATTTTTTTTTTTAATTATGACATATAGGTATATTGAGTGGTTTTATTTTCGATTACATTAATATTTTTTTATTTTATTTTTTTATGATGAAACTTTCATATTGCCATGTTGTGCATGTGATAAGATGCAAGTTAAGGACAACATGTCGTAGTTAGTAGTAAGCTGCTGACTTGTTCTTTTGAAATCTTGAGGCGGTATTTAGTTGAACGATATGTAAGCCTGAATGGATGTGATGTGCAAGTGGTCAAAAGCAGATGCACATCGGGACCAAGGTATTCCTTGGACTCTCCAAATTTTTTTACGAGTCCCCTTGTACCTACTAAGTGTTTAATGTAATACATGTTAGCCATACAAGTTGCATGGACAACACTCGACAAATTCTCTCGATACTACTCATCAAGTGTTCGAACAAATGTCTCAATGAATAAACTGAATTTGTTTTTTACACGCCTCATACACTGTTTCTATCTAAAAAGCGTAGACCTTTAATACTGAGACCGTCCAAGAATCGAATCTTGAGTCCACCACTGCATGTGATAAGATGAAAGTTTGATGTGTGGGTGATAAAATACAAGTTGGAGGACAATAATATGGTTAGTAGAGAGCCAATGTCTTGTTTTTTCCGAAATCTTGACAAAGTCATGCATGTTAGGTTGAAGAAATAACGGGCTGGTTATTCATTATCCTTTGGAGTTTGATGAGATCATCATCTTAATGCTCAGTTAAATTATAGACTCTAGAACTAGAAACTAATTATAATTTTCTAGGAAATAATAACGATTTCGTTAGCATTTTTTTTTAAATACAAACATTAAATAAAAAATCATGAATTAAATCCAAATGATGATCAAACAAAAAAAACACTAAAACAAAAAACAAGCCCAAGTTAAACAATCTAAATAGTCATCATATCGACGGATTTCAGTTACGAGACAAAGATATTGCTGAAGTTTTAGGCAGAAATCACGACGCTACAGACAAAAGATGGAAATTTGTGTCAGAGATCAGGAAACAATAATGGGCCATAGGAATGTTCTTTCCATACAAATTGCGGACGTACGTGATTCACATTGATAGGTACAGTGGTATCATCTCGTTAAAATTAATAAGTTAAATGACCCCTCATTAAGACCCCGTTAAGAAATGAGAAAATTAAAATTAACGGGCGTGTCATCCTTTATTATTCATTACTGTAACTATTGTTTTAATGGTTATTTCTCTTTCTTTTTTTTCATATCTAGAAATTCAAGTATATATGATCCATTGTTCTTTAAAAAAAAACATTGATATGTACCAACTCTCAAATTGAAACGTACCTATACTAATTTAAAACATATTCATATTGAATTACAATGTATGCTTACTAAATTGCAATTTGCCCATGCCAAATTGGAACGTACCCATATTAGTTTGAAATGTACCGGTAAGTTTAGGTTACACATAACTTGCCGTTAGGTTTTCACATACTAAAATTATGATAACATAAACATATCAATAACCTGGCACATATCTAAACAAAAAATAAATAACATATCAAAATACTAATTTGCACACACATTTGAATTACATGACGTTACAATAATGTACCAATTTATTGGTAGACTATTTTTAATATACATGGGCCTGCATATATATATATATATGTATATATATATATATATATATCATGTATGTAATATCATTTGGTGTGCCCTGACTCGCGAATAAAGACCATTCACGAGCTAGGGTGTGAACCATATCTTAGCTATAGAAATAAATTTTACAACCAAGACATGGTGGAAAAATTAAAATAAAATTGATTAATAATTGAAACACTATTCACATCACAAAGTTTTACATGATAAAACTTGAGTTTATCACATATAATTTATTGAATACGCAGCGGAAATAACAATAGTACACAAATTAATTCACAATAAAAACTACCAATTAGATAACAATTAAATTGTAACAATTCTTTCAAATGCATAAAATATATGCAAATGAGATGGATGAATGTACTCATTCCCTTCTAATCCCGTTAACACATACCTAAGGCATCCAAGCCTGCACGTCCTATACCATGCTGATACCACTTGGCTCCAAATACCTTAGAATATTAGTTAACTCCTATTCATCCCTTAAACCCAATTTTTGTATTTAAATTCTCAGTTTCCACTTTGTTATACAAGCACTTCTCCCGACGCCCAATTGTATATTCAAGCCCTTCCCCTGACGTCTGACATATACAAGATTTCATTATTTATAAAATCAACCAATTTGTATACTCAAGCCCTGCACCCGACGCCTAGCATATACAAGGTTCATTATTTTATATTCAATGCAAACTCCAGCCCTTGCATATCCTCGCAACTCAAACACTTTATCTAAGTGAGCACTTCACACAACACGAGTCTTTTTCTTGCTTTGCAATGCATATACATATATAATGCAATGTAGATATAAAAATCACGTGCCCATTAAATCAACATATAATTCAAACTAGTTAACAAGCAAGGTAATAATTTATAATCCATCATATAAAGTGTTGCTCATTGACCACTCTATTTATTTTTCCATCGTCTTGTCCATCTTGGTCGGCAACCTGTTTTTAGTAGAAAGGAATAGACATCCATGTTGGAGAAGAGAATCGTTAGAGTGAAATATATGTCAAAGACCACAAAGCATGAAATCATGTCTTTAACTTTTCCCTTTCCAAACATCATCTTTTATTTTTATTTTAGTCCACCACTTCTACTTCTTCTCATCTTACTTCCCTTATGTTCTCACTCACAAACTTGATCACCTTCTTTCACCTGACTCTCCTTTTCCTTCCACACAACATTTTACTCTTTTAATGTATTTTTATCATTTTTTGTTACTTCTTTTCATTTCCCTCAATAACCACTGCTAGCTTAATCTTTTTCCTTTGAAATTCTTCTCCTCTCTTTTCTATAAACCGACCCCCAGCTCTCCTTACTCATTCTCTCATTCCTTTTCATTCTTGCTTTTGCTTCTCACTCTTTTTCTTTTTTACAGCTTGTAATAATGAACACATAGATTTAAGTGGTTCACCAAATCGGCTACGTCCACTAGAGTTGCATATGCATTTGTGTTTTCCCTATGTAAGAAGATTTACAAAGTACAATGGAGATGACTTTGAGCCTTTACATAATATGAAAGAAATGGATAATGAAGGAGGGAGTGGTATGAGAAAGAAGACATTCTTCTTGCTGGTGTGGTGGTGTTGCTGTTCTCCCTCCCGTGTTCTTTCCTTAGCTCTTCTCCTTCATTTATAGAGAATGAAATCATATTCATTTATAGAGAATGAAATCATATCTCTTGTTGCTATTTGGTCACTTACGTCTCCTTCATTTATAGAGAATGGAATCATATCTCTTGTTGCTACTTGGCCACTTCCGTCCCCCTTGACATCTGAAACTCATTTGTTATCATATCATTGGAATATTTGGAATGATAGATTGAAGCATTGAAGAGAGAATATGATAGGAGTATATTTATGCAACTTAGTGAGCTTGTTTCTTGGCATTTACTTAGTTTAATTCTAGTTATTTTGGTACTTTAAGCTATTTTCATGTGTTTGTAGGTTCAAATAACAAAGTTGGCAACAAAGTGTTATTTGGAGCATTTTTGGGCCAAGATTGGATAGTGCTAGCATGGAGACATGAGGATGGACGTTTTTGAAGATTAGAAGGCTAGAAATCAGCATGTGTGTGTGCAAGTGTGTTGACCTACAACTACAAACACTCATCCACTACACCCATTACATCCACTCATTACCAAACATTCATCCACTACACCCATTACATCCATTCATTACCTAACATCCATCCACTACACTCATTACATCCACTCATTACCAAACACTCATCCACTACACCCATTACATCCACTCATTACCTAACATCCATCCACTACACCCATTACATCCACTCATTACACTACACCCATTACATCCACTAATTACCAAACATCTATCCACTACACCCATTACATCCACTCATTGCCTACACCCATTACATCCACTCATTACCAAACATTCATCCACTACACCCATTACATCCACTCATTACCAAACATCCATCCATTACACCCATTACATCCACTCATTACCAAACACTCATCCACTACACCCATTACATCCACTCATTACCACAACATACACCACTACCACCTTAATTAGATGGTGGTCCTCTCCATAGCCTATAAATACATCCACCCTTCACCATAACAAGAGATCAGAAAAAATCCATAAAAAAGACACTACATTCACATCTCACAACTCCATACACTCCATTCCCTTGGCCGAGACATTCACCAATCCTAAATACATTCATAACCTTTCCATATATCCACACATATCCTTAGACACTTGTGCTGCAACAAGGTGGTGAAAACGAAGGTCCTTGGCGTTTCAAGCTTGAAACTTTGGAGCGTTTTTAGGTGTACTTCGTTCTTGCTTTCAATGTCTACTTTGTTATTTTCTGATTTTGTTGCAATTATGAGTAACTAAACCCCACTTAGCTAGGGGGAATTCGAAACCATGTTCATGCTTGCAATATGATTTGATTACTTTTAGTTGTGATTCATAAGTTGTGATTTCAATTTGTTTAGCTGCTTGATTGTTAACTTATTCGTGTATGTTTATTAAGAGTGCACACTTAGTTGCATGCATGAATATGATGCTAGAATATAAGGGAGTTTCACCTAATAGTTACAAACTTATATTCACAAGTAGTGGAGGTCGCTTATAAACGATCGCGTTAAATAAATTATTGGCAGGAGTTTCATGCTCATCATAGTAACGAATACCTCGTTAATACTTATAGTTTTCATAATGCTTAATGATCTTTGATTGTTTCTTTATTGTGCTGTTCACGTAAAGGACTTTTGAAGAATGCTTGAATTGTTGTATGCGTTTTCCCATCCAATTCAATAACTTAAGGAGAACTTGAAGGTTAATTTAAGCGGACTTAATTAATCTAGGGTGTTGAGTTTCATGATTCATTGAAAGAACAACTGAAAATTGGTTTATGTGCAAGTGTGTCATGTGTGGAGAAGAACCCTCTAGCTAGCCTATCATCCATAGTTTACCCAAATTCGTCCAAAATCTGTTTTAGCTTACAATCTGTTTGTTTTGTTTTCAAATTCGTCAAAATCCAATCCCCCTTTACTTTAAAGTGTTTTATTAGTCAAAATCTGTTTTGATTTGTGTTTTTAAGTGTCTTGAGTCAAGTTAGAACCCAATATCGTCCAAACCCATCCCTAAAGTCAATTTAGAGTCTAATTCATTGTTTTAAGCTGTTTTGAGTTTTTCAAACTAGTTTTGAGTCTTTTTAGTTTGTATTGCATCTTTTGAGTCTAGTTTGGTGTTTTAAACTTAATTCTACATTTTAAAGTCAGTTTCAGGTGTTTTAGCAATCCCTCATAATCCCCGGCCTGGAACGATCCCTACTTACATTCTTTACTACAATTGACAACAAGAGGGTTTAATTTGTGTGTTAAGTTAATTTTCGCATCAAGTTTTTGGCACCGTTGCCGGGGATTAGCAACTTTGCTAATCCCCCGTTGTTTCTTTTACATGTCTTTTGTTTTAGTTACTGACTTTGTTTTTGTTTGTGTCTTTTATTTTTACTTTTGATATTTGATTTAGTTTTGTTTCCTTGAGTTCAGGTACTAGAGAAGTAAGACATGGATTTTGCTACCATTCAAGCTCAATTGGAGAAACTTACTTCTCAATTGTCACAATAAGCCGAAAGGACCACAATGCAAAGTATCCCTACATGTGGTGTGTCCTATGGGCAAGGATATTCAACTCATCAATGTTCTCAATTCGCTGCAAATGAAGATGTTTGGGGTTATGAAGGCCATAGCCAATCATGGGACAACATGTTTTCCAATGCTTACAATTTGGATTGGAGAGATTGTTCAGATTACATGTGGGGAGAACCTCAACAATTCCAACAAGATGGATATTGGCAGCAAGAAGATAAGTTCTATTCAAGACCTATGCAGCCACCACAACAATCTGCCCAATTCAATTCAGGTACGTTTTTGGATAATGATATGTTTAATAAGTTACTCACCTCTTTGAACCAGGAAGTAGAAAATCGAAACAAAGAGATGCAAAATCAAGCCAAGAAGACGGGCGAATTGGAGATGCAAATTGGGAAGATTATGGAGTTCATGGCACAAATTCAAGAGCAAAGTGAACTCTCCAACTCAACTATTGAAAATTTGAAGGAAGATTTTGAAATCCATGATGCTATCACTTTGGGAAGTGCTATGAAGGTTGAAGCTGACCTAAAAATGTCCAAACATAGCCTAGAAGTGGATGAGGAGCTGCTGGGAGGAGGAAGAAGACATACACATGGCAATGGTAGAACAACCCTTGCCGCAGCCCCCTAAGCCCTTTAAACCACCCACCACAAGTAAGAACATCCCAATTTCATTTCATTCTAATGTTATTCCTCCGAATGCACCTTTTCCTCTCAAGTTTTTAATTCCCAAGAAAGATGAGAGTGAAAGAGACATTTTGGAAGCCATTCCAAAGGTGCAAAGTGATATCCCAATTCTTGGCACACCAAGTCAAGTTCCAGATTGTGTTGAAGTGTTCAAAGAACTTTGTACACCAAGAAGAAGGAGTCAAGAGAAAGAAGTGGTTGGTGAATGTGTAAAATGCATCAAGGAGGTTGTACATGAGACAACAAAGCCCAAAGAAGTTGAATTTTATGGCATGGGACAAGGCCCAACCATCACATTCAATCTGGCCAAGTCCAATATCCCTACAACCTTCAAAGATGTGGTGTTCATAATTGAGTTTGTGTCAGAGCAAGCAAGTAAGCCATCTTTTCCAACTTCATTTTCTACTAACTTGCTGATTTTGATGATTCAGGCACCTACACTAGAATTTAAACCATTGCCGGATCACGTCAAGTATCACCTTCCATTCAAGGATCAATTTCATGCTATAGGACCTAGGGGAACTTAAAGAGGGGTATCGTCCGGCTAGAAGATGTTAAAGCAAGCGCTTCTTGGGGGGCAACCCATGTATTCAAATAAGGAAGATTTTTGAATTGCTCCACGATTGGTTTTGCGTTCCTAAAAACCTTCCCTTTTCTGCATTTTTATTTTGCCATGATTGTCATTTTTATTTGTTGCTTGTTTAATTGTTTTTTGGTGTGGGTTTATTTTTGAAACATTGATAGGTAAACAAAGTATTTTTACATTAATTTTCGTGGAAAAGGAACATTAGGTAGAAAGGTAGAAAAATACAAGCAAGTGCAAATGAGCAGGAATGAGCCTTCATTGGTTAGGTGGTGCCTCAGCATTCGACGGACCTCCAGAAAGTCAAAGCGCCAAAGTTTGATTTTCCGGAGCCTCAACACTTGGTGAAGTGCCAGATGACGAAGGCAGAAGTTGCCGCTGAAGTAAGGCCACAAACCATTGATGATCACTCTGAATTCGAACTTCGGACTCCTGCAGCTGGTCAAGCTTCCTCTTCATACTTGTTGAATAATTAGTTGCGAGCATGTGCAACTCTTTATTCTCGTGCCTAAGCACTCTGACCTTTTGCCGAAGACTGGCCACTTCAGCCATCAACGACTCAACCTGACGAGATCGAGCAAGAAGGCGTTGGCCTATGTTTGATACTAAGCCTGCACATCAGACACTGAAAGCCAGAGAGTCCTGAATAGCCAGCTCATCGGACCGCCTGTAAAGTATCATATTGTCTCTAGGAGTGAGAAGATTTTTAGCCATCACCGAAGCAGTTGTATCGTTCATCATCATAGAATCCCCAACCTTAAGAGGACCATTGGGGGATACGAAGGACGGATGCCAAATGTTGTCTGGAGAAGACATGTCAATATCTTACCTGATATTCAAGTTAAGATGACGGTTAGATGGGCAAGACATTTCCTAAGGTGTTGAAGAAGATGTCAGACAAATCAAGATTTCAGAAGTGCAAAAAGGAAATTTCTACAGGTGGCAATGCAAGTGTGTTTTGAAACATAATGCGTGCCTCTATAAATCAGCACCCGACGGAGCTTTAGAGGTGCCCGCTTAGAAATCGAAGAGACGCCTGCTTTCTCAAAAGTTGGGCTACTAAAAAACCACGGGCCAATCTCGGAAATCGAAGAGACGCCTCATTTCTCAAAAGTTGGGCTACTCAGAAACCACGCGCCGATCACAGATATCGAAGAGGCACTTGCTTTTCAGACGTGTCATCACCTATCACATGCACATTCAGCTTTGCGAAAATCACAGATAATTTGTCGAAGCGCCGATCTCAGATATCGAAGAGGCACCTGTTTTTCCAAGACGTGTCATCACCTATCATATGCACACTCAGCTTTGCGAAAATCACAGATAATTTGTCGAAACACCGATCTCAGATATCGAAGAGGCACTTGTTTTTTTAGACGTGTCATCACCTGTCACATGCACACTCAGCCTTGCGGAAATAACGGGCAATCGGTCGAAGATTTCTGGTGAAGTAGAAAGCAAGTGAAGTTTATGTTCAATCATCCAACGGTTGCCGACAAGAGTGAAAGAATAGTACCGGTTATTAATTCATATACAGGTCGACCTTCACCCTCCATTACAAGGCATACATACATAACCCTTCTTCATCTCCGAGAATGCCTTCCCAACGAAGCCTCTCGAGTCACTCAGTGTTCCTTATTCCCTGGGGTACCTCTGCAAACAACTTATCAAAAGCAAAAGTATTTCATATCATGAAGGTTGAAAGCAAGAGTATCTCATATCATGCTTTCTCCCTGTCCTTTTCCTTGTCTTTGTGAAAAGGAGAAAGAGAGCAATCGGCCAGCACTTGGTATCAATCTTCCGATCTAAGAACCAACTGCCTGGAACCCCTTCCCGATTGCTTACCTAGCATTGCTCTCGAGTACTCATTTTTTTCAACATCTTATGCTTCCAGAAAAGATACCACATCTGCCTGGAGAACAGATAAGGGAAGTGAAAATGATACCTCGAAGCATGTGGAGACAACGTGCTGATTCATCTTCAACTAAGGACAAAGAGCTCGAGAAGTTTCAACAACATATTGACGGCACCGTCACCAAAGCGCAAAGCCTCACCGTACAATGCCATCAATTCACCACCACCAAAGAACTCTCCTATTCCTTGTTCAGAATCCCAGCCCAGTTCAAGAAAAAACATGTGGAAAGATACTTCTTCAAAAGCAAAAGTATCTCATATCGTCAAAGTCGAAGACAAAGATATCTCATGGCATGCTTTTCCTTTACCCTTGCTTTTACCTGCAAGAAGAAAGAAAGCAATCGGTCGGCACTTGGATAGATTAAACAAAGAAACAGACCATCACCTCTACCTCGTGCCGGCTTGCCGTGCAGAAGAAACAAGCAGAGAAGAATGCAGACTGCACAAGGAGTTTGAGTTGAAACCAAGGAACTCTGATATCCCTCGCTCAGAATTCCAAACCAGTTCGAGATCAAAGCTGTGGAAAGTCGCCAAGATCATCTATCTCCAAAACCAGATTTGCGTTCCTAAACTCTACTATTTCTTATTTTTACTTTGCTATACTTGTCATGTTTATTCGTTGTTTGTTTGTTTGCTTGTTCTTGTGTGAGTTTATGCTTGAAACATTGAGGACAATGTTTGATTTAAGTGTGGGGGGGGGGGTAACCAAGTTGTTCTGCATGAAATTCGTAGGAGTTTATCACCCATTACTTCTAGTGTTGTTCCTTGCTGTGTTTTTAAGCTGTTTTGGAGTGTTTTAGTGTGTTTTGACATAAAAATCCAAAAATCTCATAAAAATTTGAAAAAATGTTTTGAAAAACCCAAAAAGAGTTGTTTTTGTGTGTTTATTTGTGTCTTAGGGTACCTTCCAACACAATGATGATGATTTGGTTTTTAAGTACATGACTGTTAAAGAGAGTTATAAACATGGATGAAAATTTGATTTCCTCTTTGGTGTATGCTTGGTTGTGGTTATAATTTATGAATTCACATGCAATCATAAAGGAAAAATCAATTTTTGTAACATGCTTGAAAGAAGGAACTCAAATGATCAAATGAACGCTACAACCTTGTGAGACTTGAGCCTGAACGTTTATTTGGAGAGTTAATAATCTATGCATCATTGTTTTCTAAAGTCGTTGCACGATCTCATTATTCTTAGCTTGGTTGCTACTTAGAATGCGTTTCATCATTTAGTTCCAAATGCTAGAACTCATGCCTATTTCATTCAAAGCATGCTATTGATTTGCATAACACATATTCAAGATGAAGTTGTGTAGTAACCACCAAAGCTAAATTGCCGTGCCCCTATTTCATTATGTGTTTAAGTTTAACCTCGTTGAGCTTTGTTAAGCCTATGTTCTTTGTTAACCCACACTATCCTTACCTAGCTTAGTTTTAGGACCATCCATACCCTTGTTCTTGAAGCATAGTAAAGCATGACCTAAAATGAACTCTTTTTTTATCAATGTATTGCAGAAAGCAAGTGTGGGGGAAGTGATTCTTGCGTGTGTGTGTGTGCCAAAGTCCTTAATAAGGCACGGGTAGAGAAAAGAAAAAAAAAAAGAGTATGAAAAAGAGCTCTAAAGTGTTGTTTGTTAAAAAATGGTCCAAAACATTGAATTTGGCCCTAAGAGTTGCATGAATCTTCCCTTTGTATGTAAAAGTTGATTCTGCATTCTAAAGTGAATTCCAAGTGTCTATTTCATTGCTTTGCTTGCTATCGCTTTAAGAACATTTGTTATTCCTACCCTTTCTTTATTAGCCATTACCCCCAAGCCCTGTTACAACCCTCGACTTCAATCTTGAGTGTTGTGTGTTTCTATTTGTGGAGTTCGAAATTGGTATGAGCATATGGTGTCACCGGTTCTCGTATCTAAGTAGTAGCATTCTATTCATGAGATCATATCCAAACATGCTTAATAACTCAAGAAAATTGCTTCCTTTGTTATAACATATGTGAGTCCCAGTCTTTCGTGTTACATCAATCTTCTCACATATAACTAGTGTACGGTGTGTAGTCAGAAAATGTGTGTGAAAATAGAAAGTATCTTGTAAGGAATTGAGCAAATTCTCTAAGGCATGTTACTACATTCAAAACATCGTTTTAATTGGTTAATTGTGAACTAGTAAGTAGTGACTGTGATTAAGTTTGTGCTCAATTATGAAGATAACCAAAATATGTGGGAATGATGATTTTTAACATGTCATGTGCATTGGAAATCCCTGAGGCAAATGTTGGAAGGTTAGGTTGTGTTTTGTTTGTTTTGTTTTGTTTTGTTTCTTTTGTTTTGCTCGAGGACTAGCAGAAGCTAAGTGTGGGGGAATTTGATAGGAGCATATTTATGCAACTTAGTGAGCTTGTTTCTTGGCATTTACTTAGTTTAATTCTAGTTATTTTGGTACTTTAAGCTATTTTCGTGTGTTTGTAGGTTCAAATAACAAAGTTGGCAACAAAGTGCTATTTGGAGCATTTTGGAGCATTTTTGGGCCAAGATTGGATAGTGCTAGCATGGAGACATGAGGATGAATGTTTTTGAAGTTTAGAAGGCTAGAAATCAGCATGTGTGTGTGCAAGTGTGTTGACCTACAACTACAAACACTCATCCACTACACCCATTACATCCACTCATTACCAAACATTCATCCACTACATCCATTACATCCAGTCATTACCTAACATTCATCCACTACACCCATTACATCCACTCATCCACTACACCCATTACATCCACTCATTACCAAACATTCATCCACTACACCCATTACATCCACTCATTACCAACCACTCATCCACTACACCCATTACACCCACTCATTACCAAACATTCATCCACTACATCCATTACATCCACTCACTACCAAACACTCATCCACTACACCCATTACATCCACTCATTACCAAACACTTATCCACTACACCCATTACATCCACTCATTACCACAACATACACCACTACCACCTTAATTAGATGGTGGTCCTCTCCCTAGCCTATAAATACATCCACCCTTCATCATAACAAGAGATCAGAAAAAATCCATCAAAAAAGACACTACATTCACATCTCACAACTCCATACACTCCCTTCCCTTGGCCGAGACATTCACCAATCCTAAATACATTCATAACCTTTCCATATATCCATGCACATCCTTAAACACTTGTGCTGCAACAAGGTGGTGAAAACGAAGGTCCTTGGCGTTTCAAGCTTGAAACTTTGGAGCGTTTTTAGGTGTACTTCGTTCTTGCTTTCAATGTCTACTATGTTATTTTCTGATTTTGTTGCAATTATGAGTAACTAAACCCCACTTAGCTAGGGGGAAATTCGAAACCATGTTCATGCTTGCAATATGATTTGATTGCTTTCAGTTGTGATTCATAAGTTGTGATTTCAATTTGTTTAGCTGCTTGATTGTTAACTTATTCGTGTATGTTTATTAAGAGTGCACACTTAGTTGCATGCATGAATATGATGCTAGAATATAAGGGAGTTTCACCTAATAGTTACAAACTTATATTCACAAGTAGTGGAGGTCACTTATAAATGATCGCTTTAAATAAATTATTGGCAGGAGTTTCATGCTCATCATAGTAACGAATGCCTCGTCAATACTTATAGTTTTCATAATGCTTAATGATCTTTGATTGTTTCTTTATTGTGCTGTTCACGTAAAGGACTTTTGAAGAATGCTTGAATTGTTGTATGCGCTTTCCTATCCAATTCAATAACTCAAGGAGAACTTGAAGGTTAATTTAAGCGGACTTAATTAATCTGGGGTGTTGAGTTTCATGATTCATTGAAAGAACAACTGAAAATTGGTTTATGTGCAAGTGTGTCATGTATGGAGAAGAACCCTCTATCTAGCCTATCATCCATAGTTTACCCAAATTCGTCCAAAATTTGTTTTAGCTTATAATTTGTTTGTTTTGTTTTCAAATTCGTCAAAATCAAATCCCCCTTTTCTTTAAAGTGTTTTATTAGTCAAAATCTGTTTTGATTTGTGTTTTTAAGTGTCTTGAGTCAAGTTAGAACCCAATATCGTCCAAACCCATCCCTAGTGTCAGTTTAGTGTCTAATTCATTGTTTTAAGCTGTTTTGAGTTTTTCAAACTAGTTTTGAGTCTTTTTAGTTTGCATTGCATCTTTTGAGTCTAGTTTGGTGTTTTAAACTTAATTCTACATTTTAAAGTCAGTTTCAGGTGTTTTAGCAATCCCTCCTAATCCCCGGCCTAGAACGATCCCTACTTACATTCTTTGCTACAATTGACAACAAGAGGGTTTAATTTGTGTGTTAAGTTAATTTTCGCATTCAGAATATAGACAAATAATTGAAATTCCCCTATGCTAGTGAGTAAGCACCCCTATAAATCACAATACAATGCCACCTGCATGCTTATGGCCCTATCTAGACTCACACCTCTCCAAATTTGGGGAATGAATCATCACCAATCATTAACTACTAAATTCCTAATGACTACGAACTTGCCAACTCACCCTTAAGTAGACTTCCACCTCTTCACCCTAATCATGAACTTCTATTAATTTTCAACTTCCACCTCATCCTTGGGAGAAAAATTAATCAAGCAAAAACTACTCAAATAATCCCACTTGAAGCTCGGCTATAGCAATGATAATTGCCATTAGCAAGTAAAAACAACTTTAAGGCCTACCAAAAACAATCTAATACATATATAAGTTATGTACAAAATTACAAAACTACAATGAGGATGGCAAACACTAGAAACCTCTCTAGTCGGGGAAATTTGAGTTGAAAAGTATTGGTTAGGCACAAAAATATATTTTTGTAGTGAAATAATCTCTACTAACTTACATGCTAAAAATATGAGTTTTTTTTTTTTTTGGGGTACTCATAACTTATATAAGGAACCCAATAAAATTATTACATAAAAATAACTTCGCACAAACATACATATATATATATAGCCATTTTTAAATACGGGGTATCACATTTGGAGTACATTAGTACGTTTAAAATATCACCATTTAGTTTTCTTTTGTTCAAAAAATTGTCTTTTTCCACCCACAATTGAATGTATTTTTTGTTATTATAGAAATTTTATTCTTTTTTTTTTATTTTGAAATATTTTGAATTAATGGGACATAAATTAACAATATCTTCTTTTGCAGATATCAGGAATTTGTTATATATTGGATTAATTGTAAATTAATTATAATAACAATTTGTGAAATTTGAAATTAACCAATAAATTTTAATTAAAATTATAGAAAATTAGTTTGATCAAATCTCTAAAAGTCTTAGATATTTGGTCCAAGAAATTAAAAAATCAAGCATCTAGATCAAATGACCCTTAAGAAAATATATTTATAGAATTTGCACATACTACATTGCCACAGAAATATATTTTATAGTATGTTTTTTTTAATAGTTTAAAAATATTAAATTACTTTTCTCAAAAAAAATATTAAATTAATGTTTTCTTATCATGTAACGGTTTACTTGTGTCGTGTGTATATATGAACCGATCCGTTATCTAAACAAATGATCATTGGGTTACCTAAACAACCTGAGTCGTTAAAGTGTTGACTTGAAACCTGTTAATTTCGTGTTATTTCGATTGTGTCAGGTTAACTGATTATGTAAAAAATTGTTAGGCCTACCCATGCATAAACAACAACAAAAAAATAGAGCTAACCGTCCAAATAATGTGAATAAGTGACTACATTCATTGTATTGCCATGCCAAATATTCGCTATATAATGGTGATCAATTTCGGTTCCAAATGCAACACGGCTCTGCTTTATTATCTGCCTTTTACACCAAACCAAATGACCAACTGCCACAGAAATATATTTTATAGTATGTTTTTTTTAATAGTTTAAAAATATTAAATTACTTTTCTCAAAAAAAATATTAAATTAATGTTTTCTTATCATGTAACGGTTTACTTGTGTCGTGTGTATATATGAACCGATCCGTTATCTTAACAAATGATCATTGGGTTACCTAAACAACCTGAGTCGTTAAAGTGTTGACTTGAAACCTGTTAATTTCGTGTTATTTCGATTGTGTCAGGTTAACTGATTATGTAAAAAATTGTTAGGCCTACCCATGCATAAACAACAACAAAAAAATAGAGCTAACCGTCCAAATAATGTGAATAAGTGACTACATTCATTGTATTACCATGCCAAATATTCGCTATATAATGGTGATCAATTTCGGTTCCAAATGCAACACGGCTCTGCTTTATTATCTGCCTTTTACACCAAACCAAATGACCAACTGCCACAGAAATATATTTTATAGTATGTTTTTTTTAATAGTTTAAAAATATTAAATTACCTTTCTCAAAAAAAATATTAAATTAATGTTTTCTTATCATGTAACGGTTTACTTGTGTCGTGTGTATATATGAACCGATCCGTTATCTTAACAAATGATCATTGGGTTACCTAAACAACCTGAGTCGTTAAAGTGTTGACTTGAAACCTGTTAATTTCGTGTTGTTTCGATTGTGTCAGGTTAACTGATTATGTAAAAAATTGTTAGACCTACCCATGCATAAACAACAACAAAAAAATAGAGCTAACCGTCCAAATAATGTGAATAAGTGACTACATTCATTGTATTGCCATGCCAAATATTCGCTATATAATGGTGATCAATTTCGGTTCCAAATGCAACACGGCTCTGCTTTATTATCTGCCTTTTACACCAAACCAAATGACCAACTGACACTTAGCCTCCCCTCAGGTTAAGCATTGTATCTTCTATTAACTTTTTATCAACAACGACACTAAACTCATAGCTATGAACTTATGCCACAATTTAAGGTCTCACCAAACACGATTGGCTGCGTTCATTCGATTGTGACTGTGTTATGTCACAATTTAGGGGTCAAAATACTAATTAATCATATTGTTACAGATGAATCCGTGCACGACTCGAAATATGAAGATTCCAAGTTTAAATAGCTTCTTTCAAATTTAGGTCACTATCCCATAATAATTTTCCTCTTTCTTTTAGCATGTTTTAAATAAAGTGATGTTCTACCCTAAAATTAATTGTCAATTGATAATCTATTGAAATCAAAGAGGAAATGAATAGAATCTAGAGAGCGAATTAGAGAGAAATAATCGAAGAGAAAGATGATTAACTTTTTTTTTTTTTTTCGCTATTAACTAATACAACTGATAGACATTAGGGTATTTATACCCGGACATACAAAGCTACAACAACTACACCAAGCCACTAATATCATGACACATGTCATTCACACACTTACAGTTGTCATCCTCTAGCCTAATTACTCTATTATCCCTCTTCATACTCATGCTTGGAGGGAACCGGATCCCCTCCTGAGTAAAGGATCCGGGCTGTTGAAATTTAATCCAACGGCTAGAAACAGGGGCCCCTCTAAAAGTTATAATAATTTCAGTCGTTGGATCAAATTTCAACGGCCCGTGTGATTTGCTCAGGAGGGGATCTGGTTCCTGCTTGGAGGAACGCATGAGATTGCGGCAATGATATAAGAGAACTGAGGATAACAGAGTTTTTTTTAATAAGCACATCAACATAATGATTTGTAGAATAGACAAACTGAAGGTGCCAGGTTCCTTGATGTACACATTCTCTGACAAAGTGACAATCAATTTCCATGTTCTTTGCTTTGAAGTGAAGAACTAGATTAGTAGCTAAAGCCATTGTAGATAAATTATCACAATGAAAAACACGAACATGAGGAATTGAAATATGCAAATCTAGTAACAACTGCATAATCCAAACAACTTCATCTGTGGTAGCGGTCATGGCTATGTACTCTGCCTTAGTAGAGGACCTAGAAACATTGTGTTACTTTTTTGAACACTAAGAAACAAGATTGTTGCCAAGTAAATCACAAACCTTGTAGTTGATCTTCTGTCATTAGGGTCACCAACACAATTTGCATTAGTAAATGCTCTCAAATCCAAGTCTTCAGGCCTAAAAGTAATCCCAAAATCTATAGTGTCCTTGGCACATCGAAGGATTTTTTTACTGACGATTGTGCATAAATTGACAAACATGATTAACAGAGTAGGCAATATCTAGTCTAGTGAAGGTTAAGTACTGTAAGATGCCGACAATATTCTAAAATGTACAGGATCTAGAAGAAGAACACTACTAGAGTTGAGAAGCTTTTGATGTGAGTGACAAGGAGTAATGTAAGGTTTGTAATCAAGCATCTAAGTTTTGGTCAAAATATCTTTGATGTATTTGGTTTGATGAACAAACAAACCATGTTGTGTATAATCAATGTGTAACTCCAGAAAGTAATGCAAGATTTCCAAATCATTCATATCAAACTTGGCATATAGTTGAGACATGACAGCTTCAATAGATGACACATTATTTCCTATCAAAATTATGTCATCAACATAAGGTAGCACCAAAATCAAAGAGTCATCCTTCTCATGCTTCACAAAGAGAGGATGTTCAACATAAGATGCTTTGAACCCTTAAACCAGGTAGAAAATTGGAAAGTTTCTCATTCCAAGTCCTAGAAGCCTCTTTTAAACCATACAAAATTTTGTAACTTTATAGACAAAATCATGATGAGTGGAATCTAGTGGTTGAGCCATGTATACTTTTTCTTTCAAAGTACCATGTAGAAAAGCATTTTTAACATCCCATTTGCAATAATTTCTAGCCAAATTGAATAGCCACGACTAGAATTAATCTAACTGTCACTGTTACAATCTTCATGTCACATCCCGGCCCGGGCCCCCACCACATCCCTAGCTCAACTCCTCCGTAACACGATATTATCCGCTTTGGGCCCCGACCACACCCTCACGGTTTTGTTATCGGAAACTCACGCAAGCAGAACTTCCCAGTGGGTCATCCATCATGGGATTGCTCTCGCACGAACTCGCTTAACTTTGGAGTTCCGATGGAACCCGAAGCCAGTGAGCTTCCAAAAGGCATCGTGTTAGGTAGAGATGAGAATATACATATAAGGCTTACAAGATCCACTCCCCTAGGCGATGTGGGATGTAACAATCCACTCCCCTTAGGGGCCCAACGTCCTCGTCGGCACACTTTTGGCCAGGGATTGGCTCTGATACCAAATTGTCACATCCCGGCCCAGGCCCCCACTACATCCTTGGCTCAACTCATCCGTAACACGATATTGTTCTCTTTGGGCCCCAACCATACTTTCACAGTTTTGTTTCTGGAAACTCACACGAGCAGAACTTCCCAGTGGGTCACCCATCATGGGATTGCTCTCGCGCGAACTCGCTTAACTTTGGAGTTTCGATGGAACCCGAAGCCAATGAGCTCCCAAAAGGCCTGGTGCTAGGTAGAGATGGGAATATACATATAAGGCTTACAAGATCCAATCCCCTATGCGATGTGGGATGTAACACTTCATCTTTTGACCCATGTACATAGCCAAGAAAAGGAGAAATTCTATGCCGTTGGCTCTTGCCTTTGGCTTTGGAGTCGGCGACAAACTTCTTGAAAATCATTCTTCGTCTCTTTCCTCTCACTTTTTGTTTACTTTATTTGGTGTTGAATTGTCGTCGTGAAACATTGTAGTCACTGTGATAGTCATTGTCTTTTGACCCACGCACACAGTTAACACAAGATTTTGGATCCAGTTATCACCTTCACTATATGGTTGAAACGAGAAGCCATATAAGATGTCGAATTGCATCGAGATCGAGTTTAGTCAATACGACACTTTGGATTAAGCCAATGCATGGATATGGCTTTTGAATGTCTGAAGGATGTGGAGCGGCAACACAATTTTATACTTTTATTTTGTTTCTGTTTAATAATTTTCAGAAGTTGTCTTGGAGTTTGGTTTAATATCTTTGCATGAGAGTTTGCTAGTTGATTGCTCTCTATAGGAGAGTGCTTGATTTTAATTTTCGTTTTGGTGTGCTACCTCTTTTGAATCTATGTGTGAAGGGTGGAACTGTTTGATTTGCTGGATCTACTTCATTTGGTGTTATGGGATCGTGGAGGTGATTAGGTGATGCAATAGACCCATTGGCATTGTACTCCTTATCCCAATTTATGCTTTGTGATTTTGTTCTCACATGATCTCCATATAACACAAAGCTTAACTATTTTATTGATGTGTAATAGTGCAGTTCTCAATGAACTCGGACGAGTGCTTAAAGTCTACTCATTGCTTTACGATTAGTGATGCTTTATTGTAATACTTTTAGATCTAGTTGCAAGGACCCTTTTGGCCGAGTTCTTCATGATATGTATTTGTAATTCTTATTTTATTTTATTTTTTTTATCAATGAATGAGATATCGTACTTTTCATTATAAAAAAATAAAATAAAAAGCCTACTCACTGATATGTCGAAGGGTCGTAGCCCCCAAGCCTCGATTGATGACACTCGTCTTCAGGATAGGTCTCACCTATATGCGAAATAACTGAATAAACGTTATTTAAAGCACATACACAAAACTAGAAAATAACTTCTCATACAATGCTCAAATGAGGTATTTGAATATACCACCATGATCTACTCAACCTCAGGAATGTCGCCAAATTTTTAGAAATTTTTTTCACCCACTCACTCGCCACCACGTGCCGGCCAATGCACGGCCAAACGCGCCCCCACGAGCGGCCAAACCCTAACTGAAACTTAACTGTCGTTAGGAATATTCCGTTAAAACCTTAACAGAAATTAACGGCGTTACCTAACGCAGTTAGAATATTCTGTCAAACTTGACAGAATATTCTCCTTCGTCTTCCTTGGTTCGCCGGAGAATTTCGCCAACGTCGCTGCGATCGCCGGAAACTGGAAAATATAGAAACCTTCATATCTTATTCATTTTTCACCAAAATCCATGAAATTTGAACCAATATGAAGCTTAGGACTAGAAGAACAAAACCTTGCCACTTTCAAGCCTTGAAATCCACAGGATTTCGCCGGAGGAACCTCGATATTCCGGCAAAACTTGAAACTTGTCAAACTCGACTTCCCGACGTCCAATTCACTTCGTTTTTCTTCTCCAAGCTTCGTGAAGATGCCCTAAAGCTTTCTAGCAGCTTGAAATCTCCTAAAATTTTCAAAATCACGAGTGCATGAACAGTAACCCAAAACTAGGTTCTTGGGTTCTTAGGAAAATGAGGTCTTCACGTTCTAAAAACGGTATCAATGGGTTCCTGGGCTCGTAAGGAACTTAAAAATGGTCTTCATAGGTTCGATTTGAGGATGGAAGTGAAGGTTCAAGGTTCGTCCGTACAATTGTACGGATATGGAAGAAAACCGAGAGGGAGGAGAGAAAGAGAGGGTCAACGGGAGGGTATAGGTGTGTGGTCCTGATTTTCTTACAACCAACCAAAACAACTAATTGGGTCCAAATAATAAGGAATAGAACCTATTGGTCCAAAACCTTAGTCTATACACACACACAACTCAATAATAAAAAGGGTATAATAGAAATTTCCATGCTCTCAAGGATAAATAATATATACGTTTGGGACGGGCTGTCACACTTATCCCCGCACCATCTCTGAGACCATCTTTAACTCTTAAAAACTTAAATTTTTAACTCAGAAAATGTAAGTTTTAACCCACAAATAGTTTTTCTGCTCCAACCGTTATGGGCTAAAGTTTTAGCCTTGGATTATTAAAGAATGAATTTAGAATAATTTTTCTAAAAGTAACTTTAAAAATAATAATTATGTAGACTATCCTAATTTAATTTTATGAAAATTAACCTTAAAATATTTAGATTTCAATAAATATTGAAAAATCCACTAAACTGACACCATAAAACTCGTAAAACACTATGAAATTATACGACACATGAAAGTATTTTTTTTTAAATTATTTTTTTTGTTGGGTTTAAATTTGAACCGTTATATATATATATATATATATATTTACCGTTAGATTTGATCATATGAAAACTTAACTGTTGGATTCAATGAATTTATAAATAAAATAAAAAATACAAATATATGACGAGCCAGCCCACTAATACATGGAGAATTCTAGCCTATATTTGTCACACAAATGAGTTTTGACCCAAAACTCATACTTAGCCCAAGGGTTGGAATAAGTTGGGATAGATTTAGAACTTAAAATTTGAGTTTTACTATAAGGATTTAAGTCTAATGAACAGAAAAAACCATGAATTGACTTCCAAAATGATTAATTCAAAAGGTATTGTTATGTAAGGGGTGACGCAAACAATATTGGTCATTTTCTTACCCTTCACTATTCTCTTTTCCTTCCAAGTCGAATTACACAGTTCCTCGGCGAGCAATGCAAATTGTAGCAACAAAAATAAATTTCGTTTATGGTATGCTCAACTATTAAAGCATGCTATTTATGGTATGAATCGTATGAACACCTACCCAAATAGTGGAAAATTAAACATGTCCTACCCTTGTTTGAATCAAATATCGCGGGATTGATATATCTATATTCTACAAGTCGTTGCTTTTGTTAAGTTTGCGTGTTAATATTGTCTGTTAGACCATGTATTATGGTCTTTGGAATACGGAGCAGAGAGTGGCATGGAACAGACCCAAATTCAATCACCTGACTATTTAGTATTATTCCAGGAGGCAGATTGTGTGCCCTCCTGTTTGGGTATCCTTCTCATTCTCTCCTATTTTGTGCAGTTACGGATAAGCTACGTCACATTTTCATATTATTATTTTTTATAAAGATAATAAGACAAAAAACAATAAAAATATAAAATATTGACGTGACTTAATCATAACCATACAAATAAAAAGGAATGAGAATGACACAACCAGGAGGGTAGACAATCTACCTCCATTATTCCGTGCTGGGTTTCACTTTCACCATACGGCTGAGACTTTTTTGTACCAAGACATCTTTTCACACGAAAATATGGTCTCTCCGAATGATGATTATTCTTTTATTTGGCAAATCAGTTCCCTCCATTCACATTTCACATCAAGATCCTGCGTTTCCTTTTACTTTCAAACATTCGGCTTTGATTCTGAAATATTACTATTGTCAAATTGACAATGTATGCAGTGGAATAAATAAAACAAGATATAAATTTTTACGAGGTTCCTCTACAGTCAGTGTGACTGGAGTACGTCCTTAGGGCAGCAGTGGTGCTTTCATTATAATTTATAATAATAGGAGTACAGAAATAACTTTTTCTATTATCTCCTCTCCTCTTCCTCTCTTTTCTCTCTTCCTCTTCCATGAACTTCCTTTAACTGCAGCCGGAGTGCTTTATTTATAGAACGGCTCCATACAAACAGGTTCTTACAGTTTGAAATTTACATCCCATGTTTTGAAAAACAATCATTTTGTTTCCAAACTCTATTTCAATTTGCAAGGGCATTGACAATGTGTGTGTGGGCATTCATAACAATGCCAATGTTTTCAACACTCCCCCTTGGATGCCCACATATCAACATGAGTTGCCTTGTTAAAACCTAGATTTGTTTTTGGATGCTCCCCCTGATTTCAAATCATTTAGGTTGATCGTTGATCATTCTGCTTCAGTCTCTTAGCAAAAAAAAGTTGCCGAAAGAGGTGCTTTACTTGTTGTTAACTTTCCACATGCTTTTTCTTGAACTGGGCTAGAGGGCTTTCTGCTAGACTTGCATCAAATGTCTGAATTTACTCCTTTTATCTGGAGCGGAATTAAATTCAAGAGTGGTGGACACTTGATCTTGAATTGGACTTCTGATATCTTCAAGGACATTCAAGACTTGATCTTGAATGAAATTGGACCATGAGGAGCTTCACGTGGCAAGTGATTTTCGGCTTTGTCGGGGATGAATCAACACGTGTTTATTGCGCTTATCTCCACATGCTTCAATGTATCATTTTCACTTGCCTTACTTGTTCCCCTCGTATAAATGGTATTTTCCCTGGTTTTCCCCTATGCATGTGTGGCATTTTCTCTTGTAGTATTTCTCCACTGATGCAGGAGTGGAATGCAACCCTTACATTTGAATGGTTTATCACTTTCATGGTGGCTGGAGACCTAGCTCTAACAACAGTTGAAGATGGCTACTCGAGAGCAATGCTAGGTAAGTAATTAGGAAAGGTTCTAGGCAGTCAGTTCCTTACCGAAAGTTTGAGTGGAGGTTCCGACATATTGCTTTCTTTATCCTTGTCTTTGCAGGTAAGAATAAGGACAAAGGAAAGGACATGGAGATTGCATGATATGAGATACTTTTGCTTTCGTCCTTGATGATATGAGATACTCTTGCTCTGGTATGCCTTGTTTTGAAGAGGTATTCTCGGAGAGAAAGAAAACTAAGTATGTTGAGAGGTTTGGTTGCAGATGCATTTTGGCAATGAGAGAGAGAGAGTTAGGAGTTTTGGATGTGTGCCTTGCCATGGAGGATAAAGGTCGACATATATAGGGATTTCTCCAATAACAGGTAGTGGTGTGGATGTGACTTTGTCATCCACGCTTGTCAGCAACAGTGTTGTAGTTGGAATAGTGAAAATTCACTCGTTTTCAACTTTATTAAAGATCTTTGACAAAGTTGCACGTGATATCCAAAAGTTGAGATTGCGTTTGAAAAATGCTAACAAACTTTATTCAGGAAAATCTGGCTTTTGAAATTCGGAGAGCGGTGCCTCTTCAATCTCTGAACAAGTGGCTCTGTTGCCTTTTTTTATAGAGACATCAATTGTGTTCAAGAGTATGCTCAGAAAGTTGTTGCATGTAGAAATTTCCTCTTTTTGCACTTCTGAGATGTTATCTGACCTTTTTTTTTTCTTCATCATTTCTGAAAAATGGCTTGCTCATCGAACATTTACTTAGATTTAAGTCTTAGGACTAATACAGGCGAGCCGCATCAGGATAATATATGGCGCCCGTCTTTCTTATCTTCAAATGGTCCTCTTACGGTTGGGGACTCTGTGATGAAGAATGACCTAACCGCTACAGTAGTAGCTAGGAATCTTCTCACTCCCAAGGATAACAGAATCCTTTCAAATCGGTCTGATGAGTCGGTCGTTCAAGACTCCTTGACTCTCAATATTCAATGTGCGGGCTCTGTATCCAATATGAGCCAACACCTACTTGCTCAAACTCGCCAAGTTAAGTCATTGATGGCTGAGGTGGCAGGTCTTAAACAAGATATCAGAGGGCTTAAGCACGAGAATATAGGGTTACACGTGCTTGCAAATAATTACTCTACGAGTATGAAAAGAAAGCTCGACCAGCTGCAGGAATCCGATAGTCAGATTCAAAGTGATCACCAGAGGTTCTTTGCTAGATTTTGAAAGCAATTGATGCCTTCCTTTTCTGCTGTTTTGCCAAGTATTGGGATGTCACATGATCAATCTCCAGTACCTCCTCCTTTTAGGGTACTTCCGAGCATTGAGACTTCACATGAGCAACCTTTGTGAAGGTTCCCTCCCGTTTGTTCATTTTAACTCATGTGTATGTACATGTCTATAATTTCTCGGAGACATTAATAGATAAACTTTATTTCATTCAGTGTATTGTGCTAAATACAATAAAGCATATACTTCACTAAGATGTAGTACTTCTGGACCAAATATCAATTTATCTTTACCCTCATAAAGATAAATAATCATTCTTGGTGTTGACATTATTTGGGTATTCAACTCATAATCTTTAATCCATATGATTCTTTAATATCATAAACATCATGGATAAGATTCGTGTTGGCATATTGTTCGATCTGCAGTTCGAGATAATATTTCTCTCAACACTTTATAATTTTTCTTGACTCTTCAGGAGTCTCAATTTAATATCATCAACTCTTCAGGAGTTCTAATCTATTGTCATTGACTCTTGCAAGAGATTTTATTATATTGCAACAATATCATAATGATAGTACTCACTAAGGCAATTTATACCATTCATTGGTATTGAGTACATAATTTATGTTTTACCCTTCGGGGGCTTACGTCAAGCAATTTGAATTCTTCAGGGTTTTTCTACACTTCATGACATATTTTCCTTTAGAATTTATACAAAGCAACTTCCTTCCATGTATAATTGAGGGATTTACTTATGGAGATATGATGTGGGCAACACACAACCCTTCGTATATAATTCTCCATTCTTATGAACTTGTTTACAAGAGTATAATTTTAGGTTTCAATTAGAAACCTTGTGTCATATCATGTGAGTGTATTTCACTGCATTACAAATGCCCATATGT
This sequence comes from Malus sylvestris, assembly GCF_916048215.2. Taxonomy (NCBI): domain Eukaryota; kingdom Viridiplantae; phylum Streptophyta; class Magnoliopsida; order Rosales; family Rosaceae; genus Malus; species Malus sylvestris. The sequence continues at coordinate 25,364,410 of NC_062273.1, read as the reverse complement.
AACCTTCTAGGTTCAACATCTTTTAGCTATTTGTATTGTATTCAAGTATATAGGTCCATTTTTCCACGTTCTTACAAAATTGTAATGGAATTTCCTTTCTCCTTTTTTGGCCAATAAATTTTGATGACGGAAAAAGGACGGGACTCAATATCAACACATCTCATTGATGAATTTAGTAGCTACTTGTAAAAACCAGCATTATCATTGATTATCATCAATCTGTGATCCTATATTCTCATGGGCATGCGCATGCATAAAAGCTTTTGGATATCCATTGCCTCTTCAAGGGCATTACACTATCTCTTCCAGGATAGTCGTAATTTAGAGAATGCGGATCATAACCTCTTCTTGAGCGTTATAGAGCTTGGATTTTAATCTCCACTTCCGGGAGTTGAGTTATTTAGAACCTATACGTCTATCATGTTTCATGCATGAGACATCAACATTCCCATGTCCGTGGATTGTCATTTCTGTGACGTATATTCATACGGCGACTATCATGTTTCTGGCATGCAACAGTTATGCTTCGGGAATGCAATAGTTTAGGAGTGCCATATTCTTCCTCTTTTGGAATATTGAATCTTTTTTTAGTCTGAGGGTCTGCCACGCTTCAGGCGTGCAACAAAGAAATCATTTCTTGTAGGCACATTTACAGCAAGTACATGTGATTTTATCATTTTCGTTGCATTATTAAATGCATCTGGCATTTGATTGACACATTATTGCATCATTCAATTATTCTTACTTCATTTTCATGTTGATTGCTTTGTGAATCAAAATAAGACAAATTCTCTTCGTTCTTCTGGAATGGTCTTTTCTCATCATTCTATTGGAATGATATTTTCTCACCCTAATGGTGGGAAAATTGTCTTATCAAAATGATAGTCTGCAAACCATGCGGTAAACATATCCCCAATTAAGGGTTCTAAATATTGAATGATAGATGGTGTTCAACATTAATGCCCAATCTGCGATGATGCCTCATTTTAGTACATTGTGGCAGTGCAATAGGCACATAGATAACACAACCAACAACTCGTAAATGTATAATGTTTGGCTAGTGCCCAAACACGAGTTGTATTGAGAAATATTGATGGTTGGTAACAAATTTCAACCGAACTAATACTGCATCATGCAAAATAGCATGTACTCATGTAGAAAGCTAGCAATTTCGTTTTCATGAGCAGAACGCGTGTAATCAATTTCATAGCTTAATAAATGCTTCTGCTAAACCATTTTAAGTATGGACATAAGGAACTTCTGGTCCTTATTTAATAGTCTGTAGATTGAGACTCTTATGATTTTTATTACAATTAAGTTGAGGCACTTCGACACTTCAAACTTACGGTGCTCATCAAGGAACTTCATGTCCTGATCTTGAGGATCAAGGGACTTCATGCCCAATCTTTTTGTATGATAGAACTTCGGGTCCAATCATTTTTCTATAATGAGGATCAAGAAACTGCAGGTTCTGATCTAATCAAGGAACATCTGGTTCTTGTTATACTCATCGTAATAAAAGATAAGTACAATAAATAAATTAAAGCAATAGGCGGTAATTCCAGCCATAGTAAATAAATTTCATTTAAGTAAATAAAGCTTGTGACAAGGGTTTTAATTTAACACCATTCACATAAATCAAAACTTAAAGCAGTAGGCGGTAAAACCGTCTATAATAAATAAATTGTTTTAAAGTAAATAGAACTTGTGAAATGATTTTAAACCAACACCAATTCACATAAATAACAAGAAGTATCAGACCTCCTTTTATTTATTATTTTTCTTTCTTTTGTCAGCACTTATTCAAACATTGTTATTATTACTTTTCTTATTTCTGCAGCATGGTGCCATGCAGCAACAGAAACCTTTATATTTGTTTTATTTATTTATTATTTTGACTAAATGGTGCCGTGCACCATTCAAATCAAATCTCTTTATATTTTTTTTTTCTTAGGGTGCAATCAACACCACACATTTCCAAACCTTTTTTTTTTCACATGTGTCTTACCATTCCATCAATCCCCATTTTCTATTATTTTTCTTCCTTCTTTGTCTCTAGGCACAAAACACAGGGCCAACTAGGTTGTTGTGGAGGTTGCCCAAATCCAATTCAATCCAAAAAGGCTACCAGAGACTGGAGTTTTTCTTGCATAACCCAGGGAACATGGCATCGCGAAGCAATAACCTCCATACAGAGACATAGATGACAACGGGGTTGATGGAGGCACAAAAAAGAGGCATGTGTGAAGTCAGTCTTACCATCACCATCTTAAACAACCGAGGATTCATGGGAGTCCTCAAGATCCGTTGAAAACGACGCGATTTGGGTTTCCAAGTCTGATGAGATTTTTCTGGATCTTTGGAAATCAGTTGTCAAGTACGAGTTTTCTCATCTCGTGATGACTCCAGGTCGTTGTAAATTTCAATTCTCACCAGAATTCGATGGGGCGCTTCAGGCGCGGTGGGAGAGACGGAAAATGGTTATACATTTTATTCTGTGAGATTTTGGCTAGCAGAGGTGAGAGGTAGGTAATGCTTTACCGAATTTATGGCGTTGTGCTTTCCACTGACATGAGAGCTTCTCGTGCTGATAACGTGTTGTACAATCGATGATGTGTGCAGTGGAATAAATGAAACAAGACACAAAATTTTACGAGGTTCCTCTACAGTCAGTGTGACTGGAGTACGTCATCGAGGCAGCAGTGGTGCTTTCATTATAATTTAGAATAATAGGAGTATAGAAATAACTCTCTCTATTATCTCCTATCCTCTTCCTCTCTTTTCTCTCTTCCTCTTCCTCTATTTTCTCTCTTCCTCTTCCTCTTCCTCTTCCGTGAACTTCCTTTAACTGCAGTCGGAGTGCTCTATTTATAGAGCGGCTCCATACAAACAGGTTCTTACAGTTTCAAATTTACATCGCATGTTTTGAAAAACAATCCTTTTGTTTCCAAACTCTATTTCAATTTGCAAGGGCATTGACAATGTGTGTGTGGGCATTCATAACAATGCCAATGTTTTCAACAATTACAATATCTTTTTTGAAATTTTTGTGATATATTTAAATAGGAGGCAGATTGTCTGCCCTCCTGTTTGGGTGCCCTTCTCATCCCCTCCTATTTGTGCGGTCACGATTAAGCCACGTCAACATTTTATATTCTTATTGTTTTTTGTCTTATTATCTCTATAAAAATTAATATAAAATGTTGACGTGGCTTAACCGTAGCAGCACAAAATAGGAGGGGATGAGAAAGGCACCCAAATAGGAGGGCAGACAATCTGCCTCCATTTAAATATACTTCAAAGAACTCTAGCTAGGCATAGAGAAAGGATACTGGTATCAACACATTTATTTTTAATTCTCACACACTCCACTATTTTTTATCATCAAATAAAATGAATGAAAAAGTTAAGGGTCAAAAAATACCAAAGTGAAATTTTTTGAAATGTCATATATGAACTTATATATATATATATATATATATTTTTTTTTTTTTTATTTGTCATATGGACTAAAATTTTATACGATTTGTAATACCAACATTCAAAAATCATTAAATTATCATCTCATCATAAAAGATCACTATAATTTTCTAATTTTGCACTTAAGAAAATTCGTCTTTCGTGTACCTAAATCAGTGAAGGGAATTTGTCTACCTCCTATATTTATCTCACCCCCTTCTCGCTCTGCCTTTTCTTTTTGCAACTCTTTTCTTTTTTTACGGCAAGGATAGGAGATTTCATTAATCATAAAGGGAGCATACTACACAGCAGGCAAGCAAAAAGCATTGCCACAGTTAGACACATTCATCCACTAACAAATTCGGAACGAGATCAAGTGGCTCCTCAAACCAGAAACAAGAAGCAGTCTCCATTGGAAGAGCATGGCGAGCAAGACGATGCGTGATTTCATTGGCTTGGCGACGAGTGAGGGCAACTGAAGCCCCAATGGACCTAAGCAGTAACGCCTTTGAGTCCTCCACAATATGTTCCACAGTAGACATATCAGTTGAGTAATCTTGCAAAGCTTTCACGATCAGTACAAAAACATATATGAAGTAGAAGGTGGTGGTTTTTCTTTGGGCCGCAGCTTTCAAATATCACTAGTGGAGTGATTGTTACATTTCCAATTTCTCATTTTGTACTCACTCACTTTATTTTTGTCTTTTTGCTTCTTTTGTTATTAACTTATTATTAATGTTAGAAAAAAATTAAGGAGAAAGAGAAGAGAAACCCTAGGGAAAAACAATAGCCGCAAGAGGGGAGGAGGACCTCTCATTGTTCATATTTTTTGTAATGATAGTTATTCTGTTGTGGTAACTTTATTCGAGTCTTGCTTAATTTTTAGTACTTAATCTGTTTATTTGAGTCTTAATTGTAAATATTATTAGAGTCATATTTTGAGTAGAATTAGAATATGTAATCTTTAAAATTTAGTTTCTTTATATTTTGTAATTACTTTCATTATAAAAGAAAGTGTATGCCTATATTGTAAATCCTAAAAGATAAATAAAATAACAAAATATTACCGTATTTCTTCTTGGCATCAAGAGCTTGGTTTCGATCTAAATTATAAATTGTAAATTGTGTGTACAATTGCTGTATTTTTTGCAGTTGTACTGTGTATTGGTTAGTTGCAGCGTGCGCTTGTCTGCTATTTCTCTGCCATGTCCTGTGTTTGAAATTGGTGCAGCTTACCAGCGTGTGCTTGTTGGTCTGATAAATCAATCAGTCTGTTCTGTAATTGCAGTTTTGGACAGAGTTTTTTAAAAAAGGCAGTTTCTTCTCGCCGTGTGCTATGCTGCAGTTAGTGTTGTAATTGTCGTTGATCATTGGATGAGGATCCCATTTGGATTCAAATGGTAGGGATCTTAGGGATCCTCACATCCTAATCATTCATCGTATATCGTGCGGTCAATTTTCATCAGGTACTATTTATGTTTAATTTTAAATAATAAAATTCAAATGATTTCTGACCGCACGATATACGATGAACGGTTAAGATGTGAGGATCCCTAGGATCCCCACCATTTGGATCCGGATGAGATCCTCATCCCTAATTATTGCAATTGTTGACCCAAATCCTTTATGGATTCTTTTAAGGATTCTGAGGATTCGTGAATCGTGTTCGTTCATCGTACATCGTGCAGGCAGTTTTTGTCAAGTACTGTTTATATTTATTTTTAAATAAAAATATTTAAAATAATTTCTAATCGCACAATTAACGATGAATGAACACGATTAACAGATTTCTGAAATCCTCACAAGGAAGATCCGGCGAGAATCCGAACTCATTGCTGACTACAATTGTTGTTCTTGGAAAAGGATCCTCGTCGGATCCTTTTCCTAGGGATCCAGCAATCGTGTCCGATCATCGTACATCGTGCGGTCAATTTTCGTAAGGTACTATTTATATTTGAATTTTAAATTTTAAATGATTTATGACTGCACAATATACGATGAACAGACATGATTGCAGGATCCCTAGAAAAAATATCCGCCGAGGATCCTTCTCCCTATTTTTTGGCTATCCGTGTTGTCAATACAGTGCTTGGAGAGATTTTTCAGTGTTCCTGTCACATGAAGTGGTACACCACGTGTCCCTATATAAATGGTGGGTTATGTGTGTTAAAAGGTTAATAACTTAAAAATTAAAAATTTTCACCACTTGCATAAAAACAAGTGCTGTACCATCCGTGTTCCCATCACAACTAAAATTTTTCTTGGTGCTTGACCGCTACTGCATTGGTTAAGGAAAAAAGAAGAAGACTGCTGCATTGGTCAAGGAAAAGAAAATAAAGAAGCCTGGTGATTGTTTTTTTTTTTTTTTGGTGAACGGCTGGTGCTTGTTTTTCTCGCAGCAAGTGCGTGGTTCCATAATTGGTGATTGTCGTGTATGTGTTTTTGGTGTATTATTATCTTATGTTTATGACAAAGGCGAATACAGGTTAGAGATTTTGGATTCTCATGCAATATATTATATGACGTAAGATAAAACTTTGTTTCAATCTATGACACATTCTCATAGAAAGTGTGTGGTAATTGCTAATGGTACTATTGTTCCTGTTGTAGGAGTGGGAACAGTGTGTCTTACATCCTTTCTTCCCTTACATAATTGTTTTCATCATTGTCCCATCACTTATTGTCTATACCACAAGTTACTTAACAATTGGATTATGTTATATTAATGTATCCTTCAGGATATTCAAACAAAAGAGATTATTGGGTGTGGCAATAAGAGATAGGGGCTATATTATGTGGGTAACGTGGTTCTTGGAAGAACTAATTTGGTTCATATGTCATGTAATAGTAATCTACAGAAGGTATTGTTATTGCATTGTCGTTTGGGGCATGTATTGTTTAGTTATTTGAAACATATGTTACCCGATTTGTTCATTGGTATTAAAGACAACAGAATTGAAATGCGAAATATGTATTTTAGCCAAAAGTCATCGTGCTTCATTCCCTTCCAAGTATGAATAGAAGGTATTCTTAATTTGCGCTAGTACACTTTGATGTGTGGGGGCTTTTCCCTGTTAGTACTACTTCAGGAATTAAGTGGTTTGTTACTTTCGTGGATGATTACACCCATATGACGTGGTTGTATGTGTTGAAAAATAAAAGAGAGGCTTGTGATGTGTTTCGTCTGTTTCATTAAATGGTTAAAACTCAGTATACATCTGATATTAAAGTTTTGCGTTCTGACAATGGTTGAGAGTACATAAATTCTTAGTTATCCCAGTTTCTACAATATCATGAGATTGTTCATGAAACTACCTATTTGCATACCCCACGACAAAATGGGGTGGTGAAAAGGAAGAATCGTCATATTCTGGAGACAGTTCGTGCTTTGCTTATTGGTGCATTTGTTCCCAAATGTTTCTAGCCTGAAGCAGTTGTACATGCAGTTTATGTTATGAACCGTATGCCTTTTCGGGTCTTGAATTATCGAACACCACTTCAAGATCTTACTCAACATGTTACAGTGGTTTCTACAAATACTTTGTCACCTCAGATCCTTGGTTTGTGTGGTTTATGTTCACATTCATAAAGTTCATCATAGTAAGCTTGATCCATATGCATTCTGTTGTGTCTTCCTTGGATTTTCCCCACATCAAAAGAGATTCAAGTGTTATCATCTTGATAGTCAATGTATGTTTGTAACCATGGATGTGACCTTCTTGGAATCTGAATATTTTTATTCTTCTTCTGTATCCAATTCAGATATCCAAAGGTAAATTAGTGATATTGGTGATGTAAGTTGGTTGGAATATACTTCAGAGGGAGAAACCGAAGTTGTGAAAATCCGCCCAGTTGTTAATCTAGAGCCTACCGAACCCAGCAGCTTAGTTCATCAAGCTCCAATCGAACCAAACTGCCCAATCGAAGAAATCAAAGATGTTCAACAAAGTTCTACCGAAAAGTACCACCCAGATCGGTAGTCGATTCAGCATGAATTTGCCGAATAGCTCAATATGTCAGTTGTACCCCCTCTCTCTGTGATCTTGTAATGCCCGTTGTATCTCATCTGATTATCCAAAAGGTAAGTATTTTAAATGATATTGGTGTGAATACTTATAAATTGCCAACAAGACAGAATTGTGGTGTGCCACCTGACAGGTTATCTCTAGATGGGAAGGTCGAGAATTCGATTGCTAATTATATATCATGTGTACACTGTTCACCAAAATTTAGGGTGTTGGTAAATTATATGGAATCGATCAAAATTCCAACTCAGGTAAAAAAAGCCCTACGAGACCCTATGTGGACACAAGCGATTAAGGAAGATATGTCAGCTTTGCAGAAAAATAAAACATGGGAGATAGTGTAATTACTAAAAAGGAAGAAACTTGTTGGTTGTCGTTGGGTGTTTACAATCAAGTAAAAGGTTAATGGATCAGTAGATAGGTACAAAGCAAGGTTAATGGATAAAGGGTACACTCAAACGTATAGTGTAGATTATCAAGAAACCTTTTCTCCGATAGCAAAAGTGAATATAGTTACGTGTTTTGATTTCCTTAACTGCAAATATGGATTGACCTTTTAAACAAAGAATGCATTTCTTCATAGGAACTTAGAAGAGGAAGTGTGTATGGTATTTCTACCATGATATAGTGTGAGTCGTAATACAGGAATATGCAGATTGCGTAAATCTCTTTATGTGCTTAAGCAATCGCCTTGTGCTTGGTTTGATAGATTTACTCAAGCAATGAAGAAATATGGATATCGCGATAGTCATTCAAATAACTTTGTTTCTGGGTATTTTACGTTTGTTGGAGGTAATTTGGTTATGCGGCGTAGTAAGAAACAGAAAGTGGTGTCAAGGTCATCTGCGGAAGCTGAGTGTAGAGGTATGGCACACGAAATACGTGAACTTCTTTGGTTATGTAAACTTTTGAAATGTCTTAGTTTTGAACCAAAGAGGCTCCATTGTGACAATAAATCTGCAAGGGGGATAGTTGATAATCCGGTATAACATGATCAAACAAAGCATGTGGAGGTTGATTGACACTTTGTCAAGGAAAATTGTGTCTATACCTGTTGTGAGTTTAGGAGAGTAGTTGGCTGATATTCTTACTCATAGAGTATCTAGTAAGGTTTTTCAATACTCAATTATCAAGTTGGGCATATATGATATTTATGCAGCAACCTGAGGGGAATGTTGATTTGAGTCTTAATTGTAAATATTATTAGAGTCCTATTTTAAATAGGATTAGGATATGTAATCTTTAGAATTTAAAAAGGAACGAAATTACTCGAAAAATGTAGAAGCCTTGAGTGGTGAATGATTCTTAGGATGAGTCGCGGACTAAGTCGCTCTCTTTAAAACGTTTCGCGGCTCTACCCAAATGTGCAAGCAGTTCACAAACACCACGTCGTCCCCAGGATAAAACAGCCCAGAACCTTCCTCTTCTGATAAAGTTCTTCCTTGCACAGTGGAAGAACCTTCGCACTCACACCGTCTCAATATGTTGCTTACCAAAACTATGTATAAAAAAAAAAATATATATATATATATATATATATATTTTCGTATTCTTCCAATGATTCCAGGGACTACTATATATACATTTAGAATAAAGAGACGTTGAAGGTTTGAGAGAATAGAAAGCAGGACAAAATCAAAACGTAAGTCAAATAAAACGGTTTTATTGTGTATCATGTTAGAATTTTCTTCTTTTTTCAGAGAAGTAATGGCGCCTTCCAAACTTAAAAAGAGAGAACTTCTTATCTAATTGAAAAGTCAATGGCATGTTTCAAACTTAAAAAGCTGTAACTCCTTATCTCATTGAAAAGCTAAAATCAATTGGTTGTTATGCATAGAATAATGATAATAAAACAAAACGTTATGTATATAATATTGGTAATAAAATAAAACATAAATATATTTAAATATTTAAATAAAAACATATTTACATCAACAGTTTCCTTATGTTTTATAATTATCTGTTTTTATAGAATAAGGTGTATGTGCCTATATTGTAAACCCTGAACGATGAATAAAATAACGAAGTACTTGTAGCATTTCTTCTTATCATCTTTCTCTTGTGCTCTAACAGACAAAAAAAAAAGTCACCTCCTTCTTGCTCATCCCTCATTTTTATCCTTCTCGAAGAACGCTCTCTCTAAATTTTCTACCTCAAAGTTCAAGAACTTCATTATGATTTGCCTATATGATTTTGGCCAACCTTATTTGATGATGATTCTTAGCTGCTATTAGCAAATGACTTATATGGTATGGGTACACAACCACATGACGTCTCGTTTCAGTGAAACACAGACATATGGACAAAAACTTACATATATTTTATTTCATTATGATTTGCCTATGTGATTTTGGCCAACCTTATTTGATGATGATTCTTAGCTGCTATTAGCAGATGACTTATATAGTATGGGTACACAACCACATGACGTCTCGTTTCAGTAAAAAACAGACATATGGACAAAAACTTACATATGTTTTATTTAATTGGCAAAGGATGCCACTATAGCAGTGTACTTATTCTATTAATGACTCTTATCTACTATTATGCTCAATTGGATCATTAAAGATTGATATTCTCCTTATACATTGATGAGTCCATATTATACCATATATTATACCCAATTCTTAGTATTAATTTATTGGTTATTTTGGTAGAATTTTGAAAGTTTGTTATGTATTTTCAATGTAAGACATTCGACTTTCTCTTAAGCAAAAAATGATCAAATTGATGAATTTTGGAGTGATTCCAATTGGATGATGTCCGTGAGTCTTTCAAGATGATTGTATCAAAGTTCCAGATTTATCTACCAAGCCGTTTGACCGTTGCAAAGAAAAGAAGGCCCAACGCGCAGTTTTCCCAGATAAATGTTTCTGGACGTTTTGGGTATTTTGGAGGTCAAGATGATATATTTTGAGGAAGATTCCTTCTGAGGATTTGTAGTGAATGTCTTAAGCTTTCAAAAGAGACCTTTTGGGACCAAATCGGAGTTGAGTGTGGCTTCGATTCATGGTGGTAGTTATAGTTTACGGCTATGGTTCAATTTAGCTTTTGGTTGGTTTTGGGTTATGAGGGCTTGAACAGGGATTATGCTAGATTAGTTGTTTGTACAGGTGTTATATGCTTTAGTTTAGTCTTTTGAGGATATTGATTTTGTAGTGATGTTAAAAAATTTATCTTGTGCATTGTCTTTTATGTGCTTTTGGACTTTTATTAAGGAATGTTGTTGTTTTTAAAATAAAATATTAGAAAAGGAATATGAAGGAGTGCAACAATCGCTTCTCATATCACTATCAGTATAAGGAATGATTTGATATTGTTGTGCTTTAAAAAAAAATCATAAAAAATTATGAAAATAAGTTGTTTTTAAGTGTTTACTAAATACATTTTTGAGTTCAATTTTTTTTATACTCACTTTTTATAAAAGCACATCAGTAACAAATCAGTACTAACAACAAAACAACGTATTGGTTACTTCACTTGAGATTATTTGCTATCACCATGATAAGAGACTATTGACAACTTTGACAACATATCGATGAGGCTCTCTTATTCCACCGTACAGTAAAATTTGAAAACACCGATATAGTGATAGTGCTATTCAAGACTCAGTTTCATGTTATCCTAAATTGAAGAGTGAAACCTGGAAAATGGTGTGGCCTAGTTCAGGAAAGCATATATATTTAATCTGGTGTAGCAGAGATCAGTTACAGAAAACAGGAGTGCAATTTATATCAACATTTTCAAAGGGACTCGAACATCGAAAGGGTAGCTGCAGCTAGCTGAACTAGATAATGTTAAGTTTGAGTTCACATATGGGGTTTGGTGAATCCCAGAGCTTCTAGTTTATAATACTACCAAGGCAAAGATGCTTCATATTTTTGGCTTAAGTAGCCCACTAATTTTGTGCAGCGTGCATTTCGGTTCCTAGTCACTGCTATCTATGAACTCATTTGCTGGAACTATATATATAAAACATCACTAACCAACAAATATATCTAGTTAGTAGCTGCAGCTACAAATTATTAAGAGGCCAACCCCCTTGTTTTTTGTGATAAAAAAATGGGATAGAAGCTCGAACAAAGAGAGAACGTATGCAACAACGGCTCTTGACTTGGCAAGTCCTATGGGGGTGGCCTCGCAGTCTCGGTGGTGGTTTGCGGTACGTCTGGTTTGCTAGGTTACTGACGGAGGGGGTCAACGGGTGGAGTTTGCGATGGGGTGGCCTTGTGTGGAACGGAAAAGGGGAAGAATAGTTGAAAACCAAGGTACGCTTTACAAACAAAGGATTACTACTAAACTACGGGTATTATTTATAACGAAAAATGCCAAGGCATCTACATAACTCAAAAAGATTATATCTTTACTGATTTATTCACAAGTGGATAACAAACATCATATTTATAATAAACTAACCCTAATCTTTAAACAAAAACCTAATTCTAATAGGCTAGACCCAAATGCTAAATTAAACTTATTATTTTCCAACAAGAATGACAAAGAACAAGAGGGTTTCCAACTTTTCACGTTTTTTCTTTCAAAATTTGTTGGCGATTTAACTATTATCGTCCTTGTGAAAAAATTTGACTGCACATACGCATACATGTGGAACCAATATTTGTCACTTCATCAATTAACAACCAATTTTACAAAAAACGTAGATTTAAAAATGATGTATGAAATTACAGTTGCACTTAAACTTAAAGATGCAAACTGTAATTTATCCAAATCTAATTAGGACGACTGAGACAAGGCTGTAGTGGGCTGAGCTGGAGACTTGGATGTTTATGACCTGGATCTTCTGGGCTTTGGAGTGGGGCCGGTGGTAAGGAATTCCCTTTTGGAGAGGATATTCTTCATATCTATTTTGTGGGAATTTTAAGAATTTTCACATTTTAACCATTGTTATAAATTTTTATCAGGTACTATTTATATTTAATTTTAAATAAAAAAATATTAAATAATTTCTGACTTTACGATGCGAATAAAAGACTAAGATGTGGGAATTCCTAAGATCTTCACAATTTGGATCCGGATAGGATCCAAATCCTTGTCGTTTCAGCTCCAATTGGTCTGCGCTGCGCCTATTGGCTTGGATTTGGTTGGACGAAGTGAAGACTGAAGGAAATACAGAGCAAGCACAACCAAAAGTGGTGGTTTAGTTAGTTAAGACTCACTCCGCCCTCAAAATAGCCGCCAAAAATGCTAGCAACATCTTCCTCCATTAAACCCCGCCCTCCTCCTCCTCCTCAATATCCATCGTCAACAACTCAAAACGCCATCAATTCATTCCTACCCATCAGCCGTCGGAGCCTCCTCGCCACGCTCACCGTCTCCGCCGCCGCCGCAACACCTTTTGCACACAATTTTCTCAGCCTCATGTCAGCACAAGAAGCAGCCTTTGCTCGTGGCCTCTTCCAGATGCCCCCAGTCAGGCTCACCAACCGGTGATTCAGCAAACCCATTTTTTGTTTATACATGAATTGCAGTTTGGTTTCGGAGAAAATTGTAGAAAATCATGGACAACAAAGTAATGGGTTTTGTGGGATGTGGTTTGTATTGCTATTTGTTTCCAGAAAGCTGGAAATTTTTGACCCCATATTAGCTTTACTAGTGACTAGGTGATATATCATATATAATGTTTAGGGTAGACTGATAGTAATTTTCACGCTCCCGTTTTCTCTTCCTGATTCTATATTTATTTATTCAATCTAACGGCTAGAAATAAAAAGAGAACTGCAGAGGAGAAAAATGAGTGTGAAAATCATTTCCGGTGATGTTAATATATTACCATGGTGCTATTGCATTAGTTGCTTGATGAGTGTTCTTTTGACTGTTGTTTTTTGGGTGGATGGAATGGGAAGGTATTTTCTTGTGAGGGCAGGGGAGTCTGAGTATGAGAGCATAGGAGTAATCAACACGAATCCGGTTGCAAAAACTTCTGTCGATAACGGATTGTCGGAGAAAGGGAAGAAGCAGGCAGTGAGGTCTGCTTTCGATTTGAAGGAAATGGGGGCTTGTGACAAGAACTGTTGGATATGGCCTTCTATCACTCAGAGAGCTTACCAGGCCGCAGAGATCATTGCAGCCGTTAATGGGGTCAGTCGAAGGTGCGCAAGTTAGTATTATGAACCATGAACTCTAGTGCTTCATTTGTTACCAAATTAGAACTAATTTACTAAAGAGACTGATTAAAACCGTTTTCTGACAACCTAAGATGCTTATGAATATAGTTGACAGAAAAACCAAAAGTGTTTTTTGGGTGCTCCTCTAGGAAGCACTAAGGTTTTTAATTTTGGACTAGTTCATAATAAAAGTACTTCTAGTATTCAAAGGGGAGGCCATTTTCCCGAATCAAACTCATTGTTTCCATGCATTTTAATCTGAATTGGTAGCATGATTTTCGAAATTTCGAGGCCAACTCTGAATGATAGCCATTGTGGACCGTGCTGATTGAGTATACCTCTATAAATCTATCCAAAGATGTTAGCTTTGTGCAATCATCATGCATTTCTGTTTGCAGTTATATCGTCCCAGAGTATAGCTTTCTCGACGCCCGTGGATTGGGGGCTTATGAAGGAAAGAACCTAGATGCTGTTTCAGAAGTACCATTTCCAATGAACATCCACATTTTTTTTTTCTCTCAACGAAGTAGAATATATAGTGATTGACAAGCAAGTATGATCAGTAATTTTGTTAATGCACCCTCAGGTATATGCATCAGACACTCTTTCTCCCGCAATCAAGCCTCCCCCCATCGATGATGGAACCCCGAACGAGAGTGTCTCAGATGTATTCGTTCGGGTGACACAGCTCATGTCCATACTCGAGACTCAGTACTCCGAAGACACTGTGATCATTGTCTCACCAGATTCAGACAATTTGACTGTCCTGCAAGCTGGTATAATTGGACTTGACTTGCGCAGGTAACTCGAGACTCTCTTCCTTAACACGATCACTATCGTCATAACAAGAATCTGTGATTGTTATCAAGCATTGTAAATGCTAAGATGTCATGATTTTTTATTTTTTTTTTTTTTTTTTTGAGTTTCAGGCACAGGGAACTTTCTTTTGCACCAGGAGAAGTCAGATTTGTTGATACCAATAGTGTACCTACTTACAAGCAACCTGCATCAGCTGTGTATAAATGCCCAAAACCACCAAATTGTAACTAACGTTATTTCTTTTGATAGACTGAACTTTATCGGGCTTGCAAGAGGTTTGTATCTCATTTGGTTAAAAGTATTAACTCTTGCGCAATTGCACTGGAGGTCCTGAGTTCGATTCTCCCTTCCCCAATTTTGCTCACATTAACAGAAGTATTGCCCTAGGGTTGTGATTCCAAATAATTTAGTAATAGAAATCTAATTATGATTGTCCTCAATCGAACTTCTCCTCAATTCAATTCCCCTCGTTCCGATTCCGGATTAGTGACCCCTCCATTCACGGCGGCATGTGCTCATTTGTTACTTTGTTCATTAGACAGGAACAAAAATTTAAAGTCAAATGACTTAAAACTATTACTATGGCATTTTTCTTTCAAAATAGTTGGATCTTCCCTTCTTTTTAATCCTTTTAGCTTTAAAAAGAATTAGAAGGATGTTCGATAGGCCTGGGCCTATTTAGGGTGCGTTTGTTGCACCGGACTGTCTCGTGTTGTACTAGTTGCAGGGACTAAGCTGAACTGACTTAGATTAGACTAAGCTGGACTAGTTTAGATTAGACTAAGCTGGACTAGTTTAGTGAAGCGTTTGGTGCGGTGTCATGACTAAGGAACAGACTAATAACAAATTCCAATATTAGATTATTTAATTTATATTTATTAATATTTTACATTATTTAATAAATATTTAGTAATATTTTATTATTACTTCAATCTATTTTCTCATTCTAGAAACCTCGTTCCATTACCAATTGTGTTCCGTTCATCCCCTCTTTCTTTCTTAATTTTCTCCATCCCTCTCCCTCTGTTTTCTTCCTAATTTTTCTTTGTCCCTCTCCCTCTTCATCTCCATCTTCTTCTTTTGTTCTCCGTTCGTCTCCCTATTTTCTTCCTTTTGTTCTCTGTTCATCTCCCTCTTTTGATGAAAAAAATTAACATCAAAATTAAACTCAGAAGTTGTTCATCTCCCAACTTCATAATCAACTGGAAATCTTCACAATCTAACCACAAGGCAAGAAAGAGATTGAAAATTTAGGAGTTGGGAGCGGGTTGCATGTGCGATTGGCTCGAAGGTAGAAGATGGGGGTTGGATCTAGTTTGCGTTTTCTAAGTTTTTGGTTTTTTGGGTGCTGTGATTGAAAATTTCAAGCTCACTTCACTACAGATTTTTTGGGTTTCTGGTTTTCTCGATGTTATGTGATTGAAAATGTCAAGCTTATCTCACTTTTAGATTATTATTATTTTTTATTTTTTTTTGGTTTTCTGAGATTTTGGGTGTTGGATGTGGTTTTGAAAATAGAACGTTTGCACATTTTTCTTCTATTTTGTTTCGGTTTTGCCTGATCTGGTCTTGAAGATGTTTCTTGGAAGCGAGGACGAAGTAGATGGATGTGCGAAGTGGGAGGGGGAAGCTAAGGTCTTAGCAGTCCGCCCGATTTCGGGGGGTCTCGCTAAGCCCCTTTAGCGAAGTGTTTAGTCTAATTTAGTCTGGGCGAGTTCCACTAAAGTTAGGCCCTTCCGTAAACAAACACGGGATTAAACTAAAAGGTAATCCAGTCCAGTCCAGTGAGGGCTAAGGAGGGCAATCAAACACACCCTTAGGGTTTAGGCCCTAAACCCTATTCTTGTCTCTTTTTGGCTTCGTCAGTACAGTTCATCGGCAGAGCCAAGTACAAGGTTCCGGTGAGCTATAACTTAGAGTTCATTAAGCCTAAAAATACTAATTGTTTGACCTATTTTATGATTTTTTTAATTGTGGTAGCCCACCTAGAAAATGAAAAGTTTGAATCTTAGAAGTGTTTTTAGGGAAAATAAGAGCTAATAAATGTTAAATAAACTCATCACTTTAACCATACTAAAATTTAATAAATTAAAACTTCAATACAATAGTATATTCATTTGAAAGCTTGAAGGCTAGAACCTAAAAGCAGACTATAAAATTCTTACTGAAATTACATAGCTTTACGTAGGCAATGAAAAAAATTGAGCATTTGATTTTGTAGTAATAATTTTAACTTAGCCACCAACCTAATAATTTCTGGCTCCACTATTGCGTATCATCCCTGTTGCTGCTTGGTCTTCTAGAGGTCTCCCGTAGTTGTTAGCGTTTAGGAAGTGGCGTCGGCCACCATGGGTGCAGATATGGAAGGACAACTCGGCTTTGCAGAACATGATCATAACTGAGCTCAGTTTTCCAAACCACTTTTACCCTTTTTGCACCAATGTTATGCATAACAACGTATCCTCATTATTTGGGTCAAAACCGAGCGTCCATACCTGTTCCTCCTTCGATTCCATGGTCCATGGATTTTGCGAAATCATTCAGTCCAGGGAAACTCTGCCTACTAAATACCAATATTTGCCAGCGTTATTGGCCTCTTCATCTTCCAAGTACTCCCAAACACTCAGAAAAATTGGACAGTTTCGATTTTCAGTGAACTGGCACATTCGCATACACTATCCTTTTCGAGATCTTGCTTTAATGGAATCTAGGATTTCAAAATATGAATGGATGGGAAAGCAACTGCCGTGCGATCCAAACTACTAAGCGAAAATCCTATTTTGTATAAAGGATATAGAGAGACTCACGGTAGAGAGAGAGAGGAAAGAAGAGGAAGAGAGAAAAGAGAGGAATAAAAGTTATCTTTGTACTCTTATTATTTTAGATTATAATGAAAGCATCAATGCTGTCCCGAGGATGTACTCTAATCACACTGACTGTAGAGGAATCTCGTAAATTTTGTGTCTTGTTTGATTTATTTCACTGCATACACCGTCAATTTTACAACATTTATGTATTAATATATACTTGCAAGATAATATTTTGGGTAAGGGTGGTGAGTGCATGGATTGCTGATTATGTATTGCAGGTAGGACTATGATTCTCTCACATCCTCTTTCCATCCCCTTCCATCCCCTCCTCTCACATTCTTTCATTTTGTTTTTTTCTTGCTATAAAAAATTAATATAAGATGTTGACATGGTTTAACCGTTACCGTTCAAATAGGAGGGGATGGAAGAGGAAGAGAAAAAAGAGGGGAGAGAATCTTACTATGGGGTGGGGCTATGACTGGAATCCCAATGATTATTTGTAATGAACGGTTTTGGAAGAAGGAGCACATGCACATTCACTGTCTCCCTTCTACGAATCCACGTGATAATATTCTCTGTCTGGTTTCTACGAATCCACGTGATAATCAGCACAAAAAATCAACAATGGTCTTTATGGCTACAAGCTGGGTAAGCAAATTTCGCCAGAAACATGTAGTGAAACATTTATTGACTCCGAAAAGGGAATAATCCACCATAGAGTTGTGCACGCATGAATTACAAGACCTTGTCATCAAGGCCGATAGGAACTTCAGCGCCTTCCATCGTTGAACTTTCTGAAGCATTTAAGGTGGTTTCTTCTTGTTGTCAATGTGCTTTACCGTTGAAGGGTACAACAATTTCCCTGCATTCGGTTTGGGGGCCTCGGTTAAGGTTTCTTTGATGGAAATATCTTCAAAATGTCGAGCAAGAAAGAATTAAGTAAATTGCCAAAATAAATTCTTCATGTGGTAAATGCGCACAGCTATGAGTCCAAGTTGGATTGGAAATTCTAATCCGAACTGAAAATTTCCGTTCCGATCCTAAACATTTCTGATTTCAAAAAATTTCTAAAATTTTGGATGAGAATTGGAACGTACCTATATGAACCGAAATTTCTCAAACTTATTACTATAACAAAATAAACCATGCATAGTCTTATTTTATCATGTTTATTGTTATATTTAGATATGATTTACTTTGTATTTGTATATTTAATCATAGTATTAAAAAACATATGTACTATTTTACCTTGTTTAGCATTACTTTATATTATACACACATAACGGCCTATAAATAACGCAAAAATTCAGCAAAAAATCAGATTTTTATTGAATGGTGGATACATAAAAGTTTGAAAATTTTGAAAGTGTTGAAAAATGTAAGAGATCCAAATTACATTAAGAATCCGAGATAACTGATTTCGAATTTTCAGACTCTCACATGATCGGCGGTCATGGAGTTACCTGTAGCAAAACTTTATATTCGACTTCTCCGCTCCTTCTGAAATTGGACGTCGCTTTGGATTTTGATTGGCAAACATTCAGAACAAGTCTATAACAAGTTTTATGTTCTTTTAACAGTTTGTTTTGGTTTATACTGTAGTTTGAAGGCATCGACATCAGAACAAGTCTATAACAATTTATCTGCGTTAGTTCAACATTCAGTTTTCTCACACGCTTTCCGTGTCTTGGATGATTTTTTTCCCTTGAATGATTGATTAAAAGGAAAACTAATGAAAATAACTTGAAAACTTTGAGTTTTAACCAAATGACAAAAAGGTATTGTAAGTAAATAGTACCAAGAGTGACTTTTTAGAATAAAAATGTTCTTAACGTTAAAAGTGAACAGTATCAGGAGTGTTTCATTAAAACTTCCTTGATTAAATCCAAGTTCTAAGGGGTTTTGTCACTCAATGTTTCTTCAGGCCTTTCAACAATATACAGAGTGCCAGAATGGAAACTGAAAGCAAGTATGAAAGCACGATCCAAAGCTGCTTACACAATGAGATGTACATTATTTGTTGTCTACAACTAGAGTTTTCTGTTGCTGGAGAGGTAGGATTGAAGAAGCTCAATGCCGAATGCGTAGGCATGGGGTGCTTTTGTGATATTTAAAAGGCTTTTAGTGGTTAAAAAATTATACATTGTTTGACTTTTGCATGAATAACATATAAATTATTATTTTACACAAGGGTTATGTTAGGAGATCAAAATTTAAATCAGATTTACGAACCAAATGATGTGGTTGTAGATGATTTGATTATTAATTAAGTGTTAATTAACGTATTTGTTTCTTATTGGTAATACATCATTTGGTTTGCAAATTTAGCTTATAAATTGAGTAAAGGTAAGAACATCTTCAAAGGAGATGCCAAATTGTCCACATAAGTTATAACAGTAAAAAAAAGATAATGTCAAATCTTATGTGGCATGATATAGAATGGCAACAAAGGGGCTTACTGTCAAATTTGACAGCTTCAAATTTTTTTACTAATTATTAAATGTCTTTTATTAATATTATTTGATTATTGAACGGTAGAGTTGGTTTAAAACACTACCTATTTCTTCTTTTTTAATCAGCAAATTTGTTTCAATTTAAGCAATTGATTGTTGAACGGTAGAGTTCGTTTAAAACACTACCTATTTCTTCTTTTTTTAATCGGCAAATTTGTTTCAATTTAAGTAATGTTGCTACTTTGTAAAATACAGTGATTCGTTCTTCAATAGATATCCTTCGTTATTTTGTGAACATGCTCCAAATTTTTTCAGACTCATCTTCTGATTCAGCAGAGGAGCACTTTTGGAGTATTGTTAATTCTGAGTCTGATGAAGAACTGGAAAGGCTGGAATTGGTTGCTTTACAAAATGAACAAGAGAACATGGAGACAGGAATGAGAAAACGTCGTGGTTCCATAAACGGTCATGCATATATCAATAGAAGACGACTTGATGGGCACCAAAGACTCTATAATGATTATTTTGCTGAACATCCAATGTACTCTCCAACTCAATTTCGAAGGAGATGGGTGATCAGGGACAACTATATTATTCCCAACTTAAAATGAAAATTCTTAGAGGTGATGATTATTGAGTTGGATTTTTATTTCTTCTATTTTCAAATAAGCGGTTGTATTTTGTTAGATTATTTGTATTAGTATTAATTAATATGACTTTTATTATGAATTATTTATATGTAAAATTTAAAGTATAAGATAGAAATTAAGAAAAAAAAATTGTTTTAAATAATAGTTTAATTTGACATATCGGGTGGAGAGCAAAACATGAAAATATGTCAAAATGCCACATAATTTAGGTTGCAAATTTAGTTTATAATTTAGTCTTCCTAGCATTAGTCTTATAAATGTGGTCTTTCTAGCATTATCCTTACACAAAGTTATAACAAAAAATATGAGGCTCTAGCCGCTCGTGATGGAGTGTGGCATGCTTCGCAGCATAACTGGCAATGTATGACTCCAGAGAGTGATGAATTGTAGGTGGTTCATTCTATTGGCAGCCCTCACAATGGTTCTTCCGCCTTTGATTTATTGATTGAGGACGTTAAAGCTAGTTTGCAAGGTTTTGAAGCCTCACGAGTGTGACATGTTCGTAAATGCGCCAATATAACGGTGCATAGGATGGTCAAGTTGGCTTTAACTTCTAGTTTTCAATAGTTTGTTGAGGAGCTTCGGAGCTTCCACGACAAAGATTATATGCTTTCGTAAATAAAATCACCATCGTTTCTCTTATAATAAATAAAAGAATTAGGATTTTCTTTCATTCTCTTTCCATTTCCTCCTCTCATCTTCTCTTATTTCGTATTTCTATTGTTATAAAAAATTAATATAAAATGTTGACGCGGTCCGTTCAAATAGAAGGAGAGGGAAAAAAAAGAGAAGAGAAAATCCTATCCCTAAATAAAAACTCTGAAAATTTAGGCGCGTGCGGATATGATAGTTGGAAGAAAGTCAGCTTTTGTCACAGTCACAGCACAAGTCGATCCCCCTCACTGTCACTCTCACCGCTTCATACGCTCTCTCTATCTGTCTTTCTCTCATCGGTCTCTTTCTTGCTCGCCAGCTTTGTCCCGTCCGGAATCTCCCTCCTCCCATCTCAGTCTCTTCGTACGCAAACTTGCAAGCATTTCTCTCTTCAAATGACCACCGTCGGATCTTGGAATTCGCCGTCCTCTGCGTAGCGTTCTTCCGCACAGCTTGTCCTCCGCCATGGCCATCCGAGGCGTCGATTTCAAGTGGTAACTCATCTGTCTTTCTTTCCTTCTTTGTTTCCACCCGCCTCTCGATTACTGCGTGTGGGTTCTAAGGATTTTGAAGTCGAATTTTCGATTGTTTTGCACCTGCAGGTACGATGGGTTCTTCTTGTCGATGCTCGCGACGAGTGTGTATCCTTTAATTTTATCTAAATTTGGGTTTCTAATTTCGTATTGGAATCCCAATTTTCCCAATTGTTCTTTTTCTTTAACGGTTTGGATAACAGAGTGATTGTTGCAATGAATTGGAAGCGGTACCATACTTGTACATTCCCGTTGCACATATGGATTGTGGTAGGTATATATATATTATCTGAATTCCCAGCAATTTTGATATGGGATTGTTTAGATATGTGTTTGGCTTTAATGTCAGGTTGATTACACTACTGTGTTTGTTTTTCGGATGCTGATGTTTGTGGATAATGGGCTTGCCTCTGGAATGGGTTTGTAAGTCCATATCTTTAGTTAATGTTTCCTTTGTACTTTTTTCGATTTGTGTAGTTTGAATGGTTCTAAAACCGTGGGGAAGTTTGTAAGTCCATACCTTTAGTTAATGTTTCCCTGGTACTTTGTTCGATTTGTGTAGTTTGAATGGTTCTAAAACCGTGTTCTTCCCCTTCGAATTGTTATGGTATTAGGGATCTTGGGTGGCAGCAAAGATATGCTCGTTTCTGCGGAAGAGTAGTGGTCCTTTCGATTCTTTCTCTGTTGCTCTATCCATTTCTTTGGACTTGGACAGTGATTGGTACGCTGTGGTTTAAAAAATCGAAGGACTGTGTAAGTTATATATCTTAGTTCTTGGCAGAATAGTGGTGTTTAAAGTTTAAACAATAGTGGCGGTGCTAATGCATTTTAATGCTTGCAGTTGCCTGAAAATGGTCACAAATGGGGTTTTCTCATTTGGTTGCTTTTTAGCTACTGTGCACTACTTTGCGTTTCTTGCATGTCGCTTGGGAAGGTTAGTGGTGCTTTGTGTCCTTGTCCATTTTTTAGACTCAACCAGGACTTTATTCTATGTGAGCTCATTTGAACATCGTATTCAGACATTCTATTTAACATATATATATATATGGTGCTTTGTGTCCCTATCTGTGATGTTCTAATCCTCGTTTTGGAACCCCTCTATTTCAGTGGTTGACACGAAGAGAGGCACACTTATTGCGTGCTCAACAAGGGATTCCTGTGTCAGAATATGGGGTAAATCCTGAGACGTTCTTTTTCCCCTTCATGGAAATGTCTCTTATTGTAATATTTATGAATGTATGCCCTTAGTGTTTTGTTCCTCAATTTAGCTTATGCCAGTATTGCTATTGTACCAGATAGACAATATATGATAATGCTGTTTTGACTATGTAACACGCCCACTTGCTGTTGATTGCACATTAGCGTTCAAAGCTCTTTTATTCTGTGTTGATCCACTTCTTCCTATCATTCCTAGTAATGATTTCTCCTCATTGTTAAGGTTTTGGTTGATATGATTCGGGTGCCAGATTGGGCATTTGAAGCTGCCGGTCAAGAAACAAGAGGGATGGGCCAAGATACTGCTGCATACCAACCTGGACTTTACTTGACTCAAGCACAGGTAACCCCCACCCCAAAATTTTCCTGCTGAGGAAATTGCTTACTTGCCCTTAGATTCACAGCTTTGTTCAGTTTTGTCTAATTGTTATCTTCACTCTTTTTACAACATATTATGTGTACTATAAAAAAATTATATGCGGCTGTTTTGTTGAATTCATGATAGTAGTTACTCAAGCTATTTAAGCAGTAGCATTTTGGATGAATTCTATGCTTAAAGCATTGGCAAAAGCAATGTCTAGAAAATAGAGATTAGGGATTCTAGTGGGTGTTGCTGACATGTATGCCTGTGTGTGTATATACTCGTTACTCTGTCTCAAAACGTTCAAGCACACTTGGACTTTAGAGGCCTAGTATAAAAGTGTTTATTAATTGTTGTGCTTTACTGGTGATAAGGGGACATACTAAAAAGGAAAATTAACCTCTTCAATGACAGTCCTTTTTTTCCATTGTGAATTATTCGTTGTCTATGTCAATTCACTATTGATACTTTAATTCTGAGTTCTGATGGTTGACGTTGTTATCTTGGTGTTGCAGAGAGAAGCAGTGGAAGCACTCATTCAGGAGCTTCCAAAGTTCAGACTGAAGGCTGTTCCAACTGATTGCAGTGAATGTCCAATCTGCTTGGAAGAGTTTCATGTAGGCAACGAGGTAAATTTTTTATGAATATCTATCCTACTTTAAACACCGCATTGATCTGAATTATTCCATGCTTCTCGGGTAAAAGTCAAATCTTTGTTTATATAAGAATTGGATCAATGGACCCCTTTTGTGGCTCCCTGTAAAATGTAGAGAGAATTTTAAGAAAATAGGAACCAAGTGCATAGCTTATCGTTTAAGCAATGCAGACGACCTCTCCCCATTCTATGAACAGATTGCCGGACATATTTTACCTTCTGATAATGGCTCAGTTATTACAAAGTTCAACAACAGATTCTTACAGGAAGTTCTGCAGGTTCGCGGCCTGCCTTGCGCTCACAATTTTCATGTAGAATGCATCGATGAGTGGCTTCGACTGAATGTGAAATGTCCCAGATGCCGTTGCTCAGTCTTCCCAAATCTCGACCTTAGTGCTATATCCAATCTCCGTCCTGACTCTGAGCGTTCATCTCTCAGTGTGTTGACAGCCAACCGGTACGTGAGAACCCGACCTGACAGTCAGAGGCATTTGTTGAGGTTGCAGGGAGCATTCCGCCCAGTTCGTACTGAAAATGCAGGTGCAGGCAATGAGGCAGACACGTCTTTGGAAACTTCTGAGGAAGGGGGTATTGCTCTCTCATCTACTCGGGATCTTTCGAGCCCAAGGCCGGTCCCTTCCATTGAACGTATTGTCGTTGTCGAGTTCCCCTCACAGCAACAACAATAGGGGATCCTTCCTGGTTTACATTTTCTAAATTTTAACTGAATTTTCTAACCCATATGCTGAGGGAAGGCGTTAACGGTATAGATCTGTGTACCTCGCCATCGGTCGGCATGCTTTTGCAATCGCTGTTGCTTTCTGAAAGTCTAAAGCTTTTTGCCATGGTTTCTCATTGTAATGATGGATGTACATATTCATGGATATGAGAACTGGATATGATCGGTTAACCAATGCAGCTACCTCTGTTTCATGAAATTTTCCTCTTCTTGAGGGCTTGCATGAAATGGCGACCCCAAGTTGCCGGCGTACAAAACCAGTCTATACTATTCTATATAAGAACGGCGAAGCCTGATAGGTTCAAGACACTGCCGCTTTTAGCATTTTCCGTTTCATGCAAGTCTTTTCTTTCTCTTCTCGTTCGAAAGATTAATTTATTTGAAGGGGAATTGGATCCTCGCTGGATCCCTTGCCTAGGGATCTTAGGGATCAACGCATACGGATTGTTGATCAAAAATTATGCGGTTGCAATTTTTTTTCTTTTTATATTTTTCACGTAAAATGAAATTATTTTACTTTAAAAAATATAAAAAACATTTAATTGGGACCGTACGATTTTTTATTAACGGTCCGTGTGCATTGATTCCTATAACCTCCTATAACCTCCAGAAAGGAGATCCGACGAGAATTCAAATCCATTTGAAGATCCGACCCGACGAGAATTCAAATCCATTTGAAGATCCGACGAGAATTCAAATCCATTTGAAGGGGGTCCTTGGCCCTCGTGGAGATTACAAGCCAAGTGGCAGTACACGTGGCGTATTTTTGCAGCCGTCTTATCGAACGTGTGTAAACCTAACTTTTGTGATAATTTATTAATTTGTAGTCCACTCAACCAATTTTGACAAACAATTACGGCTGTATGTCTCGGGAGAGGGATCTCTCCGGATCATTTCCTTCTAATTTATTAAATCAGTGGATTCGTATCATTGAAATTTGATTTAACGGTTACAAATAAGAGTCCATTTTAAAAGTTATAATAACATCAGCCGTTGAATCAAATTTCAATTATATGAATTCACTGATTTGATGGATTAGGAGAAAGTGATCCATATGGATCCCTTTCCTATGTCTTGTTGGCACATCTAACACGCGGCAACCAGCAGAGAGAAGTGGGGTGGGTCAAAAGATTGATTCTTGGGTAGAAAGAGAGAGGATCCTCGCCAAATCTTTTTTGTGAGGATTATAATAATTCAATCATATCTGTTCATTATACATTGTGTGAACAATTTTTATTAAGTACTATTTATATTCAATTTTAAATAAAAAAATTACAATTACTTGATATCAAAAATTACAATTACTGAATAGATATCAAAAATTACGCTCAATTAACAATAATAAATAAGGAGAACAAAATCACCATTACTTGATGGCGATGAACAAAAACATTCCCTTCCGTATGCAAAAAGAGAGGTAATGCTAGGTACTAAATTTATAAACAAATCTTATAAATTAAATGAAATGAAAATTGATAGCTAAATTATTAATTAAGTATCAATTAACGTACTTATTTCATATTAATAATATATTATTTTATAAATTTGATTTAAAATTTTGATCGAAGAAAACCACAAGTCTGTGGGCCTGAGTTGCCTGTAATTGCAAAAACATTTAAGGCGGCGATTCTACGATATCTATCCATATATCTCTTGCAGTCTTCATCTTCGTCACGAACTACGACAACACAAAAAACTCGGACGATAATTCATTTCTCTAATTCCCCACAAAATAAAACACACAGATAATTGTGGGGAAGAGAGAAAACCAGAGAGAGATAGCGAGAGAGATGGAGGTGGCCAATGGGTGGGGCGTGGGACAAGCAATCCCCCTGCCTCAATTCGGACCCAATTGCTGCTCCGGCTTCTTACCCAACACCAAGTCCAAATTCAACACTTCCAATAAAAATCTGAGCGTTGTTCTCAGTTGGGGCTGCTCTGTCCAGACCAAGCTCTCACCTTCTTCGTCTTCGAGTAGTAGCAGGAGTCGAAAGAGCTCGAATTTGTGCTGCCGGTGCAGTGAGAGCAACAGATACAGTGAGGACTGTGTTGGGTCGTCTTGGGAATGGGATTGGAATCGGTGGAGCCGCCATTTCTCCGAGGTCGAACAGGCCGAGAGCTTCGTCTCTGTTCTCAAGGTATGTGGGTTTTGTGTACTTTTTTGCTCAGTTGCTAATTGCATCGAAGTTTCAGTTTTTGTCAGTGGTATTGTTTGGGCAGAAATGCTAGTTCTCTAGAAGAATTATGCTCATAAGAGCTTTTACTAGAAGTACTTTGATCAGAATCAAGTTATGTCAAACGTAGTAAGAAGCGCTTTTGGTTTTGGATAATTGTTTCTTATTTTATTTGGAATTCTGTTACTTTTCAATGTACAGTTCCCAGTTGCTGAATATTATTTATGTTTACTACTCCATTAGTTGAACTGCAAAGTTCATAAATCCAAAAGTAAGCTGAATTTATTTGAAATTCGTAGCTTTTGATGATTATATATCATTGATCATGCTCATCAGTTTCTCTCTTCCTTGAGCTTTATAGTTATTTAAATCTGTCTGCCTTTTGCTACCATTTCTCAGGGTTTTATAGAACATAATTCACCCTTTTGGACCTTGTTTAAAGACAGCTGAGAAACGTTAAAACAAATTTTGGAACTTGGTTCTTGAGAAATTTAAGATTTACTTTGCATCGTTTGAATTACATGAGAAATTCGGGAAGACTTGGAGAGTCTGTTCCCCTGTTCTCGGTATATTAGCAAGTTTCACGGAATTCTTTTAAGTTTCTAAATTGTCAAATGGCAGTCAGTGATGGTACAAAATTTGCTTCATCTGCCATTTGTTACTTTCAGTTGAACCATGTACCTGTGCAAATATTGTAATTTTTTCTGGAGTCTCGGTTGCTTGGGTCTGTTCACTGTGGATACAATCATGTACCAGTACAAAGAATCATACACAACTGAACATAACCACACGTATACAAATTAAAAGTGTTTTATTTTTTAATGTTTTATGACATGATGCTATAAGCAGTTTCAACTTGAAGATGCAATTGAGAAGGAAGATTTCCAGGAAGCTGCAAAACTGAAAATGTCTATTTCAGAAGCTACATCAAACGACACTGTTGTTGAGATCATGTCTCAATTGAAGGTTAGTTGAGCATTTATGCTTTTGTAATTGTGTACTTGCTCACATCAATGTCTGTTTGTTTACCTGGTCTGTTGTATGTTTGCAGAATGCGATTGAGGAAGAGCGTTACCGTGATGCTTCAAGGTTGTGTAGACACACAGGAAGCGGACTGGTAATCTTCCCACGTGTTGCTGGCTTATATATTATCTTCCAATTTCTAACAACATGGCTTCGCAACTCAATTTTATTTGTTGGCTGAAATAGCCAGCTTTTACTCTTTTTTTCTTTTCACGCTTAGTTGAAATACTGAAAGTAGATTTCATTGGAAGAAATTAGATATATCAGGTCATCCTTTGTACATGAATTTTATTGCCAGTCATGGAAGTTTTTGTGGGACTCCAAAGTGTCGACGGGACGAAATTATTACATTTATGATTTATCATATAATACACCTTTGTTGGAGGCAGCTTCTACCATCACCTACATGCTGCTGACTTCCAGTTTTATCCTACGCATGATAAAGCCTTTTTCTTTTCTTTTTTTTTTCTCCAAAAAAGATGAGTTTACCTATGGCTCTTGAAACGATATGTGCCTAGTTTGTTTTTTCCTGGCATCTTTAAGATATTTATGTGAATTTTATTGATAGGCCTTATTAATTAGGCCTGCTTTGTGGTAAATTTTCGCTGTGTCCTTTAAATGGTTCTCTCTGTATCTGCAGGTAGGTTGGTGGGTTGGGTACCCAAAAGATTTAGATGATCCTTTTGGAAGGCTAATACGAATAACTCCTGGTGTGGGCAGATTTATTGGGAGGAGTTACAGTCCAAGGTAAGATCTTTTGGGTTTTGATTTATTTTTCATCTACTGGAGAAAACTACTGATTTGTTATTTGTTGCAGACAGTTGGTTGAAGCATCACCGGGAAGTCCCCTATTTGAAATTTTTGTGGTAAAAAATGCTGATGGGACATACATTATGCAGGTAAATACAGATCTTTCAAACAAACTATCTTTCACCTGTCTAATGCAGTTTGTCCTCCCTCTATGCAGTTTGTCCTCCCTCTCTGGTCTTCTGATATCATATCTGTTGCAGGTAGTGTACTTACACCAACCCAAAGGCAGTTCAACAAACTCCGCTGTTGCACCTTCCAAACCTGAAAAAGGCTCATCCACTTCCGAACTTGAGAGTGCAACCATAGTAGATGTACAGAAAAATGAAGGCAAGGCAGAGAGCAGCGAGTTCAAGGGCATTAATATTGAGGGAGCAGCTGAGGAGGGGATAAAAGGTGTGTTAAATTTTCTTAAGACAAAAATTCCAGGACTGAAAGTTAAAGTCATGGATGTTGATATTGCTAAGGAAGTGAAAGAGGATGACAATTCTGTGAACCAATTGATGCAAGAAAATAGTGACTCGTCAGATTCTGATGAGAATTCTGAAGACGAAGTGAATAATTTGGATGAAATTCAGTCTGACGAGGTCACTCTAGGAGAAGGTATTGATACCATAGAAGATGAAAAGGATTTGGATATGAAACTTTTTATTGGTGGGGTTGTACATAATAATGAGGATGTTCCTACCAAGGATGAGTATGTGCGTTGGCCTGCTGAAATCAAAGATGTGGAGAAAGATTCTTTTGTGTTGCATATTCCAGGGAGAAGCCTAGATCACAACACGGGAGAAAGTAAGGCATCTAAGTTCAAGGTGGCAGCTCTAGCACCTAAAAGTGCCCCTGAGCTCATGCCTTCTGAGGTTGCCAAGGCATTTTTTAATTCTGACAAGCTTTCTTCAAAGGTCAGTTGAACTTCTACACCATCAGGAAAATATGATATGGAGATTGCACATACCAAAAAACCTACTCTTCCAGTTGGTAAAAAGTGACTGGGTTCATGAACAGAATCATTTGAGTTGGATACTTTTGTTGTACATGGTAGACTCATGGCAAACAAGGGTTTAGAATTTGGATTTTCCGAAGACTACCCTTGCTTTATGTCTTCCTTTTCCCGTTTTCTATCATTTTTGGATTTAGTATTTCTAGGAAGTTTGCGTCATGTCCATAGTTTGTCTCAGCTATAAATTTCGAGGGCAAAATGAAAGTTTCAGGTTTGTTTTTAAATTCGCATAACTGGTGGAAGGTTTTGCAGTTTTAGATCTATATTTTAGAAGAGACTGATACTAGATAGTTAACATTAAAAAATTTCCCTAAATTCTCATTTCTTCTGGGGCACAATATTAAGTTTTTGTTGACAGTGGTGTGAATCACTCATAGTGCGTAACTTTCCTTTAAATTATAAACAGATGACACGGAATATGCGTGAAGTAGTCAAGTTTGCCGTTAATCAAGCTCAGAAGCGGAATAGATTATCTGAGTATACAAAGCTTAGTCGCCTCAACACCTTTAGAGGAGATTTGGATCCATTTGAAGGTCAGTTTTCTTATCCTCCACATTTTACTTTTTTTACTTAAAAGGACAATCTTCTGAGGAGTTCTTCTGCTTGAAGTACAGGTCTGTATGTTGGTGCATTTGGCCCTTACGGCAAGGAGGTAGTGCAACTCAGGCGTAAGTACGGGCACTGGAATAGCTCAGAAGGCAAAGAATCTGTAGATATGGAGTTCTTCGAATATGTTGAGGCAGTTAAACTAACTGGGGACCTGAATGTTCCTGCTGGCCAGGTTTATAGCTTTCTAAATTTTGTGATACCATGCTACTTGCTCTGTGACACCACATGTTCACTGTATGTAACATATCTTGTACTAAACTCTCTGATTTTTTTCATATCCAGGTGACATTTCGTGCTAAAATTGGGAAAGGGAACCGCCAATCTAACCATGGATTGTATCCAGATGAATTAGGAGTGGTAATGATACTTTGCACTGTGTCTGCATATGTGCATGTGTTTGGTGTGTGTGATATTTTTCTTTTATACAGTTCTAAGACCAAAAACTCAAGGAGGTTTGTTTTTCTCAGTACCATGGCAACTAGTAGATCAAGTTGTGCCTAAAAGTTTTAGAAAACCCTGTCTGCTCTTTTCTGCATAGAACAGCTAGAAATTTTTTGCTTTTGTTAGTTGAAAATCTCCTCTGGCGTGTACAATTGTTGATACCATTTCTCTTATTAGGGGCATTTCTAAAGTACCATATACATACTATAGGATCATGAGCCCTGTGCTGGTGCCTCATGTTTCGTGAAGTAACACGTTGATTTCTCCTGATACCATTTCAAACCACACAAGGAACCGTGTGAAGAAAAAGTTCCATATACCCTATTTTGGCATTATAATAAATTACGGATTGAACTAAAGAACGTCTTTTAGGCTGCAACAAAATGAAACTCTGGATGGATGTATGCTGCCGACTAAGTGTTCATTTATCCAGGTTGCAAGTTACAAAGGACAAGGGAGAATAGCAGAATTTGGGTTCCGGAATCCACAGTGGGTTGAAGGAGAACTTCTCCAACTCAGTAACAAGGTGAATAAACCAGTTCAGTATGCCTACTAGCTTTTCTTCCTTATACATTCGGATTAACCAAAACTCTCAAAGAACCGGCCTCGTATTTCTTTTCTCTCATTTCCCTTCTTTTGCTTGATGTTTGTAACTTGGTGTGCAGGGCATTGGACCATATGTCAAAAGTGCAGATCTTGGTTTTCTTTACATCGTCCCCGAGCAAAGTTTCCTTGTACTGTTCAACCGCCTGAAACTACCAGACTGAACCAATGATTCCCAATCTGTTCGAGTTTTCACCACTTCGATTTGGCAAGCAAATATGTAAGAGAAGAGTTCTTTGAAGTGTATCGTATCTGAGCAAATATATATAGACGGTTGATTCCCAATCTGTTCGAGTTTTACCCCGTTGTAACTCCATGAGCTGTATATCATTTTTGCTGAACCGAATATATATAAGACTGGTACCGAAACTACAACGAGGCTCCGAATCATGAGCATTTCCGGACACTGCTCGGCTTCCTCTGCATCGACTGTTAATATGTTCTTCTCTACAGACGGTTTGTTATCATGACTAGTTGATGAAATAGTTAATGGAAACTCATCAATCATCAGAGTAGCAAATCTTAAGAAATCAGTATACCATGAAAAGTTGATTGCGAAATATCCTGTGGCTTGAAAACAAAGGCATTGGTGCTTTCTTTTTGGTTAATTTAATCATCAAAAACCATTGTAATTGGTCGTTTTTCGTAAATACTTTCTTCAAAATAGTGTAAAGGCGTAACTATCAATCGTGATCTTTCTTGATGATTTGATTGACAAGTTATTAACATAGGACGTTGGGCTGTCTGACAACGGGAGGATATCATCAAGAAGGCAGATTCTTTTACTACTGTTTGTGTGGTCACGGTTAAACCACGTTAACATTTTATATTACTATTTATTTTTGTCTTATTATCTTTATAAAAAATTAATATAAAATGTTGATGTGGCTTAACCGTGATCACACAAAACAGGAGGACACAGGAGGGCAAGGAAAGTGGGAGGGTAGAGAATCTGCCTCCTATTATCAACTATTTATCGTACAAGTGTGTTTTATTCTTGTGAATGGTATTCACAGGAGGAGGAGGAATGTATTTACACGAAGGAAGAGGGGAAAGTTGGGGAAGGAATTTATGCCTTTTAGCACACTAGTAAATTAAAGAAAACTTTATATAAAGCTTTTCCACTTAAAAGCTTGCCTGTGTTGTAAAATTGACGAGCTGTGCAATGGAATAAATGAAATAAGACATAAAATTTACGAGGTTCCTCTACAATAAGTGTGATCGGAGTACGTGCAGCAGTGGTGCTTTCATTATAATTTGGAATAATATGAGTACAAAGATAACTCTATCTTCCTCTCTTTTCTCTCTTCCTCTTCCTCTTCCTCTCTTTTTTCTCTTCCTCTTCCGTGAGTCTCTCTGTAATGATCTCTCTTTTGTGCATAAGGTGTCTTGTATTTATATAGGAAGTAAGAGCACTGAAAGTTGTTGTAGAGCTCGCTCCCGCTGATAAGATTCCCATTTGTCCTCTTTGCTCTAAAGTGATTGGTACAGTCATCCATCAAATTATTTAGCTTGGATTTTCTACGAATTTATTTGTTTTTCTTGTTTTACCATACAAGGCTTCCTCTTGAGGCTCTTGGCTTTTTCTTTTTCTTCTATCGCTCTTACCACGAAATGTTTAATGGATATCGTTATATTACTTACTAAATGTTTGAGCAGATAATAAACTGGTTTGATAATACATTGGTATTTTTGTTAATATAAGTTAAGGGATCGAGACCCCACTTAAATTTTACTATTCATATGCCACTTAGTACTACGTTATGGTGGTATTCCTCTTCACTGGTAAGTTAGAGGTTTTAGGTTCAATTATCGCCAAAGAGGAATTTGAACCACGTTATTGAGTCAATTGTGAGACTTAACTCACTTCTCAATCCACATAATATAGATAATATCGTTTAAAAAAAATTAAGGAATCCAAAATTTAGTTTAGAGAAACATGCATACCGTGTTGTTCAACTGACTTAATGTGATGATTAACTCAGTCATGTGCTAACTTTACCTTCCGCCATGTCATTCGCCGGTGTAAAAGAGGCAGGTAACGACGTCGTATGAATGAATCAACTTGTCATCCCTCACTCAACTTTAGTAAGTAGTAAGCGGGAAACAACCTTTCCACGTGGCTCACTTCCCCACAGCGCGAAAGCATCAACAAATTAAAGACTCCGGAGTCCCCCCCCATCACTTTTCTTCTACCTTTCTCAGTTCCCAAACACTCTTTTTCCCACTGCATCAAACTCCTGAGAAAATTTTATACGCGCCCAAATGGAATCCCAACCCCAATCCCAAAATCCCAACCATCACCAGAAATCCAATCCCAACATGAAGAAGTCTTGGTCTTTGAAATCCGACGACTCGGCCCAGGCCGATTCTCCCCTCCGATTCCACTCTCCGATCCGATCCGACGCCTTCGACCCGCCCGACACTCCGCCGTACGAGTCCGTCGAGAATACGCCGGAAAATCCGGTCGACAACTCCAAGGCGATCACGGTCGTCGACAAGTTCACCAAGTACTCGCCGCTCCGGCCTCAGAAGCCGCCGGAGAACGCCAAGGCGCCGTCGCCGGTGGTGGTGTACAACCGGGCGGTGAGGGAGGAAGTGGCGCCGTCCGTGTCGAAGGTTGGGCCGACCGGCGTAGTCAACGGTGTTGGAGGCGGGGAGGAGGGCGGAGTCACCGGTGTTGGCGGTGGGAGATCCAGGGGGCTGACGAATTCGATTCTGAGACGGTCGAAGAGGGGGGAGATGGTGAAGACGGCGGCGCTAGGGTTTAGAGTGAGCGAGTTGGTGCTGTGCCTGGTTTCGTTCGCGGTTATGGCGGCGGATAAGACTCAGGGCTGGAGCGGCGACTCCTTCGATCGCTACAAGGAATACAGGTTCCTCCTCCGCCTGACTTTCAAATTAATTTCCTTTTTCAGAAAATTATTAATGATTAGCTGATTAAGTCAAATTAGTGTTCTAATTTTAATTCAAACTGTAAAAGATATTTTTTAGTCAAAATGGTCCTCAGATTGTTGTAATCAATAGAAGTAATCATTGAAATTATTTCGTGTCACTCACTTTTGTCTTTATGTTAAATTGAAAAAACAAAAATACTCTTAATTTAACAAAAAAATTTCACAGAAAGACCAAAATGATTCAAACAACGCCATAAACCATTTTGGCTAAAAAGCCTTGTTAAAATTTAAATTTCAACCAATTTTCATGCTTTGCTCTGTTATTATTTTGATGATTTGTTGAAACAGTTTTCACTGTGAATTTGGTTCTTGAATTTTTGTTTACTTTTGGAGATAATGTTATGATGAATTGAGGATTATGTGCTAAACTTTGCAGGTATTGCTTATCTGTGAATGTAATTGGATTTGCATATGCTGCCTTTCAAGCCTACAATCTATCCTACCATATGGTCACCGGGAAGTACGTGATCCGCCACCATTTTCGTCGCCACTTTGATTTCTTCATGGATCAGGCAAGTTACTCAGTCAGCCCGTCTGTCTTCATCGCTGTTTAACATTTCTATTGCTAAATGTATTATCTTATATGTTAGTGGAGTAGGGTAACTTTTGTTTAGGGAAAATTGTTGCTTGTATAGTTCTTGTTCGGAAGGTAACGAGCATCGGTTAGTGACTCGAAAACTTAGCTAAGTTTGTTGCGACCTAACGCCTGTTATTTGTTCCCGAAATAGGCCTCTGCGTTATTATTATGCTTCTGGCCGAAGCGATGCCATTTTAAGATTTAGGGTGTACTGCCTCAGCTCGAGGGAAGCTAAAGATTTATGTACTGATAAGCAGTGCGTTGTGCTTTTGTGGTGTTGGTTCAATTTGCAGGTACTGGCATACCTTCTCATTTCAGCATCATCGTCTGCAGCCACCCGGGTTGACGACTGGCAATCAAATTGGGGGAAGGATGAGTTCACGGAGATGGCCACTGCTTCGGTCAGCATGGCCTTCCTGGCTTTTGTTGCCTTTGCGCTTAGCTCCCTCGTATCTGGTTACAACCTCTGTACCTATGATTCTGCATGATACATATCCTACCTACACGGTAGGAAGTCGGCACTAATGCCAAGCCTACACGTCCTCCTCAACAGCCGCCTTGCTCTCACTAGGCCCTGAGGAGGCGCAAATCGAAGTGTGAGTGGATCATAATCATTTATAACCGACGGCCCATAGACTCAAATTTTCGTTTTTTCAATGTTGTTTGTAAAGCTTCAAACAACGTGTTCCCCACATGGCAATTTGTGTGTATAATTATAAACTTAATAAAAATAAAGGAAAATTAATTAAAATTGTTTGAAAATTTTGAGTTTTAACAATAAGGACAAAATAAAGGGTAAAGTGAATAGTACCATGATTGAATTTTTAGTGTAAAAATGTGATTTTTCGTTAAAATGATCAGTTCGGGAACTTTTCGTTAAAGTTTTCTAAAAATAACAGTGAAATCTTGAGTTGTTAATATGGAAGCATTTCTTTCCATTTTGTGCCTTAGGGGAGTTAGCAAATTCTAAGATTTAATTCTACCTCTCTCATTTGTTGGGTAGACATAGGCACAATGTGGTGCAAGAACAATATCTCAAGCCAACAACGCACGACTATGCGTATTAACTTGTCCATGAAATAATGCTTGATTCGGCCATATGAGAATTTCTCGTTGTATGGAACTTCTTCTCCTTGGTGAGATTACAAGCTCCTTCACTAAAGGAAAACTTTCCTTCCATAGCTACAATTTCCTTATATGCTTATACATTAAATTTTCATATGTTGTAAATATGGTGGATGTCCACGTTGGCCACTAATCCACTAAGCTACAAGTGAGAATAAAGGTTGTCTTTCGCTGTCTGCCAAAGCTTACTCCCTATGACTCATGTTTTCTATATAAATGCAACACACACCAAACATAGGGGTGTGACTCATGGTAGAGAGAGAGAGAGGAAAGGAGAGGAAATGAGAGAAAAGAAAGGAGATAATAGAGAGAGTTATCTTTGTACTCATATTATTTCAAATTATAATGAAAGCACCACTGTTGCCCCGAGGACGTACTCCAGTCACACTGACTGTAGAGGAACCTCGTAAATTTTGTGTCTTGTTTCTTTTATTCCATTGCACACACTGTCGATTTTACAACATCATAGTAATTATCATGCTTTATTACGTGAAAAAGTTAAAATCATACAAAATATACTAAAACAACTCATTAAAAACATAACGAAATCTTTTTGCACATGTCAAATTTTAACTGAGACAAGAAAGGATAACTCTTTCCCTCAGGGAAGAGTCCAAGCTTAGCTACTATCACCTGCGCATGGGGTTAAAACGCATGGAATACGCATAACCGGGGCCAATAAAGCAATCGTTCAGA
Source organism: Malus sylvestris (assembly GCF_916048215.2). NCBI lineage: Eukaryota > Viridiplantae > Streptophyta > Magnoliopsida > Rosales > Rosaceae > Malus > Malus sylvestris. The sequence goes on along the minus strand of NC_062273.1, from coordinate 25,327,903 downwards.
TTTGCAATGGGATAAGCCTCACAATGGGTTAGCAATAATGTGGTTCAAATTCATCTTTGGCGAGAATCGAACATAAAACCTCACTTACATATTAAGATGAACCATTAGACCATAATACTACATGGCACAAGTATTTTATGTTTGGTGTTTATCACAAATGGTCCCTGAAATTGACCCTCATCATTAGGATGGTCCTTAAAATTAAAAATCAATCAATGTAATCTCTAAATATAGGTGTCGCAAATCAATGTGGTACTTCCGTCACAATTCTGTTAAAAATTCCGTTAAATGCTGATGTAGCACATAAATGGGTCCCACAAGATTTATGGATTTTTATTACAAATGGTCTTTGAAATTGACCCACACCATTAAGATGGTCCCTGAAATTGACCCACACCATCAATATGGTCCCTGAAATTGAAAATTAATCAATGTAGTCCTTGAAAATAGGTGTCGCAAATTAATATGATCTTTCTGACACTATTCTGTAAAAAAATTTGTTATGTGCTCATGTGGATTTAAAAATTAATTAAAAAAATTATCTAAATACCTTTTTGCACAATGGAATTATTTTTTTCTTATAGTATCCGAAGAGATATCTCTTCTATAAATTCTTAAAGACACAAGGCTTAACTAAGGCCTAAGAGGGGGTGTGGAAATATTTTTCAACCAATAATAGATGCACCTCGATTATAACCTCATTATCTCAAGACAGACATCGTCGTTCTTTGCATCACCAGACCACCAGGGAAGCACCAAATAAGCTCTCTAATATTAAGGTTGTTGATCACATAAATGTTAACGGTGATGTCCCAGAAGTCGTTGCCAATGGGCCAAGCCGTCACCAATGGTGATCTCGATCCAAGTTCAAAGCGGTGAAGGATGTCGAAGTGTGTAAAGATGGGTGTATTGATTTTTTTAGAGAATAGAGAGCGAACGAGGTAGAGAAATGTGGACTGAGATCAGAGGTGATTGCATGCTTGGGTTTTTGGGTTGACATTTTTTATATTAAATATTAAATTATTAAGCCTATTTGTATTTTTTTAAAAACTTAATTAGACTTGTGTGACCCATTTATGTATCACGTCAACACATAACAGAATTTTTGATAAAATTGTGACGGAATGACTACATTGATTTGAGACACTTACTTGTGGGACTACATTGATCAATTTTCAATTTTAGAGACCATATTGATGTTGCGGGTCAATTTCAGGGACCATTTTGATGTCGTGGGTCAATTTCAAAAACCATTTGTGAGAAGAAAAAAAAAGAACTTATGGGGGGTCCATTTATGTGCCACATCAGCACTTAACAGAATTGTAACAAAAGGACCACATTGATTTGCAACACATATTTTCAGGGACTACATTGATTGATTTTCAATTCCATGGACCATCTTAATGGTAAGAGTAAATTTTAGAGATCATTTGTGATAAAAACCCTTTTATGTTTAACTTCTAAAATAATAGTCCACATCTTACTCTTCTTGCCAGCGCCGGGCAGACATAGGTACAGTGGGCCTGAAATAAGCAAAAGAGTTAGCACCAAGTAATTGTGCTTTCAAAAACTTGAGAAATCAAAACTGAGCCCATTAACGGCCCATTATCTGATTAAGAATGAGAATTATAAATTGGGTAAGAAAAATCCAAACTTTTTTCTCTTTTATTTTGATTTCATTGTCCAAAATATATATTCTTTTTTAATTTTAAATTTGTTGGTGCACCACCTATTACTATAAAAATGGTGGGATTTGTATGTTAAAAAGTTCGTAACTTAAAATTTTCTGCCACTTACATAAAAACACGTGGTGTACCATCCGTATTTCCGTCACAATGAAAAATTTCTCATAAGCTATGTCATTGTCATCTGCCATCTATGCCTTGATTGATGCTCCAGTGGAATTGATAAATAATAATATTATGATGACATAATTTATAAAGTTGTAACGCAAACTTGAAGCATGTTAGGTTTTGTTATCAACAATGGTGAAGTCTCAGCATCAAACTATTTACAAGAAAACATAACAACACTTGTAGTAGGCGTCGATTTAGACACATCATGTCTTATATCCAAACAACCATCATAAACGTTTCATGCAATTGTTCCTTACCTTGCTAGGGTTGCTCTCTCCTCTCTTGTTAAGTACTATGACCCAAAAACCCTAATCATGTTATGCATTGGAGGAGTCTGAAACTTACCACTATGTGTACGAGTCATGATTATGGAGAAAACCCTAATCATGTTATTCAATGGCAGAATCAGAAACTCGCCACTAAGTATACGTATAGGGTCATAATTATATTTATATATGGAGGAGATAAATATTAATTAGTAATTTTTTTCTTAACATTGGGGTTAGTTAACTTAGTTTGTCAAGATTGTGTGGTCAAATTAGCAAACTAGTGGAAAAAAAAAATAAACAAGGTGTTAGGGTTAGGTGACTTCCTCACCTTCATTGTGTGGCCAAATTAACTCTATGCTTTAATAGTACAAATAATGAAAGGGATATGTTATTCTTTTCTATAATTCTACGAATAATATTCGTAGCTCATACCAGATTAATTTTATATGAAGCAGTGGGATTATTGGATGAACCGTTAATCATTATATATTGCTAATTTAGTTGATAATCTGATAACATAATATACCAATTAATCGCTTGTAAGAGTGTCATTAACTAGTAAGCTTGATCATACATGGAATATCAAGCGAGCAGAAGTTCACGTGGTATCTTCCATCAGCCATGTTCATGCAATGTACAAAATAGAGCTAGATAACAAACATTCCCCATCAGTCCCGTCTTTTTCTAATGGAAAATAGTGAAAAGACTAAATTTTTAGACCATGCAACATAGTAGACGATTGGACTTATTTTTTTAATAATTTAAAGAAGAAATCCAACTATCAATCACTGCTTTCAAACTAAGCAGCCAACCATCCTCTATTTATAGTCTTCCTCCCTTCACATTCGCTTGTCCTCTATCGTAATAGTGTAATACACCCATCACTACCGTCCATGCACGCACAAACAAATCTCAACCGTCCGATACATAAAAATCCACGAACAAATCCAAATCCCATGCAAACCCTAGCTATATAATATCGTCGTATATTATATTATCATTGCCGAAACAATTATGTCCATGGTCCATATACAAGACTCACTCGAAAAAGCAACATGCCTATCCTTTACTTTACACCTCCTAAACTTTGTCATTTACGATAATTAGTATTCTAATTAATCATGGTTAAAGTAATGTAATATCATTAGCCAACAACAATAACTTGTACGGGCAAGGGACATATTCTGTACCATAAGTTTTGGCTAGATTGTCGAATCTTGATGAGCTGGTACTACACAACATGGACACGTGGTATTTTCATCAATGTTTCCAAGGTACACTTGCATGTGCACCACCCTAATTTTGTGCTTCTTCGTTTTGGTAATTGCAGCCTCCCCATGATGTTAACAATAATAATAGGTAATCATTTTCACGTTCTCGTCTTCTCTTTTGTACTCATCTTGTTTTCGTTTAACGATTCTCTTTTCACTTATTTAATTAAGGATTGATAAAAATAAAAGATTGTAAACGGAGAAACTAGGATAATAATGATTTTCACACTTTAAATTTATCATTTTACATTTCTTCTCTCGTTTTTTGTGTTTTTGTTTATTGATACTTCTTTAACTTATTTAAATCAACAACAAAGCAAGAAAAGAGACATGCAAAGAAGGGATAGGTAGTGATTTTCACACTCTTAAATGTATCGATCATTTAGCATTTTTCTTTTATTTTTCGTCGCTTAATTTTTCTTTGTATTTAATCCCAAAATTATAAATAAGACAAGTATTGTAGAAAGACGAAATGAAACAAAAGATCATTCCGCAATAAAACGCGAGCAGTGGGAAAGTTACTACTCTGATAATAATAATGCAAGCTTTTGGCCTTTTATAAGATTAAAAATCCCCCAAAGATTCTTTGCAGGAAATAAATTAAAGAAAAGGTTATCTGTTCATTTGTGATGCTAATATACTATTAATATATAGTAATCAGTTTGGAATATTGACCCATTGACAATGAGTTGACACCTAAAATACTCAAATTGCAGTTGAAAATAATATACAGATTGAAAATGCTTGGTTTTGTGATTCCTTGCCCGCTAAAACTAAATCACAAGATTCCAACTCCTGATTAAGAAATTAACCAAGCTAATTAACAATATCTTAAGAGATACTGATGAACGTTAATCATCTGGTACAGCATGCCAACCTACCAAATAATGCAAAATCGATCTTCAATAGTGGGCAGATCTTTTTTTTTTGTTTTGTTGAGAAAATGGTTGATATATCTTGATGATAAGGTTCAAGCCACAAAATAATACCTCATGCAGCATCTAAACTGCCTTGCTAGATCAATTTGTACACGCCATTTGACCAAATCTATAAATCGTCGATTGAAGTTGAAGTGCAACAACATCACAAATATCAAATTGTGTGCAGGGCAAAGATTTTATAAAAGATTGAGGCATCAAATACGTTTGTGTATAACGTTAAAATTAGTCAATCACGTTCAAGTGGGAGATCCAACCAAGCTTAAGTGATAGCTTTTGGTCGTCATTGTTATATGTCCACATGCAGCAACGACTAAGATTCAACCACTAACTTATAGACAGTTGTTTCAAACTCAACTTTAAAGCTTTAATTGATAAGGTATTGCTGCGATATGAATTGACATACATCAACGGCTGATATTCAACTGCTAAGATATAACAACGATTGATCCAAACACAATTCTAAATTTTTAACTGATAAGCCGACACATACATCAACGACTGAGATTCGACCGCTTGCGCGTGAACAACCAACTCGATGCACATCACAATGAAGCATTAATGATGTTTTAGACCTGTTTAGATTGGTAATGGATCCAGCAGGTAAATCAGGACCCAGCCAAGTTGTAGTAGTAAGGAAGGCGGAGTCCCTCAACATTTAAATGGTTTGCATGCTTTGTAAACCTTGTACCTTTTGGGTGCATTTTGAGCTGTACCTCTTGTCTGTGCCAACCTAGACAGACTTAGTTGGCAAAGTCACACTCAGAGTGAAACATACGCGCTCCAAGAGCGGATCGGTTTTCTTTCTTGTTTTTTTTCTCATTTTTACTGTTTATTTAAAACAAAAAATGTATTAAATAAAACAAAATCTCCATCGATAATGAGAGATTTTTTACTTGTGGACCTGAAACGGTATTTCACATGTTATAATATTTTCGAAGAAAATGATATATTTTTTCGTATCTTTCTACTTATTTTATAATACATTGAGCACTAGCTTAGATACGATTAATGTTCTAAAAAATGTTAGGCGCTAGTTTGATGGGCTAAGGCCTAATGCTTAGGTGGCTTGATCCTAGCGCCTAGGCGGCTAGGTGGGGCTTAGGCAGACTAAGCGGATTTAAATAAACTTCTTATATATCATATAAATAAATGCATGTTTATACTTAAAAAAGAGAAAATGAAGACAAATATGATAGAAGACAATAGAAGTTGGAGGAGTGTTTTTATTTAGTTTGTCTTAATTGTTTATGGGGGTCAAATACAATATACAAACATATATACTTGAGGTTTTTAAGTTGTTGGGGTCAAAGACAACCAATAACCCTATGTTGACTCCGTCACTGGCTAGGCAGGAGCCTGTACAATCTAGGTGGGTTTCTAAGCATGTTTAGACATACTTTCTTAATTTTTAAACGTTTAAAAATTAATTGAGATGGTAGCTAGCCGTCTAGCGTTTAAATGGAACCTAAACAATGCTAACCAGAAATTAACCGTGGATACGACACTTGGGAAAAATTATCATCAATAATGGTTTGAGGGAAAATAAGAATAATGGCTTGAAGGAAAATTAACAAATAAAATTAAAAAATAAAAGGGAATCAGAGAGGAGAGAGAGGGGGAGGAGAGAGAGACCGTATACGGAAGAGGACCATACGGCTTCTCCGACACACCCACGGATCCATCTGTGTGAGCTTGGGGCCCACTTGCTTTTCAGCCATAACATTTAGTCCTCTGCCTACTTCGGTTTCAGTTACAAGTTTGTAACGTACGCCCTACTTGGTGAAATGACACATATACCCTCCTGTGAAATTTGGAGGGACTAAAATAGCCTTGGTGTTGGCGCTTTTACTGTTTTAAACATGGTTGTTAAAAGATAAAGCTCACTTTATTTTAAATTTTGAATGACATAGTTTTTACTATAAAGTAGTAAGACCATCTCCAATCGAATGAGGGTTAGAGGGTTCTTTTTAGTCTTCTGGTCCTCCAAGAAATTAATACTTTAATGAACAGTATATAGTCATATTTCTTACCGTCTCCAACCGAAGGCCAGGCCAAGCATAGCTCTGTTACAAAAAACCATCTCCAACCGAGGGCCAAAAGGCCATAGGGCCCACGAGCCATTTGGCCTGACCCTCGATTGGAGACGGTTTTCGGACTATTTTTGACCCTTTGAACCATTCAGTTGGAGATGATCTAACTAATTCTTGACTAAATCTTTGAATAGGAAAGTCAACAATGTTTTTTATTCTCATTTTATTAGACTTTAATATTGAAAAAAGTTCTAAATTTGTGAGTAATTCTATTGCTGTATAACTAACGCTTTTAAATTCAATCAAATTGAATTCCAGTACTAATCTTTATGGTCAATAAACAATTTGAAGTTGATTGAAGGACAAACTTTAAGAGTAAAATGCTTAGCATGTGTGTTGCCCACAAATCAAATTATTTGTCGAAGAAAAACTACTAACCTCTTCTTTTCAATCTTTGCATCTTTAGTAGATGATGACTACAATAGAGGTCGGATATAAAGTAATTTTTTTTATTTTTCAACTCATTAGTAATGTTTTTCTTCGTAACATCGAGGTTGTTTGAAAAAGAAAAAAAACTAACATATCTTTTTTATCACAAATGATTAGGTCGTCGACTAATTAACACTCTTGGTGCCTAGTATTGCTGTAAGCAAAGGGGCATGTGGTGGCATGTTGGCTTTGGGATACAAAGGGTAAAAAGGGAAAATCAGATACAAGGATTCTTGTCTCCTCAGAAGTGGATCTTCGCACGTTAATGAAATGGAGTTTGTAGTGAGGAGGAGCTGTGAATTTTATGGAGAGAGATGACGAGAGAATTACAGCCAGCCACCTCCCCTCCCCATTGCATATGCTTTCACTGCACCACCAACTACAACGTCCCAATTCATCTCTCAACCGATCTCTCTCTCTCTCTCTCTTTCCTGTTTTTGTTTTCTAGCTTCACACTATTACAAGCTCTCAACTTTTTTCCCCTACTTTCTCTTTTAACTACTGCATCCTTGACCACCTGAGCGCTTTCCCTCAACTTCTCAAAACCCATGTGTGCTTTTGGACTTGGAAGCTCAAAAACCATATTTTGGGAGCTTCTTTTGCTCTTTTAAATGGTGGGTTTTTGTCTAAATATGTAGAGATTCAAGACTTCTGACCAAACTCTCCACCTTTTGCCCAGAAACATGCTTATTGGCCTGAAACTTATCAATTTTTTTTCCCAGCTTCTGCTTAATCTGAACCCACCTGTCTTTAAATGCACAAAGATTGATTAGATGATTTCGAAATGTAGGTGTTTGAAAAACAACACTTTAATCTTTCTGGGTCGTCTCCAAATCCAAGTTTCTCTGCAAGTTTGGAGGCTTTCTGCTAGTTGAGGAGTGCAAATACCAAAAGGGGTTCTGAGATTTTTCTGATTCTTTTGATGAGTTTTGGTGCCGACCCATGAAGAATTTCCACTGGTTTAAGCAGATTTCCAGCAATGGCAAGCCTGAGAGGAGTCTCTCGCTGGGTGAGTACAATCGTGCAGTCTCATGGTCCAAGTACTTGGTGTCGTCAGGGGCCGAGATTAAAGGGGAAGGAGAGGAGGAGTGGAGTGCGGACATGTCACAGTTGTACATTGGGTGTAAATTTGCTTCCGGAAGGCATAGCAGGATTTACAGAGGGGTTTATAATGAGAGGGATGTGGCGATTAAGCTGATAAGCCAGCCTGAGGAGGATGAAGGGTTGGCTGTTTTGCTTGAGAAGCAGTTCACTTCTGAGGTTGCTTTGCTTTTTCGATTGCACCATCCTAATATCATCACTGTAAATCTCTCTCTCTCTCCTCTTCGTTAGGTTTATGGTGGTGTTGTTTGCCTTTTCAGATCTTTTGGAAATGCAGTTTTTGTTTTTCTTCTTTTTCAAGTTTTCTTCCTGCTAACTTTTGTGATCTTTTGGTCTGTATAAAAACGCAAGATCCCTTTTAACCTTGTGCATTTTAAGACTTTACTCTAAGAAATCACTCGGAAAAAAGGAACCGCATTAATTCGGCATAAAATGTTAGAAGAAATCTGTTCCAGTTACCTCAATTGGTCATTGATTTATCAGTCCTTACCTTAGAATTCTCCATCTTTTCAATTTTGTATCCGACCTTAATCTTTGTTGGTATTGCGTATATGCCGAAAATTGGAATCGGTTCTTCTAAGAATTTGTTGTTCTTCTAGTAACATTTAATGCTGGAACAGTAGCTCGTTCTTTACGTTTTTTGACCTTCATGTACCAATTTTTGTTGTGCAGTTTGTTGCAGCTTGTAAGAAACCTCCTGTGTTCTGCATTATCACCGAGTATTTAGCTGGGGGATCGTTAAGGAAGTATCTTCATCAGCAGGAGCCACATTCTGTTCCGCTTAGCCTAGTTATAAAATTAGCCCTCAACATTGCACGCGGGATGCAATATCTCCATTCTCAAAGTATACTTCATAGGGATCTCAAGTCAGAAAATTTATTGCTAGGGGAAGATATGTCTGTAAAGGTTGCAGATTTTGGTATTTCATGCCTAGAATCACAGTGCGGCAGCGCTAAGGGATTCACAGGTACTTACCGCTGGATGGCACCCGAAATGATCAAAGAGAAACACCATACAAAGAAAGTCGATGTTTACAGTTTTGGAATAGTTCTGTGGGAGCTTTTAACGGCATTGACACCATTTGACAACATGACTCCTGAACAGGCTGCGTTTGCAGTATCGCAGAAGGTATTTTTCTCATTGTACCCCGTAATATTACTTACCCTGGTCTGCGGTTAATGATTTGTATCAATAGATTCAATACCTATTAGTTATAATTAAGTGTTGATACGGTGAAACCTATTATTGAAAGAGGGGATATTATTGTGGCAAGCATTAGTCTACGCGTTTAAATGTGGCCAAGATATCCATTCTTGAGATATTGAACTCTTTAAGTAACAGGATTAAAAAAAACCCAGTACTACTGAAAATTATTTCTGTCACCCATATGTTTTTGAGTTTTCGAAACTGTTAGAGAATTATGGAAACAGAGAATGACAATGTTCCTTTCTGAATCATTTTTTTCTGCATATTATCTTCCCATTCTTAGCATACTAATATACATTTTAAAGCACACAATATATACATGCCTCGTAAACTGACTGCTCGAATAGCTCTCATGTGCATTGATAATTTTGAGTTTTCTTAGAAATCTCTTCAAGTGTCAGCTCTTCTACTTCACAACATTTGATAAACTTTCTTAAATTCCCATGCAGTAAAAGTAACATGTCATATCAGAAATTACAGTTTATCCGTTATCGTTTTTAGTTTCTATTCTTCTTGATGCATCTGTTACACCTGTATGTTTCTCACATGCATCAGAAGTGGGGTGAGAGACAGTCATTTATATGCTTGTCATTGTATTATCCAGATCATGTGGGGACCTGCTGTATTTGGCCATCCTTATTTATGCAGGAAAATCTCCTAAAATCGGAGAAATATATTAAATCCTACATCTTTTTCGTTGTTGATAAGATATATTAAAGCACTGGTGATCATGCACTAATACAGGTAGACATCTAAAGGATGTGGAGAGTTGCATTTAATGTTTGTTTAATTCCTGTCTCATAAAGAATGTAAAACTTCAGCGATTTCCTAATCGCCTTCTACCAAGAAGCAGCATGCTGGCATCTAATGATCTGTTTCAGTTTTTCCGGTTGGCATCTTGCACCTGTTATGATTTTGTGGAATAAATGGGAACTCTGTCTGTTTTCCCACCTCGAATTCTCACTTGCCACCCATGTAAACCGCTTTTGTTGCTATGTTTTGAAACCTTTTAACATAAAGCTGACCTGTTATGGAGATATATGTGTCGATCTCCTTTTAGTTCTGAACTATGGATTTTCAACTTGTTCGTGTCATTGCACTATTCTGAACAACGCCTGGTATGTAATGGCATCATTATGCAAATCAGTTTACTTGGTGGTGCTTATGATTCCCGTAAACATGAAAGTCAAATGTTTTGAGTAAACAAACCCGTGTATGGGTAAAATGTGCTGGAAGTTGTTACAAAAGCCAGAATTTGGCGTGTTCACAGCTACAATTTTTCATTGAAGTTTGGTTGCAGGAACTGAAGATGAGATGAATCTAAGGTATCAAAAGCTGCATTAATGTCCTTATTAGTTGAAACGTTGTTGGGGTGATGTGATTTTTTGTATGAGCACAGTAGACTAAGAATCCTGCGGTGGCTAATACAATGATAAGAGTGTGTTAAGTTTCCTTTGTGGCAAAGTTTATTAAACGTGTTATGTGCTCCTGAATTTTGTGCAGAATGCAAGACCCCCTTTGCCGTCCACATGCCCGGTGCCATTCAGTCGCCTCATTAGCCGATGCTGGTCAAGCCATCCAGATAAGCGACCTCATTTCGATGAGATAGTGCACATTTTGGAAGGTTATGCCGAGTCCCTTGAGCAGGACCCAGATTTCTTCTCATCTTACAAGCCGCCCCCAGATCACGCCCTATTGCGATGCTTTCCAAAATGGAAGGGTCGCCGTAGTTCTGCTTCTTGAAAGATTTAGGGAATCGTTTTCTGGAATCAAAGTATTGAAGTTAAATGTACCATATGCTTTTCTTGTCAAGGTTCCCATCTTCATACAAATTATGATTGTGAACCTTTTTTCCTTTCTGTCTTGTTAACCTTTTGATCCTTTTGTCTTGAATATATTGGAATGAAAAGCACTACTTTTATTGGTGTTTTAACTTCATCTGCATACTTGATATAAGCACTTTCAATAGAAGCACTTTAAATTTGATGTGAAATGCTGAATGTTACATTTTCAATAGAAGCACTTTTCGAACTTCCTCTCCATCACTCCTAGTGCGCATTCCCACTCTCGGGATAGTATTGGCATGAGAGATTTGGATATGAAAACTTATTGTATGAGCTGATTATATATCTTGAGTTGGAGACTTCATTACACTTCACCGTAGTATTTCAGATCAATAATACAATATCATGTGGAAAACATGAAAACACATGATATTCCGTATTGGGGTCTAGCTTAGTCTATGCATGCAAAAATGCTTCCAATTCTTCAATGTCTTCTCTCACTTTAATTTACAATTTCACTTGTAATTAGCTAATGTCTTTTTTTTTTAATTTTTTTTTTTAAACAAATGATAGACCTCTCACTAAAAAGTGAAGAGGAATACCACTAGACTGTAGTACTAAGTAGCAACTAATGTTTTTAAACTAATTCATTTACTTTGTTTTCTCTTAAAGAAAAGCGTAATAAATAGGATAGTTCCATTCACGCACTTATTTTTATTTCTTATATACCCTCAATTCACGGTCGTCGGATTGAATTAATTAAACAAGTTCAATGTCAAAAAATTAATAAAGGTGGAAGGTAAAAATAAGTGTAGAATAACTGCTTGTGAAACACAAAAAAACATAAAAATAAAACTTAACAACCAAAATATAGTATGGTAAACTAGTATTTATAAACTTCTGTGACCTTAAGAAACATGTGACGGTTTGGCCGAGTGGTCTAAGGCGCCAGATTTAGGCTCTGGTCCGAAAGGGCGTGGGTTCAAATCCCACAGCCGTCAGATTTTTTGTTCTCTTTAATTTTTTTTCTTCGTCCTTTTTGAACTATTCATTAGTTTAGTTAACAAATTACAATGGCAAGGTAAGAAATTCAATTTTTTTTCTTTCTATTTTTTATACAAACATATTAGAGGAGGGAATAATGAATATCACAAAATCTTGGGTTCAAGTGTAAACGCTCTGTTAACAAATTGGATCCATTTTTTTGTTAGGTTAGATATTCTATTAGCTAACAATATTCATCTTTTTGCTATTAACTCACAATTTTCATGAAGAAGATCGAGTTGAAGTTAAAACAAACACTCTGTTAACAAATTGGATCCATTTTTTTGTTAGGTTAGACATTCTATTAGCTAACAATATTCATCTTTCTGCTATTAACTCACAATTTTCATGAAGAAGATCAAGTTGAAGCAAGTTAAAACAAATGCATACTATAGACATCGAAATTTCAGTGAAATAAATGTTGATCAATAATTAGAATTTCAACATTCACGTGTCACATAAATTTTACACATAGCATATGACTCAACAAAAAATCGAGAATCATCAGAAAAGTCATCAAACATGACAGGTGTCAACGCTTGGCAGAAATAATTTATTTCATCTGATTATTTAAACCCAAAAATCAAGTTTTGGAATTCTATAAATAGGAAGCCAAGACATTCATTTGGGGGGACGAATGGATAACCAATTCACCTCACACCAAAACCTTGAAGTTTTGAAACTCCAAAGCTCCCAAGCAAATCCCGAAGGATCAAGAAAGCTCTATTCGTTCTTCGTCAACCCAATCTTCAAGATCAAGCCCCAACGACTCTTTGAAGGAACTTCCACCAATTCAAGATCAAGCCCCGACGACCCTTGAAGAAAGCGTTCATCGTTCATCATCCGTTCATCCTAAGATCAAGCCCTAACAGCCCTTTGGATCAACAACATCAACAAATCCACACATTCAACCGTTCTTCAAGATAAAACCCAAAAGCCCTTGAAGATCCATTCATCCACTGTTTATCAAGATCAAGCCCCAAATGCCCTTGAAGATCCATTCAACAACAGTTCTTCAAGATCAAGCCCAAAAACCCTTGAAGATCCGTTCATCAACAATTTTAACGATAAAGACAAAATAAAGGATAAAGTGAATAGTACCATAATTGACTTTTTAGTGTTAAAATGTGGTTTTTCGTTAAAGTAAAGAGTAGCGGGAGCTTTTCGTTAAAATTCCCTTTATATTATAAGAAAACTAATGAAAATGACTTGAAAACTTTGAGTTTTAATAATAAAGACAAAATAAATGGTAAAGTGAATAGTACCAGGATTGACTTTTTAGTATAAAAATGTGATTTTTCTTTAAAATGAACAGTATCGAGTGCTTTTCGTTAAAGTTCCCATATTATTGGTCGTTTGGTCTGAGACTTAGAACCTCCCTACCCCCAGTGGAAGTTGATACTTTGACCCATGAGTGGGATAAATTGTACTTAGTCCCCATGTGGGAGCATTTTTATTATATTCCATCAATCCAACCTAGAGCCTTGTGAAACTTGTTTACCCCAATGATTATTTCAAAAGCTAAGCACCTTCATCAATTCCCATTTGGTCACTTCACGAGATTATTGTAATACTTTTGAATGATTCCAACCAAATGAATCCAATAACTTCAACCAATCCAATTACAATTTTCCCACAATACACTGGTGTATGAGATGCACATATATTTAAATGTATAAATTAAAAATAGTAAAAATACAAACATGTATTTTTAACCGTCAAATACATTGGTGCTCCATTACAACAGTACATTGTAGACTTATCCATCTTTTAGATTCAACTTTGTGGGGACGAAGTTGAAGTTTATCATTATCCACAAGTGAAAATCTAAAGAGAAATACTAAAGAGACTCTTTTAAAGTGAGATTTTTTATAAACATGAAATGACATAAAGTTTATAGAAAGTCACATTCGCATTTTCAAATCGAAATTGTTGACTCTAATATAAAGTGAAGCCTACTTAAAGCTATGGCCTTGCTCAATGCTTACCATATATTTATAGAAAAACTAACGAAAAGTTCAAAAAAACTTTCCTTTTAATGAAAAACCATTTTTAAAGGTATAGTGAATAGTACCAGGAAAATGTATAAATGTGGTTTTTCGTTATAAGTGAACAATACCGGAAGCGTTTTGTTAAAAGTCCCTATATTTATTGCTTCATGTGCTATACTAGTGTTTCATCAATGCACTATTCATGACCATCATGGTCCAAACCAAAGTGTGAATCGTTCAACACATGATCAAGTTAATGTCAAACAATAAGGTGAAACCCACCACCTCCCACACTAGGCAATTTTTCAAGTTTCTATCTAGATGGAGTTACATAAAACTTTATTGTTCACTAACCATTGACACGTTATGTATTAATATACGAGATATGTTAAATCAAATTTTTATATTAGTTTCGAGCTTAACATACACACAAATGAGTCCACATACCATTGGGCATAAAGAAAAATGAACCTAGACAAATTGTCAAACTCTCAATCTGAATTGATTGATGTCTAATACAGAATTTTTTGATACAACAAACATGACATACGACTATTTTAGCGTAATTTGGTGGTACTCATTATTGTATGATGGATATAATTGTGGAATTGCTATTTAGGAGAGTTATAATGGTTCCTCCTATTGTGCCAGCATGTCAATCACCATGATGAATGAGAGATTTTTCAGTATGCCGGAAATACAGTTCGGTAAATTAAGCGTCATAATACAAAATAGTTAATTACTTTAATAAAAATTCAATCGCTTATATTATAACACTTGATATGCCAAACTGTGTTCCCGACACATTGAAATATTCACTTCATAATCAAGTTGAGAAGAAGCAAAGTAATTTCAAGACTAATGACCTTTTATCCATTAAAAAACCTACGTCCCACCCAAAAACTAAAATATAAAGTTAAAATAAAAACAGTCAAAAAATGACAGTAAGAGGAAACAAACCGCTATCAGAGCGCCACGTGGCGATTTCAGGGTTAAACGACAGTAAAAGAAAACAAAACAAATCGGCATTTCGGGGAGTTCCAGCAGGAAGCGCGGGTGCGGAAGAAGTCTCGCCTTCTCTTTCTCCCCTTCGATATTCCAACTCTGCAACTTTCCACCATTTCCCTCAATTAATTTCCATTTTTTTTCTCAAAAAGATTTCATCTTTTGTTTCTTTAGGCATTTCCCCATTTCGCCTCCCACCCTGTCGTCTTCATCCCAACCAACCCCCACCATAAAAAGATAAAATATTTGACATTTTTTCCCTATTACCTCGTATATATGTGTGTGTATGTATAGATTGCATTTTTATTGAGACCCACATAGCTCAATCCATTTGCTGCCCTTTTGACATGGTCGATTGGTTGTTCAGGTATGGATTTTTCCGATTTCTTCTTTCCGCGTATTGTATTTTCAGCTCAATAGACAACCCATTATTTATTTTCCATTTTTTGGTGTTTTTTTTAATTAATTTGAGAGGTTAGCTGCAAAGAACTATATTTTATCGTTGATGGGTTCATGTTAATCAACAATAATATGAAAAGTAGTTGATTTTATTGGTTTTAATCTTTGGCATGTTCCAGTGGTGATATGAGTTTTGTATGTAATATTGCATTTATGTGGGTTGATTGATTCTTCTTTTGTGTTTTAGTCATTTCTCATTGTTTCCTTTGATGGGTAAATCTAAGTTTTTCATTTTTTGTTGTTTTTACTTGTTATTTGGTTTGTTGGGAAACATACAAAGTTCAAAAGTGAATTGCTAAAACGCCGAAACATGAATTTTATGATGTTTTAATGTCTTTTGTGGATGTTGTTTGATATTTGCTCATTAGGTTTATTGAGAAACATACAAAGTTTCAAAAGCAGATTGCTAAAATGGCCGAAATGAATTTTGTGATGTTGCTGATGCATTTTCTTTTTGTCAATATTTTTTCAATATATGGCAACCGTAGGTTTGTGCAGTATGTATGCATTTGGAATTCTGCTAAAATCTTCTGCTTGATTGATTGAGATCCGTTTGTGATAGTTGTGTCTTGTTTTTCTTTTTACCTATTCTGTATGAAACATCTGTTGCAGATAATTTATTTGGTGTAGAGGTTTTGTTGATTTGGGTACATAGCGATGCCTGGAATTGTTGAGGAGGTGGTAAATGAATCACATGAAAATTCCACGCCAAGTAAGGAAAATACAGCTCTGAATGGATCCCCAAAGAGTACTCTGAATCAGCAAAGCCCCCGGAGTAGAGGACTTGATCATCCTGTTGATGGGGTGGTTGACACCTCAATTGAGCAGCTTTATGAGAATGTGTGTGATATGCAGAGTTCTGATCAGTCACCTTCAAGGCGTAGTTTTCGATCGGATGGTGATGAGTCTAGGATTGATTCAGAGTTACGCCATCTTGTTGGAGGAGAGATGAGAGAGGTGGAGATAATGGAAGAGGAAGTACTAGAAAAGCCAGCGTATGATTCTCGTAGTGATTCAAGTTCTAAGAAAGGTTTGTCCTCAGATAGAAAATCAGGAACGATGGTTAAATCTGCAAGTACAAAATCCGTTTCTTCAGGGAACTCGAAGAAAGTTGCTCAATTGCAGGTCGAGACTGAAACTTCATCAAAATCAGTTGTGAAGGGAAGAAGTCCTGACAAACCTCCAATTCCTAGCAATAAAAATTTCCAAAAACAGCATCCGGGACCCACTCCCGTGAAGAAAGGCAGGAATTCATCTGTGGCAGGGTCAAAGTTGCAGAATGGAACTGAGGATTTGGCTGAATCAGGGTTAAATAATCCCGATCTTGGGCCATTTTTGCTTAAGCAAGCAAGAGATTTGATTTCCTCAGGGGATAATCCCCGGAAAGCTCTTGAATTAGCTCTTCGAGCTGGAAAATCATTTGAATTATTTGCAAATGGGAAACCTTGTTTAGAGCTGGTAATGTGCCTTCATGTCACGGCAGCAATTTACTGTAACTTAGGCCAGTATCATGAGGCAATTCCTGTTCTCGAACATTCAATTGAGCTTTCAGCTATTGAGGAAGGCCAAAATCATGCCCTTGCTAAATTTGCTGGTCATATGCAGTTGGGTGATACTTATGCTATGCTGGGCCAACTTGAGAATTCAATTATGCATTACTCAACTGGATTGGAAATCCAGAAACAAGTTTTGGGAGAAACAGATGTAAGAGTTGGTGAGACTTGTCGGTATTTGGCTGAAGCTCATGTTCAAGCATTGCAATTTGATGAAGCTCAGAGGCTTTGCCAGATGGCTCTCGACAGTCATAAGGAGAATGGTTCCCCATCTTCTCTGGAAGAGGCTGCAGATAGGAGATTGATGGGTCTTATATGTGAAACGAAGGGTGATCATGAAGCTGCTCTCGAGCACCTTGTGTTAGCCAGCATGGCCATGGTGGCAAATGGCCAGGAAGTGGAGGTGGCTTCTGTTGATTGCAGCATTGGAGACACATACTTGTCCTTGTCTCGGTATGATGAAGCTGCTTTTGCTTATCAGAAGGCACTCACTGTGTTCAAGACCACCAAAGGAGAGAATCATCCAGCTGTTGGTTCAGTCTTCATCCGCTTGGCTGATTTGTATAACAGGACTGGGAAAATTCGAGAGTCAAAATCATATTGTGAGAATGCCCTTCGAATTTATGAAAAGCCCATGCCTGGAGTCCCCCCTGAGGAGATGGCAAGTGGTCTCACAGATGTTTCTGCTATCTATGAATCGATGAATGACCTTGAGCAGGCGGTCAAGTTGCTACAGAAGGCATTAAGGATATACAATGATGCCCCTGGTCAACAGAGCACCATAGCCGGGATTGAAGCCCAAATGGGTGTCATGTACTACATGCTGGGGAGTTATTCTGAATCTTATGACTCCTTCAAGAGTGCCATTTCAAAGCTCCGTGCAACTGGAGAAAAGAAAACTGCTTTTTTCGGGATTGTTCTTAACCAAATAGGGCTTGCTTGCGTGCAACGTTATTCCATAAATGAGGCCCAAGAATTCTTCGAAGAAGCCAGGACTATTTTGGAACATGAATGCGGACCGTATCACCCTGACACACTCGGGGTGTATAGCAATCTTGCTGGCACTTATGATGCAACTGGAAGGTACGCTCTTATCTTTATATTTGTCCTTCGACTAGTGTCAATGTGTCATGTTCAATTTTCATTAAGCATGCTTTCGTTCTTCACCTGGTACTCATTGCAAATGCTCAATTGGTTGTGACTTTTTTATATTCCCTATTTCACATGTTCTGTTTTCTGTTCTTTTCTTGCACTGAAAGCCTGACAAGACCGTTGTTTTGACGATTAAACATAAAAAAATAAAACTTAATAAGCTGTAGAAATTTTGTGATTTGTTGCTCTTTTGGAAGATAGATTTTTTTTTTAGTAAATGTGTTGATTCTCTGATGTTGTTCTGATTATTGTTGTGATCATTAACCCAGGTTGGAGGATGCCATCGAAATCTTGGAGTACGTTGTTGAGATGAGGGAAGAGAAACTTGGGACAGCAAATCCCGACGTGGATGATGAGAAAAGAAGGTTGGCTGAGTTATTGAAAGAAGCAGGCAGAGATCGGAGCAGAAAAACCAGATCACTAGAGAACCTCCTTGATTCCAATTCCCACGGTATAAACAATGATGGAATTACGGTATTGTAAGGATGGTCAGAAATGAATACGAAAATGAATACGATGTACTATAGGACGTATTTAAGAGGGACAAAACATAGAACAGCCGAAGAATGAAGAAGCGATCGTTGGCTTTGCCGATAAGATTGTTATTGTGCAGGGTGAACTGAAATAAACTCAGGCTGAGGTTTTGGTTACATAATTAATTTATGATATACTGTATTTGGCTGAAGTTTATATGACTTTGTATCATCACAATTTGTATTACTACGTTAAAGATTTATAGATTTGTTTAATATTAATTAATTATTTAGGATATCTCATGATGTATCAATTATTGGAGCTTATGGGTTAGAGTTATAATCTTAATTATAGTTCAATAATGTAAAAGCTTTTGACCATTTAGATTTGTTGTCAAGAAATGTCACGGTTTGTTTTTCAAGATTCAGTATCCGGTAACGAAGGAAAATTTCAGTAGAGCAGTCTAATTACATAATTGATCACGTCACTCTCACAAAAGAAAAGACTGGTTGGTATTAGAATATCAACGAGCCTTGGATAGGTGCATTGGACGGGTGCTGTTCTTTGTGAATGCCATATCAGTGACCTAGTTGGACAATTCTGCTAAGGTTTTACATTATAAAGTGATAAGATTTGTGAGAACCTAAAACCACCATTAAAACTCCAACTCATACTGATGTGTACATGTTCTCTATCTCTGAAGCTAGCTGTGATTTATGTCGTTAAGTTTGGGGGACCTTTATTTTCATTGCATTTTTGGAGTGAGAAACTTCTGTTTCTGAGAGATCTTGACATTATTTTGGTGGGTACAAATTGTACTGTTGTGGATTGGGGGTACTGGATACACACCACACTTGTGATATTATATGCCATTAACTATCTTGAAAGGATTTGACATAAAAATTGTTGTGAAATTAGGTATTGGGCATATATCTAAGTTGCTGTTGTGTTACATCCAACCCAAGTGTTCAGGTTAGACAAGATTTGAAATTTAATGTTGGTGGGGGCAGTGTGGATGTTGCTCTCCCCTTTCTCAGCAGGCAATCCTCTCTGTACTGGTCCTACTAGAATTTCTCGTTACAATCGTTCGAAGTTACAGTCCGCTTATCGAGAAAACTTTCCTTATTGTATACAACAGATGTATTAATTTCGTTCATTCTGATTTTGACTTGTATACAACCAGTTATATTTAATATTTTCTTCGACTTCTGATTTTGTGATCAAGAACTTGCATTCTTTGGGTTGCATCTTTCGACCTGGTTCACATATTCGGTGGTTGATAATTTATTGTATACAACATATGTATTAATTTCGTTCATTCTGATTTTGACTTGTATACAACCGGTTATATATAATATTTTCTCCGATTTCTGATTTTGTGACCAAGAACTTGCATTCTTTGGGTTGCATTTTTCGACCTGGTTCACATATTCGGCAGCAAAAGACAAAGGCAAAAGAACCTGCTTCACAATCGTGGTTGATAATTTATTTACGAATTAGAATGCATTTCACATAACGAGTAATGCTACGGAAATCAAATTTTTTAAACCAAATGATGTGTCACCAATAAGGAACAAACATGTTAATCGACACTTAATTAATAATTCAATCATCTACAACCATATCATTTAGTTTGCTAATTTGGTTTAAAAAATTTGATCTCCTTAACATTACTCTAACAAGAAAGATACAATCTTCATGTTTTATGTACAGTGTTGAGGAGGTCATTTGTATATTTTCTGACAGAGAGAATATAATAATTTCTCTTGAATTTATTAGTCTACGCAGAATACAATATACCGTTGATGTTAATGATTATTTTTTTATATTTAAAGAATCATCCCATCTCAATTGAAAATACAAATACCTTTTCAAGAAGAAATCAAACTTCGCTTTTGTATTGATCATGTATTGCCTTTTATTTCTATTGTTTTTTCATGTCCGATCCCCTATAATCTTCTTCGACATCTTTTTCTTAGTTTGAAAGAGCTGATTTAAGATCTACTTGACCCGTGGATTGAGCAGGTCATTTGTACATTTTCCGACAGACGTGCTCTTACGAATTTTTAGATAACTAGTCTCATAAGAACCTAATTCGGAAAACTATTTCAGCAAATACGACCTTCAAAATTTTCATGTCGTGAAACGCCCGCCAGCTTCCGACGACGTTCCAAAGATTCAAGGTGCTTCCTCTACCCATGTCTGCGCTAGATCTTTAGAAACATGTCTTCAACTCACAGGTTGGGATGTAGCATCACCAGCCACTCCAACTGTGAAAGCGTCGATAAGTGCCATAGAGGTTGTGAAACACCTATCATGGAGCAACAATGTGCACTCAACACTGTCCTGCAGTTGAAGCAAACTAGACTTATTAGCGGTTTTCGAACTCGAATGCATTTACCTAAGATGCAGCTTAATTTTCAAGTTTTTTAACTGAGAGATCTCTCTCAACTTCCCCCTCCCACATCCTCCACCCCAACTCACAAAAGTAAAAGGAACTTTCACCTTGTTTTCTCAGCAGATGATCCAGTTTCATCTACTTTCAACGTGATGATTACGGGAATGTTAAACATTACGTTCATCTGTTAGTTTAACGGTTTGAATTCCAGAACCTCGTCTGCAAAACACAAGATGTAGCTGGCCAACTGCAGAACACTTGAATTCCAGAACCTCGTCTGCAAAACAGTTGACGTAACTGAAGCATCATTGAGAAAGTAAATATTTTTCCACAATCATATAAACAGGGGGAAGTGGGATCATAAACTTTCTGTTTAAACATAAATAAAAGTATCAAGTCGCATCGGGACCACCAGAAATTCACGTTAAAAATGATAAGATGTTAAACTCATGAAAATTAACAGAACAAACAAACCAACCAACCAAGAAATTAAAGGAACTTCAAATTAGCCATAATAGTAAAGCAAGAGCACCAATGGCAATATGTACAATTGGATTAACATAACCTTCATGGATCCAAGGTCGTCTCAGAATGATATCAAATTTAAAGGAACATCAAACGAAAATCCAATTTATTAAGCAATATTTTCTCTAAAAGGTATACAATTTGATGATTCCTAGGAAAGTTGGAAGCTATATAATTACTAGACTCAAAAAGTATGTAAATGGGTCCAAGTAACTCGAGTCTGAATTTGCTCACTAAAAAATTAACTTAATAATTAAACTACAACGCAACTTATATTTGGCCAACGCAACCTTCGTCTATTTAAAATAAATTGCGATGACAAATGCCACATCCACCGCCACCTACACCACCATCCAATAATCATTATTCTCCGAATCCCAAACAATGATGCACATTATTGCATCATTGTTCGACCACTCACGCGTTGTGTGTCAGTATGAAAGTTTTATTACCTGATTTTATGCACAACTGTCTACATGTAATTTTACTTTTTCTATAGATGTCAGTCATTCCCTGGCTAGGGAATACTTAGAGCTGGGTTTTATTTGTTAATTTAGTCAGTTTTTTCGTTTTCTCACGGGTTTTATCTTGCATCCCTCTTGGTGAGAGGATCTCATTCTCCTACTTGTAAATAACGTATTCGAAACATGGAAAATAGAAATTTCATAATTGGAACTGTTCAATCTATTAGTCTTCATTTAAAGATCATTCCTACAAAAAACCATTCAAATCGATGATTTGTTTAATCATCCAAATGTGTCAAAATCAATAATTTATCATGAATATGCTATTTGGTACCTACACAGTTGATTTATTTGACACATTACTAAATAATCTCTAATTAGAATGATTTTTTTTTTGTAAGCTGTTAGAATGATTTATTATAAGAGTGATCTTCAATCGAAAGTACATGGGGATGCAAGTGTTTTCCACCTCAATTATTCCAACCTACAGTTAAGTTTCTCAATTGTACAGCATCCAAAACTAATGCAACAGAAAAACCAACCAATCAAGAAATGAACGAACTACAAATTACGCCTTAATATTCAAGCAAGAGGACTAAATCTTTTTAATTCTAATAAAAATTCACTGATTCAAAAGTTTGCGGAAGCCATTTTCAGAGACCAAATTGATGGACTTTCTATTACATAACCATTTTGATTGGAAGGTCTAATTTTAGGGACCAACCTTAATTAGGTGATTACTAATAAGTAGGAATTTGACAATTAGTATAGTTAGTTCATACGATAACTTTATGATTACGTGTGACATCACATCCAAATTCTTCGCCATAACACTTTGTAAAAATATAGTTGTATTTAAAAAAACGTTGGGAATATCAACCTGGTCGATTGGCTATAGATTTTGGAGGGAATAAAACATCCAATGCCATATGTCAATGTACAACAATGGCGAAACTTGGGAAGTTTGGAGTACGCGGGCAAGTTGAATTATGTTATATAGTCACGATACAAAGTTTGGGATAATCATTTAATAAACGCATCAAACAGATCACAATGGAATTGAGCAGGGCTACATACATATACAGTAACAGTACGTGTCTGATCACTCATATATTTCATGTATTTATAACATCCATTTCTAAAGTCTTTGTGATGTTTTTGTGTTAAAATGGTTGCATTTTACCTTACCTTGTGTTAGTGTGCAGTTAAATTTGCTTTAGAATCAATTTCAAGCAAAAAGGAGAAAATGAAATAATAAAAACAAACAAAAGAATTGGAAGTGGAGCTTGTCTCCACAGGTGGTGTTTGAAAAAGAAATCAGAAAGCAAAGTGGGAGAGTGAGGATGAAGGGAGGAGCACACCGAAGTGGGAAAGAAAGAGAAGAAAGAAATAAAATAAAATAAAAGTGTGGAGGGAACACACGACATTTCCGGAAAGAGGAAAGAAAAGATGGTAGAAAAGAGGAGAACATGGGGTGCCCACTATGAAGTGGAGTTTGGTTGGTCTTCCACTTGTAGCTTTGGTTGGTTTTGGCAATTATTGCCTTTTGTTGAAGGCAATAATTGAAGGCAACACACGAAAGGAGGGAAGGGAAAACAGAGGGGAGGACGGACAGAATGGAGCAGGAGAGGAGTATTCATGGCAGTAGAAAATAAAGGTGTGCAGCTCTCATTAGACTTACAGAGTAGAGAGTTGTAGAGAGCAACATAGCAGAAAAGGAGGAGAAGATCGGAGAGCTTGTTTTGTAAAAAGGGTTGTTTTCCTTCTTTGATTCTTCATGGATAATTTCTTATGTATTCAAATAATTATGTGTAACTAATTTCTTTTCGCTAGAGTGAGGCAATGAGCCGCAACATGATTACGTAGATTTCTCTTTCAATTGCTTAAGTGTTGTTACATGCTTGCTTTGATATTTTCAATCTCTAAATTAAACTATCTATGTGTCTTGATGATTGATCACCATTAGGATGCTTAGAAAAGTCATTGGATGCAATTTTGAACGAATGTTACATTAAAATTGGTTATGTTTCTTGTGATTGAGGATTGTAATTTCTCCTAAGGTAAATATCATAACAAAAGGATTTTCATCAAGATTAATGAATCATTCATGTTTATATTTAATCCAAATGTCATGGATAAATTGCATGTAGTGGTATGCGTTTTAACTTGAATGTCACAAGTAAAACATACACAAGGAAAACCCAACCTTCAAAGCATATGTGTTTTCGATTACTTAAGCAATTGGAAGAGCTTCGTAGGAGTGTTGTTGGTAAAGGTTGAACTCTAGCACCTTGTCAATCTAATTTTCTTCAATTATTTGTATTATCTTGAGTTTATATATTTACTTGTTTTGTTTAATTGGATCACTATTCCTATAAGCCAATTCCCATTTTAGATATTTGTTTAAGTCACATCCAGTAGTATTTAGTTTCGTCAAATTAGTGTAGTTCTTAGAGTTAAATAAGTTAAATACACAAAACTCGTAAATTGTTTATATCAGTCCCTGAGGAGATCGACCTTGCTTGAGCCATTCTATACTAAAAACACTTGTCTCTCTTGCAAGAATTTTCTATGGTTTAACACTTGTTTCTCTTGCAAGAATTTTCTATGCTTGAGCCATTCTATACTAAAAACACTTCCCTATTGACTTTCAGCGGAAAACTGGCCCACTTTTGACCAAGTGGGAGTGCCCTGGTGCTAGCCGAAGGTCAGCTATCCAAGGAATGCTTACCCTAAAACACCAGAGCGGCCTAACTGAGTTGCTTCCTCTTTCTACCCGAATATGGCTGTATACACTGTCGTAATAAATCTAATATCTCTGACCTTCTCTCGTGCTGCCAGAAGGCAGGCCTGGTGCAACCCAAACCCACAAAGGTTACACTAGTAGGTCACAAGTCTTCAACGATTCGGTCACACATCATCTGGGGATAGGGCAAAGCCGTAAGGCATCGGGGATAGAATTTTACCCTGAATATGTTTGAACGAGATTTACATCAAAAAATAAAATTCAAGATAAATCGCAATACAAGACAAAATGAGTCCACATCTTCAATTTGCTGAATTCTTATGCCAAACCATGACCGTGGGTAGTCCCAAACTTCTTGAATTTGAACATGGTAGATTAAGGAAGTCTTACGACATCCTTGATGGACCAAGGTGACACTAACTTTTGTTGGGCATATTCGACCATGGCTTATGTGGATAGCCTCATTTGTGATGTTGAGTTGACCATGGCACCAGATGGTCAACACTATCCAAATGTGGGCTAAGAAGCAATGAGATAATGGGAAAATGATTCTCGCTGGATCATTTTCATGGGGATTCGGGGGATCCAGTGATAGTGTTTGTTCATTGTATATTGTTCGGTCAATTTTTGTTAAGTATTATTTATATTTAATTTTTAAATTTAAAATTTAAAATAATTTTTGACCGCACGATGTACAACACGATCACGGGATTTCCCGAATCCTTAGAAAAAGGATCCGGGGATGATCATTTTCCAAGATAATGTACCTTGTATTGGAATGGGTGCCCCCAACCCTCCCAAGGTAAATGTCTTTGCTTATAATTAACTTTTGAATTTTGGATGTCAATCATAATTGTTATTTTGTTTTCGAGGTTAGGAAGGGAAGCTATGTGTGGTTTGAATTAAGTGGATGTGGGATGAAACAGACATGAAACGT
The DNA here is from genome assembly GCF_916048215.2 of Malus sylvestris. Taxonomy (NCBI): domain Eukaryota; kingdom Viridiplantae; phylum Streptophyta; class Magnoliopsida; order Rosales; family Rosaceae; genus Malus; species Malus sylvestris. The sequence continues at coordinate 25,302,208 of NC_062273.1, read as the reverse complement.
GCTTCAGATTTTGGTCTAGTTTGTGTGATTATGGGTTCACCTCTATATGCCTTCCTTAGTCAAGGTCTTCCTTTTCAATCTCTCAAACAATTTTAATGCACTGAAAAATGTTCGAGAGAGTGAAAGAGAGATGTCGACCAAGGAAGTTATATAGGGGTTGAAAACCATGATTACACAAATCGACCCAAAATCTAAGCATCGTTTTATGTTTTTTGTCTACCCACAACAAAAGACCTCAACATATTATGGATCTTGCTTGACCTGCACAAACAAGATTAAGCTTACGTAGGGTACCCATAAACCTGCAATATGTCAAACCAAACTCAAACTCTTGCCTCTAGGCCAGATAACCATTTGGATCACCAATCACATAAATCCCCATGTTTTCTCTATCTCACTCATCCTCTTCACCTTCCTCTTACTCCTGCTCATCATTCTCATTCTCCTCATCATCCTCATTCTCCTCCTCCTCATCATCCTCATCATCCTCATCATCCTCATCCTCATCCTCATCCTCATCATCATCCTCATCATTTTCCCCATCGTCATCCTCCTCATCTTCATCCACCTCTTCATCATCCTCCTCATCACTTATGTTCATTTAACATTAACAAGGGAAATGCATCCTAAATTGTTAATTAAAGCTATGGCAAAGAACAAAGGTTAAAGCTATGGCAGATATACACAAAATTATATCTTACACCCTTAAACTTAATAGTTAGTGCCAAATCCCCTTCATTTTTCTCGTGCTTCTTCTTGCAACTTCTGTAACTCCCCAAGTGCTTTCTTCTTTCGTTCACTGTCATCTATCTGCTTTTCCCATACTTCACCAAAGCCTTCCTGAAAATTTCACACATTAAAAAATGGCAAGGGAAGTTATTCATAGACATGTTGCACGAAACTACTTTTAACACAGAAGATTTGCAAGCTAGACCAAACCTAAGAGCCAAATTAATACGTGAATTTCGTCTACGAGGTATCCGATATACATGGATACTAAGTAGTCCCTGAGCTCGCAACAGTACCCAAGTTACACTAATATCACACCAGACTCCTCAACTAAACAACTGAAATACAATAATGGTGATGTTTCACCAATACTAACTTTCAATGTCAATAAGGTCAAGGCACTTAATGATTTAATAAAGAGACACAAGTTTTCAAAATACTAGGACTAAAGAAGACGGTTATGAATCAAACTTGAACCATGGTAGCGTTGATACTCGTTTAAGAATTTGCACCTACAAGAAATACTAACCCTCCAAGTTCATCACAGTTAATCATCTCACCCTCAGAGTCCAGCAACATAATTATGGCAGAAAATTCCTTCTTTAGTATTTGCTCACTCAAATACTTGTCCGCTTCCATCAAACTAGGGACCATAATATATGCTAAGCTACATAATTGAACAAGTCCAGTCTAATCCCCGACGTTCTTGACATAAAATCTACCACGGCCCAAAACTTTTGTGACCAATAACTGAAAAATAAAGAACACGACATTTTACAATATTAGAAGGGTATTAATTCATGCAATTAGTTAATGCAAATGACCTTTAGCTCTTTTTCTGTTTGGTGTTGCCGACTGGTCGTTCAACATGAGTCTTCCAAATCTACAATGGTAAAATGCATATTATTAGCAAAATTGGTTCAAAGGGAAGACATGTTTAAATAGTGTAGGTTATGCATGCTACTTCACATACATTCAACTTTTTTGTTTTTGTAGTTTCTTGAGCTCGTACAAGGTAGTTGTAAGTTGCAACCCTAGTAAAGACAGAGGTATTTCAAAGTTTTGCAAGGCCATTTTCAAGGAGGACAACCTCCATATTTTTATCCGACTCCCATAAAGATCCCACAAAACCTCCAACTTTTTGATGACTTTCCAATTCAATCTGTATTAAAGACACAAATTTTATATATCAAAGCATGAACAATTCCAAGTGAAAACTTATAGATGTTTGCTGATTAAATATATGGGATTTAACCTTAACATTTTTCTGCATTATGTTCTGCTTCATTAGTAGAAGTGCTTCATCTCCATAAGGTGCACAAAGTGGCGGACATGTGACACAAGAGAGTGAGAAGGGATTTCACCATGTCTTTGTGGTTTGAACCAACAACTCAAAATAATCACCCCTCTTGACCATTTCGACAACAATATCAACTATGCATTTATGATGAAGACCAAAGACCTCAACATATTGTGGATCTTGCTTGACCTGCACAAACATGAGTAAGCTTACAAAGGGTACCCATAAACATGCAAGATGCCAAACCAAAATCAAACTCTTGCCTTTAGGCCAAATAATCATTTGGACCACCAATCGCATAAATGTAAGTCTCATGAGAGCTGCACACTTGTTAATACGTGTATCTAAGGTTTGAGGTTATAGAGTTCGAGTATGACTTTGTTTGTAAGCTACCAAAAGGTGTGTACGATAAGGAATGTAGCTAAACAATCCTGATAAACTATACTAATGTTATATTAGCTGATATGGATACTTGGGATTGCATGATAAGGTTGAGTTCAATTAGGACTAACATTATGGGAAGTCTCCTAGTTGAACACCATTGCATAAGGTATAAATATAGGGTCCCTGCACTCTCAATTGATACGCAATAAAAGAGCCTCACGCCCCATAGCATTGAGCCATTGCATTCTGAGATTGACGAGTTGCAGAAGAAGCCTATCTCGATCGCGTTCTAGCCTACATGGTTTCTTCAGGTTAGTGGTTATTTGGTTTCAGTGAATCAGTTATGTATTAATCTAATCTTACAATAAATCCCCATGTTTTCTCTCTCTTTCTCTCATCATCCTCACCCTCCTCCTACTTTCACTCATCATTCTCATTCTCCTAATCATCCTCATCCTCATCCCCATCATCCTCATCATCCTCCTCCTCATCATCCTCATCCTCCTCTTCCACCTCCTTATCATCACTTATGTTCCTTTAACATTAAAAGGGAAATGCATCCTAAATTGTTAATTAACTAATATATTTAGTCTAATATTTAATTAACTAAGCTCATCCTCCTCATCATCCTCGTTATCATCATCCTCATCACTTTCCCCATCGTCATCCTCCTGCTTCACCTCCTTATCATCCTCTTCCACCACCTCATCATCCTCCTCATCACTTAAGTTCATTTAACATTAAAAAGGGACATGCATCCTAAATTGGTAATTAACTAATATATTTAGTCTAATATTTAATTAACTAAGCTCATCCTCCTCATCATCCTCCTCATTTTCCTCCACCTCATCATCATCCTCCTCGTCCTCCTCGTCACTTATGTTCATTTAACATTAAAATGGGAAATGCATCCTAAACTGTTAATTAAAGCTATGGCAAAGCACAAAGCTTAAAGCTATGGCAGATATACACAAAATTATATCTTACACCCTTAAACTTAATAGTTAGTGCCAAATCCCCTTCATTTTTCTCGTGCTTCTTCTTGCTACTTCTGTAACTCCCCAAGTGCTTTCTTCTTTTGTTCACTGTCATCTATCTGCTTTTCCCATACTTCACCAAAGCCTTCCTGAAAATTTCACACATTAAAAAATGGCAAGGGAAGTTATTCACAGACATGTTGCACGAAACTACTTTTAACACAGAAGATTTGCAAGCTAGACCAAACCTAAGAGCCAAATTAATACGTGAATTTCGTCTACGAGGTATCCGATATACATGGATACTAAGTAGTCCCTGAGCTCGCAACAGTACCCAAGTTACGCTAATATCACACCAGACTCCTCAACTAAACAACTGAAATACAATAATGGTGATGTTTCACCAATACTAACTTTCAATGTCAATAAGGTCAAGGCACTTAATGATTTAATAAAGAGACACAAGTTTTCAAAATACTAGGACTAAAGAAGACGGTTATGAATCAAACCTGAACCATGGTAGCGTTGATACTCGTTTAAGAATTTGCACCTACAAGAAATACTAACCCTCCAAGTTCATCACAGTTAATCATCTCACCCTTAGAGTCCAGCAACATAATTATGGCAGAAAATTCCTTCTTTAGTATTTGCTCACTCAAATACTTGTCCGCTTCCATCAAACTAGGGACCATAATATATGCTAAGCTACATAATTGAACAAGTCCAGTCTAATCCCCGACGTTCTTGACATAAAATCTACCACGACCCAAAACTTTTGTGACCAATAACTGAAAAATAAAGAACACGGCATTTTACAATATTAGAAGGGTATTAATTCATGCAATTAGTTAATGCAAATGACCTTTAGCTCTTTTTTCTGTTTGGTGTTGCCGATTGGTCGTTCAACATGAGTATTCCAAATCTACAATGGCAAAATGCATATTATTAGCAAAATTGGTTCAAAGGGAGTACATGTTTAAATAGTGTAGGTATGCATGCAACTTCACATATATTCAGCTTTTTTGTTTTTGCAGTTTCTTGAGCTCGTACAAGGTCGTTGTAAGTTGCAACCCTAGTAAAGACAGAGGTATTTCAAAGTTTTGCAAGACCGTTTTTAAGGAGGACAACCTTTATATTTTTATCTGACTCCTATAAAGATCCCACAAAACCTCCAACTTTTTGATGACTTTCCAATTCAATCTGTATTAAAGACACAAATTTTATATATCAAAGCATGAACAATTCCAAGTGAAAACTTATAGATGTTTGCTAATTAAATATATAGGATTTAACCTTAACATCATTTTGTATTATGTTCTGCTTCATTAGTAGAAGTGCTTCATCTCCGTAGGGTGCACAAAGTGGCGGACATGTGACACAAGAGAGTGAGAAGGGAATTCTCCATGTCTTTGTGGTTTGAACCAACAGCTCAAAATAAGCACCCCTGTTGATCATTTCAACAACAACATCAACTATGCATCTTCCAAATGATGAAGACCAAGGACCTCAACATATTGTGGATCTTGCTTGACCTACACAAACAAGATTAAGCTTACACAGGGTACCCATAAACATGCAAGATCCCAAACCAAACTCAAACTCTTGCCTCTAGGCTAGATAACCATTTGGACCACCAATCGCATAAATCCCCATGTTTTCTCTTTCTCTCTCATCCTTTTCAACTTCCTACTCCTACTCATCATTCTCATTCTCCTCATCATCCTCATCCTCATCCTTATCATCCTTATCACCTTCCCTATCGTCATCCTCCTTCTCCACCTCCTTATCACTTATATTCATTTAACATTAAAAAAGTGAAATGCATCCTGAATTGTTAATTAACTAATATATTTAGTCTAATATTTAATTAACTAAGCTCATCATCATCATCATCATCCTCGTCCTCATCATCCTCATCACTTTCCCCATCATCATCCTCGTCCTCATCATCCTCATCACTTTCCCCATCGTCATCCTTCTCCTCCTCCACCTCCTCATCATCCTCCTCATCACTTATGTTCATTTAACATTAAAAAGGGAAATGGATCCTAAATTGTTAATTAACTAATTTATTTAGTCTAATATTTAATTAACTAAGCTCATCCTCCTTATCATGCTCATCATCCTTCTCATTTTCCTCCACCTCATCATTAACCTCCTCATCATCATCCTCCTTATCATCCTCATCTGCCTCCTTCTCCACAAACCCATCATAAGATATAAACATGTAATGTAAAAAACTTAGAAAATTAGTAAGCAATACCTTTGCCCAGCCTTCAGCAATACCTCATCTTGTTGAGGGTGGGAAGCAACCATTTTGGAGTGAGGTTGTGTGATAATATACCAATTCACTGATTCGACCTTGACCTTTGTAGCTATGGTGAATAAGAGAATGGAGAATAAGAAGAAGAAGAAGCAACAACTTCACCTTGTACTTTAGCGATAGGGAGGGAAGGAAAGAGTGGGGCAAGTTCGGAATTTGTACGTAATTTGTACTACAGAACCCTAACCCTTGAGTTGAGACTGTTGTTGTCTGTTTGAAACATGGTTCTAAAAGATGCTAGGCGCTAGTCGGGCGGCGAGATGGGGCTTAGTGCCTAGGCGGATTTGAGCAAATTTACAATAAATCTTTAATACTTTGGTTAATTTGATGGAATGAGATAAAATTTCAAATGATACAAATCTTTGTATTTTAGGATATCTTTTTCCAAGATCATATGAATTTATAGTGCATTTAAAGAGAAATAAAGGTGCCAAATATATGGTGTAGAAATCATTTAATCTTTGAAAACAAAGTATTTCTTCTTCTTCTTCAAAAAAAAAAAAACAAAGTATTTTGACCAAAAAATAAAATAAAATAAAATATTTAATCAGCAATTTAAAATAATTAAATAAAAAAAAGGAAGGGAGGGATGTGGGGCACATTCATGCTCATTCTTTATACATATCAGTCAAATATGATTGCTAGGTGTCTAATTTTAATATGACGGCACTTCAAAATATATTAAATATGGAACACTGAGACCTGATAATGGTCACGTGGAGTGAGAATCGAAGAGTCTTCTTCCTCTCATCTTCTTTGCTAGAGTTCATAACCCATATAGCTCTACATTTCTCCTTCCTCACTTAAAAAACAGAAAAATGAATCGAAACTGTCAAACCGCCTAGATTATCAAGTCGCCCGCCTAGACTTCCCAAGCGCCGCCTAGACTGCCTCAGCGCCCGCCTAATCCCTTCCCCCGATTTTCTACCGACTAGAGTTTAATCCCAGCAGCTAGCTATCACCTAATGTCTAGGCCAATTTTTAAAACACTAGTTTGAAACGACAAGCTCGTTTCTTAACATAGCAGAAAGTAATTTTATTTTTTGTTTTTTTGTGTTTTTTGTTTTTGTTTTTGTTTGATAAACGACAAGTCGTTTCTTAACGTAACACCAAAATAATGGCAATGTGCAAATGACTTATGTTCATTTAACATTAAAAAGGGAAATGCATCCTAAATTGTTAATAAACTAATTAATATATTTAGTCTAATATTTAATTAATTAAGAGGTGATGTTTGTATTTGGGACATATTTCGATATTGAAAAGAGAAGCTCTACTAGATCAAGGTTTAGTCGATTATCAAATCTTAATGTTGGTATTTGCTAAAGTTCTCAACTTTGAACCATCATTTCCCACCTAGACAAGAGTATATTGTTGACTTTTGTATTTTAGGTAGGATCCCTAATTGATATGTAATCCCATGTATTCTCATGTAATCACTTGTAATTAGTTCTCTTTCCATTTATGTTAGGGTTGTACACCTATAAGTACCTTTTATTGAGAAGAATATATACCAATTCAAAGCATTTTCTTCTTGGCACCAGAGCCTAGGTTAAGGAAAAGAAAAAAACCAAGAAACCGCGCACCAGTTGTGTTGCGCCGTCCGACCAACGAGCGACGCCGTCGTTGCTGACCCGAGTCCACCACGCCGATCCCGTATCCATCATGATCCACTGCTGCATCATGCCCAGATCGAAGCTTGTGTGCCCCGTAGCTCACGAACCGACATCGAATCATCGCTGCTGCAATACCGACACCAACCCAGTTGTCGATTCGCTGCTTCTACTGCTGAATCGATGGGAACACCTCGCCTGAAATCATTGCTGCACAAACTAATCTGATTGAAATCAATTTGAACCACGTCACCATCTTGATCTAAATTCGCACATGCCGCTGCATTCTACAATTGAAGTTGAACCCGCTGCTGCATCTCATCCTATCTGCATCTGCGCTTGTTTCGAAAGCCCCAAAGAGAAAGAAAGGAAGAAAAAAATAGGAAAAGGAAAAGGAAAAAAATAGAAAAAGATATGAAACAAAACGAGTTTCTTTGAGCTTTGAGTTTTTGGCCCACAATATTGCATTCGAGACTTTCTCCAAGTTTCTTGCAGTTTTTTTCTTTTTGCAACGTGGAAGGTTGTCCCACCTTTCACTTGAAGCCACACCATTCACTTTTCTTTACTCTACAATTTAATGGCTTGCGATGAGATCCAACTAAAGGAAGATATTCCGACTCTTGGTTCGTTGTACCGTCCACCCAACAAGTGCTCTCACTGTAGTTTGAAAGGGCTTTCAAAAGATCGTTGTTTCGAACTTATTGGCTATCCTGTTAATTGGGACAAGACTCGTGATCCCCGGTTTAATAAGTCACGTGTATTGATTGCTAAAACTAAGGTACATTCTGAACATACAGGTAATGATGGTAAGGCTTTCAACGTTTCTGCAACTGTTATGAATAGTATATGGATAATTGATTCTGGTGTTACTAAACATATGACTTGTGATTCTAGACAGGTACAAACCCTAAAACCATCCACCAATACTATAGTTAGTGTTGTCCCCATTATTGGGGAAGGTGATGTATCTCTCTCTGATACCATGAATCTTGACTCCGTACTTGTTGTTCCTTCCATTGACTATAATTTATTATATTTTGCTCAAATAACTGTCGCCCTACATTGCTTTGTTATTTTTTGGCCTTCTTTTTGTGTTTTTAAGGACATTTGGACTTGTAAGATGATTGGTTATGGTATTCAGAGGGGAAAGCTCTACTACTTGAAGCTGACATCAAACAGTTCTGGAAATTTGACTCAAGTTCTTGCTGTGGAAGGATCTCATAGGGAGAGGGATAAAACTTCAGAGGTTTGGTTGTGGCATCGTCGACTTGGACATGCTTCTTTCGGCTATTAACGAAGGTTGTTTCCTAGCTTATTTGTTAAGCATGACATTTCTAGCTTTAAATGTGGTGTTTGTGAAATGGCTAAAAGTCATTGTACTTCGTTTCCACCTAGTTTGAATAAAAGTTCAATCCCGTTTATGATAATTCATTCTGATGTTTGGGGACCATCTAAAATTGCTACACTTGGTGGTGCTCATTAGTTTGTTACTTTTATTAATGATTGCACACGTATGACTTGGGTTTGTCTGATGAAGTCCAAAAGTGAAGTTACGTCTTTATTTCAGCGGTTTTACAAAATGGTACAAGTACAATATCAGTCACAAATACAGGTTCTTAGGAGTGACAATGGCGACGAATATGTAAACTCTGAACTTCCTGCCTTTCTTGATCATCATGGTATTATTCATCAGACTACATGTCCATATACTCCACAACAAAATGGTGTTGCAGAACATAAGAATCGTCAGCTTCTAGAAGTTGTTCGTGCCTCTTTGCTCGAGGCGCGTCTCCCGTTATCTTTTTGGGGAGAAGTTTTCACCTCAGTTGCGTATCTCATGAATCGTGTTCAATCCCGATCAGTCGACTTTCAGACACCGCTCCATGCTCTCTCTTCATATGTTGATGGTCCGACAGTTCCTAATCTTCCACCTCATGTGTTTGGCTGTGTGGCCTTTGTTCATCTTTATAAACAGCTGCGAAGTAAGCTTGAACCTCGGGCCTTACAGTGTGTGTTTATGTGATATGCCTCAAATCAAAAGGGGTGTCGTTGTTATCACCCTCCGACGAAAAAATTGTTTGTCACTGTGGATGTTGCATTTCATGAGAATGCTATGTACATTGCCAATCCCGAGTCTTCACTTCAGGGGGCGAATCAGACCGAAGTTCAAACTCTTGATTATACTATTCCAGATATAGATAGTGTGAATGATTTGGAAATAAGTGGTGATCATTCACACGAAAATAATGATGTGAATGAATTGGAACTAAGTGGTAATGTCTTGGAGACAAGTGGTGATCATTCACATGGAAACAATGTTAAAAACCTTGAAAGGGACGAGTCGACATCGCCAGATAACTCATTGCCTGATAGCTCACTGCCAGGTTCCTCACCACCGGATAACCCTATGTTGCCAGCTATCTCGCAGTCGATCTCGAGTCCCAATAACCATAATCAATCGTCTTCGATCCCGGATGCACCACCACCACGTCATCTCCCTGATCGTGTCAATCGAGGTATTCCTAAACTTACTCATGAAGCTGACCTTAAATGCAAAACTAGGTATTCGATGAGTAAGCCTAACCTTGAGTCTAGTGTGTTATACCCGTTAAGTAATTATGCGTCTACCAGTCACCTGTCAGAATAAAATAGGTCATTTGTGCATCAATTATCTACCTATTTATTCCTAACTGTGTGCGGGAGGCTTTAGCTGATCTACGTTGGAAAGCAGCAATGAATGAAGAGTTGAAGTCTTTGAAGAAGAATGCTACCTGGGAAATCATAGACTTGCTAGCAGGCAAGAAATCTGTGGGATGTAAATGGGTTTATACTGTGAAGTATAAAGCTGATGGGACGGTGGATTGCTTTAAAGCAAGAATGGTAGCAAAAGGATACACTCAAAAATATGGAATTGACTATACAGATACATTTGCTCATGTGGACAAGATCAACACAGTTCGTGTTTTGTTGTCCTTGGCTGCAAATCTTGATTGGCTGTTACAGCAGTTTGATGTGAAGAATGCTTTCTTGCATGGAGATTTGACAGAAGAGATTTATATGGATCTTCCACCGGGATATAATGCTCCAGATAAATACAAAAGAAAGGTGTGTAGATTGAAGAAATCCTTGTATGGCTTGAAGCAGTCCCCTCGAGCATGGTCTGGAAGATTCACAAAATCTATGAGTGCATTTGGTTACATACAAAGTAACTTTGATTATACTTTGTTCCTGAAAAGACAGAATGGAAAGCTTACTGCACTTATTGTGTATGTAGACGATATGGTGGTAACAGGTAATGATCCGGAAGAACGTGTAGCCTTGCAAAAATACCTATCTACAGAATTTGAAATGAAGGACATTGGATCCCTGAATTTTTTAGGGATTGAGGTGTCGAGAAGCAATTCTGGATTTTTCTTGTCTCAGAGGAAGTATATTATTGATTTGTTGCACGAAATTGGCATGTCAGCTTGTCAGCCAGTAGCTACACCATTAGAAGAAGGATTGAAGCTTAGTGTTGATCCTAATCAAGTACCAGTTGACAAAGGAAGATACCAAAGGTTAGTAGGCCGTTTGATGTATTTGGCACACACAAGACCGGACCTTGCATGCCTTGAGTGTAGTGAGTCAATACATGCATGGTCTTAGAGAACAACATATGAATGCCGTGATGAGAATATTGCGATATTTGAAGGGAAGTCCGGGCAAAGGAATTTTGTTTAAAAGGAATAATCACTTTAGTGTTGAAGGTTATACTGAAGCAGACTGGGCAGGTTCCATTGATGATAGGTGTTCAACATCAGGTTACTTTACATTTGTTGGGGGTAACTTGGTTACATGGAGAAGTAAGAAACAAAATGTGGTTGTCTGTTCCAGTGCAGAAGCCGAATACAGAGGTATGGCTTTGGGGATTTGTGAAATTTTGTGGCTTAAGCTTCTGTTAAGCGATTTGGGTATACAACATGATCAGCCTATGAAATTATTTTGTGATAATAAAGCTGCTCGTGACATTGCACATAATCTGGTACAACATGATAAAACAAAACATGTTGAAGTTGAACGATTCTTCATCAAAGAAAAATTGGAAGGAAAAATAATTGAAGTACCGGCGATAAGAACAGAAGATCAGTTGTCATATATCCTCACAAAAGTTGTTTCAAGTCACAAGTTTTCAAGTTTCTTACACAAGTTGGGCATGAGCGACATATATGCACCAACTTGGGGGGGGGGGGGAGTGTTGACTTTTGTATTTTAGGTAGGATCCCTAATTGATATGTAATCCCATGCATTCTCATGTAATCACTTGTAATTAGTTCTCTTTCCATTTATGTTAGGGTTGTACACCTATAAGTACCTCTTATTGAGAAGAATATATACCAATTCAAAGCATTTTCTTCTTATATGGCCCCTTGTGACGCTTTGAGTACAAAGAGTGATGAATGCTCTTAATCAAAGATTAAATTTGAACAAATACCGAAAACATGTTTTTGATAATTATATATCAAAGACTAAATTAGATCAGGTTACGTCTATATATGTTGCGTTGCTATATTATTGACAAGTATACAGAAAACATGAATATTTGAAGAAAAGGAAAAATTGTATAAGTTTGTGTTATCGTGCACTTACTAAATATGGTTTAAGTACCAAGTTTTAAATTTGCTCAACATGTCAAAATTTACTAATTATGGATCAACTGTATGATCTACTTAACATCAGTAGCCTCAATACTTCGCTCACAATCGAAACATCTTGTTTTAGACCAGTTGTTACTACTCCCAAGTAAAATCAGAAGTATATTTGGGAGGGAGCTGTTGGGAGCTTTTATAAACTTAAAGTTTGTCATAATCTTGTTATTAGTGACTGATTCTAACTTGCTGCAACTTAAATGATGTTCATAGTCAAGTTAAACAAGTAATTAGAACATTACTAGGCTCCAGTGCAGTTAGAAAATGTTTTTTAGCAAACAAATAAAGTTTCATTATAAAGATTTTGTTTCATTGGGGGGCATGGAGGAGAGAGAGACAAGGAACAGGGTTACGTCTCTTCAATGGAAGTTCAGTTGAAAGCTATGAAACAATTATGCGATAGTTTAAAACCGCAATTGGAATGACGTAGAAAAGCTGCTTGAAATTGTAGTATTTTCATTGTTGTAATTTGGTCCTTTGCAGTTAGCACAATAGCTTATTATTCTCTTTCAACTTCAAATTCAGTTCTTTGTTTTATTTTTTGCACTGTTTAGTCATGGCTAATCAGTTACTTCACAGATGGGTGCATTGCTGTATGTTCAGGTTGTGGAGGCAAACCCTGGCATGAATCCTGAGTTGTCATGCCCTGATGGTTGGTTTTCTATCTCATTGCTTTTCATTTTGGGACACACTTCTGTTTAACCTGTGTGTTAGTTCTTGTAAATGTCGATTCGTTGAATTTCTGTGACGATTTCTTGTCTGTGATCGAAATTGTTGTGTGATGTATAGCCAGTGGAAAAGCAGCAGAGTATGGCGTCCTTAAAGATGGTTACAATTTTGACTGTTCGACTGGCCTTTCAAGAATCTGAGGTGCAGTTCCCTTTCTGTAATATATAAGAAGTGCTTAGAGGATAGTTACTGCTCTAGTCTAAAGCACATGGTCAATGAGCAAAAAAGTGTTTTTTTTTTTTCTTTTCTTCTTCTATGTTATAATTAACCAGTCATCTGGTTTTCAGGTTGCTGAGTTCACCAAGATGTCCAGTTCTTGAGGAACTTGGGAAGAAGATTTCCCTTGAAATAGCAATTGGTTTGAACGGTCGTGTTTGGGTATACTTTATCGAGTAATACTAGAAAGACTAAATTTAGAGACAAAACTTGTAAACTAAATGATGTGTCACCAATAAAAAATGAGCACGTGAATCAACGCTTAAGTAATAAATCCATCATTAACTTTCATGTCCTTTAGTTTCCAAAATTTAATCTACAAATTTAGAATAATGCTAGGATGACTAAATTTAGAGACTAAAATTGCAAACTAAATGATAAGTCACCAATAGAAATGAGCACGTCTATCAATGCTTAAGTAACAAATTAATCATCAACTTACGTGTCCTTTAGTTTTCAAAATTTAGTCTTCAAATTTAGTTTCCTTAGCATTACTCAGAAATTTAGTATCTCTAGCATTACCCTGCTTCATAACTGCTCTTTATGTAAAACTCTTTTTTAGTTGGGGTTTTGCTTGCATTTTATTGGGTCTTGGACACTTGGCCAAACTTAATTCTCAGTTGGGACATTTTCATTGTTGCAGACTTGTTCTCCGAAACTTCCCTTCTATTTGAAAACATAACTCTTTCATTCTTTTTAACATTTAGGTCAATGCTGGTTCACCATCTTTCAACAATCATCATTGTCGTTTCTAATGCAATTATGAACTCGGAATCTCTGACTGGAGTGAAGCAGAGAATTATGGTGGATAAACTTATTCAGAATTTGCAGTTATCAAGTCAGTCCATTACCTTTTGATTCAAACCCCAATTATTTTCTATCGACTCTTTCGTGATACGAAACTCACTCTCTTTAAAACTTTTTGTGTAGCATCACAATGCTGTAAGAGTAGTGAAGTGAAGAACAACATCTAAGTGACAAATAAATCTATGGCAGAAATGAATGACACTTGTCAAGAGATTACATAGTCTGTTATAAGGTAGTTGGGCAGTTAGGCTTTAGCTTAGTGAGAAAGCTTTGTAACAAGATATAACAGCTTTTGTAAAACGATGATGACATACTGGAAAGTACAATACAATCATCTCTCTCTCTCTCTTTCTTTCTCAATTTAATTCTCTCTCTAATTCTTTCTTCGTTCTTCTACTTTCTGTATCTCTTCTTCAAGATTTATGCAGTTCTAATATGGTATCATTGCCATTGGTGAATTCAACGCTTCCGCATACTATCTGATACATATATTTCTTTCTCTCAACCCTCTGATTTGCTGATTCTGTGTGTTTTTTGGGTTTATCAAACTCCCAGTTCTCAAGATACTCGACTCCTAAACAGTTGCCCACCAAATGTTCGATACAAGTTCGCAGGGAAGAAATTTCTTGCAAATTGTGCAAATTGTGCAACAATGGTTATCACAGCTCAATTGCAAATTGTGTAATCGCCTATTACAGGTCTCATCTCTATTGTGTCATCTTCTGTTACAATCAAATTGGATGATTCAAACTATCTTGTATGGAGCTTTCAGATTAATCTTCTGCTAGACAGTCATGGAATTCTCGGTTTTATTGATGGATCCAAGCAATGTCCTCCACGGTTTCTTGATGAGGCGAATCTTGAAGGAGTTGAAATAGACACCTACCAGGTTTGGAAAATGCACGATCGTGCACTTATGTAGCTTCTCATAGCTACATTGTCATCTACTGCGATTTCTTGTGTTCTTGGCATTACTAGTTCTCATGCAATGTGGACAAATCTCAAAGAACGATTCTCTTCAGTTACAAAGTCTACAATTTTTTTTCAGATGAAAACAAAGCTTCAAAACATACAAAAAGGGTCTGATTCAATATATGTCTATCTACAAAAAATCAAATATGCTAGAGACCATCTTGCTGCAGCCAGTGTTCTATTTGATGATGATGATATAATCATCCTTGCTCTAAAAGGGTTATCTGCTGATTATAATACATTTCGGTGTGTGATTAGAGGAAAAGAAACCGGGATTTCCTTGAAAGAATTTCGATCACAGCTTCTTGCTGAAGAAGCTATAATTGGACAATCTTGTGAGTCCTCTGTGTCTTTTTGAACTGCAATGGTTGCAAGCACTCAGTCTGAAAAAGGAAAAGCTCTTAGTCTTGATCACAATTCATCTCAGTCTCAGGGTTTTGATATAGGGTCTTCGAGCCAAGGCTACAGTCTCAATGGAGGATCTACTTCTAATGGATATAACTTTGGACAAGGTTCATCTTCTCAATATGGCTCTAGAAATTTTAATGGCAATTATGGCAATTCCTTTTCTTCTAGGGGATACAAAGGGCCAAACTATAGAGGAAAAGGAAGAGGCAGGTTTTAGTATAACAATGGTCCCATATTTCACTCTCCACCATACAACTCTAGTCCTGGAATTCTTGGAGCTCCAAAGGTTTTTCAACACACATGTCCTGATCATCCAAATGAGATTCCTACCTGTCAAATTTGCAACAAAAAGGTCATGTGGCTGCAGATTGTTTTCAAAGGCATAATATACCAACTGCTGGACATGGAGTAGCTATTCAATGTCAAATTTGTTGGAAGTTTGGGCACTCTGCTACCCAGTGCTATCACAGGAACAACTTTGCATACCAAGGAAGACCACCCTCAGTTAATCTTTCTGCGATGCAAGCAAGTCATACTCTTTCTTGTAAAGATATCAGTATTTGCATATTTGAAAGAGAAGAGAAAGAGAGGGAGAATTTGTATTAGTAAAATTGCTTTGTATTTGTTCAATCGTAAAGGTTTACAATGATCACCTATATAGGTGTTTTAGTACAAAGCTTGCAGAGCAAGTATTCCTTGTTAGCTACCTCCTTATCTCAACTAACTCTATCTCTAACCAACTTTGTCCAAGTCCACCAGATTCTAACTACTAACTATATGCATAACAGCCTATTTAATCTCTTGACAAGTGGCTTTATTTTGACCATTGATAATCTCATCACTTGGATCACAATCTTGCACTTTATCCTTTGTACCTGTGCCTTGATATTGAGTAGCCAAATCAAGATTTGAAAGCTCTGAAGTCATATGAGATGTGGCACCAGTATCCGTAACCCAGAACTGTTTAGGTGGTGTAGATTTGACAATTTCTAGTATTGGTACATCTACACTGCAAGCTCCTACGCATACCTTTACATTGCAAAATGTGTTGCATGTTCCTAAATTATCACATCACTTATTGTCTATATATCAACTCTGCAAGGATAATCAATGTAGATTCATATGTGATGATATTTCCTTTTGGGTTCAGGACAAAATCACAGGGAAAATCCTACTCAAGGGACTGTGTAAAGCTGGCTATTACCCCATTCCGTTTAAATCTCCACAGAAGACACTACCTGCATCATCCACATTACATGCATGCTATCTAGCTAAACCATTTACTACAAGCTTATGGCATCAATGATTATGGCATCCCTCAAACACAGTCACTTCTGCAATGTTGCAACACACCAACACTCCTGCATTCATAGATACATGTCAAACAATTTGTACTCCTTGTTTGCAAGGAAAATTTACAAAATTGCCTTTTTCTTTTTCTGCAAAAAAGTCTGTAATCCCATTAGAGGTGATTCATAGTGATGTATGAGGACCTGCCCCTGTGTTGTCTTTTGAAGGGTATAGGTACTATGTTAGTTTCATTGATGAATGTACTCGATACACATGAATTTTTCCACTGAGAAATAAAGCATAAGTGTTTCAAATATTTGTTAAGTTTCATGCCTTCTTAAGTACCCAATTTTCTGCCCATATTAAAACCTTCCAAAGTGATGGTGGTGGTGAATATACAAGTCATCAATTTCAACACTTTCTAGCATCCAAAGGCATTTTGCATAAAAAGTCTTGCCCATACACTCCAGAGCAAAATGGATTGGCCGAAAGGAAACACAGGCACATTCTGGAAACTGCCATCACATTATTGCACACAGCTACACTTCCATCCAAGTTCTGGTTTTTTGCTTGTTCAACAGCCATCTATTTGATAAACAAAATGCCTAGTATTTCTTTAAAAATGCAATCCCCTTACAAGTTGTTATTTGGTCAACTTCCAACCCTTACACATCTAAAAATATTTGGATGTGCTTGTTATCCTTTATTAAAACCTTACAATAGCTCAAAACTCCAACCCAAAACAACAACTTGTATATTTTTGGGATATGCAGAAAACTACAAAGGGTTTCTTTGTCTAGATAGGATCACAAACAAGGTTTATATCTCTAGGCATGTTCTTTTTTATGAAACAAAATTTCCATATTCCACCACATCATTTGCTATACCTCAGTTGATCCAACCAACATCCGAGTCATCACTCCCTTTATCTGCATCATCCATACCATCAGTTTCATTGCATAATCAAGTTACATTACCATCATCTCATCTGCATTCATCTTCATCTCGAGCTTCAGAGTCCTTGAATCCAATATCATATAGTGCCACAGATTCCTTGACTACATCTACAGCCTCAGAGTTCTTGGAAACACAATCATGTAGTACTTCAACATCTATTTCACCACCTTTACTACATCATTCAGCTACACAGTTACTTTTTTCACCTACATAATCTAGCCACCATGACTTTACCCAGGTCCCTATCCCTGATGATCCTGATTTCCAACAAGACCAACTTATTGTTGATCTTCCCATACATATAAATCTGCATCCAATGCAGACCAGGTCAAAAAGTGGCATTATCAAAAGAAAGGTTTATTCTGCATCAGTGGCTATCAATTCACCACAACTTGAACAAAAAACATTCAAAGCGGCTGCAAAATACCAGAGTGGCAGTCTGCAATGCAAGAGGAAATTGCTGCTCTACATTCTCAACAAACATGGTCTCTAGTTCCTCTCCCACCACATAAAAATCTTGTTGGCTGTAAGTGGGTGTACATAATCAAACGAAATGCAGATGGTTCGACATCTAGATATAAAGCACGGCTTGTTGCAAAAGGTTACAGTCAAGAGGAGGGCATTGATTATGGTTAAACGTTCAGTCCCGTGGTTAAACCAACAACCATTAGATTGATTCTAGCATTGGCAGCACAATTTAAATGGACTCTTAGACAACTGGATGTTAAAAATGCATTCTTGCATGGTTTACTCCACGAAGAGGTGTATATGGAACAACCTCAAGGCTTTCAAAGTTCTAATCATCCATCCAATTATGTATGCAAGCTTCAAAAATTACTATACGGTCTGAAACAAGCTCCTCGAGCTTGGAATGAACGGTTCACAAGTTTTCTGCCAGGATTGGGATTTCAACAGTCTCAAGCAGATCCTTCTTTATTTGTTAAACACACATCACAGGGCACGATTGTTCTATTGCTCTATGTTGATGATGTGATTCTAACAGGCAGTGATCCTCAGTTGGTTTCTGATGTTATTGCTGATCTCACAAAGGAATTTGACATGAAGGATTTGGGTATTTTACACTACTTCTTAGGGCTACAGATTCAATATACTTCTGATGGCTTATTTGTCTCTCAATCGAAATATACAAAGGAGTTAATTGATAAAGTTGATCTTCAAGATTGCAAACTGTGTGCTACTCCTTGTCTTCCCTATCACAGATTGCTAAAAGATGATGGGAGACTTTATCACAGTCCTGACCAGTATCGAAGTATTATTGGAGCATTGCAATATCTCATGTTTACTCGACCTGATATTGCATTTTCAGTTAATCAAGCTTGTCAATTTATGCACAATCCTATGGAATCACATGTTATTGCAGTAAAACAAATAATCAGGTATCTCAAGGGGACTTCGGAGTATGGTATTCGATTTCGATCAGGACCAATCTATCTATAATCATATAGTGATGTCGATTGGGCTGAAGATCCAAATGACAGAAGATCTACATCTGGTTTCATTGTGTTTCTTGGTTCCAATCCAATTTCATGGACTTCGAATAAGCAACATACTATTTCTAGGTCCTCCACAGAAGCTGAATATAGGGCTCTTGCTATCACTGCAGCTGAGCTTGCCTGGATAAGACAATTATTCTGTGATCTTCATATTCCATTACAATTGCCTCCCATGATTCATTGTGACAATGTTTCTGCTATTGCTCCATCTACAAGTCTAGTATTTCATGCTAAGTCTAAACATATTGAAATCGATTACCATTTTGTGAGAGAATGAGTAACAATAGGAGATCTCCAGATTCAACATGTTTTTTCATCTGATCAATCTGCTGACATATTGACTAAAGGGTTGTCTGCACCATTGTTTCAGTTGCATTGTGGCAATCTCATGCTCAGCTTCTACAAGCATGAGATTGAGGGGGGATGTAAGAGTAGTGAAGTGAAGAACAACATCCAAGTGATAGATAAATCTATGGTAGAATGAATGACACTTGTCAAGAGATTACATAGTCTGTTATAAGGTAATTGGGTAGTTAGGCCTTAGCTTAGTGAGAAAGCTTTGTAACAAGATATAACAGCTTTTGTAAAACGATGATGACATACTGGAAAATACAATACAATCATCTCTCTCTCTCTCTTTCTCAGTTTAATTCTCTCTCTAATTCTTTCTTCATTCTTCTACTTTCTGTATCTCTTCTTCACGATTTATGCAGTTCTAATAGATATTCACATTCCATTACAATTGCCTCCCATGATTCATTGTGACAATGTTTCTGCTATCGCTCTATCTACAAATCCAGTGTTTCATGCTAAGTCTAAACATATTGAAATCGATTACCATTTTGTGAGAGAACGAGTAACAAGAGGAGATCTCCAGATTCAACATGTTTCTTCATCTGATCAATCTGCTGACATATTGACTAAAGGGCTATCTGCACCATTGTTTCAGTTGCATTGTGGCAATCTCATGCTCAGCTCATACAAGCATGAGAGAGAAAGAGAGAGAGAGATGATTGTATTGTATTTTCCAGTATGTCATCATCGTTTTACAAAAGCTGTTATATCTTGTTACAAAGATTTCTGACTAAGCTAAGGCCTAACTGCCCAACTACCTTATAACAGACTATGTAATCTCTTGACAAGTGTCATTCATTTTTGCCATAGATTTATCTGTCACTTGAATGTTGTTCTTCACTTCACTACTCTTACATGAGTGCAAGATTGTGATCCAAGTGATGAGATTATCAATGGTCAAAATAAAGCCACTTGTCAAGAGATTAAATAGGCTGTTATGCATATAGTTAGTAGTTAGAATCTGGTGGACTTGGACAAAGTTGGTTAGAGATAGAGTTAGTTGAGATAAGGAGGTAGCTAACAAGGAATACTTGCTCTGCAAGCTTTGTACTAAAACACCTATATAGGTGATCATTGTAAACCTTTACGATTGAACAAATACAAAGCAATTTTACTAATACAAATTCTCCCTCTCTTTCTCTTCTCTCTCAAATCTGCAAGTACTGATATCTTTACAAGACCTGCAAGCTCGCAGCCGTCACATAAGACATTTTGTCCTGAAGGGTTAAGAAGACAATGAAATCCTGCGATCACAATTTGATATGCTAAAACGATCCCGAGCATGAACCTTCCGAATCCTGTAGAAATTCTATGCAACTGTCTTTAACGTAAGTTTTGTTACTTAAGTGGGGGAATTCGTCGTGTTAATCGTAATCTGCCTATTGATTATGCATCGTTTCCAAGTGAAATTCGACTCGTGCCAACATATTCAAATGTTACAGATGATTACAAGGTTACAGTATGGTCTTGGTCTTTTTACCCTGTGATCAACGTGACAACACACTTCCGACGAAGCACTGCAGACCATAATATATATATGTTTGCCAAATTCCGACGAAGCACGGCAGACCATAATATATATGTTGCCAAATTTCTCGATCTCTTTAGAAGAAAACCGTACAAGATGTTGAAACTTGTACTTTAATGTGTTCGTTTTATAATTTTATTTTAATGAGAAGGTTGTTGTATTTGTTAGCGAGAAGTTTTGACCCTTTGCTTCCTCAGATTGAGATGCTCAAATTTATTTAATAAAAAAGACTTAAATTTTAATGAAAAACTCTTAAATTTTAATAAAAATGACAAAAAAAAAAAACTTCAATTTTAATTTAAAAAAAACATAATTTTAATATTTAAAAAAAAAACCTAACTAGCGGACCCGCTCGCCCCTCACACAAACTTTTAATGAAACTTATTAAATTGTTTATAAAACTTAACGGTACTACACTGTGTGTGAAACTTAACATACGACACTGTTTATAAAACTTACTACACCGTTTACTACATTGTTTATGAAACTTAACGGTACGACACTGTTTATGAAACTTAACGATACTACACTATTTATGAAACTTAACGGTAGATATTCGCCCCAGATTTTCAAGTTCTTTTACCAAAATGCAATAAAAAGATAAATAAAAAAAATGATAGAGATCAACGTCCATGCAGTTAAAGTCATGCATGGCTAAAAGATAAAAAAATAAATAATATAAAATACAAAAAAACATGATAGAGATTAACGTCAACGCCCACACCTGACCAACTCCCTCCCAACCATACCGTCCCGGATGTGGTTCTGAATCGAACGAAACTCACTTCAATTTAAAATTTTAATTTTAGAGGAATAAAATATGTTTGGATTATGTCAAAGGGTTATGCAACTGAAGGATTGGTTGGGTGCTCTTTGCACGCACCTTTAGTTAGGTTTTTTTTTCTTTCTCTTGTATTTATCATTAAATAAAGTTATAGCATGACTTTTTGTTAAAACTCAAAGTTTTGAAACAATTTTAAGTATTTTTCTTTTTATTTTAACAACAAGGTTGCTGTATTTGTTTGCGAGAAGTTTTGACCCTTTGCTTCCTCAAATTGAGATGCTCAAAATTTCTTGCATACAAGGATCTTGCGGAAGTGATTTCAAAACATTTTTTTTCTTTCCTTCGATCATGTTTAGTTTTGTCGTTGAATTGAATAAATAAATAAAAAATTAAGAGACATAAATAAACAGATGTGTCGAAAAAAAAGAGGGTGTCATTTTGCCCATTGTCTAAATACTATCTTTTTGTGTTGATTGTGCGACCGCTAACTAGATATTGTACGGTGCATGGAGTGCAGGTTGTTGCATGGTGCCCTCCTACATATCCCATGATCAAAGTTAATGTAGATGGCGCCTGGAAGGGCAATCCACTAGAAGTGGAAGCTGAAACTATACTTGAAGGTTTGAAACTTGCGGCTTCTAGCGGTCATCTTATAAATTTTAAAAGGACCACCTGTTTGGAGCCGTTAGATCAAATTTCAACAACCTGGATAAACTGCTTAGGAAGATCCTCATCCTAAGCTCAGAAGAGGATCCAATTCCCAGTGCAAGTTCTCTGAGTTATTACATTGGAAGTTTGGCGTGAATTTGTCGCCGGAGGTTCTCGCTCACTGTGCCTTTGTGTTAGTCCACACAAAGAAAAAGAGAATCTGACGAGGATCCGAATTCCACACAAAAGTCAGGATACATAATTATGGTTTTATAAAGTACATTCCCTGTTTGCGTAGTCCCACTCTCTGCACTCGGACCAAACATATTGGATCTTGTTTTTTGCTTATGACGACTCAGTTGAATGCTGGTGGATTCTCGTTTTTATTTTCTGAAAAGTGCCACTAGTTCAAGCAGGTTATGATCTCTGCTGCATGCATGCATGCGAACTTTGAAACATTACATTATGGAAAAAATACTTGGCTCGTTATTTCGTTTCTTGAAAACGCCATTCATACTTAGGCGTTTGAATGTAAATAACAGTCTAACACATGTGTGAAAATTTGTCTTTTTATGTTTTTGACAAGATATTTATGCATATGTATCACACAGCTAGGGCCCATTAAGAAACCAAGCAGTATCTTTTGAATATAATATGTCGGTGGAAGTTTTGGGAAGTATGATCAAGAAAAGAACCAAGTCATTTTATGTAAAAACTTTAGAGAAACTACCAAGTGGATCTCTATTTCGTAGAAAAATATATGATGGTTTAGTCACTTTCAGTGGGATCAGAGGCTAGCTAGCTTCCACTGGAAAGTGCAAAAATAATGGAGCAATAATTGTATATCACCTGGGTTTTGAATCTCATATGTACTGTGAATTCTTCGGTTAACATAAAAATTATATATTTCATATACATCAAATTATTGCCTTTTACCATTATGCAGCAGCAGAACTAGCTCAACTCAATTTGTGAGTTAGTACTAGCCCCAGAATCAGATTCTCTCCCCCAACAAGAATAATAGGTTGGAAAAAAGATAGTCTCAGAGAACTGAAAAAGTACACGCAAAATCCAGAAATTTTGTAGTCCATCATCATCTGCCCAACATTTGAAAATCTTATTCAGTTTCTTACATCATTTTTTAAGGGAGAGGTTCCGCCTGAAACATAAGTGGTATGCCAAGTATTATTATACAAATGATGAAATATTTATGTTAAAAAATTAATAATTTAGAAAATAAAATTTTTCTCCACTTATATAATGAAAAGTACTGTACCATTCGTGTTTTGGGTACAATAATAAATTTCTCATTTCACACGTCACGCATGATTCATAAGGTTTGCCTAGAGATTTGTGTGCACAGTTAAAACATTCATGCAAACGAACATATAAGCAAAAAAACCAGCATGACCAAAAAAAGTGAAAGTTAAACAAACATATATAAAACGAAAATGTATCACCATTTCATGCATGCGAATATAAGCCTAACCAAGATATATAAAGATTTTTTTCCCTTATTTTTCATATTTTCTTGAAAGTAATATAAGGTTTGAGATTCAATCGATGGAAAGAGACTGTACACGATGTATTTGATCAGCAAAAGAACAATAGTCCATTAATATTGTGTGTAGGAAAAGACAATACGCAAATTTTGTCTTCATACTGAAACAAACCAATGTGTGTATCACATAGATTATTTTTTGTTCTTTATGTTATTTGGTAATCCATCTGTGTCACGTTGGTTTCTTTTTCATATTTGAACATACGTCTGGACATATATAGCTGCTATATTCCTTTCATGCATGTGCTTTGTCTTTTTTTTTTCATGGAGAACTTTGAATTTTTATGTGATTTGTCTTTGTGTTTCTGCCATACATGTCCATGAGAAGAACATTTCTTGCTCTTAGAAATGCTTTATGATTGCAATTCCATGATTTTCACAAGAAATAAACTCACGGAGAGCTGAGTTTTGAAACTCTTTCTAACATTTGAAAGAGAAATATCATTAGATTAATTAAGACGTCTCTGGCAAATTGATTAACCTTAAATATTTGAATAATCAATTTGAACATAGTTTAAGTACCATTATAATATGATAATGCAGATATACAAAGCTTTGTTATAATATAATAGGGGAGGTTAATTTTTTTTTTCTCTTCCTCCTAATCAGTGGCGGATCCATATAGGGACCAAGGTGGTCCTAGGACCACCCAGATGCCAGACAAACGCCTATGAAGATCCTTCGGGGACCCTCCAAATATTACAATAGGGAGGACAGATTCATGCTTAGGACTATATGGGCTCCGCCTAGGAAATTTATTTTGTTAAATGACATAGTTATGGATGGACCGTGGTACAATCAAAATTCTGGTGCACTGCATCCATGGAGGAGGTAGAGGAGTTGCAACTTTCCCGCAAGGAAGAAGGTTGAAACTCCTTTTTTTTTCTTCTTTTATCTGCTACATAGGCTTACCATTGATACTAAAATATGACCTTTAAAAAGCACTTTCTCATCTACTATTCTATTTCTTATTATTTTATTTTTAATTTTTATAATCTCTATGTATTTTTTTTTTTGGTTAAATCTTTATTGGGTGAAATGGTTAAAGGCGCGGTTTTTTGTTGTGAATCCTATTTTATGTGCCAAGAATCCCGTATTTTGAAAATTACATCTAAATCATTTTTTTTCATAGAAATCAGATTTACTTGAATTGTATACTCTATCTCTACTAATACAATAATACTACATGATCTTAATAGGAACCATTACCTTTATTTCTATTTAACAAAAGAAAAACTTTTTTTTTTCTTTTTCCGTAAAATTGTGAAAAGTTATCAAAGTATTTACAATTTTTTTTTTTGAACAATTGATATTATCTACACTAAGAGGGAAGGGGTGGGTTTAGCCTCACAATGAGATAGCAATAATATGGTTCAAATTCGTCTTTGGCGAGAATTAAACCTAAAACCTCTCACTTACAAGTGAAGAAGAATACCATTAGACCGTAGTACTAAGTGGCAAGTATTTACAAATTAGAAGAAGGGATTTTATTCATGATGACCTAGCTTTGTTTTTACCATGATTTATGAATGAAAAAATATTATTATTTAGTTTTTGTAAGTTTATCATTTATTTCTTTTTTTGGACGTTTTACATTGAGTGGTTAGGACCACCCAATGTAAGAATCCTAGATCCGCCACTGCTCCTAATGATGAATGGGATACCTTACCAATATTTTGTTGGCCTTACAATAATGTTTACATTGTCCATACATGCCAAGAGGATCAAAACTTCATTAATTGGATTCAGCCAAATACTGGAGCTTCTTCTACGTCTATGTGTGTATGCACCTCGAGAAAGAGATAAAGAAGCTGACAAAAAATAAAAAAAGAAAAAAGAAAGAGATAAAGGTGAGAGACTGACGACTTTGGTAATGACAACACTGGCATCCAATCGATGTGATGATTTGATAATATGTAAATTGGTCCGTTTGCCACAGAAGCCATAGCTTTTTCCCGTCCATACATAATCGATGTGATGATGTGATGATGTGATGATTTGATAATATGTATATATATATATATATATATATATATATATATTTTTTTTTTTTTTCTCTCTCCCTACTTATAACATATAAGGTCAGGTGTATATATAAGGGAGAACGCAAAGAATGAAGTTTTTATAATTTCAAATTTTCCCATCTCTCATTAAGTTTCAAAAGAAAAAACAAATTAACAAAAAAAAAAAAAAAAACCAAACCACCCACATAGTGGGGCTGTGGGGTAATAAATTTACTATTTTGCTAAAATATATTTTCATAAAAAACAATAATAACTAAAAAAAGTAAAATTTTAAAAACAAAATAATAAGATTATAAATAGATTATAAATAGTATTTTATCAGACAAAAAGCATAAATAAAAAAATAAAAAAAAGCTGAAATGTTGCACGCATAAGCATGTGGTAAAAAACTAGTCATTATACATTACTGCATAATAGCTTTTTACAATACAGGTAACTACACTTTTAAAAAGCAACCACGATACATCAACAACCATAAACTTATCTACAATACTCAAGAGTATGCAATCCAATAACTATTCAGTTTTCTTTGAAAAAAAAAGCTGAAATGTCGCACGCGTAAGCATGTGGTAAAAAACTAGTCATTATACATTACTGCATAACAGCTTTTTACAATACAGGTAACTACACTTTTAAAAAAGCAACCACGATACATCAACAACCATAAACTTATCTACAATACTCAAGAGTATGCAATCCAATAACTATTCAGTTTTCTTTGAAAAAAAAAGCTGAAATGTCGCACGCGTAAGCATGTGGTAAAAAACTAGTCATTATACATTACTGCATAACAGCTTTTTACAATACAGGTAACTACACTTTTAAAAAAGCAACCACGATACATCAACAACCATAAACTTATCTACAATACTCAAGAGTATGCAATCCAATAACTATTCAGTTTTCTTTGACAATAGTTGGATTAAATCTAAAGGCTCTAAAGGATCTAAATACAGGTGAAGGTCATTAGTTTGATTTGGAGCATTCTGGTGATGTTCGGGTTCATGGTGGTGGTGCCTGTAATTCCTCCATTTCACCCCAATTCCAAAATGTGTTTTAAAATAAAAAAATGTTTTTGATGTTTGTAATCCAAAATTTGATATTTTATTTATCCTCAAATGTCTAAGGATTAGAAAAGAAAATAAAATACGTGACTACAAGAACTCCATGAATCATACAAGTTGAATCTCATTTTCATTTGGACTCTCTTCCTATTTCTTCCTTCTTCTCCACACCATCAGAAGGACTAGGTAGGAATAAATCGAGAAGAGAGAGAAATCAAAATATTATCATAATAATTTTCATTATTGCAGAAGTATAAATGTATAATTTCTTTTCTTATTTCAAAATAGTTAATAGACCAATGCAATTCTAATATATATAAGCACAAGCACATATCCGTCAGATAAGCCACCGCATTCATTAGACTTCTAACAAAAGCTCTCTCTCTCTCTCTCTCTCTCTCTCTCTCTCTCTCTCTCTCTCTCGTGCTTTCCTGCTTTGCAAGAGCTGCAAAAATGGAAGGTGGGAATGAGTATAAGAAAGGTCTTTGGACAGTGGAGGAGGACAGAATTCTGACGGATTACATCAGGGTGCATGGCAAAGGCAAGTGGAATCGTGTCAATAAAGTCACAGGTAATTAATTACCACATAATAATATATAATCATTTGGGTAATTAAGTTCATAACACAAACATGTATATTAATGCATGTTTAACTTTGCATTAGGATTGAAGAGGAGCGGCAAAAGTTGCAGATTAAGGTGGATGAATTATCTAAGTCCCAGCGTGAAGAGAAGTGACTTCTCGGAGGAAGAAGATGATCTCATCATTCGACTCCATAACCTCATTGGCAACAGGTTCGTCCATAACCTAGCTCTTTCATCAAAATAATTTAGGAAACAAATTAATCTCGGAAAATTTTCAAAATAAACGAGCCTACCGGTAGATGGAGGCAGAAACTTGTAATTGCAGTTCAAGCAGAACAATTAGTACGTAGTAATTAAGCATGTCAACTTTACATATGCGAAAGGTTGGTGGGAATCTATGATTTCTGCATGATTAACTTGCTTCTTTCGGTCTTCAATTTTCCTGCAAAAGTTTTACTATAACTGTTGAATGTTTTTTGAGTAATCACTGTTGAATACCTTTCTTGGCGTTCCATTGTGGATCCCAAGTCCCAACAAATAATACTGGGAAGCGTCCACTGCAATTAATTTTTCACCATTATTTTCTGTAGTGTAGTACATCGTAATTAATACTGGACAACTACAGTTGTACACTTGATGTGTGCATGCATATATTTCTTTGCAAGTATGCCAATTAACCCACAAAAAACCAAAAAGAAATAACTTTACTTGAGAATTGAACTGAAAATACTAAACAGACAATAAATCGTATATAAATCATAGTTTATTATCTGCTTAGTGTTCCTCCGGTTCTATTTGTATATAGTTTCCAAGTTGATATTCGATCTTGGATGATTATTTCTTGTCTAATTAGGTGGTCTTTGATTGCTGGCCGTGTTCCTGGGAGAACCGACAATCAAGTCAAGAACCATTGGAACAGTCATTTGAGCAAGAAGCTCGGTGTCGGTTCAAAAAGAGGAAAGACAAAAACCAAGACTTATTCCGACTCAAAACGAGCAAAAAATAATTTCTGCATACCCTCATCAGAGTCAAACTCCGAGTTGCAACCACTTCCTAATTCCGATTCCAATTCCAATATTTCTGGTGATCATGAAGCTGCAGCTACCATTGATGGATTTGATGAGGAAATGATGAACATCCAGAACCACATTGGCTCTAAAAGTGAGGTTGGTTTTTGTGGCATGTCGGAGGCGACGATGATGAGTAATGACTACTCATTTTGGTTTCACAATGATGACCTTAATCCATATAGCCCTTATTTATCTGACCCTACTCTGGATGATTACTACCCTTTTCAATTTGATAATTATTTGTAAACTTTGTTATTATATTTTGTATATCTTAATTCTGTATTTACACTAATTCAATAATCTAAATTATATTTTGTTAAATAGTTATAAATTCCAATTACAGTGAAAATGTTTGATGATCTGCAGATTCCATCAACGAAATGTAATTAAAATGAGTATTGCTAAGAAGACTGTCTATTTAAATCAAATTTTATACTCATCTAACATAATTATTAATGATTAAATTATTATTTAAGCATGAATTAACCTAATAATTTTTGTTGATATCGTATCATATATTTTGCATATTTAATTGTAATAAAAAGACAAGAGTCATTCACATCAGGACAAGTCGACAAAAATAAATGTTAAGTCAGAAAGAGTCAGAGTCCAGCAGAAGTTGCCAGTGGCATAAGGTTCTGTTACAATCAGTGTTCACGTTTTGGTATGTGATCTTTTTCCAGCAACTTATACATAGAGCTATACGCACTCCCTTAGTCATGTTATATGATTAAGTGCTGCAATTTTAAGCTTGACCAATAAATATATACAAATATATAACGTTAAGGTTAACTGCATTTTTGACGATATATCAATAACGATATATATTGATAACTTTAAAGTTGAATTATCGTCATATTCACATTTAAAAAAATTAAAATTAGAACTGCACTATAACAACAATGCAACATGTACACGACAGATTGGCCATGTGATAAGTGTAAACCATTGAGTTGCAGAAGAAAGAGAGAGATATTGCTTCAACAAATTATATTTTTCGTTACATTGTATGAGATAATTACAATCCTTACATATCATAGCTAGCTATCAATTACTTGCATAGCAAGTCATTAGTAACTAACCTTAACTAACTCGGCTAACAACTTGGCTAACAAACTCAACCGATCTTTGACACATGGCACATCCTTATTCATTCGATTACTATCCTCAACATCCCTCCTCAAGCTCAGCAGTAGGAGCAGCAAGGCTGAGATTGTGACAAAGCGTTTGATAGAGAGGAGTAAACAACCCCTTTGTGAAAATATCTGCATATTGATCTGTAGAAGGAACAAAATGCATTGTCAACAGCTTTTTATTCACTATTTCTTGAACAAAATGAACGTCCACTTCAATATGCTTTGTTCTCTGATGAAGAACATGATTACAAGTTAAGGCAATAGCTGACATGTTATCACAATAGAGCACTGGTTGATAGGGAATGGAAACTTACAGAAATGACAGTAGCTGTTTGATCTAATCTAATTTAGCAGCAGTGGATGTTAATGCTCTATATTTAGCCTCCGTGGAAGATCGTGAGACAATTTGTTGCTTTTTAGAGGACCATGATATAGGATTGGAGCCTAAGAACACCACAAACCCAGTTGTCGATCTTCTATCATTGGGGTCACCAGCCCAATCTGCATCAGAAAATGCTCTCACATCTAGATCACCTTTAACATACTTGATTCCTAAGTTAACTGAGCCTTTCAAATATCGAAGGATTCGTTTTACTGTAGTAAAGTGTGGCTCCATTAGATTCTGCATGAATTGACACACCTGATGCACCGCAAATGCAATATCAGGTCGAGTGAATGTAAGATACTGCAATGCTCAAATCAAACTCCTATATAATCCTGGGTTATTATACGGTTTGCCATCATCAAGTACCAATATGTTTTAAGGCAAGCATGGTGTTGCACAAGGTTTGGAGTCTTCCATATTTCTCTTGGCCAAAAGATCCCTTATATACTTTGCTTGAGACAGAAACAAGCCATCTGATTGTGATATAACCTGGATTCCCAAAAAATAATGAAGCTGCCCCAAGTCTTTAAGATCAAACTCTTTCGTCAAGGCACCAATTACCTTATTAATCACTAAAGATGTATTACCAGTGATAATAATATCATCAACATAAAGAAGTAGAATAACTATCGAACTTCTAGTTTGTTTGACAAATAAGGAGGAATCTGCATAAGTGGAGATGAAACCAAGGGATGGAAGAAAGGTTGTAAATTTCTCATTCCAAGCCCTTGGAGCTTGCTTTAACCCATATAGAGATTTGTGAAGCTTGCATACATAATCTGGATAATGAGGGTCAATAAAACCAAGAGGTTGTGACATGTAAACTTCCTCCTTCAATATGCCATGTAAAAAGACATTTTTCACATCTAATTGCCTCAGTGACCATCCATAGTGAGCGGCCAAAGCTAAGACAAGCCTAACAGTAGTAGGCTTAACAACTGGACTGAAGGTTTCTCCATAATCGATCCTTTCCTCTTAACTGAACCCTTTTGCAACAAGCCTAGCCTTATATCTCCCAATTGAGCCATATGCATTTTTCTTGATTTTAAACACTCATTTGCATCCAACTAAATTCTTGTTATGTGGTAAGGGCACCAAACTCCATGTCCCCTGAGAGTGCAATGCAGAAAGTTCTTGTCTCATTGCCTCAGTCCACACTGAACTCTTTAATGCAGACTTATAAGTTGCAGGTTCTATAGTGTTCAGATCAACACCACCATTCTTATGCATAGTAGATAACAATGCCATTCTCTTGATGATACCATTCTTTGATCTTGTTTGCATAGGATGCAAATTCAATGGAGGAATGGATAAAACAACTTAAAGATTCTCAGGCTGGAATTCAGGAACCACAGGATCTAAGGCTGAGATATTCTGTTCATGTGCAATAATGGATTGAGGTGGTATTGACTCAGGAAATAAGGTAGGGATAGATGGCATGGAACCAGATGAAATGGGAGAAGAAATAGGTTCAATGTTTGAGTGACTAGGTGCATTGGAAAATGAAGGGAAGGAAGTATTAGGTCGTGGAACTACCAATACATTTTCTAGGTTTGGTGTGACAACTCGTGGATTTGACACTGAAAGTGATGGTGACAGTATAGGACAATCATGTGTAGAGCTGAGTTCCTTATAAGGGAAATCCTCCTCATCAAATATGACATGCCTAGATATATGCACCCTATTTTTAATAACATCATAGCATATATACCCTTTATATTTTGATGCATATCCCAGAAAAATGCATTTGATGGTTCGAGGTTGTAACTTTAATGTGTTTAGAGGTCTTAAAAAAGGATAACATGCACAACCAAAGATTTTTAAGTGATGTACATTAGGTACAGATGCATACAACATTTCAAATGGTGATTTATAATTCAAGGTTGAAGAAGGCATTCGATTGATAAGATACACAGATGTTTGAGCTACAAAAGACCAAAATTCTGTAGGTAAGTGAGTTGTTTGTAAAAGGGATAATGGTTTCAATGATATGACAATGTTTCCTTTCAGCCAGTCCATTTTGTTTTGGTGTATAGGGACAAGATAATTGATGTTTGATGCCTTTGGCTATAAGGAAGTCTTGAAACTGTTTTCCTATGTACTCACCCCACCATCACTTTGCAATGTCTTGATTGAGACTGAAAATTAAGTGAACACAAAGTTGTAGAACTTAATGAATGTATCACAAACAGAAGCTTTATTAACAATTGGAAATATCCAACAGAATCTATTACATTTATCTATGAAGGTTACATATAATTTAAACCCTTCAATAGACAAACAAGGTGCAGGACCCCATACATCACTGTGCACTATTTCAAATGGAATGACAGATTATTTGAACAGAATTCTCCATGTGGCTTTGTCCTGAATCCAAAAGCAAAATGCATCAAAGATCAGCCAACAGTTGTTATCTAGACAAATTCGACGTACTGAGTGCAAGTTCTGAGATATTTTGGGAACATATAGAATATAATTAAGTTTCAAGTTTTGAAAAAAAGTCTGCATAATGGTAGAACCCTTGTGGGATACATGCAAACCTTCTCCACTTGCTGTCTGAATCATCTCATTAGAAGGGAAATGAGTGGCAAGAGACAGATTATTCAAGTCAGCAGTCATGTGACTTGTTGCTCCAGAGTTAGTAAGCCATACTTATGGTGATTGACACTCCAGAGTTAGTAAGCCATACTTATGTAGTGGCATGCATGGTAGTCACTGGAGGAGAGTGACCTTGGATTTTGGCATTTCTGAAATGACAGTATTGCGCATTATGGTTCTTTTTGCCAAAAATTTGACAACCATTGAGAGTTGAAACATCCACGTTTCTAAATCTGCAAGTGTCAGCAAGATGACCAAATTTACCACATATATGGCAAGGTGATATGAATGAGTTGTTGGAAAACTGTTGTCTTGGTGGAGAATATCCAAGAAGGCTAGGAGCTCCATTGTTGTAAGGTGGCCTGTTTCCAAATCTTGAACCATAATGAGGGTTGCCTCTTCCCTTATTCTTGTTGAAAAATGGCTTATAAGGAAATGGACCACCTTGATGATTGTAAGTACCACCAGAGAGCGAATCTTGATGAGTGGAAGACCCTTTTGATTGACCCCCATTTGTACCAGCAACCATTGCAGTCTGAAATGATGGTGCTGCTTAAGCATTTTCAATCATTGCTTCTTCTGCAAGCAATTGAGCCCTCAAATCTTTAATGGAGATCACATTCCCTTCCTCGAATAATGGACCTAATAGTGTTAAATTCAGACGGAAGACCATCAAGAGCAAGGATAACAATATCATCATCATCAAACAAAACACCAGCAGATGCTAAATAGTCTCGAGCTTCTTTGATTCGCTGCATATATGTTGTAATTGAATCAGCACCTTTCTTGATAGTCCGAAGATCGGATTTGAGTTGAAAGATACTCGTACAAGTAATTGTGGAGAAATGTTCCTTCAATCTTGTCCACATATCAGAAGCGCTAACACTCCCAATCACACAAGAAACAACCGGAGATGAAAGAGTAGCTGTGAGCAATTGCATTAATGCATGATCATGCATTTTCCAAATCTTGAAATCATCACTTTCAACCGAAGGAGAAGAATTGCCTGAATTCGCTTTTGAGTTGCATGATGTAGCCTTGAGAAATCGTGGAGGACACGGAGACAAGCCATCGACAAACCCCATGAGGCCATGTCCCTCGAGAAGAAGTTGCATCTGAAAATTCCAGGTCAAATAGTTCGTATCATCAAGCTTCACTGTCACTGATGTCAATACAGTTGAAATCAAAGAAGTAATAGGCGATTGATAGCTGTGCAGAAGTCACCATTGTTGCGAGAAATGAAGAAATCAAAAGAGAAACTGGCAAGAGACTTATATCGAGCATGTTGCGTGCAATCAAGAACCAGACGAAGAAGAAGGAAAGAAAAAATCTTGGAGTCACAAGAAGGCGAGAGAGAAAGAAACAGCAATTAATCGCTGTGAGCGGAAGCAGCCAAGATCGATGAATAAGCGATCAGCTATGCAGGCAAAGATACCATGTAAACCACTGAGTTGCAGAAGCTTACAGAGATAAAGAGAAAGAGAAGAAGAGAGAAGATTGAAGAAAAAAGAGATAGATATTGCTTCAACAGATTATATTTTTCATTACACTGTATGAGATCATTACAATCCTTATATATCATAGCTAGCTATCAATTACTTGCATAGCAAGTCATTAGTAACTAACCCTAACTAATTCGGCTAACAACTTGGCTAACAAACTTAACCGATCGTTAACACATGGCACATCCTTATTCATTCGAGTACTACCCTCAACAATAAGTACTATAAAGTCATAAACATGATGTCTCTAGTTACATGCAAGAATATCTTAAGTAGCTAAGCAAATCATGTAATAAGTGTGATAACTTATAAGAGTGAAAATATATCTTCGAGTGCATGTAAAATCTTCCCAGCATCGAGCTTTGTGGTGGCTTATATCTTCTTTCCCATGCCAAGTGACTCAGAATTTTTGTTCGTTTACAAACTTACTGTTGATATGAGGAAGCTAAAATGCAAGTCTCGTCTACTTCTCTCGTTTCCTTTGTGCATGTGCAAATAAATTATTGTACTGTTGAAATCGAACACATAGTAGTTGTCATATTTCTATGAGATTTACAATCCAATCAAGGTGGGTGAAAAAGGTACGTAAAAGATAGGAAATCTGTGATGGCCTACATGAACGTTTTGTTCTGTATTACACCAGGTAACAAGGACCAAAGAGGAAGAGCTAGGGACAGAAAACTCTTTAGAGAGAGATAGGGAGATAGAGAGAGAGAGATGATTTTGTAAAGGGATCAAACCAGGTCTTGGCTCCTACTAGTAGGAGGATCCTCTACGGATCCTCTTTGCGAGGATCATTTTTTAATTATCTTGGTGAGGATCTCGGAGATCTTATAATCACATCCGTTCATTGTACATCATGCGGTCAGTTTTTATCAGATACTGTTTATAGTTAATTTTAAATAAAAAATTTACAATGATTTTTTACCGTACGATATATAATTAATGAATGTGATTGAAAGATTCTTGAGATCCTTAAAAAGAGGATCTGGAAAGGATCCTCATTCTGGGCAAGCAGGCTTGCCTTTCAGCCTTTGACCTCATCAATTTTTTGTCCTCAATCGTATTTAGGGTTTTAAGGAAACCCTACTACAGCTCCCCTCTTGGAAAATACCTGTTGGATGGGTTTGAATTGTTACCCCCACAACATTTAAATAATTGATCTTTGAAGGATGGAAAAAGTTGCTTTCCTTCCGTCTACTTGAAAGTCACTACCCTTTCAACATCAAAATTATTGGATTGAAAAATAGTACATTTTAGAAAGGTGTCTTGTATACTTTGTATTTGCTTTCTAAATAAGGTTTTATTTTAGGGAAAATGATCATCATTGGATCATTTCCACCAAATTCATCAAGTTCACCCATTTGGATTATTGAAATTTGATTAAACAGCTAAAGTTATTATAAATTTTAAAAGAATCCCCTGTTTGTAGTCTTTGAATTAAATTTCAATGGTCCGGATGGGTAGACTTGATGAACTGGGTGGAAGGGATCCTGAGAGGATCTCTTTCCTTATTTTAGAATCTAACTTGTCTGTATGTAGGAATATTTCTTGATTCCTAAAGAGAACGATATATCGCCTTTGGTGTATCTTTAATGAAACTTTATACTTATGATAACTCAATGTAATAATTTTTAATGATTTAGTTAAACCCTAGTTGAGAACGATACGAATTCGTAAGTACGAAAATCCTTAGTAAAAAAGAAGTGATATTGTTGCTATATATAATATAACTAATGCATCTCTTATGTCATCATCATCTGGGGAATCTCAATGCAGAAAAAGCTCTATTGCAAAAAACCGATTGAAAAACGCTGCCATAATCTGCAGTATGTTGTAAAATAGGATTAATCGGCACACGCTACAAATGATTAACGAAATGCAGAGATATCAGGCACCTGCATGCCTTTCAAGCCTCCCAAACCTGCAACGACTATATATATATGCAAAGAGAGTAGGGTTTGTAATCTCTGTACTTCCCTCCCCTATCAACTAGTCACGACTCACAAGTCACAGCACAAGGTGCATCATGAATGCAAAATACCTTGCTAGCTTACTAGTTCTAAACAAAAATATTCTACTACTATTCGAAATTGGTGCAACTTTGATACATAGTATATATTGTCGTGAATACTTGAAGAACATGTTTACTTAACATAAATGGGGAAGGAGCCGAAGAAAAAGATGAAGTACTAAAGAAAGTAATCAGATCAATTAGGTTCTCTTTCCAAGATGAAACTCAACTTTTCTGAAAAGTTAAGAGGTTAAATGATTTTCCGACTCATTTTAAATAAACGCAGAAAACTCAAAAATTAAGAATAAGATGATTCCAAATTTCAATTCTAACATATAAGTAAACATCAAAAGTATCTTGTTTGGTTGGTTCTTAATTGATAAGTAACTCGTGGTATGGGTTTCGATAGAGATATGGGTTTTAGTCGAATGTTTAGTGGCATTACAGCTAGACGTGTGACATGCTTCATGATGCAAACAAGGATTATAGTTTCAGGCAGTCCATGCCAATTGACGAGTTTCAATGTTTTTCGTGTTTGATATTGTCTATTTGCAAATTGAAGGGCCCGCTTTCAGGTACATGAATAGGATTCTCTCTTCTCTGAATCCCCTTCCATTCCGTCTTCTCCTCTCATACTTTCCTTTTTGTCTTAATCTCTCTATAAAAAAATCAATATAAGATGCTAACGTTTAATCGTAACCGTTCAAATAGGAGAAGAGGAAAGGGAAGAAAGATTAGGAGGGGAGAGAATTCTATTAACAGAACCAAGAAATGTGAGTTTATAAGAAATGCATAAACAGAAATGTAGAAAGAGAATGTATTGAAGAGGAGAGAGAGAGACAATGAGTGAGACAAAGTTGATTGTATTTCTAAAGAATTGATTGATTGTATTACATTCTGCTAGCCTTGTACTTATAGGCTATTGTATCTTCCTCAATACACTTTAAACCACCGTAACTAACTTCCTAACTATCTTTCTGTTATCTTTCTAATTTGTGTTAACTTAGTTGTCCTCATTTCTCTTCAGCCAACATCCCCCCTCAATCTCAATTGGGGTTCCCAGTTTGAGATTGTATGAATGTCTGAGAAAGAGTGGACTATGAAGACCTTTAATTAGGATATCAGCAGTTTGATCATCAGTAAACAAGTATTGAACTATGAGATCTCCTTGTTGTACACACTCCCTTACAAAATGATTGTCCGTATCCAAATGTTTGATTCATGAGTGGAACACAGGATTAGCACTTATTGCAATAGCTGATTTGTTATCACAGTAGATCATTGGAGGTGCAGGTAGGAATGCATTCACGTCTTGGAGAATTGCTCGAATCCAAGCAACATCTACAACTGTGTGAGCAAGAGCCTTGTATTCTGCCTTTGTTGAACTCCTTGAAACTGAAGATTGTTTCTTGGATTGCCATGACACTGGATTACAACCAATATACACAACATAGCCAATCACAGATCTTTTGGTATTTAAAAAATCTGCAGCCCAATCTGAATCATTAAAGGCTGTGATGCCTAACTCTGTGTTTGCTGAAAATGTAATTGCAAGCTGCATTGTTCCTTGAAGAAACCTTAATATGCGTTTAACAGCTCCAAAATGCATTTCAGTAGGTGATACCATAAACTGATCCTCTAAATTCACTGCAAAGGCTATATCGGGCCTTGTGAAAGTTAGATATTGCAGTAAGCCTACTAAACTTCCATACAAACTTGGATCAGCTAGCACTTCTTCTTCATTGAGTATTAATGAGTTATGAGGTTTACATGGAGTAGTTGCAGGTTTACACGAGTCCATCATAGCCTTGTGCAACAAATCTTTAATATATTTGGACTGACGTACAAAGATATCCCCATTTACTTTGTACTGAACTTGCAATCCAAGAAAGTATGTCAATCTGCCTATATCTTTTAGTTCAAACACTGCAGCTAATTCAGTTATTACTTCTTGTACCTTCTGTGAACTAGATCCAGTCAATATTATATCATCTACATAAAGTAAGAGAATGATAACATCTGCACCATCTTGTTTAACAAACAAACTGGAATCTGATGATGAAGCTTTAAAACCCATTGCTGGCAAATAACTTGTGAATTTCGAATTCCAAGCTCTTGAAGCTTATTTTAAGCCATATAGAGACTTAATCAATCGACATACATGTGTTGGGTGACTTCGATCAACAAACCCCTGAGGTTGTTTCATATAAACTTCTTCTTGTAAATCTCCATGTAAGAAGGCATTTTTGATGTCCAATTGTCTTAGCTCCCAATGATTAATTGCAACCAAAGCCAGTAATATTCTCACAATTATATGTCTGACTACTAGACTAAATGTTTCAGAAAAACCAACTCCTTGTTCTTGGGAAAATCCTTGAGCCACTAATCTTGCCTTATACCTTGAGACTGATCAATCTGGGTTCTTTTTAACTTTATACACCCATTTGCTACCAATTATGGACATGTCTTTAGGTGGTGGAACCAACTACCATGTGCCTTGAGCCCTTAAAGAATCGTATTCTTCTTGCATGGCTAACTGCCAATGAGGTATAGTTGCTGCTTTTCTAAAAGTAGATGGTTCTACAACATCACTAATAGAGTCAACAAATGAATATCCAGCAACCAGAGGTTCTTCCTCAGTAATTTGCAAGCTTTGTAACTCAGACAATGAAGTAAAGTAGCCTATATAGCTTTTCTGTGTTATAGCCCTACTTTTGAGTCTTGTAACCATTAGATGTATAAAAGTGACAATTTCTAAATCATAACCTTGTGATGATAATGAATCAGAAGTGATATGGAGAATTACCTCTAATTGTGCTTCATTATGACAGGTAGCATTGGTGTTGTACCAAGAAGATGTATGAATGAGTGATGTGAATCATTGGTTGATGAAGAGACATGTGACCTTGATCCATTTGTTGACAGAAGACTGTCCTGAGACATAGAACCAGACATATCATCTTCAACCTGAGGAGTATTTTTCACTTATGAATTCTGATGCATTGGTATTCCTGGTATTAGAACTTGAACTATTACTGGTGTTTGAGACCTGAATTGAGACCCATGAATGCCTTTATTCTACAACATTATCTTCAACTTATATGGAAATTGAGATTCATCATGAATAATGTGTCTGGAAATTATGAACTCCCCAGTGTTAATATTGTAGCAAATGACCCCTTTGTATCCCATAGCATATCGTAGAAAAACACATGGAACTGATCTTGGTTGTAACTTTTGATCATTATATGGTCTAAGAAGAGGATACATTATTGTCCCAAAAAATTTCAAGTATTGAATATTTAGTGCAACATTATGTAACTTCTGATATGGTGATTGCATTCCCAAAACCTTACAAGGCATCCTATTAATTAAATATGATGCATATGAACAAGAGTAATACTAGAATGTAGATGGTAGAGAAGCTTCTGACATTAGAGTAAGTGTAGTCTTAACTAAATGCCTATGCTTCCTCTCAGCTAGGCCATTGTGTTGAGGTGTGTAGGGACAAGAGACCATGTGTACAATGCCTTTTGATTCCAGAAACTTAGTAAACATTTTACTCATGTATTCACCTCCTCCATCTGTTTGGAGACATTTAATTGAAGTATTGAACTGAGTTGAAACAAATGCATTGAATTTCACAAAGGCAACAAAAGCATCATATTTATTGACTAGAGGAAATATCCATAAGAATCTTGAATATTCATCAATGAAACTGATATAGTATCTGTATCCTTCTATTAATATCTTTGGAGAATGCCCCCATACATCCGAATGTACTTTTTGAAACATACAACTTGCATTATTTTGTCTAATATCAAAGGACTGCCTACACATTTTTCTCTGAACACACGAAGAACATACAGATTTAGATGAATCTATACTAACTGAGACATTAGAAGCTTTTAACATTGTTGACAAGACTTCCTTAGATGGATGTCCAAGCCTCTTGTGCCATATTGATGTCTTCACCACTTTCCCAAGCAAACCAGCTTTCAGGTCTTTATTCATTCCAGCAGTAGAGAAACTTCTTGAAAATACTGTCACAGGTATAGTAAACAAATCCCCATCACTCTTTCCTTGGTACGCTATCACCTTTGTAACCTTGTCCTGTATGAAAAACACAAGATAATCACATATAAACCAACATCCATTGTCATGACATAATTTCTTAACTGATAAGAGGTTCATAGTTATACTAGGAACATGTAATATATTGTTTAAATTTAAGAAATGATCATTACTAAATAGAACTGCAGATCCAACATGTTTTACTTTCTATCAAATTTTCCAGATTCGTTGTCATATGGTGTGTTGCACCAGTATCAAGCACCTATGTGTCTGCACTATTGAAATCATGAAGTTGTTGTGCTTCATTGTTAGGAATAAACTCGTGAGATCCTTGTGTTGTCATTACAGTTATTAAAGTAGGTGGAGCAGAGGGTTGATAGGAATAGTTGTTTCTATGGTAGCACTCAAGAGCAATGTGCCCTTTCTTCCCACATATTTGACAAATCAAAGGTGGAGCATACAGAATACTCTGAGAATTGGCAGTCCTAAAGTGACAATTTGGTGCAGTATGCCCCATTCGAGAGCAAATTTGACATTCAAGTGACACTATCGATTTGTAGTTTGTATTGCCACTCCAACCTTGCCAATTACTACCTTGTTTTGAACCATTAGTGAAAGTAGAACCAGTAGAGACATTAAATCCAGATTGATTAAAACCATTAGTACCCTTGTATTGATTCCCAAAGTATGGCCTTGAAGAACTGTTCCCAGAAGCATATCTGTTAGAATTATAAGACCCTTTATTCTGAGAAGGATAAGGCCTTTGACTCCTTGATAACTACCAGATCCCATGTTTGAGCTTTCCCCTTGATATCTTCCTTGTCCTCCATTACTCTTTGAATTAGAGCTTTCACCATGTACATACATTGTAGACATAGAATTTGTTAGAGAAGAAATTCTGGATTCATTAGCCAATTCTGCACTTAACAACTATGCTCTGAAATCCTTCCATGAAATTGACGTGTCTCTTGCCAAGATCACAATTTTGATCATATCAAACTCTTGTGGTAACTTGTCAAAGCAGCTATAACCAAATCATTATCTGAAACCTTTTCTCCTGCAGAAAGAAGTTGATCTCGAATGGATTTCAATCGCAGTAAAAATTTATCAACTAAATCTGCTTATTTCTGTGGCGTGTAGAATTCAGTCTTGAACTGATTAATCTGTGCGACAAATAGCAAAGCAAATCTATCTTGCAAGCAAGTCCAAGCATCTTGAGAAGTTTTACAACCAATAATGTGTTCCATTGCATCATCAGACAACGTTGCAATTAACAAGCTAAGCAGCGCCATATCCTTTTTAACCCAGCTCTTATATGCATCATTAATATCTTTCGTAACACCCGTTTCAGTATTAATAACAAACTTTGGTGGACATGGATTATCACAAAAAAAAATCAAATAGATCATATCCACACAACACAGACTGAAACTGAAAACTCCATTTAACAAAGTTGTCATCTTGCAATTTCACAGTCAACATTCCTAGAAGACCTTCAATTTTCACCAATTCCATTGTATTCTCAACCATTACCAAATTTTGTACCTTTCACAATGAAGAAATTCGACCAAACACTTTACACTTACATAGATCAAGATTACACAACAAAATCCCACCAATCAAGAAACA
Organism: Malus sylvestris; assembly: GCF_916048215.2. NCBI lineage: Eukaryota > Viridiplantae > Streptophyta > Magnoliopsida > Rosales > Rosaceae > Malus > Malus sylvestris. The sequence goes on along the minus strand of NC_062273.1, from coordinate 25,260,349 downwards.
ATTTCACTTTGGCAATCGGCCTTCAACAAACAAAATTCTATCAAGAAACAAAACCCTTTTCGGCAATTGGCCTTCAAAGAAGAGAAATGACAAGAAGCTACAATCACTATGGCAATCGGCCTTCAATCAAAGTTTCAGACTCCGGCAATCGGCCTTTAATGGAGTAATCAGCAAGAATATATCAACCCGTAATGACTATCAACCATGTAGTTCGTCACAATTTCGAATTAATAATGGCAATCGGCCTTGAATTTCATCTAACAGAAAGAAGTACTCACTGACACAATTCAACAAACAGCTAGAGTGCACAAACCTTCGCGTTGTTGAAACTTCATAATTCGAGCACCAAGAACTTCACCAAAAGCAGCAAATCATCCAAACAAACCGAACAACTACAAATCATGCAGCGGAAAAGCGAACAAATCACCAAAGATCGACCTCCGGCGATGATACCATATTAACAGAACCAAGAAATGTGAGTTTATAAGAAATGCAAAAACAGAAATGTAGAAAGAGAATGTATTGAAGAGGAGAGAGAGAGACAATGAGTGAGAGAAAGTTGATTGTATTTCTAAAGAATTGATTGATTGTATTACATTCTGCTAGCCTTGTACTTATAGGCTATTGCATCTTCCTCAATACACTTTAAACCATCATAACTAACTTCCTAATTATCTTCATGTTATCTCTCTAATTTGTGCTGACTTGGCAGCTGAGTTGTCCTCATTTCTCTTCAGGTACGGAGGCAACTACTGGAAATCAAGGTAACACCGTCACAAAAACCTGATATTTTTTATTTGACCCTAGTTTGGCAATTATTTGTATAACTTTGGTTGTATATTTTCTTGTAGCAGATGGACAGGTGAAGTCATCGTCAAATGTTCAGGCACCAAATACAACTCAAACTTTGCAGCCTTCTCCCACTAAAGCAATTTCCCCCGTAGGTACATTAACTGGGGTATAGATTTCGCTGGTCTTATACAGTGTCAATTTTTTGTCCCCAGTCTTATTTTAGGGTTTTAGGGTTTTAGGGGAACCCTACTAAAGGTCCCCTCTCGGAAAATAGCTGTTGGATGGGTTTGAATTGCTATCCCCACAACATGTAAATAATTGATCTTTTGATGATGTAAAAAGTTGCTTTCCATTTTCCTGCTTGAAAGTTGAATGTCACTTCCCTTTCAACAACAAAATCATTGGATTGAAAAATAGTACATTGTATAAACGTGTCTTGTATACATTATGTTCACTTTCTAAAGAAGGTTTGTTTTTAGAATCTAATTTGTCTCCCTAGGAATATTTCTTGATTCTTCTCCATTAATTATTTATTGCCTTCGTGCATTTTTATGGAAGTTTTAACGAAACACTATCGATATTGTTCATTTTTTAACGAAAATGACATTTTTACTCTAAAAAGTCACTATTGGTATTATTCACTTAAATACTTTTTTGTCCTTTTGATTAAAACTCAAAATTTTCAAACCTTTTTTATTAGTTTTCTTTATTTTTAATGAAACTTTGTACTAATGATAATTTAATCTAACGAGTTGTAATTGATTTATCTAAACCGAGCGGAAACTCGTCAATATAGCAAGTACACTGCATCTGCATTCCGAGTATGAATTCGTAAGTACAGAAATCCTTTGTCAAAAAAAAGAAGTGATATTTTCTAGTATAACTTGTGCATCTCTTAAGTAATCATCTGTGGAATCTCAATGCAGAAAAAGCTCTATTGCAAAACGCCGATGAACAAGCAGGAAAGCACTAGCTTGTTACCTTTAAGCCTACACTTCATCACTAATCTATATTTATTAATGATCGTGTGGTCCAAAAAATCCAAATTCTCATGTTTTTAAGATTTTATCAAAAGTTGAAGAACGCTGCTCATAATCTGCAGTGTATACTGAAAGAAGGATTAATTGGCACAAGCTGCAAATGATAAACGAATGCAGAGATATCAGGCACCTGCATGCCTTTCAAGCCTCTCAAAAGCTGCAAAACGAATATGTATATAGGGAAAGAGAGTAGCCTTGTATTCGAATCTCTGTACTCCCCTCCCCTACCAACTAGTCAGGACTCACAAGTCACAACACAGAGTACATCATGCATGCAAAAACTTTGCTACCTAAGAGAAACAGGAGCGTACGTGTATGACAAAGGTATTCGCTTTCCTTTAGTGGCATGGGAGCTGATATCACCTGCCTTCACCGCTAACCCAACTAGTTCTAAACAGAAGTCTATTTATTCGAAACTGATGCAACTTTGAAACATATCATAATTTTTTGCGAATACTTGAAGAACATGTTTACTTAACATAAATGGGAGAAGGAACCGATGAACCTAGAAAATAGATGAAGTAACGAAAGGAACTGATTTCAGATTTTTAGTTATTTGATTATGGGTTTCAAAATGAAACTCACACTTTTTCAAAGAGTTAAAAAGTGAAATGATTTCATACTCATTTTCAATAGACGCAGACAACTCAAAAATTAAGATATTTTAAATTCCAATTTAAGTAAACGTTCCAAAGTATCTTATTTGGTTGGTTCTTAACTGATAAGTAACTTGTGGTATTGGTTTCGAAAGAGAGATGGTTTTTGGTCGGATGTTTAGTGGCAATACAACAAGACATGTGTGACATGCTCCAAGATGCAAACGAAGATTCTAGTTTCAAGCAGTCCATGCCAATTTTGTATTATCTCACATGTCCTTTCAAGGATTAATTGGTCCTAAACCATTCACAAGTAATTGACAAAACGCATCTTATTTTCTCTCTTTATTGTTCTGTTAGGTTTGGTATAATTTAGACCTCATTTATAATCAAACAACATAAGATGCTAAACGGTTTGATTTTCTAACTACATTGTGCAAGTTGTAGTTGTTTTTTTTTCCTTCTCAAATGGAGAAGGATTATGTGAGATTAGTTTTTCGGCAATGGTGGTGTGCGAGACACCTACCCTTCGTCAAAAGGGTGAGAACCATTACACTAAAAAACTGCTCACCCTTCCTTTCTCCACCAATTTTATTGATAATAAATGAAAAGTAAACGAAAAAGGTATATGTGGGAGGACTATGCCAATACCCACAGACAAAAACGATCAACGAAAACGGTAATAAGAATGTAACAAAATGTCACAAGCATGAGCATATGCTACAAAATCTAGAATCGTAGACCATCAATAATAAGCATAATTATCTGCTCCAAAAGAAGCTTATGTTTAATGATGTAATGTGTAGTTATCATATCATTTAACTTTGACAATAACATTACTGCCCCAATCAATACTTGGCGTTATTATCCATGTGTAGCATTGGTGGATTGTTGTTATGGGAAAGGGATCCTATCCGGATCCCTTCCACCAAATCCTCCTAAATCAACAAATCCGGGCCCTTGAAATTTGATCCAACGGCTAAAAAAGTTATTATAACTTTTAAAGGGACCCCTTGTTTTTAGCCGTTAGATCAAATTTGAAGGGCCCATATTTGGTGATTGGGAGGATCCCTTTCCGTTGTTAAGTATTTTCAACAGTTAATTAATGGACAATAATTCACAATTTAGTGGCCACATTCATGTTGAAATTATGTATTTGGTCAAGGAAAAGTTGTAAAACATACCCCATTTCTAATACAATTCACTTGTAGAAACAAGGACAAGGAAGAGAGAATACCATCAATATTTCCAAATGATTTTACCATGACAGTCTATTTTTTTTTTTTTTGCCGAAAAGACTCATAGAGGCATTTCAATATTTTTTTAGCCACCATCATTCACCAGTGTCATGAATCAAACTCAGAACATGTCGTGTGAAATACGGGCCTAAAATTTGTTTTCAACCACTGAATCACCCCTGTTGGTTTATCTCTCATCCCACCAATTTACGAAACATGATGTTTGTCATATGGGGTGTGCCAGTGCTTCCTGCAAAAGTTATCCGGGGGGTCCTCGGTTACGACTAGACAATATAATGTTCAAAGGCCTGCATTGTATCAAATAAAAAAAGCCTATGTTATATGGGAAAATTCTTCCATTTTACGTAGCTTTTACTGGTACGAAGTATGGACGGTCATAATTAAAACTATATAAATCTAGTAATGGTGAAGGTTTATTTGGGAGAATATAGTTTGTTGGGTTATTTGATTTTAGGTGGCTGTTTTGTTACTGCTTTGGTTTTGAAGTTTCTGTGGGATAATCGGAGAAAGAAGAGGAGTAAGAACGAAAGTGAAACGAAGGTAAAGGTTGTGGGACCTAATACTAATGTTACGTAGCATGAAAGTGAAATCTCATTTTATGACATTGACATGATATACACTTATCAAGTTATCATAATTATTAAGGAAAAATGTTGATCAACAGCTCAAAATTGATCAATAATCAAGGCTCATTTGCCGGGGTTAGCTAGATGCAATCAATAAATTGATTGCTCAAGTCATCCCAAATTCCCAATGCACCACATCATGTGCTCACTTATCATTTCCATCACTTTAAAAAACAATTCTCCAACTTACATAAAATAAGGTAATATAGAATCAATAGAAAAGAAAGAATCGGAATTGATCGATATATTTCTTGTAACAAATGAAAAGGAAACGAAAGATAAAATATAAATCTTGGATCAAATAAGCTCCTTTGGATACTATGTTTCAGTCTAATAATATATTTACATGTGAAGAAAAACTTGCACATAAAAATACATAATTAGACCTGAACACTATAGGACAACGAACCAATTTCACGAATGAGACAACTTTTATCTTTCTGCACTATGCACTGAACTTCACGTTTTGTAATAAGGGTTACCACCCAATCATGTTGTGCACTCTGGTTTATTTATTTAGAGTTTAAATTTATCCTCACTTTTACACATCAACCTTACTTTATGATGTGTCACCAATAGAAATGAGCATGTCTATCAATGCTTAATAAATCAATCATCAACTTACATGTCCTTTAATTTTCAAAATTTAGTCTCCAAATTTAATTTCCCTAACATTACTCACAAATTTAGTATATATAGCATTACCCTACTTCATAAATGCCCTTTATGTAAAACTCTTTTTTAATTAGGGTTGTCCTTGCATTTTATTGGGTCTTGGAAACTAGGCCGAACTTAATTCTCAGTTGGGACATTTTCATTGTTGCAGACTTGTTGTCCAAAACTCCCCTTCTATTTGAAAACATAACTCGTTCATTCTTTTTAACATTTAGGTCAATGCTGGTTCACCGTCTTTCATCAATCATCATTGTCGTTTCTAATGCAATTATGAACTCGAAATCTCTGACTGGAGTGAAGCAGAGAATTATGGTGGATAAACTTATTCAGAATTTGAAGTTATCAAGTTAATTAGTCCATTACCTTTTGATTCAAACCCCAATTATTTTCTCTTGACTCTTTCGTGATACAAAACTCACTCTCTTTAATGCTTTTTTGTGGAGCATCACAATGCAAGACCTGTAAGCTCGCAACTGTCACAGAAGACATTTTGTCCCGAAGGGTTAAGAAGACAATGAAATCCCGCGATCACAATTTGAGATGCTAAAACAATCTCGAGCATGAGCCTTCCGAATCCTGTAGAGATTTCTATGCAACTGTCTTTAACGTAAGTTTTGTTACTTAAGCGGGGGAATTCGTCGTGTTAATCGATGATCTGCCTATTGATTCTGCATCGTTTCCAAGTGAAATTCGACTTGTGCCAACATATTCAAATGTTACAGATGATTACAAGGTTACAATAATGGTCTTGGTCTTTTTACCCTGTGATCAACGTGACAACACACTTCCGACGAAGCATTGCAGACCATAATATATATATATATATATATGTTTGCCAAATTCCAAATTTCTCGGTCTCGTTAGAAGAAAACCGTACAAGATGTTGAAACTTGTACTTTAATGTGTTCATTTTGTAATTTTATTTTAACGACAAGGTTGCTGTATTTGTTTGCGAGAAGTTTTGACTCTTTGCTTCCTCAAATTGAGATGCTCAAAATTTCTTGCATACAAAGATCTTGCGGAAGTGATTTCAGAACATTCTTTTTCTTTCCTTCGGTTATGTTTAATTTTGTCTTTGAATTGAATAAATCAAAGAAAAATTAAAAGACATAAATAAAAAGATGTGTCTGAAAAAAAATGTGTCATTTTACCCATTGTTCAATTACTATCTTTTTTGTGTTGATTGTGCGACCGCTTACTAGATATTAAACGAGTATCCATCTAACTAGGGTTTTAGCACTCTTTGCCATGTTCATGCTACGAGGGAGAAGAACAGAGGGAATACAATGTCCGGCCGAAGTTTTCTATCTAGAGGAACAAAGGCTTTAGCTCTCCGAACTTGACTTCTCTAGTTGGAATTGCTTTATGAGTGTTGTGTGTAATGATATCAATTTCAACGTAACTACGTGACTATATTAGACATATCACACATAACAAAGATGACAGACGTGTTGGAATCAGTCTGCAATCTGAATGATTACTTTCTTCTCCGGGCTTTGGCTAACACGTGGCTAAAACAGTGGGCCTAGATACAAGCTCTCAACTCTCAAGCATTAACTGCAACTGCAATGACTCACATGTATGCAGTGCAAGATCTCTGAGTGATTACGTTGGAAGTTTGGTGTGAATTTGGGATTTGGTTCCTCGCCGGATTCCCTATTTAGGGATCCTAGGGATAACATACCGTTAATTAAAAATTGTGCAGTTCTAATTAAAAACTTTTTATATTTTCAGAAGTAAAGCAGTATCATTTTACGTAAAAATATAAAAAAAGAAAAAATTGTAATCATACGCTTTTTAATCAACGATCCGTGTTCGTTAATTCCGAGGATACTCAGGGAGGGGATCCGGCGAGGATCCAAATCCGTGAATTTGTAGCCAGAGGTTCTCGCTCACTATGTATTTGTGTTAGTCCACACAAATCCAACATGATCTTCTCCGGCTCCTTTTGATGAAGATTTTAAGAATTCGTAAATCATGTTTGTTGATGCACAAAATCAGTGGGGACTTTGATACAACAGAAAATGTTAAGTTTGTGACATTCGTTAGATTGTTCCAGTCACTAGTGTGGATAAGTATGTAAATGGATAGGGACAATGAAGCAAACACAAGATGTACATGATTCACCCAGATTGGCTACGTCCACTAAGTAGAGAAGTTCTCATTAATTGTGAAGGGTTTACACAAGTACATAGGTTCAAACTCTCCTTTAGTGAGTACTAGTGAATGCTTTAGTACAAATGACATTAGGAAATATTGTGAGAGAATGATCTCTATTTATAGAAGACAGTTTCTAGTTTCATTCTGACATTGACACGTGTTGTGTTGTGATTGGCTTCTGATGTTGACACGTGTCGCGCTATGATTGGCTTTTGATGTCGACACGTGTCGCGCTATGATTGGCCTCCTGGTTGGAGGGAAACTCTTCTGGATCCTTGACGGTATAACGTTGACCGGTGCTCAGTAGTTTCAAGATTGGTCAAGTATGGTACAAACAGTGCTCCTCTAAGTTCCCGAGTGAGGGAAGCTCCTCGGTTGGGGACTTGCAAGATCCAAGCCATTAAGTAATCACGAAACTTCTAAGTACCGAAGTGTGGTATCATTTTCACTTGCCTTATCTGTCTCATATGTAGATGTGGTATCTTCTCTGGAAATACTTTTCCTCCATCCAGGGGTGATATCTTTAACCAATGAAGATGCACAAGGTAATGTATCAATTTCACTTGAAGCTTACTTGTAGTTTTGGGCTTGGTCAAGTGCGATACAAACCCTATAGTAGGAGTCCCCCAAATCGCCAAGCTGGGAGATTTGCCGAATGAGGTAACAGACAAGGTAAGCAATCAGACTTCTAAGCAAGCAACCTGGATTGGAGGTTCGACTTCGGCTTCCGGTTGATTGTTCTCATTCTCCTTGTGTTGTAAACAGCAACAAGGATAAGGAGAAGCAAATGGAGAAGAGATGATATGAGATACTTTTGCTTTTGAAAAAGTAACTTTCCACAGGCTTATTCTTGAACTGGGCTGGAGGGTTTTCTGGTTTCCTTCAAAGTATAAGGCCGACTCAAGAATTTAAGGGTCAAAACAAGTCCATCAAATCTAGAGTACGTTCGACCCTAATGATATAGGATACTTTTGCTGTTGACAAAGTAGTGGATGTATCGGCATGTATTCTGTTACGCTTGTCTCCACATGCTTCCTTTTATCATTCTCACTTGTCCTATCTATTCCTCAGGAAAATGTGGTATCTTCTCTGGAAGCATAAAATGTTGAAGATGAGTACTCGAGAGCAATGCCAGGTAAGTAATCAAGCAAGGGGTTCCAGGCAGTCAGTTCCTGACTGGAAGCTTGATTCCAAGTGCTGACAGATTGCTCTCTTTCTCCTTGTTTTGCAGGTAAGAACAAGGCTAAAAGAAAAGACAAGGAAAAAGCATGATATAGGATACTCTTGCTTTTAACCCTAATGATATGAAATACTCTTGCTCTGGTGTGGCTTGTTTGCAGAGGTATTATCGGGAGGAAAAGAAACTGAGTATTTCGAGAGACTTTGTTGAGAGTGCCCTATCGGATGTGAAGAAAAGTTGAGCATTTTTTTTATTTGCAGGTCTACCTGGCTGTGGAGGATGAAGGTCGACTTATATAGGAGTCTCCCTAACAACAAGTAGTAGTGCTATTCATTTACCCTTCTTGGTCATAGCAATATAGTGGGAGTTGCAAGCTTCACGTGTTTTAACTTTGTCAGAGCACTTTGAAAAAGTGGTCTGTGGTATCTGGAAAGCTGATGTTGCGTGTGAAGATTGCAGACAAGCTTTATCCAAAGAAATTTGGCTCTCGAAGTTCGGAGAACGGTGCCTCTTCGGCTTTCGAACAAGCAATCCTGTCGGGGATCTGGCTCTCGAGATTCAGAAAACGGTGCCTCTTCGATTTTTGAGAAAGTAATCCTGTTGGGAGTCTGACTCTTGAGATTTAGAGAGTAGTGCCTCTTTGATTTTTAAGAAAGTAATCCTGTTGGGAGTCTAGCTCTCGAGATTCGGAGAGCATTGTCTCTTCAATTTTTTAGAAAGTAATCCTGTTGGGAGTCTGGTTCTCGAGATTCGGAGGGTGGTGCCTCTTCGATTTTTGAGCACGTAATTCTGTTGGGAGTCTGGCTTTCGAAATTCGGAAAGTTGTGCCTCTTCGATTTTTGAGCAAGTAATCTTGTTGGGAGTGTTTTCTTGAATGTGAGTAAAGGTTAGGCATTTTTGCCAGTCTACCTTGCCACGGAACACGGAGGTTGACACACATTGGGACTTTTTAGTTATCAAGCAGTGGTGTTGTTCCTTTACCCTTGTGGGTAATAGTAGGGTAGCTGGACCTTCAAAATTTATGTGTCTAAACTTTGTCAGAGATCTTTGGCAAAGTTATCTGTGGTACTCGATGAGCTGATGTTACGTGTGGAAAGTGATGCCTCTTTGAAATCCGAAGAGTGGTGCCTCTTCGATTTTTGAACCAACGGCTCTGTTGCCATTTCTTTTATAAGGGCATCAATTGTGTGCAAGAAGTATATTCAGAGAGTTATTGCTTGTAGGAATTTTCCCCTTACTTCAGAGATTTATTGCACCTCATTTCTCCTTCATCATTTCTGAGAATGTCTAGCCTATCCGACCATCGTTTTGACTTGAACTTTGGTGAAGAGGCAACCATGCCTTCTCAAGATAACATATGGCGCCCATCTTTCTTATCCCCTACTGGTCATCTTACCGTTGAGGACTCTGTGATGAAGAATGATATGATCGCTGCGGTGGTGGCTATGAACCTTCTCACTCCCAAAGATAACATACTACTTTCCAAACGGTCTGATGAGTTGGCTGTTAAGGATTCTCTGGCTCCCAGTGTTCAGTGTGCAGGTTCTGTGTCTAATATGGCCCAACGCCTATTTGGTCGAACCCATCAAGTTGAATCATTGGTTGTTGAAGTAATAAGTCTCAAACAGGAGATCAAAAGGCTCAAGCATGAGAATAAACAATTGCACAGGCTCGCACATGACTATGCTACAAACATGAAAAGGAAGCTCGACCAGCTGCAGGAATCTGATGGTCAAATTTTACTTAATCATCAGAGGTTTGTGGGTTTATTCCAAAGGCATTTATTGCCTTCGTCTTTTAAGGCTGTACCGTGTAATGAAGCTCCAAATGATCAACCTTTGGTGCCTCCTCCTTCTAGGGTTCTGCCTAGTACTGAGGTTCCAAATAATCACCCTCTGGTGCCTCCTCTTTCTGGGGCTCTGCCGACTACTGAGACTTCTCCTGAGTAACCTTTGTGAAGGCTCTCTCTTGTTTGTTTATTTTGATTCATGTATATGTACATATTTGTAACTTATCGGAGATATCAATAAAAAAGCTTTGCTTCATTTCAACGTATTGTGTTAAATACACCAACGCCTTCTTCACTAAGTTCTTTGAATTTTTCCTTTTGTTAAAGCTTGTATGTTGAAGCTTTGTGAGTGAAGCATGTAGGTTGAGGTAGTGCTCCCTTAATTTCCCGAGTGAGGAAAACTTCTTGTTTGGAGACTTGAAAAATCCAAGTCACTGAGTGGTCGTGAGACTTCCAAGTATCTAGGTGCAGTAGCATATGGTAGGAGTCCCCCAAATCTCCGGTCGAGGGAGTTAACGAATGAGGCATTTCCTTTCTAAGTGGTAGCCCAAAACTCCTTCTTCATATATATTTGTTATGAAAATTGTTAAGCCCAAAGAAGAGGAGGCCTAGGCAATTTTTTTTTTTTAAATTTTCGCATTTTTTAATTTCCAAATTTCCGAATTTTTTAATTTTCTAATTTCCGAAAAAAAAAATATATATATATATTTTAAAGCTTTGTAGGTGAAGCTTTGGTGGTGAAGCTTTGAGGTTGAAGCTTTGTTGAGTACCATGAATTGATTTTGCTTCATACTATCTTGATCAAGATAGTGTGAAGCTTTTGTAGGTGAAGCTTTGGTGGTGAAGCTTTGAGGTTGAAGCTTTGTTGAGTACCATGAATTGATTTTGCTTCACATTATCTTGATCAAGATAGTGTGAAGCTTTTGTAGGTGAAGCTTTTGTGTTGAAGCTTTGTAGGTGAAGCTTTTGTGTTGAAGCTTTGTAGGTGAAGCTTTTGTGGTGGGTGAAGCTTTTGTGGTGGGGGAAGCTTTTGTGGGTGAAGCTTTTGTTGGTGAAACTTTTGTGGGTGAAGCTTTTGTGGTGGGTGAAGCTTTTGTTGGTGAAGCTTTTATGGGTGAAGCTTTTGTAGGTGAAGCTATTGTGGGTGAAGATTTTGTAGGTGAAGCTTTGGAGTTGAAGCTTTTGTTGGGTACCATGAATTGATTTTGCTTCACACTATCTTGATCAAGATAGTGTGAAGTTTTTGAGAATTTGTAGTTGTCCTCCATTGATGAAGCTTTTGTTGGCGAAGCTTTGAAGTTGAAGCTATTGTTGGTGAAGCTTTTATAGGTGAAGCTTTTGTTGGGTACCATGAATTGATTTTGCTTCACACTATCTTGATCAAAATAGTGTGAAGTTTTTGAGAATTTGTAGTTGTCCTCCGTTGATGAAGCGTTTTTTTGTGAAACTTTGGAGTTGAAGCTTTTGTTGGGTACCATGAATTGATTTTGCTTCACACTATCTTGATCAAGATAATGTGAAGCTTTTAAGAATTTGTAGTTGTCCTCCATTGATGAAGCTTTTGTTGGTGAAGCATTTGTTGTGAAGTTTTGTTGGGTACCACAATTTGATTTTGCTTCACACTATATTGATCAAGATAGTGTGAAGCTTTTGAGAATTTGTAGTTGTCCTCCATTGATGAAGCTTTGTTGAATTTCCCAATATATATTTTTTTTTTGGGAAACTAGAAATTTGAAAATGTGGGAGAGACAACATATACAAATTTTGCTTCCACACTGTTGAGCAAGAGATTGTGATGCAAGCCACACCTTATAGTAGTCGAAGGTTTGGATGAACCATATAAATTGAATTTGCTTCGAAGGTTTGAGAATTGTAGTTGCCCTCCATTGATGAAGCTTTTGTTGACACCATAAATTGGTTTTGCTTCACACTGTCTTGATCAAGAGTGTGTGAAGCTTTTGAGAATTGTGGTTGCCCTCCATTGATGAAGCTTTTGTTGGCACCATAAATTGGTTTTGCTTCACATTGTCTTGATCAAGAGTGTGTGAAGCTTTTGGGAATTGTGGTTGCCCTCCATTGATGAAGCTCTTGTTGGCACCATAAATTGGTTTTGTTTCACACTGTCTTGATCAAGAGTGTGTGAAGCTTTTGAGAATTGTGGTTGAACTTCTTTGATAAAGCTCTTGTTGGCACCATAAATTGGTTTTGCTTCATACTGTCTTGATCAAGAGTGTGTGAAGCTTTTGAGAACTATGGTTGCCCTCCATTGATGAAACTCTTGTTGGCACCATAAATTTGTTTTGCTTCACACTGTCTTGATCAAGAGTGTGTGAAGCTTTTGAGAATTGTGGTTGAACTCCTGTGATGAAGCTCTTGTTTGCACCATAAATTGGTTTTACTTCACACTGTCTTGATCAAGAGTGTGTGAAGCTTTCTACGAGTTGTAGTGTTTGCATTGTTACAGAGGGGAAATGTTTGAAGCAGATGCAAGAGGGCTGAATAACTTGATCTTCGTATGCCATGCACTGAAGTTGTTGTTGGCTTGCAATAAGACTTTGTTGGTGACTATAACTCTTGTTGGGCATAAGTGCTCCCCTAGTTGAGTTGTCAAGCTTGAGGATTTTTGATTATTTGTGAATGCTAGGAGTTCACATGTACAAGTTGTACCACTCGTCTTCTGGTAAGTGGAATGAATGGTGAGTTGCTTTCATCACTTGGTTGGTGGTACGAAGGTGAGTTCCTTCATAACCTTTCATCATATTTCATCACCTGGTTGGTGGCACGAGGATGAGTTCCTTCTTCCCCTGGTTGGTGGCATGAATGGAAAGTTGCCAAATGATATTAGAGTATGGGTTGTACATTTCATCACCTGGTTGGTGGCATGAAGAAGGGTACATGTTGTACATTTCGTCACCTGGTTGGTGGCATGAAGATGAGTTCCTTCTTCACCTGGTTGGTGGCATGAGTGGCAAGTTGCCAAATGATATTAGAGTACGGGTTGTACATTTCATCACCTGGTTGGTGGCATGAAAGAAAGTACGGGTTGTACATTTCATCACCTGGTTGGTGGCATGAAAGAAAGTACGGGTTGTACATTTCATCACCTGGTTGGTGAGAATAAGGGCAAGGTGTTTAGGCACATTGTAGCAAGTGTCGAATGACACAAAGTATGTTGAACCCTTTCTAAACACAGTTGGCTTATGTATGACTGTGTTGGAATGTATGATTGAATGAATATACTGTGAAGCTGTTCGTTTATTTGTATAGTCTTGTTGACATATACTTAGACTTTGTTTCATGTTGAAGCTTTGAACCCGAGTGTTTCATTGCTAGGAATGTAAGAGGATTAAGACCGAGTTGTTTAAATCACCTCTTTATTGAATTCATGCCAAATAGTCTTCGTTACATAGGATGCCAAACGGCTGAAGCTTAACACTTGTACAATGTGAGTTTACTTGTAATAGTACTTTAAGTGATCAGCATTCTATGGATGGCCAAGAGTCTTGCCATCGGAGCTTCTAAGCTTGTAGGAGCCAGGGCGGCTGATGCCAACAACTTCAAACGGTCCATCCCAGTTTGGACTAAGTGTTCCTTCACTCGGGACTCTGTCGCAGAGTAATCTTTTCTTCAATACCCAGTCCCCCAATTTGAAAGAACAAGGTTTGACCTTTGAGTCATAGTAGTTGGAGATGCACTGCTTGTAGGCGACATTCCTCAAATGAGCCTGGTTTTTGTGTTCCTCGACTAGATCTAAGTTGAGGGTAAGTTGTTTGTCATTTTTGCTTTGCACGTAGTTCTGGACTCGGAACGTTGCTTGCTCAAGCTCAACTAGGACAACTGCCTCTATACCAAAGGCAAGTGAGAATGGGGTTTCTCCTGTTGATATCTGATACGAAGTGCGGTATGACCAAAGAATTTGGGGTACAAATTCTGGCCAACAACCTTTAACCTTGTCCAAGCTGGTTTTCAAAGTTCACTTGATTATTTTGTTGATGGCTTCAACTTGTCCATTAGACTAGGGATGAGCTGGGGAGGGAAAACATAAGTTGATGTTGAACTTAGAGCAGAACATCTTGAACTTATTGTTGTCGAACTGTCGCCCGTTGTCAGTGATTATCGTATTGGGAATGCTGAATCTGCAAAGGATGTTCTTCCATACGAAGTCTTCTATTTTTGCCTCAGTAATGGTTGCCAAGGGTTCTACTTCGGCCCACTTTGTGAAGTAGTCAACTGCAACGATTGCATAGCGAACCTTGCCCTTCCCTGCAGGCATTGGGCCGATCAAATCAAGTCCCCATTGGGTGAAGGGTCAAGGGCTGATTATAGGAGTGAACGGCTCGGAAGAGGAGTGAGGAATAGTTGCGTAGCGTTAACATTTATCACATGAGCGGGATATTCTGATGGCATATTGGTGGAGTGTTAGCCAGTAATATCCTGGGCGAAAAGCCTTGTGTGCTAAGGATCGAGATCCAGCATGATCTCCGCAGATTCCTTCATGTATTTCCTGAATGACAGTTTCCGCCTCTGCGGGAGTAAGGCATCTTAGGTATGGTAGGTTAAAACCCCGCTTGTAAAGTTGGTCATTAATGATCAAGTAACGGGTAGCCTTGTATCGAATCTTCTTAGCTTGGACTTTGTCATTTGGAAGGGTGCCATGAGCAAGGAATCTATAAATTAGGGTAATCCAACTATCCCTCTGTTGTAAGTTGCACACCTCTGCAACCATGGTGCTTGGTGTTACCAACAATTCGACTTGAATTTTTCTCCTAATCTTGTCTTCCATCGCTGAGGCGAGGCGAGCCAAAGCATCTATATGACTGTTTATCTCTCAAGGAATTTAGGTGATCTGGTAGTGGAAGTGTTTGAGCAACAATTGTGTTTGTGCCAAATATGCTGCCATGAAGCTATCCTTAACGTCAAAGTTATTGGTGACCTGGTTAACCACCAATTGGGAGTCACTGAAGATATCAATTTGTTTAACACCAAGGTGTTTGGCTAAACGTAAGCCTGCTAGGAGGACTTCATATTCGGCTTCATTGTTCGACGCCTTGAATTTGAAACGAAGAGCATACTTCATCACCACTTTGTCAGGGGTCGTAAGAACTAGTCCTGCTCCACAACCCTGTTGGTTGGACGAGCCATCAACATATAGACTCCATGTTGGGGGTGTTGGTTCTATTTTCTGAGCTTCCGAGGGTAATGTAACCACTTCTTTAGGCATAGAAACAATGTCAACAGGATATGTGAAGTCGACGATGAAGTCCACCACTGCTTGGCCCTTCTCAGCTAGCTTTGGTTGGTAGGAGATGTCAAACTTACCCAATGTTATCGCCCATTTGATCATTCGCCCAGAAGTGTTAGGACTTTGGAGTATTTATCGAAGAGGATAATTGGTAAGCACGATGATGGAGTGTGCTTGGAAGTAAGGGCGAAGTTTTCGAGCAGACATGACCAATGCTAGAGCTAATTTCTCAATGTTGGAGTATTATGTCTCTGCATCTTGTAAGGTCTTGCTAGCGTAGTAGATAGGCCGTTCGACATTACCATCATTTCGAATGAGAATGAAACTTACTGCTGAAGCCGATACCGACAGATAGATAATGAGAATGTCACCAACCTCAGGTTTGGAGAGCAAATAGGCTTTACTTATGTAGTCTTTAAGGTTCTTGAATACCTCAGCACATTCATCAGTCCATGTAATGTACTTCTTTCTTCCCTTAAGTACTTTGAAGAAATGAGCACCTCTGTTTGTGGCCTTAGAGATGAACCTAGTTAAGGCTGCCACCTTGCCAGTAAGGCTCTGAATGTCTTTTGAAGTTACCGATTCCTTCATGTCGAGGATTGCTTTGATTTTCTCGGGATTAGCCTCAATGCCTCGTTGGCTTATCATGAAGCCTAAGAATTTGTCAGAGCCTACGCCGAAGACACATTTGTTGGGGTTCAACCTCATTCGATACCTCTTCAGAATGGTGAAAGTTTCAGATAGGTTGGTGATGTGTTGGTCAGCATGTTTGATCTTGACTAGCATATCATCAACGTAAACGTCCATGCTCATCCCAATCTGTTCGGCGAACATTAAATTAACCAATCTCTGATAAGTCGCTCCTGCATTCTTTAGGCCGAAGGGCATGACTTTATAGCAATATAATCCCCTGTCAGTAGTGAAGGTTGTGTGTTCTTGGTCCGAAGGGTTCATGAGGATTTGGTTGTATCCTGAGTAAGCATCTGTGAAGCTCAGGAGTTCACACCTTACCGTAGAGTTTATAAGTCTATCTATGAGAGGAAGAGGAAAGCTATCATTCGGGCATCCTTTGTTTAGGTCAGTGTAATCGACATACATTCTTCACAATACCTTTTGGAGCAGGAGACTTTCCTTGGTCGAATTCTTCTTAACAAGGACAACATTTGCTACCCACGTTGGATAATTGACTTCGCGGATAAAGCCTATGCCTTTGAGTTTTTCAACTTCTACCTTCATTGCCTTGTATCGTTAAGCATCATAAGATCTTCGCTTCTGTCTCACTGGCTTGGTCTTGGGGTCAATACTTAAACGATGACAGATTATATCGAGAGAAATGCTTGGCATGTCCTCGTATGACCAGGCAAAGACCTCAATGTTCTCTTGCAAAAAAGAGATCAATGCTAACCGAATTGGTGGTGACAATGTGATACCAATCTTCACCATGCGATCCGGATAATCTTTTGAGATAGAGACATTCTCCAACTCTTCAGCGGGTTGTGCTTGCTGGGTGAAAGAGTCATCTCGAGGATCGTCGGGTTGACTATTGCCACCGTGAAGATCCAAGTTAGCTTCGTCTGGGCTGGTCTTTATGACTTGGTCATGTATAGAAAGGGTTTTCTTCGGCACAGGCAGGTGCTGGTGCTTAATCGAAGTGTTGTAACATGATCGTGCACTAAGTTGATCTCCTCTAATGTAACCATTACCATAGGGGGTTGGAAATTTTATCAACAACATATGTGTGGATACCATGGCCTTGAGATCATTGATGCATGTGCGTCTGAAGATGACATTGTATGCCGTTGGGCAATCAACCACCAGGAAGTTAGTGGTAATGGTACCTGTGTAAGGGCCTGTACCAATGGTGAAAGGTAAGTGTATGCTCCCCAAAGGTTGCATGATATCATCGGAGAAGCTTATTAGAGGGGAAATCGAGCGATCAAGCAAGTGTTCAGCTACATTAAGTGTCATGAAAGCTTCAACAAACATGATATTGACCGAATCCCCCGTGTCTACCAGGATTCATCGTACTTCAAAGTTGGCTATGTGAGCTTCCACGATCAGTGGGTCGTTGTGAGGGTAGATGATACCTCTTTCTTCCTCAGGGTAGAAACATATTGGATTCCAGTTAGGCTTTTGATACTTACCTCCCCTGATGTCTTCCACGTGAAACACTTGGTGGCCAGACCTTAAAGCTCGTTCACTATTTTTCATGGCCCTGTTAGAAGATTTAGATATGGGTGTGCCACCACTTATGAGATATATCACATTCACTTGGTATTGGTTACTGTTACCTCTTGGAGGGTGAAAGAGGAATTGATCAATTTTTCCTTCACGTGCCAAAGCTTCAATATGATCATGAAAGGTGATACATTTCTCGCCATCATGGTCATTATGCTCGTGATAGCAGCACAACTTGCCCGTGTTCTTCGTGGGCTTGTAATCCGAGTGCCTCGACTTTGGCTTCGATATCAAGTGTGCTATGCTGGGGTAAATGGCCACGCATGTGGCGTTCAAAGGTGTGTATGCCTCATACCTCGGGGTAGGGGATGTCCTGACACGTGCTTGACCCACTGTGTTGACTGCCTAGGGTCGGGGATTATCATGGCGATACCCTTGGTTATCGCGGTAGTGTCCCTTACTCATTTTACTAAAATGAGACTGGTGAGGATGAAAATCTTTCCTTTTGCCCTGAGATTGATGTCTGTTGACTTAGCAAAGTATTAAGTAAGGCAGGGGGAGGCATCGCTGCCGTTTGGAAAGTCAAGGTCTTCTCATTTGGTTGGATCTGGCTTCCACTCCCTACTTGCTAATAATGGGTGGCTGTGGGGGGTTTCCCTTGATATGTCTTTGCCTCGGCGGAGGCATGGTTCTAAGCATGTGTCATCACCTCAGAGTAAGTCTTCCAAGTGTTAGCATTGATCATGTACTTGAAGAAACAGTCACGTAGGCCTGCCGTGAAGGCTTTGAGGGCAGTCTTATCGTCTGCCTAGGCACAACGAGAATACTCATGGCTGAAACGGTCAGCATACATACGTAATGACTCGTCTGGCTTCTGGCGAATAATGTACAAGTTGTCTGCAGAGTGCAAACGATCGGTCTGGAAAATGTGTTGAGAAACAAACAGTTTCCTCAATTCCTCAAATGAGTCTACCATCTCAGGTGGAAGACGGCAATACCAGTTTAGAGCTCAACCAGAGAGGGTAGAGAGGTTAAGGTGTTTAATCGGGTCCTCCTTTCCAGTATAAAGTTGCAAGCCAAGCTTTTGTTTTATCTTCGCTTGAAGGGGGTGTCAAGGATCCTCCTTGTGAGAGGGCCAGGCCTGGGTTGGTTCCAATCAAGTATCTCGGCCTGACGTTCGGCCTTTAACTTGTTTACTTCCTTAAAGAGCTGTAGGACAAGGGGGTCCTGAGTGAAGTCATGTACCACTGGGATTTTCTTTCGTAAGTCTACATCGCCTCTTGGAAGTAGGAAAGTTTAAGAAAGGGCGTGTGATTTTTCCTTGGACTCGCCGTACTGACTTCTAGGGCGAGTCTATCGGAATACCTCAAAGTCCCATGTACCTTCATGTTCCTCTGGGACCTGTTGTTTCTTCCCTAGATTGGCAGCTGGCATGGGTCGTGGGAGGGGACCGAGTCTTTCAGAAACCCTTGGGTCATTGATCTTCAAGCATATGTGGAGGGGATTCTCTCGACATTGCTTTAGGAAGTCTCGGCAGTCACGATAAACGGCTTTTGATCCTTCTAACCCTTCTGCAAAGAGGTGTCTTCCTCCACTTCTCTTGCTTCGGGTCGAAGCAGCTTGGATGATAGAAGTTTCATGTTGATCAATGTTTTGATGATTAGCGCGCTCCTCATCAAGGATACCCATGTCGAATAAAGGTAACCCTTCGTGTTGGGGGGCACCTAGATGATGGTTGATGTCCACAGGGGCAACGAGCTCACGTGTTTGAGTACGCCTAGTTTCGTGGAGCGTCTTAAAGAGCTTCTTATACTGCTCCTGGAGGACCTCATTCTTTATTGCTATCTTGTTGTTCTGAGCTTCTAGCTCATCGATTTTAGCTTGAAGAGCAACCTTTTTTCCTTCCTTTTTTTGTTGCTTCGCACTAGGTACAAGAGGGGTGTCATTCTGTGTGCTGTGGCTTCCTTCGCTCCCCATGTTGAAAAAGGATGCCTGGTCAAAAGAAAGTGTACGAATGGTGGAAACCAGCTTGACAAAGCTGAAGAGAGTAGGAATAAGTGTCGTTCCCACAAATGGCGCCAAATGTTGATGCACAAAATCAGTGAGAACTTTGGTACAACAAAAAATGTTAAGTTTGTGACCTTCGCTAGATTGCTCTAGTCACTAGTGTGGATAAGTATGTAAATGGATAGGGACAGGGAAGCAAACACAAGATGTACATGGTTCACCCAGATTGGCTACGTCCACGGAGTAGAGGAGTTCTCATTAATTGTGAAGGGTTTACACAAGTATATAGGTTCAAGCTCTCCTTTAGTGAGTACTAGTGAATGCTTTAGTACAAATGACATTAGGAAATATTGTGAGAGAATGATCTCTATTTATAGAAGAGAGTTTCTAGTTTCATTCTGACATTGACACGTGTCGTGTTGTGATTAGCTTCTAATGTTGACACGTGTAACGCTATGATTGGCTTCTGATGTCGACACGTGTCGCGCTTTGATTGGCCTCCTAGTTGGAGGGAAACTCTTCTGGATCCTTGACGGTATAACGTTGACCGGTGCTCAGTAGTTTCAGGATTGGTCAAGTATGGTACAAACAATGTTCATTTATCATACATCATGCAATTAATTTTTATTAAGTGCTGTTTGTGTTTAATTTTAAATAATAATATTTAAAATCATTTTTGATTGACGAACACAATTCACAAATTCTTATAATTCTCACAAAAAGAATCTGACGAACACACATTCCCTATTTGTGTAGTTTCACTCTCTACACTAAGAGCAAGTCCAGCGGGGGGAGTAGCTCAATGGACAAGTGCTTGCACTGGAGCCAATAGCCCCAGCAATCAATTCCAGCCCATGCGGGCTTTAGCTCAAGTGAGGGCTCGAGCGACAGGCCCGACACAAATCAGTGGCTCGAGAACCCGAGGTGGGGGTGATGCAACGCTGACGTCCTGCTCCCATTGCTCTGATGGCATCCTATTTGCAACCACATCTTCATCTTCTCTACGACCACAACTTCATCTTCTCTGCAACCTTAGCGTTCTTCATCTTCTCTGCAACCATAGCGTCCTCTATCTGCACACATCTGCACATCTTTGCAAATCCGCTCGAATCACAAAACCCAGATTCGCTGAGATTGCAAAACCCATATTTGAATCGCAAAACCCAGACAAGAATTGCAAATCCCAAATTTGAATTGCAAAAGCAAGTTCGTTCGAAGCTCTGCAAAACCCAGATTTGATAGGAAAATTTTGTGACCTCAAATCCAAAAGGAAATAACCAAAACCAAGGGTGCTCTGCAAACCAAATTCCTTCTGCAACTGTCGAGAGAGAGAGATTGAGGTTCTAGATAGGGAAATTTTGGGGCACGGTTTTTTTTTTTTGGTGCACAATTATATATGTACAGAGTTCCTTTGTTTTTGAGAAAATGAATGGAGTTGTCTAGAAAAAGGAGAAAGAAAACAAAAAGAGAATTATATTTTATTATTTTTATTATTAGTCAAACACTACATCAAACGTTATACTAAATTAGTTCATCTTAGCCTAGTCTAAGTCAGTTCACCTTAGTCCCTAAAGCTAGTCCAGTCTGAGATAGTCTGGTGCAACAAACGCATCCGTAAATGATTGGACTCTTGAAAAGTTGTGTTAACTTTAGTCCCTAAATAAAATTATTTTGTATTATTTTTATAAAATAAAAAATACTAATATTTTATTACCTATTGTTATGATCTCTGCTGCATGCATGCGTGTGAACTTTGAAACATTACATTATGGGAAAAAAAATACTTGGCTCCTTACTTTGTAACGTCATTCATACTTACGCATTTGAATGTAAATAACAATCTAATACATATGTGAAAAAAATTTCTTTTTATGTTTTTGACAAGATATTTTTACATATGTATCAGACAGCTAGAGCCCATGAAGAAACCAAGCAGTATCCCTTGAATATAATATGTCGGTGGAAGTTTTGGAAAATATGATCAAGAAATGAACCAAGTCATTTTATGTAAAAACTATAGAGAAACTACTATGTGGATCTCTATTTCGTAAAAATATATATGATGGTTTAGTCACTTCCAATGGAAAAATATTAGGAGCAATAATTATATATCACCTGGGTTTTGAATCTCATACGTACTGTGAATTCTTCGGTTAACATGAAATTATATTTTAATATACATCAAATTATAGCCTTTTGGAAAGGAATCATTTTCAGATCCCTTTCACCAAATCTTGTCAATCAACAAATCCGGACCCTTGAAATTTGGGAGGCATATTCTCTGCCCTCCCACTTCCCATGCCCTCCTGTTTTGTGTGGTCACAGTTAAACCATGTTAACATTTTATATTATTTTTTTTATAGAGATAATAAGACAAAAAGGAATAGTAATATAAAATGTTGACGTGGTTTAACCGTGACCACACAAACAGGAGGGCATGGGAAGTGGGAGGGCAGAGAATCTGCCTGCTAAAATTTGATCAAATTGCTAAAGTTATTATAACTTTTAAGGGACCCCTCTATTTTTAGCCATTCGATCAAATTTCAAGAGTTCGGATTGATTGATTGACAGAATTTGATGGAAGGGATCCGAAAATGATCTCTTTCCTTGCCTTTTACCATTATGCAGCAGCAGAACTAGCTCAACTCAAATTGTGAATTATTACCAGCCCCAGAATCAGATTCTCTCTCTCTCCCCCCACCGGAATTCCAGGTTGGAAAAAAGATAGTCTCAGAGACCTGAAAAAGTACACGCAAAATCCAGAAATTTTGTAGTCCATCATCATCTGCCTCAACATTTGAAATTCTTATTCAGTTTTTTTCATCATTTTTTAAGGGAGAGGTTCAGCCTGGAACATAAGGTGGTATGCTAAGTATTATTATACAAGTAATGAGATACTTGTGTTAAAAAAGTTAACAACTTAGAAAATAAAATTTTTCTCTACTTACATAATGAAAAGTCTTATACTACCCGTGTTCTGAGTACACCAATTAATTTCTCGTTTTACACGTCATGCATGATTCATAAGGTTTGCCTAGAGATTTGTGTGTACAACTTAAACATTCATGCAAACGAACATACAAGCAAAAAACCAACGTGACCAAAAAAAGTGAAGTGAAACAAACATATATAGAACGCAAATGTATCACCATTTCATGCATGCGAATATAAGCCTCACCAATCAATTAATTTGGACCTTTAAAATTTGATCCAACAGTTACAAAAAATGACTTCTTTAAAAGTTATAATAATTTTAGCCGTTAAATCAAATTTTAAGGGTCCGAATTAATTGATTGGTGGGAGAGATCCAAGAGGATCTCTTCCCTTATTTGGTAATCCATGTGTGTCACGTTGGTTCCTTTTTCATGTTTGAACATATGTATGGACATATATAGCTACTATATTTCTTTCATGCATGCGCATTGTCTTTTTTTTTCATGGAGAACTTTGAATTTTTATGTGATTTGTCCTTGTGTTTCAGCCATACATGTCCATGAGAAGAACATTTCTTGCTCTTGCCATGATTTTCACAAAAAATAAACTCACGGAGAGCTGAGTTTTGAAACTCTTTCTAGCATTTGAAAGAGAAATATCATTAGATTAATTAAGACGTCTTAGGTAAATTGATTAACCTTTAAAAATATTTGAATAATCATTTTGAACATATTTTAAGTACCTTAGAATACGATAATGCATATATACAAAGCTTTGTTATAATATAATAAGGGAGCTTAATTTTTTTTTTTTCTCTTGCTCTTAATGATGAATAGGATACCTTACCAATATTTTGTTGGCCAAATTAAGTTTCTTGTCATTTGGTTCATGATTGGAAAGCTTAGAAATTTGATGATGTGCACCTTATATTGTCAAACTGAAATTATACTTTAGGCACGCAACTTATTTAAGCTTACAATAAAGTTTATATTGTCCATACATGCCAAGAGGATCCAAAACTTCATTAATTGGGTTCAGCCAAACACTGGACCTTCTTCTACTTCCATGTGTGGATGCACTGCAACAAAGAGATAAAAGAGCTGACCAAAAACAAAAAGAAAAAAAAGAAAGAGATAAAAGAGACAGACTGACGACTTTGGCAATGACAATAATGGCATCCAATCGATGTGATGATTTGATAATATGTAAATGGTCTGTATGCTACATAAGTCATACCTTTTCCCTCTCCATACATAATAGATTATGCAAATATAATATACAGATATATATATATATATATATATATATTCACTCTCTCTACTTATAACATATAAGGTTTGAGTTTATATATATATACACTAGTACAAAAAATATTTTGCGTGACATAGGTCCTTCATCGCACAAAGTCAAACAAAAGTCGCGCAAAAATTTGTGCGACGAACCTTTGTCATGCGCCAAGCCTGTGAAAGCAGGGTTTGCGTGAAGAAGAAGTTGCATGCGTCGCACAAAGTCTCTTTGTGTGACGCACAATCCTACGTCATGCAAAGTGTCTTTGCGCGACACACCATTACACTTCTTCGTCACACAAACTTTTTTTTTTTTGGGACAAAAAAATTGCGCGACGTAGGATTGTGCGTCACGCAAAGACACTTTACACGACGTATGCAACTTCTTCGTCACACAAACTTTTTTTTTTTTGGAACAAAACAATTGCACAACGTAGGATTGTGCGTCACGCAAAGACACTTTGCGTGACCTATGCAACTTCTTCGTCACGCAAACTTTTTGTTTTTTTTTTGGGACAAAAAAAGTTTTGATTTAATTTTTAATAAATATTGTAATTAAATTCTAAAAAATAAATAATAAACCAATAAAAAGTATTTGATTATAAACTATATGAAAATGTACATACAAGATGTCCGAACAAAAAAAGAAAGAACTACAATAAGTAGTCTTCTAGGTTTGATACATCAAACTACTAGGTATCAGCTGGACGAAGTGGTTGGGAGGTCGAAGGTGGAGCAAGATCAGGTGATGGCATCTGGATTTGAAGACCGGACATCACTAAGGCCTGTAGAATCATACTCATCTGGTCGCCCTGGGTCCTAACCTGGGCCTTCATCTACTCGTTCTTGGCCCTCAGCTGCTCATTCTAAACCCTCATCTGCTCATTCTAGGTCTTTATCTGCTCATCCTGGGCTACAAGCTGACCTTTTAGGGTTGTCACTTCCTCCTTCAGAGCATTGACCTCTCCTATGGTCGATCTGGAAGAGGAGGCACCCGTTTCACGAACACACGCATTCCCCATGCCCCGAACAACTTTGCCATGACAACGACCGAACTTCTGATTCAGAACCTCAGTCATGATCTCAAAACCTGCATCCTCGGGTACAGTGACGTCCTCAATCAGGGTATCTGGGGGAAGTTGCGATGTTGCTTCTTGGAGAACAACAGCGTACTTTTCCACCATAAAAGCCTGTAATAATAAAGAAAAAACATATAATGTTTAATAACAAAATATAAATAATATTTGAACGATTCATAAATATAAGAATAATAACAATTACATATACTTACATAAAGCTGCTCACTGGTCTCATCGCCAGGTTGAACGTAAACATCCTTGAACAAGTCGATCTCTGGGAACTTAGAACCCTCCTGAAGGAAAAAAAAAACATTAAGAAAACTTTATTAATCAATAATAAAAAATAAATTGTATAAAATTTCAAAAGTAATATACTTTTACCTCACGTCGTGCCTCAAGCCTATACGAAAAGGGCTTTGAACCGGAATGGTGGAGAAGTGTCATTGACTCCCGAGCAATCTTGCCAGCAATAGATTTCTTCTGTGAAACACATAATATAGATGTTAGTGCGACGATTTGAAAGCAATTATTTTAAAATGCTTAAAAAATAACTAAAACATTAATGAATTATTATTAAAATATTATGTACATACCACAAATTTTGGGTCCATAAAATGGTTGCAGAGCCACTCCCAATCCTCTCGCCGGTCCGCCAACTCGGATGGGCAACCCTGTAGGCGAGCAGTCTCCAGATCACCCTATTTCTTAAAATGCGCATGAAGATCACTCTTCCAATTTTTGTACCGGTTTGCGAAGGTCTCATCTAAGTAGGTGATGACCTCTGAGAATATGTCCTTAAAATCAAAATTGACCTACAAATATGAAAAACAACAAAATAATAGTAATAAATTTAATAATATTAAGATAGTATACTTTGGTTTATAATATTTGTAAACATAATTGAAAAAAAAATGATAAAAGGCTCAAAATTAATATACTAACCGACAACTTGTCTCGCACCAGTATCTTCGTCTCCTCGGGAATTTCTGCCCAAGATTCCCACTGCATAGGACAACAATTTTTAATAATATAACCACAGCTAGTAACGACGATACTATGTTGCTGTGAGGTAGCCGCTCCACGATGTCGCGAGTCATGCAATCTTGATCAAGGAGGCAGACAGACGTACCATATGTGCCGCCTTCAGCATTCGATTAGCCCCCTGGTGTTTTTTTTAGCTGCCCAAAAAAACTATGGTGAAAACCCTAAGCTTAAATTCGTCGGTCTCCGTCGCGCAAACTGCCGTCGCGCAAAGGCCGTTTGCCCGACGGAGACCGACAAAAGACTAATCATTATATATTACTGCATAACAACTTTTTACAATACAATTAATTACACTTTTAAAAAGCAGCCACGATATATCAACAACTATAAACTTATCTACAATACTCAAGGGTATGCAATCCAATAAATATTCAGTTTTCTTTGACAATTGTTCGATTAAATCTAAAGGCTCTAAGTGATGAAATATTCAATGCTCCGGAGTATTGTAGCCACACTCCTAAAATTGAAGTATCAACGATATATTAATAAGATCTTCTTCAATTCATTCGATGATCGAAAATTGAGAGAGGTGAAAAAATTATAAAATGAGTATGTGTATAGCACTACCCTTAAAATAATGCAGTTAACCACACTGTACAAAGTTCACTATATTAAGATCCTATGAGGCTATGAATGATCACTTTATACGATTAAGATTGTATGAAAATGTATAACCCTATATGAATATGACAATATAGTACTGGCAGGCTATAAATGATCACTTATACGATTAAAATTGTATGAAAATGTATAACCGTATATGAATATGACAATATAGTACTGCCAAGCAAAAGTATTATTGATCCCTGCAGAGATGGTGAAATTAGATTGCCACGCACTTACTAATTTTATCACACATTCACAAACTCACTCGCAAGTCTAAATACCACTAGCTTTAGTTGTGCCCATATATATATATAAGCACAAGCGCTATACATATCCGTCAGAAGCCACCACATTCATTAGACTTCTAACAAAAGCTCTCTCTCTCTCTCTATCTCTCGTGCTTTCCTGCTTCGCAAGAGCTCCAAAAATGGGAGGTGGGAATGAGTATAAGAAAGGTCTTTGGACAGTGGAGGAGGACAAAATTCTGACGGATTACATCAAGTTGCATGGCAAGGGCAAGTGGAATCGTGTCAATAAAGTCTCAGGTAATTAATTACCACATAATATATAATCATTTGTGTAATTAAGTTCATAACACAAACATATATATTAATGCATGTTTAACTTTGCATTAGGATTGAAGAGAAGCGGCAAAAGTTGCAGATTAAGGTGGATGAATTATCTAAGTCCCAGCGTGAAGAGAAGTGACTTCTCGGAGGAAGAAGATGATCTCA
The DNA here is from genome assembly GCF_916048215.2 of Malus sylvestris. Classification (NCBI taxonomy): domain Eukaryota; kingdom Viridiplantae; phylum Streptophyta; class Magnoliopsida; order Rosales; family Rosaceae; genus Malus; species Malus sylvestris. The sequence goes on along the minus strand of NC_062273.1, from coordinate 25,233,122 downwards.
TCATTCGACTCCATAACCTCCTTGGCAACAGGTTCGTCCATAACCTAGCTCTTTCTTCAAAATAATTTAGGAAACAAATTAATCTTGAAAAAAATTCAAAATAAACGAGTCTGGTAGGATGGAGGCAGTAACTTGTAATTGAAGTTCAAGCAGAAACAATTGATACGTAGTAATTTAGCATATCAACTTTACATATGCGAAAGGTTGGTGAGAATCTATGACTTCTGCATGATTAACTTGCTTCTTTCGGTCTTCAATTTTCCTGCAAAAGTTTTACTATAACTGTTGAATGTTTTTTGAGTAATCACTGTGTTGAATATTATACCTTTCTTGGCGTTCCATTGTGGATCCCAAGTCCCAACAAATAATACTGGGAAGTGTCCACTGCAATTAATTTTTCACCACTATTTTCTGCATTTTATATATTTCTTGCAAGTATGCCAATTAACCCAAAAAAATCAAAAAGAAAAAACTTTACTTAAGAATTGAACCGAAAATACTAAACAGACAATAATTCGTATATAAATCACAGTTTAATGTCTTTTTATTATCTGCTTGGTGTTCCTCCGATTCTGTATATAGTTTCAAAGTTGATATTCGATCTTGGATGATTATTTCTTGTCTAATTAGGTGGTCTTTGATTGCTGGCCGTGTTCCTGGGAGAACCGACAATCAAGTCAAGAACCATTGGAATGGTCATTTGAGCAAGAAGCTCGGTGTCAGTTCAAAAAGAGGAAAGACAAAAGCGAAGACTTATTCCGACTCAAAACGAGCAAAAAATAATTTCTGCATGCCCTCATCAGAGTCAAACTCCGAGCTGCAACCACTTCCCAATTCCGATTCCAATTCCAAAATTTTCGGTGATCATGAAGCTGCAGCTGCCATTGATGAATTTGATGATGAGATGATGAACATCCAGGACCACATTGGCTCTACAAGTGAGGTTGGTTTTAGTGGCATGTGGGAGGCGACGATGATGAGTAATGATAAATTTTGGTTTCACAGTGATGACCTTAATCAATATAGCCCTTATTTATGGGACCCTACGCTGGATGATCACTACCCTTTTCAATTTGATAATTTGTAAACTTTGTTATTATATTTTGTATGTCTTAATTCTGTATTTACACTAATTCGATATCTAAATTATATTTTGTTAAATAGTTATGAAATACCAATTACAGTGAAAATGTTTGATGATCTGAAGATTCCATCAGCGAAATCTAATTAAAATGGGTATTGCTAAGGGACTGTCTATTTAAACTAAATTTTGTAATCATATAACGTAATTGTTATAATTAAATTATTATTTAAATAATTAATATAGTAATTTTTTATTAATGACTTATTACATAATTTATAAATTTAATCTTCAAAATAGTAAAGTCATTCACATCAGGACAATTCGACAAAACTAAATGATAGTCACAGAGTCAGAGTCCAGCAGAAGTTTCCAGTGCCTGCATAAGGTTCTGTTACAATCAGTGTTCACGTTCTGATATGTGGTCTTTTTCCAGCAACTTGTACATAAAGCTACACGCATTACCTAAGTCCTGTTGTTTGATTAAGTGCTTCCATTTTTAAGCTTGACCAATAAATATATACAAATATTTAAGGTTAAGGTTAACTGCATTCTTGACGACATATCAATAACTAGACCTGTCAATAGATCAGGTTTATCGGGTTTGGATCGGGTTCAATCCAACCCGTTAAGCTAACGGATTATCCGTTTCACCCGTTAACAATTATTATTTTTTTTTTTTTTGCATAGAGTTTTTTTTTTTTGTTGGTAAGACTTTACTGAAATTATTAAAACATCATTAACTAATAGGTGCTAACGGGGTCTAATGGGTTGACCCAAAGTGACCCGTTATTTAACGGATTCACCCGTTAGCGACTCAACCCGTTAAGCATCCACCCAAATACTAATATTAACGGATCGGGTCGGGTCCAAATGTCAGGTCTACCAATAACTATATATATTGATAATTTTAAAGTTGAATTATCGACATATTTGCATTTATAAAAATTAAAATTAGAACTGCATTATAACAACAATGCAACATGTACACGAAAGATAGCCCATGTGATTGTAGACATCGAAATTTCGGTAAATAGACCGATAAATCAAAGTTTCAACGCTCATGTATTACATAAATTTTACGCGTAGCGTGTGTCTAAACAAAAAAATCGAAATAAGTTGGAAAAGTCATCAAACAGGACACGTGTCAACACCTGGCAGAAACGATTTATTTCATCTGGAATATTATATTCAAAGTTAGGCCTTGGAAATTTCTATAAATAGAAGGCTAATTCATTCATTTAGGGGGATTGATATTAGGCAAAAACCTTGAAGCTCTGAAACTCTGAAACTCCGAAGCTCTCAAGCATCCAGGTTCCCGAAGAATCAAGAAAGTGTTCTTCGTTCTTCGTTCATCGTTCATCCTAAGATCAAACCCCAACGGCCCTTTGGATCAACAATCATCCACCAATTCAAGATCAAGCCCCGACGGCCCTCGAAGAAAGTGGTATTCGTTCTTCGTTCATCGTTCTTCCAAGATCAAGCCCCAACGGCCCTTGAAGAAAGTGTTCTTCGTTCTTCGTTCTTCGTTCTTCGTTCTTCCAAGATCAATCCCCGACAGCCCTTGGATCAACAAGCCACCGTTCTTCAAGATCAAGCCCAAAAGCCCTTGAAGATCCGTTCATCACTATTATTCAAGATCAAGCCCAAAAGCCCTTGAAGATCCGCTCATCACCGTTATTCAAGATCAAGCCTCAACGGCCCTTGAAGAAACACTCATCCTCAAGATCAAGCCCCAACGGCTCCTTGAAGATTCGCTCAAATCCACCTTCAAAGATTAAGCCCAAAAGCCCTTGAAGATCCGTTCATCACTGTTCTTCAAGATCAAGCCCAAAAGCCCTTGAAGATCCGCTCATCACTGTTATTCAAGATCAAGCCTCAACGGCCCCTTGAAGAAACAATCATCCTCAAGATCAAGCCCCAACGGCTCCTTGAAGATTCACTCAAATCCACCTTCAAAGATCAAGCCCACGGCCCTTAAAGAACGTTCATCCAAGATCAAGCCTCGACGGCCCTTGGATCAATCGCACATCCACAAATACACACCTTACGGAGATCGAATCAGAGGATCAAAGTTAAGAGAGATTGTAACCCAAAATCATCAAATACAAATATTTGTTTGTGCACGTTGTTCTTGTCTCTTTCGTTTCAGGAAAAATTCGTGTTCACAAATTGGCATGCCCAGTGGGACAATCTCTACCTTTCATCTCTTTCTCCGTTCAAGAAATTCAAGCACACTTACAAAATCAATGGCATCAAGCAAAGGACAAGCCGTTCTCATAAAGGGAAGAAGCCTGAGCACTTCCGCCATGAACGGAGCATCCATTGGCGCCACAACCGCTCCTCAACATGCCACTTCAAAGTTGGTGCCGCTAAAGGAGCAAGAGGAGCATAAAAAACGCAAGTCCGTCATCAACCTGACCTCGCTGGGGGCACCGAAGCATGATGCTGAGGCACACAATATGACATCCCAAAGCAGCCCACAACATTCTTCGTCAGCATCCTGGATGTCTAAAGGAAAGTCACGTCTATTGGTTGCACAAGTCATGACTATCGGCGTTACCTCCATCGAAGAACAACTAGCTCAAATGAATGAAGCGATTTCAAGGCTAACACAGATTGTGGAAGAAAAAGATTTGCAAATCGCTGCACTCGTCAGCCGACTGGAGCCACAGGACAGCGAGAACCCTAACCCAGAAGATGATCCACTAAAAAGAGGAGCTGGCGATGAAGATGAGCCTCCGGTGGAGAGAATCGATGTGAAGCCGGAGCCAGACCAAGCAGCGGCACTCATGGGATCTCTTTCTATCCAGCAGCTGCAGGAGATGATCACCAACACCATCAAGGCACAGTACGAATGGAGCTTAAATACCTTCGGGTTGTACTCGAAGCCGTATTCAAAGAAGATTGACGCCTTAAGGATGTTGAGGGGTTATCAACCGCCAAAGTTCATGCAATTTGATGGAAAGGGAAACCCAAAACAACACATTGCCCACTTTGTTGAAACTTACAACAACGCGGGGACCGAAGAGGACTACCTCGCCAAGCAGTTTGTGCGCTCGCTGAAAGGAAACGCCTTTGAGTGGTACACAGACCTAGAGCCTGAGTCCATCAACAGCTGGGAGCAATTGGAACGGGAATTCCTCAACCGCTTCTACAGCACCCGCCGCACTGTGAGCATGCTAGAGCTAACGAGCACAAAGCAGTGGAAGGACGAGCCAGTCATTGACTACATCAACAGATGGCGCATTCTAAGCCTCGACTGTAAAAACAGGCTCTCGGAAACCTCTTCAATCGAGATGTGCATCCAAGGCATGCAATGGGGTTTGTAATACATCCTTCAAGGCATTAAACCACGGACCTTCGAGGAATTGGCCACTCGCTCCCATGACATGGAATTAAGCATCGCCCATCATGGGAAGAAAGAACCAATCGTTGACTACAAGAACGACAAAGTTTTGGGGCCAAAGGTGGATAAGGCTGCATGGAAATCCACCAAGGAAGCGATGACGGTCAACACATCTCCCGTCAAAATCTCCACACGAGGCAAGGCGATTCAAACCGAAGCTTTTCGTGATCAAGAGATGCATAGACGCACTTTGAAGGAGCTTGAGGAGAAGACTTATCCATTCCCCGACTCTGATGTGGTTGCCATGCTGGATGACCTGTTGGACAAGAAGGTGATCGGTTTGCCTGAGTGCAGACGGCCGGAAGAGATGAATCGTACCGACAGTCCAAGGTACTGTAAATTCCACCGCTTCATCAGTCATCCGACATAAAAGTGCTTCGTGCTGAAAGATCTCATCATGAAACTGGCTCAGAAAGGAATCATCGAGCTAGATCTTGACGAAGTGGTGAAGTCAAACTATACCACCATCACTTTTGGCTCTTCCAACTCAAGGTTTTTACCTCAACCGCTGGGGCATCCTCCAAGACAAGCAAAGTTGAAGGATGGACTCAAGTCTCTCCTAAGAAATTGCACAAGAAGCATACATCTCCTCCACAAGTCCGCCAATCGGAAAGGGGGCAAAGCAGCTCTTGTTAACCTTCAAAGCAATGTGAACGTGTTGAAGATGATGAAATTTCGACACATAGATCGTCCATCCCCATCACGATGAGCGATTTCTTTCCTGAAGACTTTTTCAATCATTCGGTTAAGACTCCTTGTTATGAAAATTGCAAGGAAAGCCTCTCCAGGATCGTTTGACAAATTCACAAAGCTCCTTGTCCACAAGAGCCTAAACTGCAGGACACAAAGCTCTTCGCCCGCACGAGTCTAAACTGCATGGCACAAAGCTCCTGGTCTGCACGAGCATAAAAGGAAACACCAAAGCTCTTTGTCCATAAGAGCCTAAACTGCAGGACACAAAGCTCTTCACCCGCACGAGTCTAAACTGCATGGCACAAAGCTCCTGGTCTGCACGAGCATAAAAGGCAACACCAATGCTCATTGTTCACACGAGCCTAAACTGCACGAACCAAAGCTCCTTGTCCGCACGAGCCTAAACTGTAGGACACGAGGCTCCTCGTCTGCACGAGCCTAAACTGCATAGCACAACGCTCCTGATCCGCACGAGCATAAAAGGCGACATCAAAGGTCCTGGTCTGCACGAGCATAAAAGACAACACCAATGCTCCTTGTTCGCACGAGCCTAAACTGCACGAACCAAAGCTCCTTGTCCGCACGAGCCTAAACTGTAGGACACGAGGCTCCTCGCCTGCACGAGCCTAAACTGCATGGCACAACGCTCCTGATCCGCACGAGCATAAAAGGCGACACCAACGCTCCTGGTCTGCACGAGCATAAAAGGCGACACCAACTGCTCCTGGCCCGCAAGAGCATAAACTGTGTACGGAAAAATCATCATCAAAATCACTGTTAAAACCATCACTCATTTGAACTACGTTTTGACTTGATCTCTTTCTTTGGAAAGGTACGTAGGCAGCTCGAGCATTCAGTTTTGAGTTCAATCACATTCAAAAAAAAAAAAAGGGCTTTATTAAAGTCTCATCGATGAAGGTCAATTTTATTACAAATTTATTTACAATTTTCTTTGTACAAAATTAAATTACAGTTTCTTTGAAAGAAAAAAAATGAATACATATGTTATTATGTATTAAAAAAAAAAATATATATATATATATATAAAATAAAATAAAATAAAATAAAATAAAATAAAATATATATATATATATATATATATCTATATATATATATAAACAGCCTCCAAATCCAAGGAATCCAGGCCCAAGCCCAGCAAGTTTCTCCATCTCGTCCCAGCCAAGCTGCCATGTCCTCCAGCTCTTATTTCTCTCTTAGGAGGGCCGAAAATTATATACCCTACAAATAGGCCCATATATAGATGGCCTTATAGTATATCGACAAGCCCAAATCTCTCATGGTGGTCTGGAATGGTGAAGACGAAGCACAAAATGAGTACGCACTTAGAAGCCGTCCACTCCCCTTGGGCTTGCTATGCCATCCGTCATCCGCAATGTCCTCCTTCGCCACGAGCAGGGCGGCGTCTTCACTGCAGAGGCTTACGCGCACGCCTCCGGCTTCCAGGGCTAGCATCACGAACCAGGTCACATTGCTCAAGTCGTCCGTGGAGTCTTTCATGCTGGATTTTACCTTCATTGGAAGCATCAGCAGCACCTGGACCTGCCCCAATCCACTTCCTGCAAATTCTCATCTTGCCCACGACCCTGCCTTCTGTGATCTGCGAGTCGGTCAACCTCTGTGCCAGGACCGTCGTCACAGGCACCATAAAATGCTGACGGGTCGACAACATATCCGAATTGCCATCTGGGTTGGATCAATTCTCCTCGATTTCATTTGGGTCGGGTTTTCTCTGGCGGAATTTCCAAAGCCACCCTCCAGGTTCGATGCTGGTCTGCAAGCCGTGGCTGCCGGTGTGCAAGGAGCTCTGCCTCAACTCCAACACCCTCAAGGCCGTCACTCTGCGACGCCGTCTTTTCCACCATCCGCAACAACCACAATTCTCCTACACCTCTATTGCGACTCCCAGCCACTCTCAGCCTCCGCTTCCCGTTGGGTTTTCTCAAACAAGCCCCGAAAGCCCTAAAGCCAAGCCCACCATGATATTGTTCATCACCGATGTCGTCTGCTCCAGTTTCTGTGCGACTCGCTCATGTTCTGCGCTCTCGCCCTCGATCTCACCCTAAGTCACCGTCTCACCACCTACGTTCTGGTTCGAGAAGCTACCTTCTCTAACCCGGCTGTGCTCTGGGTCCTAGCTGGATCCGACATCAAGGTCACCGTCGCTGTCTCCGTCTTCATCGTCTTCCTCCCCTCCATTGAAGAAGTAGCAGCCATGCCGTCGCAGGAGTACATGGACAAGACGCAGGTCTGACAGAACTACCGAAATTTCTAACACTCCAACCTCTCGCCAACTCCTGCCGCCTGACCTCCCCCATCGGCAGCTCCATACCATTATCGGACCAGGAGATACGCCGCAGACGGTGAAGACGCGGTTGAGATAGTGGGTCCAGGTGGTTGCTGGCACGGTGAAACAGGGTTCGTGAGGTGATCAATGTAACCAAACCAGAGTTAAAGGTTGTAACCAAAACATCAATGTCAAACTTTGTCAATGATTGTTGTTTATGGTTCCAATTTCCACCGCTCAACTCCTCGCCGCCGTCTCTTCTAACCCTAAGCTTGATTTTGTCCTGGGCCAGCTCAGCGAAGCTCCAAAGGCGGGAAATCTGTCTAACCCCACGATTAAATTCGAAGCGCCGGAGAATGTTGCTACTGATTGTGAAGCTGGGCCATCCGAGGAGAAGAAGGATGGGAAGCAATCGGACAGTGCTGGTTTTGCGGTGAAATCTGGTGGTGAGTCCGATTCGCCGCCTGCTCTTAAGCTCGATTTGATCGAGAAAGGGTTGGATGTTGCAGATGTTGATGCTGGTTCACTACCTGTGAAGGTTGAGAAATTGGATGAAATGGAACACCCTAAATCTGAGAGATGCAACAAAGATGAGGAGTTAAGTGATAAGCAAAAAAAAAAAAAAAAAAAAAAAAAGGAAGAGAGAAGTTGAGGAGAAGCTGCAGGTTTTGAATCAGAAGAAACAGAATCTAGTTCAAGTGTTGAAGCATATCTTAAATGCAGAGGAATAATTAAAGAGACGAAATTGTATGCAATGAGTGGTGGTTTGCCCGTCTGTATCATCTTAAGTTGATGTAATAAATGACTCCGGTTCATTGACTAGGCATGTTGCTGCTAGGTTGGGCTCAGAGGCGAATCTTGAGATGGAAGGGGTTGAGGGCGATGAGCTTTCAAAATCATAACTTTCATTATCGCCATGTATTCCGGATGAACAGCACATCCCCATCTTCAGAGTCTCCTCACAGAAGGCCGGCTCATATCCACCACCAGCCATGCACGCCACCTAGCCCCTCCTCTCACCTCAGCCTGCTTTCGTCTTCTCTCAGTCGGAGTTTCGCAAAGCCTTCAGGGGAAATGGTTCAGGATCAAGGTTCAAGGTGCTGGGATCAGGTAGAATTGTAAAGCTTCAGAGGAAATGGTAAATCTGCTCTCGTCTTCACCCGTCTGCTCTCATCTTCCTCCGCGACGGCAGATAGTGCCACGGGTGTGCAGTGACTGTGCAATGCTTGTGCAGTCGTTGTGCCTTAGAGGCAAGGACCTCGTAGAGTTTGTTGATGTTAGGCATGAGTTTGGTGCCAGTGACCTTCTTCTTATTGATAACTTTCACGACGACGTTCTGGCCAGTGAGGACTTTGCGGGCACGGTAAACTTTGGCGAAATTAAGATTGCAGAGAAGTTGAAGTTGTCGACGACGTGGCAGCGGCATCTAGTGATCCCTTCCTCCGCGACGACACGTAGTGCAACGGTTGTGCTCAGTGGTGGTGCTCCGAAGCTCGGCTTCATCCTTGCAAATTCCCCATCCCATCATCAAAATTTATACAAAAAAAATATATTAAAAAAATGGGATGGTGGAGCAAAGTGGTGCCTCACCACGTGAAAGAAAGAAAGGAAAGAAATATATAAAAAAATAAATAAATAAAAATGAATGGTGGATCAGCACCACCGAAAGCAAAGAAAAAAAAAAGGTACAATAATAATGTAAAAAAGTGATGGTGCATCTGACACCATGTGCAAAAAAAAAAAAAAAAAAACAAATGCATTAAGAGATATAAAAGTTCATTTTATTTATTTTTCTGGAAATTTTACATAAATTTGCATTATACATACCTAAAAAAAATAATAAATTAAATAAATAAATTAAAAAAATAAATAAAGTCAAATCAAATTTACAGGAGGGGATCTTCAAGGATGATCAGGTGGCGCCTCATCACTCGGCGAAACTCCAGGAAGAAGAGGAGCCGGAGGTTGATCATCTGGAGCTCCATTACGCGGTACAGCCCCAGAAGACGAAGGCAAATGTTGTTGGAACAAACCCACAAACCTCTGATGATTAAGTAAAATCTGACTATCAGATTCCTGCATCTGGTCAATCTTCCTCTTCATGTTTGTAGCATAGTTATGTGCGAGCCTGTGCAACTGTTTATTCTCATGCTTCAGCCCTCTAATCTCCTGTTTGAGACTCATCACTTCAGCCGCCAATGATTCAACTTGACGGGTTCGAGCAAATAGGCGTTGGGCCATATTAGACACAGAACCTGCACACTGCACACTGAGAGCCAGAGAATCCTTAACAGCCAACTCATCAGACCGTTTGGAAAGCAGTCTGTTATCTTTGGGAATGACAAGGTTCCGGGCCACCACCGCAGTGGTCATATCATTCTTCATCACCGAATCCCCAACAGTAAGAGGACCAGTAGGGGATATGAAGGATGGGCGCCATATGTTGTCTGGAGAAGGCGGGACAGCCTCTTCCCCAAAGTTCAAGTCAAGACGACGGTCGGAGGGGCCAGACATTTTCAAAGGTGTTGAAGAAAGAAGAGGTCGGACGAATCAAGATCTTAGAAGTGCAAGAAGGGAGTTTCTACAAGCAAAAAATTTCAAGTGTGCTTTGAAACGAACTGCATGCCTCTATAAAAATCAGCACTCGACGAGATTTCAGATATCGAAGAGGCGAGCTCAGAATTCGAAGAGGCCAATTCAGAAAATCGAAGGGGCAAGCTCAGAAATCGAAGAGACATCTTGCTTTTCCAGACGCGTCAGCACCCGTCACACGCAAACTCAGCTTTGCGGAAATCATAGGTAATTTGTCGAAGCGCCGATCCCAGATATCGAAGAGGCGCCAGTCTTTTCCAGACGCGTCAGCACCCATCACACGCAAACTCAGCTTTGCGGAAATCACGGGTAATTTTTCGAAGCGCCGATCCCAGATATCGAAGAGGCTCCAGTCTTTTTCAGCCTCGTCAACACTTGTCACATGCACACTCAGCTTGGCAGAAATTACGGACAATTTGTCGTAGATTTCTGATGAAGAAGAAAACACGTGAAGCCATACTGATCAATCACTCAATAGTTGCCGACACAAGTGAAAGAATAGTACCTCTACAGGTATTGAAGAACTTCTTATAACTGTCCACCTTCACCCTCCATAGCAAGGCAGACATACAAAACCTTTCTTCATCTCCGAGAATGCTTTCCCAACGAAGCCTCTCGAGTCACTCAGTGTTTCTTATTCCTTGGGGTACCTCTGCAAACAAATGACACCAAAGCAAAAGTATCTCGTATCACCAGGGTAGAAAACAAGAGTATCTCATTTCATGCTTTTTCCCTGTCCTTTCCTTTGTCCTTGTTCTTACCTACAAAGACAAGGATAAAGAATACAATATGCCGGAACCTCCACTCAAACTTGGGTAAGGAACCGACTGCTTGGAACCCTTCCCTGATTGCCTACCTAGCACTGCTCTCGAGTACTCGTCTCCCACTGCTGCTGTACTTCCAAAGAAGCTGCCACATCTGCCTGAAGAACAGATAAGGCAAGTGAAAATGATACTTTGCAGCACGTGGAGACAACATGCAAAAGAAACTAGCAGAGAAGAATGCAGCCCGCACAGTCAACTCAGCAGAAGGAGTCTGAGATGAGGAACTCGAGAAGATGCCACATCTGCTGGAGGAACAGATAAAGGAAACGAAAATGATACCTTGAAGCATGTGGAGACAAGTACAACAAAGCACGTGCTGATTCATCCACTACTTCTTCAAAATCAAAAGTATTTCATATCATCAGGGTTGCAATCACTCTAGATGGCGAACTCATTTTGACCCTCAAATTCTTGGGTCGACTTACGAGGCGTTGTGGGCTGCACGTGCCGATTCACCACCCTTGAATCAAATCCTTAAAAATCAAGTCACCAACTGGAAGAAGAGCCCATCAATCTTGAAGATCATACCGCTGACCAAACTGCTCAGGTGTGAATTAGAAAGATTGAACAAAGCAACAAGTCGTCACCTTCACCTCGTGCCTGCTTCCCATATGTTCGAGTCAACCTTCAAGAATCAAGCCTCAACGGCCCTTGAAGAAGCTTCCAGCCAAATTCAAAATCAAGCCTCGACGGCCCTGGAAGAAATCACAAGCCCGATGCAAGATCAAGTGTCCACCACCCTTGAATCAAATCCAGTTCAAGAATAAGCTGTGGAAAGTCAACAATTGGAGGAAACCAGAAAATCCTCCAACCCAGTTCAAGATCAAAGCTGTGGAAAGTCAACAAACGCAACAAAATATGTGCCAATTCATCCACTACCAAAGCCAAAGATCATCTACCACATGAAGCTCCTTGTGGTCCAATATCAACCCTCAAGATCAAGCCTCGACGGCTCTTGAAGAAATCTCAAGCCCAATTCAAGATCAAGCCTCAACGGCCCTTGAAGAAATCTCCAGCCCAACTCAAGATCGAGCCTCGATGGCCCTTGGATCGACATCTACAGTAAGGGACTTCAAAACGCATCTCCTACACGTGACAAGCACATGTATACGACGCGCCTTGAAGTGGGGGCATTTGTAGACATCGAAATTTCGGTAAATAAATGTTGACCGACAAATCAAAGTTTCAACGCTCATGTATTACATAAATTTTACGCGTAGCGTGTGTCTAAACAAAAAAATCGAAATAAGTTGGAAAAGTCATCAAACAGGACACGTGTCAACACCTGGCAGAAACGATTTATTTCATCTGGAATATTATATTCAAAGTTAGGCCTTGGAAATTTCTATAAATAGAAGGCTAATTCATTCATTTAGGGGGATTGATATTAGGCAAAAACCTTGAAGCTCTGTAACTCTGAAACTCCGAAGCTCTCAAGCATCCAGGTTCCCGAAGAATCAAGAAAGTGTTCTTCGTTATTCGTTCATCGTTCATCTTAAGATCAAGCCCCAATGGCCCTTTGGATCAACAATCATCCACCAATTCAAGATCAAGCCCCGACGGCCCTCGAAGAAAGTGGTCTTCGTTCTTCGTTCATCGTTCTTCCAAGATCAAGCCCCAACGGCCCTTGAAGAAAGTGTTCTTCGTTCTTCGTTCATCGTTCTTCCAAGATCAAGCCCCGACGGCCCTTGGATCAACAAGCCACCGTTCTTCAAGATCAAGCCCAAAAGCCCTTGAAGATCCGTTCATCATTGTTATTCAAGATCAAGCCCAGAAGCCCTTGAACATCCGCTTATCACCGTTATTCAAGATCAAGCCTCAACGACCCTTGAAGAAACACTCATCCTCAAGATCAAGCCCCAACAGCTCCTTGAAGATTCGCTCAAATCCACCTTCAAAGATTAAGCCCAAAAGCCCTTGAAGATCCGTTCATCACTGTTCTTCAAGATCAAGCCCAAAAGCCCTTGAAGATCCGCTCATCACCGTTATTCAAGATCAAGCCTCAACGGCCCCTTGAAGAAACACTCATCCTCAAGATCAAGCCCCAACGGCTCCTTGAAGATTCGCTCAAATCCACCTTCAAAGATCAAGCCCACGGCCCTTAAAGAACGTTCATCCAAGATCAAGCCTCGACGGCCCTTGGATCAATCACACATCCACAAATACACACCAGAGGATCAAAGTTAAGAGAGATTGTAACCCAAAATCATCAAATACAAATATTTGTTTGTGCACGTTGTTCTTGTCTCTTTCGTTTCAGGAAAAATTCGTGTTCACAGTGATAAGTACTATAGAGTCATAAACATGATGTCTCCAGTTATATCAAAAATCTCTTAAACAACTAGACAAATCATGTAATAAGTATGATAACCTATAAGAGTGAAAATATATCTCCGAGTGCATGTAAAAATCTTCCCAGCAGCGAGCTTTGTGGTGGCTTATATCTTCTTTCCCATGCCAAGTGACTAAGAATTTTTGTTCGTTTACAAACTTACTGTTGATCTGAGGAAGCTAAAATGCAAGTCTCGTCTACTTCTCTTGCTTCCTTTGTGCATGTGCAAATAAAAAATATTGTAATGTTGAAATCGAACACATAGTAATTTTCTTATTTCTCTGAGACTTGCAACCCAATCAAGGTGGGTGAAGAAGATAGGTAAAAGATGGGAAATCTGTGATGGCCTACAGGAACTTTTTGTTCTGTATTACCCCAGGACCCAGGTAACAAAAGACCAAAGAGGAGGAACTGGGGACAGGGACTCTTTTTAGAGAGAGAGAGAGATGTTTTTATAAAGCGATAAAACCAGGTCTAGGCACCTCTTACCCAAAAAGCATGTTTTTATAAAGCGATAAAACCAGGTCTAGGCACCTCTTACCCAAAAAGCAAAAGGGTAGAAGATGATATGGGCAAGTGGGCTTGCCTTTCAGCTTTTGACCTCGTCAATTTTTTGTCCTCAATCGTATTTAGGGTTTTAGGGGAAACCCTACTAAAGCTCCCCTCTTGGAAAATACCTGTTGGATGGGTTTGAATCGTTACCCCCACAACATTTAAATAATTGATCTTTTGAAGGACGGAAAAATTTGCTTTCCTTCTGTCTACTTGAATGTCACTTCCCTTTCAACAACAAAATTATTGGATTGAAAAATAGTACATAATAGAACTGTGTCTTGTATACATTGTATTTGCTTTCTAAATAAGGTTTATTTTAGAATCTAACTTGTCTATACGTAGGAATATTTCTTGATTCCTAAAGAGAACGATATATCTCTTTTGATGTATCTTTAATAAAACTTTATACTTATGATAACTCAATCTAATAATTTTTAATGATGTATTTAAATCCTAGTTGAGAACGATATGAATTCGTAAGTGCGAAAATCCTTGGTAAAAAAGAAATGATATTGTTGCTATATATAGTAGAACTCGTGCATCTCTTAAGTCATCATCTGGGGAATCTCAATACTGAAAAAGCTCTATTTTAAAAACCGATTGAAAAACGCTGTCATAATTTGCAGTATGCTGTAAAATAGGATTAATTGGCACACGCTACAAATGATTAACGAAATGCAGAGATATAAGGCACCTGCATGCCTTTCAAGCCTCCCAAAGCTGCAACGAACATGGATATAGGGAAAGAGAGTAGGGTTTGTAATCGAATCTCTGTACTCCCCTCCCCTACCAACTAGTCACGACTCACAAGTCACAGCACAAGGTGCATCACGGATGCAAAGACTTTCCTAGCTAACTAGTTCTAAACAAAAATATTCTATTTATTCGAAATTGGCGCAACTTTGATACATATTATATATTCATGCAAATACGTGAAGAACATGTTTACTCAACATAAATGGGGAAGGAACCGAAGGGTCTAGAAAAAGATGAAGTACCAAAGAAAGAAATCAAATCAATTAGGTTCTCTTTTTAAGATGAAACTCACACTTTTCTGAAAAGTTAAGAAGTAAAATGATTTTTCTACTCATTTTCAATAAACCCAGAAAACTCAAAAATTAAGATGATTATAAATTCCAATTCTAACATATAAGTAAACATTCAAAAGTATCTTGTTTGGTTGGTTCTTAATTGATAATTAACTCGTGGTATGGGTTTCGACAGAGATATGAGTTTTAGTCGAATGTTTAGTGGCATTACAACAAGACGTGTGACATGCTCCATGATGCAAACAAGGATTCTAGTTTCAAGCAGTCCAAGCCAATTGTTAAGTCTCAATGTTTTTCGTGTTTAATATTGTCTGTTTGCAAATTGAAGGACCCACCTTTAGGTACGGGAGTAGAATTCTCTCCTTTATGAATCTCTTCCCTTTTCGTCCCCTCCTCTCATATTTTTCTTTTTGTTTTAACTCTCTAAAAAAATATCAATATAAGATGCTAACGTGGTTTGATCATAACCGTTTAAATAGGAGGAGAAGAAATGGAAGAGAGATTAAGAGGGGAGATCATCCTACTCTTTAGGCACACAGACAACTACTGGAAATCAAGTTATCACCGTCACAAAAACCTGATATTTTTTATTTGACCCGAGTTTGTCAATTGTTTGTATAACTTTGGTTGTATATTTTCTTGTAGCAATGGACAGGTGAAGACATCGTCAAATGCTCAGGCACCAAATACAACTCAAACTTTGCAGCTTTCTCGCACTAAAGCAATTTCCCCCGTACACACTAGGGTATAGATTCCGCTGGTCTGATACATTGTCAATTTTTTGCCCTCAGTCATATTTTAGGGTTTTAGGGGAACCCTACTAAAGGTCCCCTCTCGGAAAATAGCTGTTGGATGGGTTTGAATTGCTATCCCCACAACATGTAAATATTGATCTTTTGATGATGTAAAAAGTTGCTTTCCTTTTGCCTACTTGAAAGTTGACAGTGTTAACCTTCAACCTTTGATGAACATCAATGGAGTCTTTTATGTATTCTTAGAGAAAGAAAGAGAAGAAATTAGAGAGAGAAAGAGAGAGAGCTGAATTGTTCTTTCTTGTATTCAAAGGATGATTTTACAGTACATCATACAAGTATATATAGTCTAACTTTACTTGCTCACCAAGGAATCTTTCCTTACATATTAAGTAATCTTCTACTAACTGTTTTAACTACCTTAACAGATTATAACAAACTTATTCCTCCATCTATTTACACTTGTCATGATTCAAGAGCTTTATATTTTCACATCCCCCCTCAATCATATGCTTGGAGGAACCAAGCATAAGATTGGAACAATGGTGTTGAAACAAAGGTGTTGACAGTCCCTTTGTTAATATATCTGCAAACTGCTTTTTGGACGAGACATGAACAACATGGAGATCACCTCGAATGACCCGTTCCCGTACAAGATGATAATCGATCTCGATATGTTTCCCTCGAGAATGAAAGACTGGATTAGAGGATAGTGCAATCACTGAGATGTTGTCGCAATAAAGTACTGGAGCTGTGAATATTGGAACACATAAATCACACAATAACTGCCTTGTCCATGCTAACTTAGCAGCTACAATGGCAAGGGCCCTATATTCTGCCTCTGTAGATAACCTAGAGACAGTATGTTACTTCTTAGATGCCCACGATATAGGATTCGAACCAAGGTATACAATGTGACCAGAAGTAGACCATCGATCATTTGGGTCACCTACCCAATCAGCATCACTATAAGCTTGCAGTTGTAACTTGCCAGGTTTGAATTGAAGACCATAATCCAAAGTGCCATTCATATATCGTAAAATACGTTTGACTGCCACAACATGGGAGTCGAGTGGGTTATGCATGAACTGACAACACTGATTAACAGAAAATGCAATATCAGGTCGTGTAAACGTTAGATATTGCAGTGCTCCCATGATACTTCGATACTGTTGTGGACTATGATAAGTTGTGCCCTCAGTTTTAGACAATCTATGATAAGGCAAACATGGTGTCGCACAAGGTTTGGAATCCTGCAGATTAACTTTTGCTAGGAGGTCCTTGATATATTTGGTTTGACACACAAACAAACCATCAGGTTGGTATATAATCTGCAACCCTGAGAAATAATGCAACTGGCCCAAGTTCTTCATTTCAAACTCTTTAGTGAGAGCTTGAACAACTTTATCAATCAACTGTGATGAACTGCTAGTGAGAATTATATCATCCACATATAAGAGAGGAACAACCATTCCAAGATGAGTGTGTTGCACAAACAATGATGGATCTACAAGAGAAGCTTTAAACCCCAAACTTGGTAAGAAACTTGTAAACTTCTCGTTCCAAGCTCAAGGAACTTGTTTTAAACCATAGAGGGACTTATTTAGTTTGCAAACATAATGAGGGGGATGAACTGAACTTTCAAAGCCTTGTGGTTGACATATATACACCTCCTCATGCAACTCACCATGAAGAAAGACATTCTTCACATCCATTTGCCCCAAGGACCACTGAAACTGAGCTGCCAATGCCAAAATTAGCCTGACAGTGGTAGGTTTCACCACAGGGCTAAACGTTTCACTATAATCAATTTCCTTATTTTGGCTATATCCTTTGGCAACCAATCGTGCTTTATATCATGCCACTGAACCATCTGGATTAGTTTTGATATGATAGACCCACTTACACCCTACTAAGTTCTTATTTAGTGACAATGGAACAATAGACCAAGTATTCTAAGACTTTAATGCAGCTATCTTATCTTGCATGGCTGTAATCCATTTAGGTACCTTACTAGCCGACTTAAAGGTATCAGTATCTGTAACTAATGCAGATGGCTTGACCATAGCTAAAAATACTTTCTTCTTCAATATGCCATTTTTAGATTTTGTTTGCATGGGGTGCAAACTCACTGAGGGTATAGATAGGACAACATATAGAATTTCAGGTTGAAAATCTGAATCAACAGAGATTGAGGACTGTGTAGGACCTGTAATAGGTGAGATATGTGCTAAAGAATGAGGGACAGAGGCTATATACCCTAAGGTATCAACTGATGTAGGTGTTGAACACTCTGAGGCATTAGTGGTTGTAGCAGTTAAGGTGTCTGATACATTGGTTAACAGAGAAGTTGATGACTCTGAAGCTTGAAGGGGAGTAGTTGAGATAACAGTGTTATGTGAATTGACTAATGAATGATGAACTGGTGATTGTGACTGTGGTGATATGGATGTAGGGTGTGATGATGCATTGTGAGATGCAATGATAGAATTATAGGGAAAGCTGGTCTCATCAAACAAGACATGGCGAGAGACAAATATTTTGTTTGTAAGTGGGTTGAGACAAAGATACCATTTATATTGACCTGCATATCCTATGAATATGCACTATGAGGTCTTAGGTTGCAACTTACTAGAGTTTAGTTATTTTAGGAGAGGAAAACAAGCACAACTAAATACTCGAAGATAAGAAATGGAAGGTGGAGTTTAAAATAAGCATTGAAAAGGAGAAGACATATGAAGAGTTTGACAGACCATTCTATTTATGAGATAAACCGAAATGGCACAAGCATGGAACCAAAACTTATGTGGCAGTTTAGTTGTTTGAAGTAAGGTAATGGTTGTTTCAAGTATGTGGCGATGCTTCCTTTCAGCTAAGCCATTTTGTTGAGGTGTGTAGGGACAAGATTTTTTATGTATGATACCCTTTTGAAGTAAGTATTGTTTGAATTTGTGACTAGAGTATTCACCCCCACCATGACTTTGAAAGACTTTCACATTTGTAGAAAACTATGTAACCAAGAAACTGTGAAAGTTGACAAACACTCCAAACACTTCACTTTTATTTATCAAAGGAAAAATCCAAGTAAACCTGGTACATTCATCCACAAAACTTACATAAAACTTGTAACCTTTAATAGAAATAGTGGATAAGGGTCCCCAAATATCACTATGTATAACCTCTAGAGGTTGTATCGTTTTATTTGCAGGAAAGACAAAATGAAATTTGCCTTCCAAACAAGACTTACAAACTGAAGACACATTCTCAAAAGATGTAGGAATGTGTGATTGTTTTAACATTGTAAAAGTGACAATGTTGGAAGGGTGTCCTAATCTTTGGTGCCATAGCTTTATTTTGACTTGACTGCCAAG
Source organism: Malus sylvestris (assembly GCF_916048215.2). Classification (NCBI taxonomy): domain Eukaryota; kingdom Viridiplantae; phylum Streptophyta; class Magnoliopsida; order Rosales; family Rosaceae; genus Malus; species Malus sylvestris. The sequence continues at coordinate 25,214,159 of NC_062273.1, read as the reverse complement.
ATAGCATGTCTGGTACTGAAAAGATACATTGTACTTTTATGCTTGAGTGATGAGATGTTGTGGTATGTGAAAGGGTATAGGATAGAGGTCATCTTTACATAGTCCCTGAAGAAGAATCTGCCCTGTGATCTTGTCCTAGATCCAGAAACAAAATTCATCACAAATGAATCGACATTTGTTATCCTTACATATGCGATATATAGCAAATGCTGTGATAATTGAGGCACATGCAATATTTTCTTTAACTCGAAAGCATACTTAGGAGTATGAAGAATAGTAGAGCCTATATTCAAAATTGGCAAACCTCAGCCACTTACAGTGGTTACTGTGTCATTGCCAGAAAATGGTGTTGCCAGATTAAGATTGGAGAGATCCGATGTCATGTGAGAGGTAGCACCAGTATCAGCAACCCAAAATTATTCTTGTGGTGCAGAATGAGAGGATGTAGTGTGCATGGCCGAGAGATTAGAGGGTGGTGACCTGCCTTGATAGGTGAAGTTTCCCCTATGATAGCATTGAACTGCAGTGTGCCCAAATTTCCAGCAAATTTGGCATTGAACCCCAAGATGGTGTTGAAGATGTAGAGGTGTAAGATCCCACATCGACCAACGAAGAGGGGGTGATGTGCCTTATATGTACATGTTCCCCTCCCTATAGTACGAGGCCTTTTGGGAACTTACTGGTTTTGGATTCCATTAGAACTCCGAAGTTAAGTGAGTTCGGGCTAGAGCAATCCTAGGATGTGTAACCCATTGGGAAGTTCTTGTCTGAGTTTCCAGAAATAAATCCGTAAGGGAATGGTAAGCCCAAAGCGGACAATACCGTGCTACGACGGAGTCGAGTCTAAGATGTGACAAGATGAATGTCTCTGAAATCAGTATGCAGCAAAATGACCCATTTCGTTGCATATTTGGCATGTAGGTACTTCATAACCATGCTCAAGACAAGTTGAGACATGAGGCTTTACAAGACCAAGAATTCCAGCACCTAAACTAGAAGATCCATCATTGTACCTTGGAATGGTGTGAAAGATATTATTTCTACCTCTTCCTCGTCCTCGAAAACCATTGGAGATATACCCAGTATTATAGGTGGATGGATAATTATTGTAACTACTGTGACTTGAACTACCATCATAAGTCTCTGGCTTTAATGAACCACCACTTGAAGACCTTTCTCCTAACATGAGAGCTTTGTCTTTGCTTGATGTATCTTGTGCAACCATTGTTGTGACAAAAGACTCAGAAGCGTTTTGCCTTTACCTGATGCATCTTGTGCAACCATTGCTGTGACAAAAGACTCAAAAGCTAAATGATTCTCCACAGTAGCTTCCTCAGCCAACAATTGAGATCGAAACTCCTTGAGAGTAATTACATTCTCCCTTCCCCTTATAACAATCCTGAGGGTGTTATACTCAAGAGGCAATCCTTTCAATGCCAATATCACAATATCATCATCTTCAAATGCTACACCAGCTGCAGAAAGATAATCCCTCACATCTTTGATACGTTGCAAATATGTTGAGACTGAATCAGATCCCTTCTTAATATTTTGTAACTCAGTCTTTAGTTGAAATATACTGGCTTTGGTCATAGTGGAAAATCGATCTTTCAGGCTCATCAATATGTCATGAGAGCTCGAACATCCAATCACACAGGACATAGTAGTAGGAAACAATGTAGCAATGATAAGTTGCACTAGAGCTCGATGATGCATCTTCCAAATCTGATATTGATTAGTCTCAACTCCTTCAGTCATAACATCTTCAACAAATCGAGTAGGACAATGTCGTGTACCATCCATAAATTCGATAATGTCATGGCTCTCAAGAAGCAATCAAATTGATATTGCCAAACAAGATAATTTGTATCATCAAGCTTTTTAGTAACAGAAGTAGACACATTTGTGATTAAATTCGTGATCGGAGATTGAACAATGTCTAGTTATGCAGCAGTCACCATTGTTGAAGAGAGTATTCAAGAAATTAGGGATTTCAAGCGTATAAGTTACAAAGTCGTAGAAGATCAATTGCAAGATCAAATCACAAAGCAAGATGAAGATTCAAATAGAGATCACAGAGATGAAATAGAAAGATTGAGTCATACTTTGCATTGAACACTTGGCAACCATTGTTGCAGATACTTTGCTAACCAAGATCAGTCACGAGAATGAAGCTTAATCTTCAAAGAAAGTAGCGAAGAACTCCAAAAACATCAAAGATCAAGAGCGGAAGTAGCTACAATTCTTAGGATCGGACCGCCGGTGATGATACCATGTTAACCTTCCACCTTTGATGAACATCAATGGAGTCTTTTATGTATTCTTAGAGAGAGAAAGAGAGAGAGCTGAATTGTTCTTTCTTGTATTCAAAGGATGATTTTACAGTACATCATACAAATATATATAGTCTAACTTACTTGCTCACCAAGTAATCTTTCCTTACATATTAAGTAATCTTCTACTAATTGTTTTAACTACCTTAACAGATTATAACAAACTTATTCCTCCATCTGTTGACACTTGTCATGATCCGAGAGCTTTATATCTTCACAGAAAGTCACTACGCTTTCAACAACAAACTCATTGGATTGAAAAATAGTACATAATATAAACTTGTCTTGTATACATTTTAATCACTTTCTACATATGGTTTGCTTTTAGAATCTAATTTGTCTCTAGGAATATTTCTTGATTCTTCTCCCTTAATTATTTATCGCTTTCGTGCATCTTTAATGAAACTTTGTACTTATGATAATTCAATCTAATGAGTTGTAATTGATTTATCTAAACCTAGTAGAGAACGATAAACTCGTCAATATAACAAGTACACTGCACATGCATTCTGAGTATCAATTCGTAAGTACGAAAATCCTTTGTCGAAAAAGAAGTGATATTGTGGCTATATTTATAGTATAACTTGTGCGTCTCTTGAGCAGTCATCTGTGGGACCTCAACGCAGAAAAAGCTCTATTGCAAAACGCCGATGAACAAGCAGGAAAGCACTAGCTCGTCACCTTTAAGCCTTCACTTCATCACTAATCTATATGTATCATGATCGTGTGGTCCAAAAAAATCCAAATTCTCATGTTTTTAAGATTTTATCAAAAGTTAAAAAACGCTACTCATAATCTGCAGTGTGTGGTGAAAGAAGGATTAATTGGCACAAGCTGCAAATGATTAACGAATGCAGAAATATGAAGCACCTGCATGCCTTTCAAGTCTCTCAAAAGCTGCAACGAATATGTATATAGGGAAAGAGAGTAGGCTTTGTAATCGAATCTCTGTACTCCCCTCCCCTACCAATTAGTCACGACTCACAAAGTGCATCATGCATGCAAAGACTTTGCTGCCTAAGAGAAACAGGAGTGTACGTGTATCAGTATGACTAAAGTATTCGTTTTCTTTTAGTCGCATGGGAGCTGATATCATCTGTCTTCACCGCTAACCCAACTAGTTCTAAACAAAAGTATTCTATTTATTCGAAATTGATGCAACTTTGAAACATATTATAATTTTTTGCGAATACTTGAAGAACATGTTTACTTAATATAAATGGGAGAAGGAACCGAAGAACCAAGAAAATAGATGAAGTAACGAAAGGGAATCGGATCAATCAAGTCCCCCTTAGTTAAACTGATTTCAGATTTTTAGGTATTTGACTATGGATTTTAAGAAGAAACTCACACTTTTTCGAAAAGTTAAGAAGTAGAATAATTTCATACTCATTTTCAATAAACGCAGAAAACTCAAAAATTAAGATATTTTAAATTCCAATTTAAGTAAACATTCCAAAGTATTTGTTTGGTTGGTTCTTAACTGATAAGAAACTTGTGGTATTGGTTTCGAAAGAGAGATAGTTTTTGGTCGGATGTTTAGTGGCAATACAACAAGACATGTGTGACATGCTCCAATATGCAAACGAAGATTTTAGTTTCAAGCAGTCCATGCCAATTTTGTATCATCTCACATATCCTTTCAAGGATTAATTGGTTTCTCTCTTTCTTGTTCGGTTAGGTTTGGTATAATTTAGAACTCATTTATAATCAAACAACATAAGATGATAAACGGTTTGATTTTCTAACTACATTGTGCAAGTTGTAGTTTTTTTTATATTTTTCTTCTTAAATAGAGAAAGATTAGACGAGATTAGTTTTTCGGCAATGATCGCATGTGAGATACCTACCCTCCGCCAAAAGAGTGAGGACAATTACTCAGAAACTCCCCGCCCTTCCTTTCTCCACCAATTTTATTGATACTAAATGGAAGTAAACGAAAAAAGTACATGCGGGAGGACAATGCCAATACCCACAAAGACAAAACAATCAATAAAAACGGTAAGAACATAACGAAATGTCACGAGTATGTGCAGATGCTACCAAATCTAAAATCGTAGACCACCAATAATAAACATAATTATCTGCTCCAAAAGAAGCTTATGTTTAATGATGTGATGTGTAGTTATCATATCATTTAACTTTGACAGTAACATTACTGGCCTGATGAATACTTTGGCGTTATTATCCATGTGTAGCATTGGTTGATTGTTGTTATGTATTTTCAAAAGTTAATTAATGGACAATAATTCAAAATTTAGTGGCCACATTCATGTTGAATTAAGTATTTGGTCAAGGAAAAGTTGTATAACATACCCCATTTATGATACAATTCACTTATAGAAACAAGGACAAGGAAGAGAGAATACCATCAATATTTCCAAATGGCTTTACGATGACAGTCCATTTTTTTTTTTTGGGTCGAAAAGACTTATAGAGGTATTTCAATATCTCTTTGGCCACCATCGTTCATTAGTGTCAGAAATCAAACTCAGAACGTATCATGTGAAATACGAGCTTAAAATTCGTCCATAACCACTGGATCATCTCCTGTTCATTTATCTCTCATCGCACCAGTTTACGTAACAAGATTTTGTCATATATAGGGAAGGCCACATGCCATATGCTTCGTCAAGTAAAATACATGCTTCTTGATTTATTTTTTCAAAACACACTTGGGTTTCTAATAAATGTATTTCTATCGAAAGCATAAGTGCTTAAGTGAAGACAGTGGTTCCTACAAAAGCTATCCGGGGGGTCCTCGGTTACGACTAAACAATATAATGTTCAAAGGTATCAAATAAAAAAAGGCCTATGTTTTATGGGAAAGCTTCTTTTTGTTGACTTGTATTAGGGTTCCTACAATTGTGGGATTCCTACTATATTTGGTTTCCTAGTTTAGAATGTAATTATTCTTTCCTGTATTATGATAGGATTGTATATGATTGTATATATACCTTTGAAAGGAATGAAATCAATATCATTGAAAAGCATTCTTTCTTCTTGGCACCAGAGCTGAGTTAGAAAAAAAAAAAAAAAAAAAGAACCGAACCCAAACTGAGTTTGTGTTTGCTGTGCTCAGCACAATTTAGTTGTGCTTTTGATCTGAAGGTTTTTTGTTTACCCATCCCCGATCAATTGCAGCGAGCGACATCGAGTCATTACTGCCCAGTTTCTGTCAGTTTATTCCCGTGTCAATTGCAGCAAGCGACATCAAGTCGTTGTTGCCCAAATTTCTGTCAGCCTAGTTTCAACATTGCCCAATTTCGTTGCTGCCCAGATTCAACACTGCCTAGTTTCTGTCCGTCTATTTTTCTGATTCCAGATTCCTACCATAAAGCTGCAAGTTCTGTGGTATACCGACAGCAAGACCGATGGTTGAAAAAAAGGGGGCCGGTTATAAGATAGTTCCTGATGCTGCTCCAATTATGGTGCAGTCTGAGAATTCAAGCTTTAATATTGGTATGGTATTGGATGAGAAGAACTATGATTTATGGGCTCCTCTCATTTAAATCCATATCGTTAGAAGGAAGAAGATGGGATATCTTCGTGGGTCTATCAAGGCACCTAATGAAGACGATCCTAAATATGATGATTGGTTTTCTGAAGATCAAAAAATTAAGAGTTGGCTTCTATCTTCAATGAAGCCCGAGATTATGAAACGGTACATTCGGTTGTCTACTTCGAAGGAAATTTGGGACTCTCTTAAGGCAGCCTACTTTGATGAGAATGACGAGGCTAGAATTTATTCGTTGAATCAGAAGGCATCACGTCTTCGTCAGAATGGCCGATCGTTGGCTACCTATTTTGGGGAGCTAACTGAGATTTTCCAAGAATTTGATCACTTTAATAAAGTATTCATGGAGTGCGAAAATGACATCAAAGTGTTTCACAAATTCACTGACAGGCAATAAGTCTATGTGTTTCTTGGTGGTCTCGATGATGTGCTTGATCAGGTTCATGAAGAAGTGTTGAGGAAAGATCCCTCGCTTGGGTTTCAGGCTTCTTATGCATATGTTCGTATATGTTCGTCGAGAAGCCGATCAGAAGGAAGCAATGAAGATTGAGGTTGACAAGAGTGAACCCGCTGCCATTGCAGCAAAGGCTCATGGATCATCCTCTTGGTCGAATAAAAACGGGTCACAAAATTGGTCAGGACAAACTCGCCCGAGCCAGACAAGCAGGGATCGTCCTCAAGGTAAATGCCCACATTGTGGCATGACAAGACACTCCAAAAGTTGATGTTTTGAGCTAATTGGATATCCCGAGAATTAGGATAAGACCCGTGATCCTCGGTACAACAAATCTTGAGCATCCGTTGCAGAAACCAAGAATGATTCTGACCAAATAGCGGACAAGGCATCTGCCATGATTGTTGCGGCAGGAAGTGATGGTAAGGCACTAATTACATCGACTTCTGTTATGAATAATACATAGGTAATTGATTCCGGAGCTACTGAATATATGACTTGTGATTCTAGATAGGTTCCATCACTAAAAACCTCCACACAAACTGTGGTCAACGTTGCTAATGGTAATGTCGTCCCTGTTATTGGGGAAGGCATTGTTTCCCTTTCTGATACCATGAAACTTGACACTGTTCTTGTGGTTCTCTCATTGAATTATAATTTGTTATCCGTTGCCCAAATAACCTTTGCCTTACACTGTTTGGTTAGTTTTTGGCCCTATTTTTGTGTTTTTAAGGACATCCGGACGCGGAAGACGATTGGTTATGGTATTAGACGAGGGAAGCTATATTACTTGGAGTTGACAACCAGTTGTTCTAGCTTGCTGACTCAAGCTCTTTCTGTTGATGATTCTAAAAGGGATACTAATAAAGTGTCGGACATCTGGATGTGGCACCGGCGACTTGGGCATGCTTCTTTTGGTTATTTGCATAAGTTATTTCCTAATTTGTTTATCAAGAATGATGTTTCTCAGTTTAAGTGTGATGTTTGTGAAATGGCTAAGAGCCATCGAACTTCCTTTACTCCAAGTTTAAATAAAAGTTATGTTCCTTTTATGATCGTGCATTCTGATGTATGGGGTCCGTCGAAAATAGCTACTCTTGGTGGTGCTCACTGGTTTGTCAATTTTATTAACTATTGTAAAAGAATGACTTAGGTTAGTTTGTTAAAGTTGAAAAACGAAGTTCGTTCGGCCTTTCAAAAGTTCCATAAAATGGTTGTTATACAATACAATAAGAATATCCAGGTTCTTAAAAGTGACAATGGTGGCGAATATGTTAATATGGAACTTCGTTTCTTCCTTGAACTGCATGGTATCGTTCATCAGACAATGTGCCTGTATACTCTTCAACAGAATAGGGTTACCGAACGAAAAAATAAACACTTGTTAAAAATGGTTCGTGCTTCACTCATTGCAGCGCATCTGCCTCTACATTATTGGGGTGAAGCACTTACGTCCGCAGCCTATCTTATTAATCGTCTTCATTCTCATACCATCAACTTCCATACGCCATTTCAAGCTCTCATGTCTCAGACAAGCTGTCCACCGACTCCAAATCTTTCCCCACGGGTCTTAGGGTGTGTCGCTTTTGTTCACTTACATTCTCCTCAACAGAATAATAAACTTGAGCCTCAAGCCCTCCGTTGTGTGTTTTTTAGGTTATGCTACTACTCATAAAGGATATCGCTGTTATCATCATCCGAGTAAGAAAATGTTTATCACTTAGGATGTTATTTTCCATGAGCATGACATGTTTTTTGGATCCTTCGTGTCCTCACTTCAGAGGGAGTACCAAGATAGTGAAGTTCTGACCCCAAATAGTGATGTTCTGACATTTAATTACTTTCATGTGGTTAGAAATGAGCTGCATGAAGAGCAGCCTTTGCAGTCTTCACAGTTGGAGTCCACGGGGTCTGAAAGGCAGCAGCGCATGCTGCAGTCTTCTCAATTGGATCCCACGACATCTGAAGGGTAGCAACTCACGTTTGGTGATCAGCAAGATATCATTCAATAGCCCATGCCCACTAAACAGCAGAAACTAATTCAGGAGAACAACCAGCCCACGAGTCCCTCGATTTTTGGGCTTGAAAGTAAGCCACAGCCTGCTGTTTTCAATAGGACCGAGCAGCAACAACCTACGGTTTTAAATGGGACTGAGCAGCAATTGTCATGGGATCCTTATCCAGATGTAATATCAGATCAAGGCATGAACTTGTCTTCTATTAATTCTCATAACCAATCGTCTTCTACACCAGATGCACATCTGCTTTGTCACCTTCCAAAACGTGTTAACCGAGGTATTCCCAAACCCACTTATGAGGCAGATCCTAAGTGTAAACACAAGTATTCCGTGTGTGAACCAAATTCAAATTCAAGAGTGAGATATCCATTAAACAATTATGTGTCTACCTGTCACCTGTCAGAATCAAATAAGTCATTTGTATATCAATTATCTACTGTATATTTTCCTAACAGTGTGCAGGAAGCCTTAGTAGATTGCCGCTGGAAAGATGCAATGAACGAGGAATTGAGATCTTTGAAGAAGAATGCTACCTGAGAAATAACTGACTTACCAGCTGGAAAGAAACCTGTGGGATGCAAATGGGTCTATACGGTGAAATACAAAGCAGATGGAACGGTGGATCACTTTAAAGCAAGATTGGTGGCAAAGGGGTATACACAAAAATATGGCATTGACTACACTGATACGTTTGCACCAATGGCGAAGATCAATACAGTCTGTGTTCTACTATCCATAGCAGCAAACCTATATTGGCCTTTGCAACAATTCGACGTAAAAAATGTGTTTGTACTATACTTGACCAATCCTGAAACTACTAAGCACAGGTCAACGTTATACCGTCAATGACCCAGAAGAGTTTCCCTCCAACCAGGAGGCCAATCATAGCGCGACACGTGTCGACATCAGAAGCCAATCATAGCGCGACACGTGTCAACATCAGAAGCCAATCACAACACGACACGTGTCAATGTCAGAATGAAACTAGAAACTCTCTTCTATAAATAGAGATCATTCTCTCACAATATTTCTGAATGTCATTTGTACTAAATCATTCACTAGTACTCACTAAAGGAGAGCTTGAATCTATGTACTTGTGTAAACCCTTCATAATTAATGAGAACTCCTCTACTCCGTGGACATAGCCAATCTGGGTGAACCACGTACATCTTGTGTTTGCTTCCCTGTCTCTATTCATTTACATACTTACCCATACTAGTGACCAGAGCAATCTAGCGAAGGTCACAAACTTAACATTTTCTGTTGTACCAAAGTCCTCACTGATTTTGTACATCAACAAAATGCATTCCTCCATGGAGATCTAACCGAGGAGATTTACATGGACCTTCCACCAAGGTGTAATGATCCGGACATACAGAAACAAAAGGTATGTAAGCTCAGAAAATCATTATATAGGTTGAAATAGTCTGCGAGAACCTAGTTTGGTAGATTTACCAAGTCCATGAGAGCATTCAGTTACCAAGTCCATGAGAGCATTCAATTATAGGCAAAGTAATTGGGATCACACATTATTCGTAAAACGCCATAACGGAAAGGTTACAGCTCTCATTGTATATATGGATGACATAGTGGTTACTGGTAACAACCCGGTTGAGCAAGCAGCCTTGAAAAAATATTTGTCCTCGGAATTCGAAATGAAAGATGTGGGTTTTTTAAAATATTTCCTTGGGATTGAAGTGTTGAGATGCAAGTCCAGGATATTTCTATCACAAAGGAAATATGTTCATGACTTGTTAGAAGAAACCGGTATGTCGGCGTGTAAACCGATAGCTACTCCGTTGGCCGAAGGGATGAAGTTGGGTATCGATCAGAACCAAGTACCGGTTGAAAAAGGGAGGTACCAAAGGTTAGTAGGAAGATTAATGTACTTGGCCCATACTAGGCTGGATCTTGCTCATGCATTAAGTGTAGTTAGTCAATACATGCACAATCCCGAAGAACAACACATAAGTGCCGTTATGAGAATATTGAGTTACTTGAAAGGAAGCCTTGGTAAAGGAATTTTGTTTCGAAAAAACGGGCATTTCAGAATTGAGTGCTATACAGATGCTGACTGGGTAGGATCGACGGATGATAGGCGCTCGACATATGGGTATTTCACCTTTGTTGGGGGAAATATAGTAACGTGGAGAACAAGAAGCAAAATGTTGTAGCAAGGTTAAGTCCAGAAGCTGAATTTAGAGGTATGACACTAGGTATTTGTGAAATCTTATGGCTTAAGTTCCTGTTATGAGACTTGGGGGTCAAACATGGTCAGCCGATGAAATTATTTTGTGACAATAAAGATGCCCGTGATATTGCTCATAACCCAGTGCAACATGATAGGACCAAGCATGTAGAGGTTGATAGGTTCTTTATTAAACAGAAGCTGGAAAGCAAAGTAATTGAGTTTCCTTCCATAGGAACAGAATATCAAGTAGCAGATATTCTCACTAAGGCTGTTTCTAGTGACAAGTTCTCTAGGACAAGTTGGGCATGTGCAACATCTATGCACTAACTTGAGGGGGAGTGTTGACTTGTATTAAGGTTCCTACAATTGTGGGATTCCTACCATATTTGGTTTTCTAGTTTAGAATGTAATTATTCTTTCCTGTATTATGATAAGATTGTATATGATTGTATATATACCTTTGAATGGAATGAATACAATATCATTGAAAAGCATTCTTTCTTCTGTTTTTAATGGTATGAAGTATTAAAACTATATAAATCTAGTAATGGTGAAGGTTTATTTGGGAGAATAGAGTTTGTTGGGTTATTTGATTATGGGTAGCTGTTTTGTTACTGCTATGGTTTTGAAGTTTCTGTGGGATAATCAGAGAAAGAAGAGGAGTAAGAACTAGGGGTGGGCAAACAGGTAGAGGAATCGCTGGTCGGGGCGGGTAATGTAGGTTCGGGGCGGGTACGAGCCGGTTCCAAATATTGTAGAGAGTAAACAGGGCGGGGTAGGGCGAGGCGGGGCGCTGTCAAATACGGGGCAGGCCGGGTCCTAATCCTTAGAAAAATGGGACCCCGGACCAACCCGTTTCTAATAATAATGAACGATTGAGATTAAATGATACCCTATCATTTAATCTCAACCGGTAATTCCTACCCTAGTCGATGTCTCGTGTGTCCAAGTTTCCACTTCCAGATTCAGTCACTCACTCCAATCTCCATCGTCTTCTCGAACTCTATCTTTCTCTTCTCCTACCTGAGGACCAACGCATGCTTGTGAACCTGCCAGGTAGCCGATATGGGTCACCAGAGCTTTGGCGAGGTTGAAGATGTTCTGCTGGACGGCTTCCGTGCAGGCCATGAGGCCATGGACTAGTCAAACTCTGTTTTCCTGCGAGTCGACAATGAGGCCTGGGTGGGTTGATGATGACTCGATGGTGGCGGGAAGGGAGATTGGTTTTTGTGGTTGTGGAATGGAGGAGGCGGCAGGGCGGTTGAATAGGAGTTTGGAGGGAAAAGACCCGGATGAGGATTTGAGACGCTTTGGCTCCCGTGACAGAGAATCGAGGCGGGTTTGGGTGAACACGGCATTTCCGAGGATAGATTTGAAGTCGTAGTAGCTGGAAGAAGAGTATAGAGGATGAAGAGGTTAGTAGCGATGACAAAGAAGACCCAGAAAGTATGGTGTTTAATCAGAGCTTCTGCTTCTACTCCTGCTCTTCCATTGTTTTCCTCTTCCTTTTTCTTAGTCTTCCTGCTTCTTCTTCCTCTTTAACTTTCATTTCAGGTACTGCCAAATTTAACATCTTATATATGTATTTATATGTTGTATATTGCTGGGTTTTGATTAAAATAAGCTTAGATTCAACAAAGCTCTGAACTTTTTGATTCTGTATGTGTGGCTGCAGATGGTGTCTTTGAATCTCAGGCTTCTATCGTCCGACACTTGTTGCAGGCCAAGAAAGTTTATTTCCTTCACACCCTTGTTTGGAGGGTTTTGATTTAATTTGGTGAATGAATAGAGTTAATTCTAACCCTAGACAATTTCTAGATCTTCTCTACAGAATCCGGTAAGCCCTGGCGATGTCAAAGATCTTGAGCATGAGCGACAGAGCAAGCCCGGGAGGCAATCCAAACCGAAAAAAAAGGACCCGTGGACCCGTCCCGAACCGGCCCGTTTGAAACGGGCCGGGTTAGGTCCGGTTCCAGTGATGAGATTTGTAATATCTGGCCCGGCCTGGCCCGTTTCCTTTTTAAGCGGGTCCAGTTCAGTCCCTTCAAATTTGGTCCCGGCCCAGCCCGTGCCCACCCCTAGTAAGAACAAAAGTGAAACGAAGGTAGAGGTTGTGGGACCTAATATTAATGTTACGTAGCATGAAAGTGAAATCTTATTTTATGACATGATATACACTTATCAAGTTATCATAATTATTAAGGAAAAATGTTGATCAACGGCTCAAAATTGATCAATAATCAAGGCTCATTTGCCGGGGTTAGCTAGATGCAATCAATAAATTGATTGATCAAGTCATCCCAAATTCCCAATGCACCACATCCTCTGCTCACTTATCATTTCCATAACTTAAAAAACAAAAAAAACAAAAAAAGTCTCCAATCAAAGAGAGCAACTTACATAAAATACGGTAATATAGAATCAATAGAAAAGAATGAATCATAATTAATCAATATATTTCTCGTAACAAACGAAAGGTAAAACATAAATCTTGCATCAATTACGTCTTTTCTGAGACTGTGTTTTAGTCTAATAATACATTTACATGTGAAGAAAAACTTGCACATAAAAATACATAATTAGACCTGAACACTATAAGATAACGAACCAATTTCATGTATGTCATTCTTCCGATCAAGACTTAGTGTTATAATCTACGTGTAGTAAACATTACGTGCCAATTTAACGTCACACACGGAAAAATAAATCGATAAATGCCAAGAAGGAAACGTTGTTATAGCCCTAGCAACACAAGACAACTAAAACAAGCCTCAAAACCTTTGGGCTTGGACCAAGAGTTTTAGCCCTTCTTTCACATTGCGGGTCCAAACGAATTCAGCCCATAATCCAAAACCGCCCATACGCCCACAAAGCACCTCAGCCGATTTTTTAAAAAATAAAATAAAATAAAAAAACTAATGAAATTTTTTTTTAAATTTTGAATTTTAACATTAAAAATAAAATAATTAACAAAATAAATAGTAATATGATTAATTTTTCGGTATAAAAATGTATTTTTTCGTGAACTAAACAGATAATTTTGCGTACAAATTCCCAAAGAAAAATTGTCGCAAACTCTGTCTTCGGAGTCTTTCGAGGGCACGTTTGTTTGACAGGATTCGCTGGGACTGGACTGGACTAGACTATAGTCCAGTGTTTGGTGGGTACCGGGATTAGCTTTAATGAGCTTAGGTGGGATTCGCTAGGACTAAGGGGGGGCTTAGCCGTTCTTCACGAGGGATCCCAAATTCGGGCGGACTCGTAAGCCAGAGAAACCGCGTCTTCCCACATCTCACATCCCACATCGTCCTCATCTCTGCGTCTGCCCTCGTCGTCGTCCTTGCCGTGCTCCCACATCGTCCTCACGCTCATCGTCGTCCTTGCATCTGGTCGCTGTCATCTGCCTCTAGTCGGTAAGCTTCGAATCTTGGATTTTTTTTCGTCGATTTGTGTGGATTTGTTTGTGATATTAACTGAGGTTTATTTGATTTTGTTGTTTTGGGTTTGAGAAATTCATAATATACAAGTGGATTTGCAATTGAACAAATTAGGGTTTTGTTATTTAGGTGAAATTGAGATTAGAATTTGGGGTTTTCATAAGATGAAATTGAGATTAGTCTCAGGTGTGTGCTCTCTGTGTGTGTGTTTGTGTGTACTGAAAAAAAATTTGTCTGTGTGTTTGTGTGTGTGTGAGTGTGTTTGTGTGTGTGTGTGTGTGTGTATGTAATCTGTGTAACCTGTGTAATATCTGTGTGTGTGTGAGTTGTGTGTGTAAAATGTGTGTGTAATCTATCCGTGTGTGTGTGTGTAACCTGTGTTATTTGCAGTGTGTGTGTGAGTTGTGTGTGTAAAATGTGTGTGTAATATGTCCGTGTGTGTGTGTGTAATCTGTTTTTGTGTGTATGTGTGTGAGTTGTGTGTGTAAAATGTGTGTGTGAGTTGTGTGTGTAAAATGTGTGTGTGAGTGTGAGTGTGAGTGTAAGTGTTTGTGTGTGTGTGTGTGTTTGTGTGTGAGTGTGAGTGTAAGTGTGAGTGTGAGTGTGTGTGAGTGTGAGTGTGTGTGCAGTGTGTGTGTGTATGCAGTGTGTGTGTGTGTGTGCAGTGTGTGTGTGAGTGTGTATGCAGTTTGTGTGTGTGTGTGTGCAGTGTGTGTGTGAATGTGTATGCAGTGTGTGAGTGTGAGTGTGTGTGAGTGTGAGTGTGTGTGCAGTGTGTGTGTGTATGTAGTGTGTGTGTGTGTGCAGTTTGTGTGTGTGTGCAGTTTGTGTGTGTATGCAGTGTGTGTGTGTGCAGTTTGTGTGTGTGTGCAATTTGTGTGTGTATGCAGTGTGTGTGTGCAGTTTGTGTGTGTGTGTATGTGTGTGTCCAGTGTGTGTGTGTGTGTGACTGTGTTCAGTGTGTATGCAGTGTGTGTGTGCAGTTTGTGTGTGTGTGTGTATGTATGTAGTATGTATGCAGTGTGTGTGTGTATGTATGCAGTATGTATGCAGTGTGTGTGTAAGTGTGAGTGTGAGTGTGAGTGTGAGTGTGAGTGTAAGTGTGCAGTGTGTGTGTGTGTTTGTGTGTGAGTGTGAGTGTAAGTGTGAGTGTGAGTGTGTGTGAGTGTGAGTGTGTGTGCAGTGTGTGTGTGTATGCAGTGTGTGTGTGTGTGTGTGCAGTGTGTGTGTGAGTGTGTATGCAGTTTGTGTGTGTGTGTGCAGTGTGTGTGTGAGTGTGTATGCAGTGTGTGCAGTGTGTGTGTGTCTATGCAGTGTGTGCAGTGTGTGTGTGTGCGCAGTGTGTGTGTGTGTGTATGTATGCAGTATGTATGCAGTGTGTGTGTGTGTGTGTGCGTGTGTGTGTGTGTGCAGTGTGTGTGTGTGTGTGCAGTGTGTGTGTATGCAAGTATGTATGCAGTGTGTGTGTGTGAGTATAAAAACAGAGTGTGTGTGTGAGGGTAAGAGTTTGTTGCACTCTGTCCCCGTGTGTGTGTGTGTGTCACTGTGTTCAGTGTGTGAGTGTGAGTGTGTGTGCAGTGTGTGTGTGTATGTAGTGTGTGTGTGTGTGCAGTTTGTGTGTGTGTGCAGTTTGTGTGTGTATGCAGTGTGTGTGTGTGCAGTTTGTGTGTGTGTGCAATTTGTGTGTGTATGCAGTGTGTGTGTGCAGTTTGTGTGTGTGTGTATATATGCAGTGTGTGTATGTGTGTGTCCAGTGTGTGTGTGTGTGACTGTGTTTAGTGTGTGAGTGTGAGTGTGTGTGTGTGTATGCAGTGTGTGTGTGTGCAGTGTGTGTGTGAGTGTGTATGCAGTTTGTGTGTGTGTGTGCAGTTTGTGTGTGAGTGTGTATGCAGTGTGTGTGTGTCTATGCAGTGTGTGCAGTGTGTGTGTGTGTGCGCAGTGTGTGTGTGTGTATATATGCAGTGT
Organism: Malus sylvestris; assembly: GCF_916048215.2. Lineage (NCBI taxonomy): Eukaryota > Viridiplantae > Streptophyta > Magnoliopsida > Rosales > Rosaceae > Malus > Malus sylvestris. The sequence goes on along the minus strand of NC_062273.1, from coordinate 25,198,244 downwards.
GTGAGTGTGAGTGTGTGTGTGTGCAGTGTGTGTGTAAGTGTGAGTGTGTGTGTATGTATGCAGTGTGTGTGTGTGTGTATGTATGTAGTATGTATGCAGTGTATGTGTATGTATGCAGTATGTATGCAGTGTGTGTAAGTGTGAGTGTGTGTGTATGTATGCAGTGTGTGTGTATATATGCAGTGTGTGTGTGTGTATGCAGTATGTATGCAGTGTGTGTGTGTGTGTGCAGTGTGTGAGTGTGAGTGTGTGTGTGTGCAGTGTGTATGCAGGGTGTGTGTGTAGTGTATGCAGTGTGTGTGTAAGTGTAGTGTATGTAGTGTGTGTGTGTTTGTGTACTGTGTATGCAGTGTGTATGTATGCAGGGTGTATGCAGGGTGTATGCAGTGTGTGTATGTATGTATGCACTGTGTGTGTACTTGCAGGGTGTGTGTGTAGTGTATGCAGTGTATGTGTGTAGTGTATGTAGTGTGTGTAGTGTATGCAGTGTATGTAGTGTGTGTATGTATGTACTGTGTTTGCAGTGTGTATGTATGTACTGTGTATACAATGTGAATGTTTTGTATTGTGTGGGGTTGATGCTGAATTGCAATTTGTTGTGGTTGTTGGTTGCAGAGAAGATGAGCATAAACGGAAGGCTAAAGCTAAGGCTACTGCATTACAGGTGTCCTTTAATTTCCCTTTTCACATGCAATGCCTAGCAATGATAGCAATCCTCATACTAGTGTTCTTAGACACATGTTTATAGATGTATAAGAGTAGAACATTTTGAATATGATGCCTCGGGTTAATGAAAACTTTTTTTTTTCAACGCCATATGTATATTTGTTGCCTCGGGTTAATGATTTAGTTAATTTGTTTTTTGTTTTTTTTTTGTTTGGATAGATATGGATCGAAGGAAGCTTTTATTGATCTTATTGTTAGAGATGTCTTATTTGGAAACAATTTGTATTTGTACGATTCTTGTGGTGATGATGCTACGTGGCAAACAGAGACATGTTGAACGACCCACATTGACTAACCGTTCACTTATTAGACGAGAGATTAGTTTGTGTTATCTGAATGGTATAATAGGGAATACTGATACTGAATGTGTTAACGAATTGAGAATGGATAGAAGGACTTTTGGCATATTATGCGACTTACTTCGTCAAGATGGGAGGGTAAAAACTGATGGTTTGGTGTCTGTAGAGGAACAGGTGTGTATGACTTTACAAATATTAGCACATCATACTAAGAATCGTAGTGTTGGCGGTAGATTTTATAGGTCGGGAGAGACTATAAGTAGGTATTTCAATAGCGTATTGCAAGGAATTTTGCGATTACAAGGTTTCCTACTAAAAGTCCCACAGCCTGTGCCTATTGATTCTACAGATGCTAGGTGGCGATGTTTTAAGGTATGATGAGAAATATTTTTCATTTTCCTTAAGCTTTAACTCTTCATTCCCTTTGTATAAATTAACAAAAAGTTTTTTATTTTTTATTTTTAAGAATTGCTTGGGAGCATTGGATGGAACACACATTGATGTGCATGTACCTGAAATTGACAAACCAAGATACCGAACAAGAAAGGGTCGAGTCGCAACTAATGTGTTAGGTGTGTGTTCAGGAGATATGCAGTTCATATATGTGTTTCCGGGGTGGGAGGGTTCCGCATCAGACTCTAGAGTGCTACATGATGCAATTAGTAGGCCTAATGGTTTTAAGGTACCAGCGGGTAAGATTATTACTTAGTCTCAACTTTCTAAGTTAGGTTTAGTTCTGTTTGTCAACTACAAAACACTAATAAGGTCTGTTTTTTTTTTCATTAGGTTGTTATTACCTTGTAGATGGTGGTTATACAAATGGTGAAGGATTCCTTGCACCCTATAGAGGAATACCTTATCATTTATCTGAATGGGAGGGACGAACACCTTCTAATAAGGAAGAATATTTTAACATGAAGCATTCTAAGGCAAGGAATGTAATTGAACGCTGTTTTGGCTTGCTAAAAGGAAGGTGGTCGATACTAAGGAGTCCATCTTTCTATCCGATAAGGACACAAGGTCGAATAATTACTGCTTGTTGCCTACTACACAATCTTATTAGGCAAGAGATGTTAGTAGATCCAATGGAGAATTTGCCAATAATAGAAGATGGACAAAATACAGAAGAAGGTGAATATGTTGGTAGTGTTCAATCATCGGACCAGTGGACTGCAATGAGGAATGATATGGCTGAGGAAATGTATAATGAGTGGAGAGCAATTAGGAACCAGCAACCGAACTAGCTATATGTTTTAATGATAACATTTTATTTTAGTATTCCTTTTTATCATGCATTTGTTAGATATTAGCACAATGATTGGATGGTATGCAAATTAATTGGATATTATGCAAGTTGATTGGATATTATGCAAGTTGATTGGATATTATGCAAATTGATTATTTGTATGGTATTTTCCTTCATTAAAATATTTTTTGTTTAGGTATGGATAACGAAAATATTTTGAATGCTACTCAAGAGCCAAAAGGAAGAAGGCGTAAATGGGAAGCATTTGAGGAAGAAGTATTACTAGGAGTTCTTGAGGATTTTGTTGCTCGGAAGCAACGGTGTGACACCGGTGCTTTCAAACAAGGTACTTTGGTTGAAATAGCAAAAGCTGTCAATGTTTTATGTCCTCATTCAAATATAAAGGCAAATCCACATATTGAGTCCAAGTTGAAGAAATGGAAAAAAACATATAGTATGGTCGTTGACATGATAAACACAAGTGGATTTGCATGGAATGATGTCAAAAAGTGCGTTGAAGTTGACAGTGATGACGCATGGCAAACTTATGTGCAGGTTCATATCCTATTTTATTTATGCATTAGTTATATTCTTGCTCCTATATTTGTTACGCATGCTAAATTTTAGTTTTGCTATGTTGATATAATCTTAGAGAAATAAAGAAGCCGATGGATGGAGAAGCAAACCTTTTCCACTGTTTGATAGATTTGCATATATATTTGGAAAAGATCGGGCTACGGGTAATGTAGCCGAAACCCCTGCTCAAATGGTGGAGGAACAAAGTCATGATCATGTTGGTGAAAGTGATATTGGAGGTGATAATTTTGTTTCTTCAATGAACCAACAAAGCCAACAAAGCACCCCATCTGAAAATAGCCAAAGAAAGAGGAAAAGAGCTGTGGGAAGTTCAAGTGATGGAACCGAGGCAATTATCAGTGGACTGAAAGATTTTTATGTTGAAAGTGGGAAGAGGATGCAAATGGTAACTGAAGCTTTAGTTCAAGGTACTGCAGATCATACTGACATAGCTAATGAACTTGAAGCAATGGGTCTCTCTCCTATGGATCAAATTGATGCATTGTCTCTTATTTTGGATAAACCAAAAAATGTGGGAGTGTTCAGGGCAATCAAACCGGAACTCAAGAAAGTGTTCGTCCAAAGACTTTTAAGAGACAACGCAAGCGGATGAGGATTTTGGCTAATGTTAACATGGATGTATTTTATTAACGTTAACATGGATGTATTTTATTAATCATACAGTCTTATGTTATGACTTATAACTTAGCTTTGCACTAGTATTTTGGCTTATGTTTACTAGCCATTTTGTAAATTATGGAGATCTATTTTGGCTAATGTTAACTAATGTTAACTAGGATTTTCTAAATTATGGAGATCTTATGTACTTGTATTTGTTGAAGTTGCATGTATTGGCCACTATTATTTTTCTTCTGTTGGGTGATAGAGTTTAAATCAAGCTACATTTGCAAATTAAACCCAATTCTATTAGCAGGTAATAGAAACAAAACAATTGTCAATTTTTTTTAAGATTCATAATATACATGGCAAAAATATGCTCCAATTAACCCATATCATGAGATTTGTAGCATTACTCTATTACACAATGACAAAAATTTGTAGTCCTAGTCTAAGCAAACACAAATCTGGTGAACAGTACTGTTTTTCTTATCCTGCTTCTTAGTCCGAGACTGCACCAAACGCTTCACTAAGTTAGTCCAGCTTAGTCCAGTCTAAGCCAGTCCAGCTTAGTCCCGGCAGCTAGTCCAGTCCGAGACAGTCCGGCGCAACAAACGCACCCTCAAAGTTTCAGACTTTTTGTCTTCCTTTCGAAAATCAATTTTAATAAATAATAAAAGCAAGCTGCTTTGGGATGAGCAAAAGCCCACCTTAGCTTCCTGCTGACATCACTATTTCCGTCGTCTCGTGTAAGTTATTTCTTGATCAGAATTTCACAATTTTAATGGTGAATTAAAAGCTTTTTTAATCAGTTTTTGCTGTTTGTTTTTCCATTTTTTTCATTGTTTCTTGTAATTTTGAGTGATTCAGTTGGAGGAGAAGGTCACTATGGCGGACAAAGAGCAGAACCCAGGTGCCATTTCTCTCTCTCTTTATATTATTTTCTCAAATTTTGTTTCTTTTTTACTTTAATTTTATTGTTTCAGTACTGCTCATATAGTTGCTGAGGAAGTTATGCAATTGAAAATTGAAAATTAAATCAACAATTTGAATATATTATCAGTTATGTTAATTATTGTTAATTTTTAAGATTTTTACTGAATAATTTGCTGGTGGAATTTAGTTCCTGGTGGGATTGATTGAATAAACCAGGAGAGATGTTTTTATGATTATAATTTAATGAGTTGAATAAATTTATGGTCTATGAAAGAAATCATAGTTCTTGCAATATTAGTTACAGTCTAATTTGTGTGAAAATAATAATTGTGGTTGTTAACTTGAGCAGCAGGGATTGCTCAACCCACAACTGAGGGTCAGCAAGATGATGGGGATGAGCCCCCCAAGCAAAGCTCTACACCGTCGGTGTTTGTGAATTCCGAACCAATGAGGGAGGAACAAGTGCAAAATGCTGTTAAATTCCTTGCGCACCCGAAAGTTAGGGGCTCTCCTGTTGTTTACAGACGGTCTTTTCTCGAGAAGAAGGGGCTCACAAAAGAAGAGATTGACGAAGCATTTCGGCGTGTGCCTGTAAGTGAATTGATTATTGGTATTCAAGCTAATTGTTAAGGCTCTATGTTTTTCGTGGTTGATGTTGTTTGTTTGCAAATTGAAGGACCCACCTTCAGGTACGCAGGCAACTACCGGAAATCAAGGTAACACCGTCACAAAAACCTGATATTTTTTATTTGACCTGAGTTTGTCAATTGTTTATGTAACCTTGGTTGTATATTTTCTTGTAGCAGATGGACAGGTGAAGACATCGTCAAATGTTCAGGCACAAAATACAACTCAAACTTTGCAGCCTTCCGCCGCTGCTCCCACTAAAGCAATTTCCCCTGTGGGTACATTAACTGGGTATAGATTTCGCTGGTCTCATGCCATTGTTGCTGTAGGAGTACTGACACTTTCTGGTTGTGGAGCAGCTGTACTAATTAAGGTATTTGTACTCAACCTTGTACAATCATGACTTGTTAATTTTGTCCATCGTGTTATATTGCTTTTATATGATTCTTGGCATAGTTTCTCATAAAACTTCTGTCACTCGATTGCTGTCTAATAACATGTTCCTTGTTTTAGAAATCTTTTATTCCTAGATTGAAGGCTTGGATACGCAAGGTTGTATTGGAAGATGAGAATGATGTTAAGAATAAAGTTGACGCGAAACCAAGTTTGGCAGAAGAAGCTGCGGCAGCTGCTAAAACAGCCGCAGCCGCAGCATCAGATGTGGCAAAAGTAAGCCAGGAAATGCTGAATTCTAAGACTGAAGGTGCGATTGTGATCCTTTTGTACCAATCGTCTTTTAACCTATTTCTATCTTGATTGAATTTATATTTTGTTATCATTATTGTTTCGATTTTCACTTCTTTATACTGATGAGTATTACCTTTTCACAATTGCTGCGGTTTATACTTGGGCCAGAGAGGAAATACTTCGTGGAACTCATGAGTTTGTTGGATGTGCAAGTGCAAGAAATGAAGTCAATGAGTAATTCCATACGGAAATTGGAAGGTACAGGAAATACTTTATTTGTTCAATCAAGTGGCTATACTTGATTTCTGCCGAAAAAACAGTCACTTCGTCATTTGTTTGCAATCAGAAACTTCTTGTTTACAAAATTGGAATCTGATGATGATTATTTGATTATCCCATCTTTCTGCCTAACCATCAGGAGAAACAAAAGCCTCGAGAACCTCTCTTGTTGATCATGAAGACAATCGCATCGCTATCACAAATTCAAAGGTCAGCTGAGAGTAGCACAAATTTGATATTCTTATTTAAATGGGAAAGCTTTAGATAATATGATATCCAGATCTATCCAAAAGAAAGTTTTTTTTTATTAACTTTTTACCATGTATCTGTTTTACAGCAACAGTATGTGAATGGCAAGGCAGAGTATGACATGCGCTCAGGTTATTATTTTCTAATCAGTTGTCAAATTTCTAATTGTTTAATCTTTTTAAAGTATATTGATTTCTGCTTCGTATTGTTACAATTTTCTGTACGGTGCAATCTTCCTCAGCTGCTGCATCTGTGGAACCTGCACCTCATCCAAAGTCTTATATGGATGTAAGTAAATTTTATGGCCTTTTCATTGCTCGGAAATGTTTTTAAAATAAGTAGTGTCTATTATTGAGAGCTTTTCTTCTATCCTATAAAACCCGTTTAATGTTTAAGGGATGCAGTGTTCTTAGAACATATAAAGTTGATGTGGTTAAATAAGCTGTCACAAAATACTATGTTATCTCTCAATTTGAGTTTGGATGGTCATCCAGTGACAGTCATTAGATGCAAAGAGCTCGTTTATGGGGATTTATCAGGCAGCTATGAGTTTACTCTAGCCTTCGCGAATTTGTTACTAAGAGTAGCCAAATTTAAGGTTAGAAGGGATGAATCGTAGATGATTCAGGACGCCTAAAAGAGTATAAGTTGACGAGGTTGAAAATTATCTTTCACACACTTTGAAATTATCTAACCTGTTGCTTGTCTGGTAGTCTTTATCATTCCAACTGCAAATTGATTTTGCAGATTATTCTTGCAGTCGTTGTAAGTTTATATTTGATCTTATGTTTGGTCAAGTCTATGGCCCCATGGTATTATCACTTATGTGATAACTTCTTGACCGCGCATTTAACTTTTACTATAATATTGCAGATCATGGCCATGGTACAAAGAGGGGAGAAACCTCCTAATGTCAAAGTAAACTCTCTCTTGCTTTTTTTTTTTTTTATCGAAATCAGTTTTTTTGTTCCTTTTTTTTTTTTTTTTGGCTTAAATGCTAATTGTTCTTCATTCTGGATGATGTGCAGGACACTGATGATTTGCCCCCGAACCCTAATCAGCAACTATCAAATCCTCGCTTGGCACCTAGAGCTAAGGTATTGCTTTTGAGAGCTTTTCACCTTCCCCTCTTTCTCCTTTCAGTAAAAGGAAACAGAAACTGGTATGGACTAACGTAGACTCATTGAGTGCATTAAGCAATTTAGCTATAGAAAATAATAGTCTCCACCACCGAGGCCAGTTATTTAAAATTGGGCTACCAACCTTTGGTTTCCGGTTGGTTAAAGCTAGGATTCGAAATTGATTCACTCCGGATTAGGAAACATTGTTGGATCATTTACAGCGTCTTTCAAAATCTGGATTCTGGACAAAAAGAAAATGGTTTCGTTTTATCATTCCTAAATATTATCATGGAATGTTACCAGAATTAGTTGTAAGCTTTATGAAATTATAGAGAGATTTATTCGACTCTTTTAAAAGTTTGACAAAGTGTAATAAAAATTCAGTTTTCATGCTTTGATACATGGAGATGATTGGTACTATATGTTTTCTTGGGTAGCCTTGGGAAGTTGGTCAGGCCCAAAACAACCCGAGCCAAGTGCTTCAATCTCAAGTAAGCAGTGACAATTTGAATTCCAGCATTCAGGACAATGGGCTCAATTATCAGTCAAACGGTGACAGTACAGTGCCGTGGTGGCAGCAGCAGCAGAAAAATTCCAGAATCACTGAGATAGAAAATGAAGTCAATGGAGGGTCGTATGGTGTACGAACTAGTGAGCAACCAGTTCAGCGGACATGGGTTCCTCCCCAGCCACCTCCTGTTGCAATGGCAGCAGCAGCTGAAGCTATCCGACGGCCAAAACCATCAGTGCAGAAAGAACAGCTGGGTAACGATCTTCCCATTGCACACCCATCAGAAGCGACCAATGGCCCATCAGAAGGGGCGGATGAGTTGCAGAGGGTAACAAAATTAGCTGAATCTGGAGGTGAATCGGAGCAAATCAATGGGAGTTCACCGCTGAACTCGACTACTGAGATACAAGAAGAGGAAGTGAGCCATTAATAGTCATGAGTTCATTTCATTGAACACCTTAATCATCTCAGGTACTACTTGTATATCTACGTCCATTATGTAAAATTGCTCAAGAAATACATGTATATTTCTGTTCTTGAACATCCGTATTCACGAAGCCATCAGCTTCATTTCGTTAATGTTATATTGACACTGCATTTCTGGTGCAGATTTCTTCTCCTTCGGAAACCTACCCGAAAATCTTTCAAAAGTTAACTCAGAGATACAATAACAGTACATGCATGGATGAGATGAGAGAGCAGAAGAAGATGTTGACGTATAAAATAAGTTGCTGAAAGGCCGAACCTAAAGTGCTTTTTCCAAAAGCTGAATTTTAGGCTTTGGTGGTGGTTACACTTCTGATAAATTTGTTTATTGAACATTATAAAGAAATGGCCAAACGCTGAATCAGTTCAGAGTATATAATGTGCATGTTGGTGGTTATTTGCATCCAATCCTGCTCAATTCGAATCTCGTTTGGTGATGCTTCTTTAAAAATCACTTTTGCTCAGACACTTTCAACGGTTTTGGTTTTGATTCTGGTCCCATACCTAACTGCACCGTAATGCGTCCACCCCACATTGAACAACTTGATCATAGATACCACTCGTATACGTATGCATGTTGACGTACTTTTTGAGTTAATATCTTGTATAAATGCACTGCGCAAAGAAATAGGCGTATAACTACTCGTATATGTATGCATGTTATGTACTTCTTGGTGCATAATTCACACCGTCGGCAACCCAGTTGAAAATCATTGAAAAGTTTAGACAGGAGTTATGAAATTATCACCATATGAAATTTGTGAAACGCGCGTTTTGGTCACATGGAGAATAAGGAGCCTTTGTAAAACTTGAAGTGGGGTTTGTAGAGTTGGACACTTCTGGCCGTCCATTTCTTATTGATAATTTATTTATAGTCTTTTATCCAAAATAGTTTCTGAAGTTAGCATAATTCTTCAATGTAATTTATGATAATGAAAATCGATAGAAGTGATCTATGAGTTTGTTTATTATAAATAATTTTGATTCTTCCGTGAATATTGACAAATTATTCAAAGAATAACCAAAATAATGTACAATAAACAAACTCATATACAACTTTTATCGATTTTTTCTTCATGATTTTTAGTGGGTCTAGCTTTTTTATGATAGTTACCAACTTTATGTGGAATTCTAACGAAGAAGTTAATTTGGTATTAATTTCAATTGTACACGCATGAAATAGCACTACATACCCCTCACCTTTATGATCACCACTCACCACTCACCACTCACCACCATCTCTCATCTTGTACACCTATACACATATCCTACACCACTACACATCCTAGAAATGAAAATTAGTGTAGCCTCGTTTGATAATTATTTCGTATTTTAAAATCATTTTGTGTTTAATTTTTTGTTTTTGTTGATAAAGGGAGAAAATGCGTTTAAACAAAATGGATTTAGACCCTCGTCGAATCTGAATATTTGTAATCACGTTTATCTTGAACATAGTGATGAATATATAAACTTATGGTGGGTAGTAGGATCCAATAAGCATTTAGTAACTTGTTTAACTTCTTGTGATAAGGTATCGACTATAACCTCAATACTTCAGGTACCTTAATCCTTTTGACCTAACAAGAAAATAAAGGAAAAAAATGGGATCAACTCAAGTCAGCATCTATTTCGAATGAGGATCCTCGTTGAACTCTCTTTATAAGGATTTCGGGGATCCTCAAATCACATTTTTTCATCATACATCGTACGGTAATATTTTTATTTAAATTTAAATATAAACAGTAGTTGACGAAAACTAGCTACATGATGTACGATGAACGGATGTGATTGAAGGATCCGGCCTCTCTCATCTATTTCTACCCCTTAAAGTTTGGACTGGCCCTACACTTAACAATTTCTCTTCTTTTTCAATTTCATCGTAGAGAAATCGTGTATGAATAAAGAGAAATGTTAAGGACACTCTCTATGAACTCTCTGTCACTTCACAGTTTAACATAAATTTATGTATCAACATTATAAATATTGTGTCAAAAACATGAAGTGGCGGAGGATCCATAAAAAATCCCGCTTTTGAGAGTCTTCTTAGTATTTCACAAATCTAGCACAGTAATAAACACAAAAATAGAAAGATTTTGATAAGCCTTCCATTTCAAATACAAGAGAATACAAACTACAATTATACAAGGCAACAATTCCCTCCTCAGAATCCACGTCAAATGTTTTGGATGGGTTATAGAGGAATATCATCAAATGTTGTAAACAGCATACTCCTAAGTCCCTATCCTATCCAAATAATAATATGCTAACTTCTAAACGGCGTCGTATGCTAAATGAAGGATCAAATTTTCCCACTAAAATGGTAATTACAGTCCACCAGAAGAGGCTGATTCCGTTGTCGTCCCCATCCTACATATCGTCCTTATTCATCTGTTCACACCTCACTTCCCATGTTTTGATTATTTATTTGTTTTAGTTTTTACTAATATTTTTAATTCAAAATAATTTATTAGCAAAGGAAGAAACCCAATTTACTATTATTAGAAAACCCACTACAAATGTTACTATAAAGTTCTGCAATTTCCAGCACCACAGAAAAATTGGCTCAAAGGGTTGTCTTCTTTTTGTTCATTTATCTCAAAGATTATTGCTTTTTGTTGGTTTGGATCCAAAAAGTTAGAGTTTTGATTGGATTGGATGGCTCTCAATTTGTTATCTCCAGCTGAAATCAAAGCCATCTCTTTCTTGGATTCCGCCAAGTCCAGCTGCCACCTCCCCAAGCTTCCAGGTAGCAGTTACTGTGCTTCTCTTGCTTTCAATTTTCTGTTTGGTTCCCGAGAAAACTGGCAAGATGGAGACTTTTTTTAATTCTGGCTTTCCAGAGTGCATGCTGACATTACTGCTCAAATGGGTCACTGTGATTCTGTGATTGTAAAGTGATGAGGTCCATCTGCTTTTTTGTAAAATTATAAGTTCATATGATGGAGTGGATATATGTGCTTTTTTCTTTAAATTTTACTTGCATGAGCTCTGAATTTTGATGTTTTGTTTGTTGAAACATAGGGGGGTTTGCTTTGAGGAGGAGAGATTGCGGAACTGTAATTGGGAGAAGAGTTCAATGCTCAGCTGCACAGACACCTCCTCCAGCTTGGCCTGGACGTGCTGCGGTGGAGACAAGCCGCAGGACTTGGGACGGTCCCAAGCCTATTTCGATCGTTGGATCTACCGGTTCCATTGGAACCCAGGTATCGAAAAGATTGTTTCTTTTCTTCTAAAATTGTTTATTGGAGATTAAGGATACTAATATACTAGTAAGACCTGCATGGAGTTGTTAACAGAAAAGAGAATTAAATTGATAGAAGGTTGGAAGATCAAATATTGAAATAACATGATTTACTTCATTTGTGGGAGTTGTATCTTGCTGTATAAGCATCACATGAATCAGAAAGTTTTTTAAACTCTATTTTAGTGGTGGAAAAGAAGCTGTTTTTCTTTCTTAAAGGAACAAATTCTGGGAATCCCATTTGTTGATTATGATCGGATTCTGTTGTTTATACAGACATTAGACATAGTGGCGGAGAACCCAGATAAATTCAGAATTGTGGCGCTGGCAGCTGGTTCAAATGTAACTCTTCTTGTGGATCAGGTAATCCATTAGATAAGTAACGGTTCCTAGAACTTAAAAGGATTGTTCATCCCAACTTATGGGTAAGTATTGAATTTCGAGTAGACTCACCCCACAAATTCACCCTGATAATAAAGTTACCAACCCTAGTAAATTGGGGTTCCGGATTGATATTTCTTGTCTACGTTGGGGTTGAGAATCCATTTTTTGCATTGTACAGGTGAGGAGATTCAAGCCCCAACTTGTTGCTGTTAGAAATGAGTCATTAGTTAATGAACTTAAAGAGGCCTTGGCTGATTTAGATGAAAAGCCCGAGATTATTCCGGGCGAGCAAGGAGTTGTTGAGGTAGACTAGCATCTAATTGCCCTTGGTTGATGAATTTTGTTTTGTTCATCTTGAAGGAATTGCTCATATTTTTCTCTTCTCAGGTTGCCCGCCACCCAGATGCAGTCACAGTAGTTACAGGAATTGTAGGCTGTGCAGGACTGAAGGTAATTGCTTTGTCATTAAAGTTGTAAGTGTCAAAATTTTTTCTGAAAAGAAGCTATGCGTATAACTCTTGAAATACATAATTTAGGAACTGAAAGACAAGGGAAGGTTGACGGGATAGCAAAGTTGGCTAACAAATTATAATGACTGATGATTTATAACGAAATTGAACAAATGTATTTTCAGAAAAGAAAACAGTATTTGACTTATAAATGAATATAAATTAGGAGAGTTAATTCCCGTGTTACTTTTTTATCTTAGCCTACAGTGGCTGCAATAGAAGCAGGGAAAGACATAGCGTTAGCCAATAAAGAGACCCTGATTGCTGGAGGTCCTTTCGTTCTTCCTCTTGCTCACAAGCATAATGTGAAAATTCTTCCTGCTGATTCAGAACATTCTGCGATTTTTCAGGTACGGAATGTTTATTCATCTTGATAGCTAAAAATCTGTCAGATAATTTATGTACTAATAATGGATATATCTGTTACATACATTATTATGTTTGTATTACAAAGCATTATTACATTACGTGTTGCACTTTATTTTAATGCTTGCCGGATCATTTTATATTTGTGACTCTTATGTCATAGTGAAGCTTCATGAATTCTCCTTTTTTTCAGTGTATCCAAGGCTTGCCAGAGGGTGCACTTCGGCGTATCATTTTGACAGCGTCTGGTGGGTCTTTCAGGTATGAAATCATAATCTAAGTTGGAATATGAAAGCTGAGTAGTATTTAACTTTCTTACTTAGAATATATAGAAAGGGGTTACCTGTCAATGTTAGCAGGAATTTATCATTTTCCTCAATTGTTTGAACTTGCCCATATTTTTTTCTTTCTCTAAAAGTTTTTCTTGAAAGAAAAAGCATTTTAAATAAGAAATACTAAAACATAATTCAATCCACAATTTCGCATAGGATGTTCCTGTATTCAAGTTCACTTCTAACAGTGATTTACTTTTGTTGTAACATCTTTCTGAATGATTTAGTTTCAGTCATTAGTGAATATGCGAAATTAAAAGAAGTTAAAGTTGCATAGGGAGGATTTTGACGATTTCTCACTCCAATACTGACAGGGATTGGCCTGTTGAGAAGTTGAAAGAAGTTAAAGTTGCTGATGCTCTGAAGCATCCAAACTGGAATATGGGAAAGAAGATTACTGTTGATTCTGCGACTCTTTTCAATAAGGTTTGTTATCGTCTGTGTTCATGTTGAAACCGTTTATATGGAAAGCACCATATTAGAGCTGAATATTAAGTTCTTTGTACTCATTGACAGGGTCTCGAAGTCATTGAAGCTCATTACTTGTTTGGAGCCGAATATGATGATATCGAGATTGTGATTCATCCGCAGTCCATTATACATTCAATGATTGAAACACAGGTTCAGCTACTGAACATTTATCTGTAGTTTTGGCATGCTAATTTTGTGTTTTAAATGTTTCTTTAGTTTGTAAAAACACTGCAAACTCATATTTTTTGTATTCTGTGATGTTCTTCTCAGGATTCATCTGTTCTGGCACAACTGGGATGGCCTGATATGCGCTTGCCAATCCTCTACACCATGTCATGGCCAGAGAGAATCTACTGCTCTGAAGTAACATGGCCTCGTCTTGATCTGTGCAAGTAATGAACCTTTTCCTTATTTTATTTCATGGGGCTCCAGCTTGCGTCCTTCTTCTTCATTTTCTTTTCATTTATGGTAACGTAGAATTTTCTAAATGTTCCTTCAGATAACTAAGTTATGTTATATGAATAAGCATGCATTTCTGACTCTAAAGCTGGGTAACTATGTCAAATATTGTCGGAACTTCTAATGATTCAATGGTGGTTTCGTCTATTGTGAATCCTGAATGTTTAATTTAGTTTATAAGATGCCCATTATGTTGCCGAAATCTACTACAATCATAACGCTTCCTTCTTCGAGAAACTGTCACAGATTGACTAGAAACTAATATTGATGCAGGCTAGGTTCATTAACCTTTAAAGCTCCTGACAATGTGAAATACCCATCCATGGACCTTGCCTATGCTGCTGGACGGGCCGGTGGCACCATGACTGGAGTTCTTAGTGCGGCAAATGAAAAGGCTGTGGAGATGTTTATCAGTGAAAAGTATGAGCTCTTTATTCATTCTCCCTTGATAGAAAATGTTAACTTTCAAACTTTGGCAACAATTATGGTCACCTCAGCAGTTTAACTGCCCGAGCTGTGAAATTGCAAATCTTCTCGCTGGTGTGCAAGTTTTCGTCATGCGAAATTCTCTGCTAATATAAAAGTTTTCCTGTTTTGCAGAATCAGTTATCTTGATATTTTCAAGATTGTTGAGCTAACATGTGCTAAGCATCGGGCAGAACTAGTGGCCTCGCCTTCCCTCGAGGAAATCATACATTACGATTTATGGGCACGAGATTATGCAGCCGATTTGCAAAGCTCTGGAAGCTCAATTCCTGTTTTTGCATGATCAACTTACCAACCGATGCTATGATCGGAGAGTCAGTCAGTACGTTGAATCTCCCAAGATTTCACAAGCTTGTGGGCGGGGGGCGGGGCACTGAACGGAAATGCGTTCCCCCCTTAAATAGGTTCTAAATGTATGAATACGTTATCCCTCCGAAGAGAAGTCCTACTGTGGACGGTAAAATGTCGAAAGACAGAAACAAGATGAACTATTGAAAACCCGATCTGTAGTGAAATTGTGCATTGTTTGCCCTTTGATTCTCTGTTCTCAGTCCTTGTTAGGCCTGGTTTGGTACTGAGGTGATTCTAAAAAAAGCTGGTATCAAAAAAGCTGGGAGCTGTTTTTGTGTTTAGTAAACATTCAGCTTCAGTTTTTTTTCATAGTTTTGGATGAAAAAAGCCAAAAACAAGAAGTTGCAAAACCTAGCTTTGAAAAACCAGTTTTTTTCACATTTGTTTTACATAAAAGTTTGCCAAACACTATAATACTGCTTTTTTTTTTTCAAAAGCATTTTTACAAAAAAGTTTACCAAACACTCTGCTGCTTTATTTCACAGCTGCTTATTCTCACAGCACAGCAGAAGCAGCTTTTTTTCAAAGCACAGCAATACCAAACCAGCCCGAACTTGCGAAAAGTAGGCCATTTTCTCTCCTTTTGGGAGTGTTACTACCGCAATGTGAACCAAGTTCCAAGCTCCAACCTCAATCAAAAAAAGGTGGACGTCTGTGTTGGGCTGGGGAAGAAATTTGAAAAACTCCAAGCTAGCCGCCCCAAACCAGAAAGGCCCAAGAAGCCTAAAAACAAGGTTGACAGCCTAAAAGCTCGGTTCACATTGTGGAGTTCCGACTAGATATGAAACGCATACTCAATACGAGCATCTAAAATTGCCATTAATCTGGCCCACTAAGTGTTGTAGCATTATGTCACTTCAAGGATCGATTACTCTGTCTAAGTAGAAGACACCATTGTAGATGTTCGAACCTAGTACATGTTCTTACCGTAAAAAAAAACTCTGCATTGTGAGCGTTAAAAATTATGAGCCTCTTTTGAAGGAGGACTTACACACACTTAATTTGCCTCCTTGGTGGTATCTCAAACCAATGACACGAAAAGAAAAAAAACACATACAAATGATAGTGGAGTATTAGATAGCTAGAGATGGCGATGCATGTAAGAAGGGTTGGTGTAGTTGACAACTTTGCCCTCTCCACTCTCCATTCATCGTTTTCAACTGAAGTTGAATTATCCAATAATGCCCTCCTCCTCCTCCTCCTCCTCCTCCTCCTCACATGCATCTAAAGATTGGAAACTGTGAAAACTGCGCAATCAAATCAAAACAAACAAAATGTCCAAAGAACACGGGCGCTTTGTCCAAATCTCTCCATAAAAATTCCAACGATTCCCATTACTCTAGTCTCCGTAGTCTTTATAATGAGATGAAGAAAGCGGGGTTGTCTCCAAAAGTATTTAGAGATTAAGAGAGTCTTTGAGGAGTTCAACAAAATCATGATTCATTGGAGCCTTAGGATTGGAAATGTTATTATCGTAAGGAAGTTATCTTTGTATCATGGAAGACAAACGCTAATCAACTATGAACACTGTTGTTGATATAAACTTGTCTTAGAGATAAAATGTCGAACGTTAAAATATTCTGTGTCCGAAGGTGAAACAAAATCAAATACTAATGATTTTTATGAGAGTGAATAAGATAGCTACCATTACCAATTGTCATGCTAGTTGACACATCGCCATGATTGATGGTTCCTCCACTTGTACATGATATTACTGGGGAAACAGTGTTATCAAACAATAATTAATGGCAATTTCTTTCAAGGTTACAATTCTTCGTCTCAGAAATTTCTTCAGTACTATGTAGTATTGAATGATATGAGAATAAATAACTAAGATTAAACATAGAAAATTTAAATAGTTGTGGAAAATAAATCTTACAGCTACATCATATTGAATGATACGTATCATTAAAACCACACCAATTTTAACATTTTTTTACAGTTGCATGTCATTATTCATATAAGTGTATGTATCATGTACAACATAAAATCAATTGGCAATATGAAAAGTAATGCAATCTACTTATAAGCTCGTGTAATTTGCTTTCTTTCATCAATATGAAATTCATTCTCAACATTCCTCCTTAGGTGTGATAAATTTTCAAGCCAAATACGTGGATAGTACAAACGGGGTAACATGGAGCATGTATGGTCATTGGACTTCACACATAAGACAACATACTTTGATAGTATGAAGAAAGTTGAGTTCACTATAAAATCATTGGCAATATAAGTAGTAGCCTAATTAATTATAAGCACATGTAAGGTCCATTGTTTTTCTTCATGTGGAATTCATAATCTCAACACGTGCCCGATGGAGATGGATACTAAAATGTGGATAATAATGTGGGCATGAAAGTGAAGGTGCGGTCTGCCATTTTAAGAGGATGAAAAGGAAAAAGCTAATTTAAGTGGATTCTTGTTGAACAATGAACATGGCCAGCTTCTGTTCATTCTTTAAGGAATCTTACCCATTATAAAATTACACATCCCCAACCAAGTAGACAGGTACCACATAACATTACTGCACACATCAAATGTACATACAACTTCGTACGAACCCTATTTTTCTAATAAAGATGTTGTTTTAGAGTTTCATTTAATACGTCGGACTGTACTGTATAATTTCTTACTAAATAGTATTAATTTTGGTACCATGCACAAAATTGTTCCCTTGTGCCTTCGTTTTCATAGCCAAGACTATAATGTATAATTCTAGTCATTTTGTGATGATTACATTTTCCTTTAAACTGTCAAACGTCACAATCCACTGCACTATAATGCATTATTTTAGTGGTGTGTTGACTGTTATCTTTCATATTGTCAAACGTTACGATGAAGCGGACTAAGAATCTGGATACATGGTTTTGTGTTTTGTATTGTATTAAATGACTCATTGGACAATGTTTTCTTAGTTAGTTTTAAATAAACTATATAAATTGCAATTGTAAAGAATAACCTATTTCATAGTTATTTTTAAATAAATTTTTTACTGATCTGGTACAATGCAAAAATCAAAGAGGAGGATGGAGGGGGTATAAGATTCACTTCGGATTTCTGTGTCTGGAGCTCGAGGAACAAGAGATCTAGAGCGTTCAAGAAAGAGAAAAAAAGATTCGGGCCGTTCCAGTTTTTGAATTTTTGTGGAGTTAGTAGAATAAGCTAATGAGGATCGTATGATTGAAATTAAGTGGTTCAGATTTCTCGGTCTGCAAGATCTAGACACAGAAATCTAGAATGGGTTCAATCCGATGAAGGGGAGGCTGGGGAGGATGGAGGGGAGATGAGGTCTCTATGTGGAATTGATTGGGCATGACCCAAAAAATATGGGTTGCCCACTGAGATTTCTACAGCCTTTGGCATTGTATGCCCTAAAAGAAGTAAAAGGAGAGGATGTGAAAGTAGCAGCTATTGGCTAGTACCCCACAGGTTGCAGGGCACAGGCAAAACCAGATGGCCACTTTCCCTTCTCTGCTAGCTTCTCCCTCCCTTCCTTTCATTACTTGGTCTATTATCCCTTCATTATGGCGATGTGTAAAAGAAGAAGCTACATAAATTTCATCTGAGATGTGACCAATTATCTTTTTAATTTGTTTATATTTGGCAGAGGGAGCAGTAAAACGCTAACTAGCTATTGGTATATAGATATTTTTCTTCTAATTTTACAACAATAACAAGACATCAGAATCACAAATACAATGAGTTGAAGTAATATAAAATAGAGATGAACTTATCTTTAGAATACGATAAAAGGTTGGCGGTGAAGAACTCATAATTGTCTTATACTCTACAATTTAAGTTCTCCTGCTAGTGGATAAGGTTTAGCATTGGAATAGGATGTGTATTGTGAGAGCATGGACAATCCTTCTATAGTTGCTAGGATATCTCTCAATCAAGCTTATTTTTAATTGAGAGATACTCATAATCACAATTATATATTTTATGTCCTACCAGAATAAGTCGTACTAAATATGGACTACGTAATTGGTTAATCAAAGTTAATATTATTATTCTAACCATATTAGCGTTGCAAGATCACTTGAAGTCACTTAAATAATAAGTTACTTGAAAATCAAGTAATCTGATTGACAAGTCAACAATACTCATATTAACTTTTACAAACCATTCATCCTCTCAGTTCTCACACCAAAGACAAACTACAAAAGAAATACTCATATTAACTTTTACAAACCATTCATCCTTTCAGTTCTCACACCAAAGACAGAATACAAAAGAGAAATCAAAAGAATCTGCTTTTACACTTTCTCAGTGTTTTAGTTTTAGAGGAGCTTTTTGCAGCTGGATAATTGGCACTGAGAAAATAGCATAATGGTGCATAAGATGAAAGACCCAGGACCAAATGGTACCAAAATGGGACACAAAAATATTGCTGCCTTGTGAAATTCACAGTCATCCCACCTTTAATTTGCTTTTTCCACCTGATATTTCTCTGTAATTGCTTTTTTGGGTCCCATTTTAAAAAACTTTAACAAAAGAGTCACCGTATTGGCTGTATGTATCAGCCAGCAGCCACATCCAATTCTATGAGAGCTTTATGAGAAAGAAGTTCTTCGTTCATTATGACTTGTGAGAACATATAGTAATGGAGAAGATACCATATGCTAGAAGTTAAGGGTTTTGTTAGGGACAAATGTACATGGTCGGGTGGCTAACAACCGTCAATCTGTATGAAATCTATTGTGATAATCTTTTCTGGTCGACGTTTAATAATTACTTACGCACAAATAGGTGACTATCCTTAACTTTGAACGCAAAATACGTATTGTAGTTGCGCATTCAAAAAACTAGACCTACTACTCTTGAGACAAGGTATTTCTTCCTTGACAGCATGTGTAATGAAGAATAAGAACATAAAGTAAATACGAGATAATATAAAAAAAGTAAGTAAAACTATGGGAGTGAAGGGTAACGTCAGAGAAACAATTTGTTTAAACTATATTTTGTAAACCATATAATGTGGTTATTGATGATTGAATTATTCTTTAAGTGTTGATTAACGTGTTTATTTACTATATGTGACACATCGAATGGTTTGCAAATGTGATCTGAAATCAAATGGTTTGTAAATGTGATATGAAAAATTGGTCTAGCCAGCATTAATCGAAAGTGAAATATCAAGGTGTGATGCCACATGACATGTGTGATTATGTAATTTGGTATATCAATACAAAGCTAGTGGATCTAATTTGCAATTGAATCATTTTCTCATTCAAGTTTTTGATATTGACCTTGTAACTTTTAGAAATGTATAATAAATTAGGAAAACTAATGAAAAGGACATGAAAACTTTGAGTTTGAATGATAAGAACAAAATAAAGGGTAAAGTGAATAGTATCATGATTGACTTTTTAGTGTAAAAATGTGGTTTTTCGTTAAAGTGAACAGTACCGGATGTTTTTCGTTAAAGTTCCCTAATAAATTTGGTTTTTGAAATTTCAATAGCCGAATTTCATCTTTCCATCTTCCCCTTTACTTGCAAGACAAATTCAAACTTGATGAAGTTCTATTAATAGTCTTAAACTATATTTTGCGTAACTAAATTCAACTAAATATCATTTACGAACTAAACAAATGAGAACTTTCAATTTCAGAATTTTTATCACAGTTGATCTTAGAAATTGGACCGTCAGATCAAAATAGTTTCAAAAATAGAAAATCTATCCATCTAGTCTCTAAAATTAAACCCCATAAATTCAGTTCGATCTAATTTCATAGACTAACCGTGATTAAAACAAAAAAACTTAAATTTATTGAAAGATTATAGGAAGGGACAAATCCCTAAATGACTTTTTGGCAATACCGCGTGAGATCCAGACAGCAAAAAGTTGTCACAAATAAAAAACATATTCATTTCCATGGATGAACAAAAATACAAATAGAAATATCAACACCAGAATATAATATTAACTCATGATATATTACATATTTCCATTAATTACATAAAGTGAAGAAATCCCATATTAAATTAGTTAACCCCAACTATTAACTAATCGTAAGTTCTCACAAAACAAAAAATTAATACAAAATGAGAAAATACTCACACCCAAATAAAAAAAAAAAAAAAAAAATCAAAACTAAGGAGAAATTAAATAATTTTCAATTACTTGATCACTCAAAATGGATGCAAATTCCTGCTAAGCCCATTCACATTCGAGAAAAACCCCACAAAGTCCTGCCTGTACGGTATAAACGACCGTCGTTTATCTCCTTCCTCCGCGGTCTTGCTCCTTACGACATAACGCTCTCCATTCTCCGACATGCCGCCGCCGCCGTCGACTCTTTTCCGCGTGACGTTATCTCCCTTGTTGTTTTCGGCTGTCTTGGTCGACGAGGGAGCCAAAAAGGCGAAAGTGTCCTTGCCTTCGCTGCTGCTCCGGTAAAGAAGGTTCCTAAACTTCCACCGCTTCGAGGACGAGCCGGCGGAGCTGCTCTTATTGCAGCCGCGCTGTCCAGGCGACGGTTTCGGGGGGGCCCACACACAGTAAGTGTCAGGTGGCAGGTTCTCGAGGTCGTCGGCCTCGGATGACGAGCAGGACGGCGTTTCGCGCTCGTCTTCGTTCATGAGCATTCTGAGCGGTGGACGACGTTGTTTCGGCTTCTTAACGGCGTCATCCACATTGCCGTTAGCATTTTTAGACGATACGACGTCGTTGTGAGGTAATAATAAGTCTTGGTTGAAGAGAGGGTAGACGGTGGGTTTGATTTGACCGTTGGAGAAAATCTCGTCGGCTGAGACGTGCGACGTGTGCGGCTCTCCTCCGCTGCTGACAAAAGAAAACTCAAACTCCTCCTCTTCCTCCTCCTTGTCTTTCTGTACGTTGTCGTCTCTGGTTTGTTGGCGGTGGTGGAGTTTTTCTTCTTCCTGGTGATCGTATAGAGTTTCCCAGTCGGACTCGTCGGTGAGTTGGTGGTCTTGGTGGGAGAACTCGTCAACAACTCGGGCGGCGATCTGGGCGAGTCTGTCGGAGGAAGAGTGGGTGTTGAAGCTGGGGGAGAGCGAGATCAACGGACCTGTGGCAGCAGCTTGCATTATTATCAATCTGGTAGAGCGCTCAGGAAGCTTCAATTCTCTGTGCTTGGAAGAAAGGAAAGAGGAAAGATAAAGGGAGGGAAAGAAGGAGGAGGGGTTGGTTGGGAATGAAATGGATTTGGGACTTTATAAATAACATTGTGTGAGTGGTTGTTAAAAATTGGCTTCAAATTTTCTATTTTATTATGTGTAATAATAACAATTCTAATAATATTAATTAATGAAAAACTTGAACAGTAATCCCCACTTTTTGCTAGGGTAAATTATTTACAATAATTAACCACCGCGGGGTGGCCAGGAGTTAGAGACGAAATTTAGGTCCGCATTCCACACGACATTTTTTGGATTTGATTTATCGTACTAGTGAATCAAACTATCGTGGCAAGGGAGAGACTAAAGTGTCTCTGTGAGTCGTTCCGGCCCTCGAAAAGATGGACTACTGTAGTAAAACCACCAACTGGTCCCCTTTTCAAGAAAAAAAAATTTACAATAATTTGGAAAGGTAAAAGTTTCGAACCCTAGACGCATGAGGAAAAACATAACACTTTATCCACTAATATATTGAACCACATGCCATCTAACTTAAGTACTTAGTTTGATGCAAATTTAGATCTAGTCACTTTACTTTGATAGAGCAAATGTATTTGATTTCAATTTTTACACACATTACAGATTAGTTAACGTAAAATATCGTTGCATTATAATGTTTTAGTTAACGTAAAATATCGCAAATCGACAATAAGTGATAATTCAAATTGAAAGCTAATTTTGTCCATTCAGGTATAAAAAAATATTAGAATATGTGATAAATCTGCAGTGGAACGAAGCTGAAAATAAAAGAGAAATTATGGATTTTTGTTTATTCGTAAGAAAAAAGAAAATGTATGAATATTATTTGTAGAAGCTGACCGGTGCTACTTGACATGTGTTAAGCTCAAGTGTTCACAAGTGTGTGGAGATCTCTTGAGAAGCAGTTTGAAGCTTAAGAAAACAAAACCAAAAAAAAGGTTTGGCGGGTTGTTGAATCATCTTACTTGTATTATGATTATAATTATTGCTGACAAAATAAACTTAATTTAAATATGCGTGTATATGTTTTCCCTTCGTTCCATTGTTAGGACATCTACAAACTGTTTTTACATAGCCATGTGCGGTAGCATACATTCAAGAAAAGAGATACGGTAATCAATGACGGATTCATGAATTTTTTTTTTGTCGAGAAGGGCGAGGTATAAGAGTTTGATGTGGTGCTTTTGCTTAAGTTTTCTCATTGGTGGGTAGGTATTAATGATTCTGGCACTAGAGGAATTGAGCAAGGAAGTTGGGATAGAGAAAATTAAATAAGGTGGTGAATGTGTTGGAGGAGAAAAGCAAAAAATGGATGCTGGTTTCGTGTTAAAAAGGAGATCCGCAACCCCGAGCCATCCTATCTTGCTTAAGCTGCTTGGCAGGAAAAATTTTGATACAGTTCGGGGACTTTTCGAAATCTGTTGCTCACCATTGGCCACAACATAATGAGGCTAGCCACAATTAAGTAGAATCACAAAAATATATAATCACCAGATCTCTCAAATTTAAAATTTTCAATAACGTCCAAGTGAATAAAAATACCAAAATACCATTTACACTTTGAAAGGGATTAACCAATTGAAATTTCGGTATTTGCCTGAGCAAGAATATCTGAGGGTGACTCGTGCCCTGTGATCATTAATTATAAAATAGAAAGACAAACAAATTTGATTAATCTAAACCACCAGCAAGTGAGGACTACAAGCTTATTTGAGAAGCGTTTTTAAATGATTGAATTTTTTTTAAGAAAATGATTTTAAAAAGCACTTCAGGATTTATTTGTATTTTTACTAAGAATTAGTTCCAAACACATTTTCACTAAAAGCATTTTCACCCATTTAAAAGCATTTTTCAAACGAGTTTTCAACCCACCAAATTGTTACTTCTAGATTCAAATATATATTTGAAAATTCTTTAGGATGATAGAAGGAAATTGAGGGACTGTGCAAGCTGTGATGTGGATATCAAAACCTTGATATGGAAAGATATCAAACTTTTTCTCCAACCTGTGAGAATAAGACAACCCTTTTTTTCTATAAAACTATTATCTTTTGCCAATTAAACCTACCTAACCTAATAATAATAATAATATCCTTAGGGGTTGATGATATGATTTAATGGGCTAAATAGAAGGGAGACGTTACTTTTGAGCTTGTCTAATGCTCTTGCCCACACCTAATCCCATTGTCGAGGAAAACTCACCTGCAACAGTTTTAAATTCTCACCGTTTTCTCCTAACATTTCTCGTCCCATTCAAATAATAAGAGAGGCAAAGACAACAAAAGTATGAAATTTTAATATAAATGGAATTTGTGCTCGCCTTCTGAATGTGAAAGACTTCTTTTGTTGGTATACCAAATAGACATATATATTAGCTTACACTGAGTCAGAAAAATGACCAGCATACAAAAAGAACGTCACTGATGCAAACAAAACATTTATAATGATTTCTTGGCTCCGTTCTCTTCCACAAACCCCCTTGCATATGGTTTCACTTGTGTCAATGTAACGATATCTTAAGAACTTGCCATATACATCCGACCACGTGACACTCTGTTCGAAGTTTCTCTCATTGAATTGATCAATAAGGCCACCAAATATATTATTAGCAATGATGTGGCCTAACATGCTTGGATGATTTTTGGGTCTCTTACCAAATTTGTTCCAATTTAATTTCATGCTTGCAAATAATTACATCATCATTGCATATGATGCAAAGCATTTGGTATGAATAGGAATGGTTTAGGTGTGCTCAAGGTGTGAACAATACATTTTGTATGAGTGTGTCACTGCATTTCTTGCTCATTATTTTCCCATCAAATTAGTATGTATTTTCCTTAGCAAGTAATGTGCTTGAAAAGCACACGTTTAGGTAAATAAATGAATAGTATTAATCTACTGCATAAATCAATTTAGCCTTGGAAAGCAAGTAAAGTACATTTCTTGCTGCAATTATGAACTAGCATGGATGAACTTTGATTTCGTTGGCAAGTGTTTCTGGTTGAGTTATAATTATTTGATCGTGCCTATGCATAAAATATACACCAATAGTTCCAACCAATTCATTCCCTCTATAATATGATAATATTAGTAGATTTAACCAAGTTGAACAGAGCAATTTACTCTTTTTTCTACACCCAAGTTCGGAATTTGCCACCTAATTAAAATGAGGTTAGTTCTTCTATAGTTCGTCAACGAAGTCAAACATGAAACTAAGCCTGGTTAGGATGTGTTACTAGTACGTAGAAGGCTCAGTTCATCTTAATATATGTGGTTGTGTCTGTACCATGATCCGAATCATATATACGACTTGTGTATTGTAAACGATCTATGAATATATTCTATTTACTCTCTAAGTTTACCGTATACTACGTATATATTTATCAAACCATACCCTATTTTTTTCTCCCTTACAAAAATAGGGGGAAAACGAAAAACTGATGTGATGCTAGCACCAACTAATTGATTACAATTAACAAAAATTTGCACCTAAAGATTCTCAACGTGTGTGAACATTTGCATTACAAGGTTGTAATCAGTGTGAAAATTCTGGACCAGTCAATGAAGAGACCAGTGCTTCTAAATTTTAATTAGTAATGCTTACTTTTCTAAATCTCTGCTTTTTAGAATTAAAACATCTAGAACCTTGCTTTTTTGGACAAAGATAGATTTATTACCAATATAGCAAAATTATACAAAAAGAGACCCAATTACAAAGTAAGCACAAAGTATAGAAATGGATCCTCAAAGCGAACCAAAACAGACTTTAAAATTCAAAACAAAAGAAAAATAAAACTGAAAATAGAAAAACCCTAGCAGCCTGCTACCACCGCTGACACCGGAACATCGTACACAAATCATCACAAACTAGCACCCCCAACAAACGCCTGAGATCAGTCCAAACAAAGCTCCAAAATTGAAGGAAAAGAAGACTACAACATTCTCCAAAGAGCACCACAAAGATCGCAGCTACAAATCAAAAGAAGTCGGTGAAAGAAGACAACCACGAGAAACAGTGCCAATAAAGACAAACATAGAGAAGAAAGTAAATGGCAAAAGATCAGAGTAGGGCCACATTTCACCACAGTTTACTACCAAAACTTTGTCTTTTGACAACAATTTTAAAAAATGGTGGATCGACAATCTGCTGAAAAATGTGGCATAAAGTTCCTACAGACAATAAGGAAAAGAAAAAATGAACAAAAATATTTTATGGTAGGGAAATACATCTTCTGGAAGGCCTCGTCACAGTAAATATCATTTTCAAGGAAACTTGAACTTTCATATTTTAATCTTGAACAAAGAACCTTCGAAATATTAAACAACTTTAATCAAACTCTAAAAATATAGTACAAGTCTACATTACATTGCCAACTAATTCCTGAAAGCACAAAACAAATAAAAGTTCTACTAAAACACTACAAATGCATTATAAAGATACTGAACAACGGATTTTGAAAAGTTCTCTAAAAAATATTGCTTCTAATGATTTTCAACCCTTCATCTAAATTTTGTAGTGAATTACTGAAAAAACTTAGTTTAAATTTCATAAATTTCAGAGTTCGTCCAAACATATAGTTAAAGAGTTTTATTTTTCTTTTTTGTCTCTAAAATGGCATGAGGCCCTAGGCCAAATTCAGTACTTTGTTATGAGGAGGCCCAAAAGGCTAGGAACCATGCAATTAGGCTTCAACTTTTGTGCTCTTCAACCATTTGCTCACTCTATCCACAACTCTACATGTTTTTCTAAGTTTTTGTAGTGTAAAGAAAATAAACAATAAAAACAGACTCTATGATCGTATTTGTAGATGTTTGTAAAATTGATTAAGAATCAAGAGTTATAACTCATATTTTTTGTGAAAAATACTGTTGAAGCGAGATTTCTTACACAAAGAAATTCCTCCACAGGTTCGTTGACTATAACCCGCACATTTGTCGATTCCCTCTCATCGAGAAGCAACCCTGAATGCTCCTTCTTCTAAGCTTCGTTAAGGTGGGGGAGGGTACCTGCAAAAGGTACTACGACGCTTAAGTCAGTCAATTGAATTCATATCCTCTAGTCTGGGGTTTCAATTGCATACCTTGTTCTTTGACTCCTCTCCCTATTTAGAGAATTTTGACGCTTGGAGAGCAAGTATGACGACATGTCCCTCGCTCGTTTAAACTCTTTACTCTCTTAAAGGCAACAAACTTCAATGTACTAACCTACATTTACATAGGAGAAGCGAAAACTACGCCAATAGGGATGTAGCCCCCAACTCAAGGTAAAACACGATATACATTGTGTTCTTGTGCGTTTGTATGATTTACAAGAAAATCCAAGTTGATTCAAAATCGACCCGATTTTGTGCATCCACATAACCTAATTTTGTTGTTTCCTATATACTCCATAGTCCATAACCCGTGGAATGTGAACAAATCCAAAATCTCAACTGCTACTTGCAGCAGTGAAAAAGGGAGTCTTGGACTCTTGGCCACCACGAAATGTTTGGAACCTTCTACTTCAAGAAAGAATTATTGCGATAAAATAGTAGGCATGCACATATTCTTCCACCAATATCAGAGAATATTTATACTAAAAATAACAAAAAAATAATTTTAAACCAAAAGAAGAATATATCATCCTCAATTCTCAGCCATTAATTCTGGACAATACCATTTGAACCAGTACAAGATCCGTTGCGTGATTAGGAGAAAATTAGAAAGAAAAAAAAAAGATAAGAACATTAGGTATAAACTAAGGGAAATCCCAAAAAAACCCTTGAGGCATCTCTCTGCTGGATCCCCTCACTTGTGGTTGCATTATGTCAATTTGATCCGCACCATATTGATCCCGAATTGTTCACTCTTCCATCATCATCATCATCAAAAGAAAATTGGCGCATCTACACCGTCCATCCTACTCCTGCCTCCATTTTGAGCAACTCTTTGCAGTGGTTTGATTTGCTGCACACACAAAATTTACAAATCTTATTGCTCCATACAAATTATGTAAAACATGGTGATAATTGATAAGTAGGAGAATGGAAGAAAACAATTGAATTAAAATTAATCGAAATCAAAAAAGGTATGAACGAGATGTTATTTGTCAAAGTTAGCGACAAACTGTGTGAACTGTCTCACATAACATGAGACCCATAAAATTATAAAAGGAGAAATTAGGTTCTCATCCTTCATTTTGCTACTCCATTGATTAAAATCCTATTCCTTTTCAATTTTTGATCAAGGTCCTTGGATATTAATAACATCATTAATTATTTCAACAATAAAATATTTTTTTATTTCTAAATATATTCATTTAATGTTAAAAATGTTACAATTACTATATTTATATTTATGACTAAATTTTTTATCATATATTTTTAGTTTCAGTTTTTAAATGTAATTCTTTTTTAATTGGTACCAATTTTCTTTTCAGTTTTTATCTGTACCCATATATTAATTTCTTTTTGTGCCCATATTTTAAAGTTTATTTGTATATGTACCCATATATGTTTTTTTATTTGTACTTTTTATTTTGCTAAATGTACCCATGCTAATTATATGTACCCATTCATGTAAAACTTTTTAATCTTAAAATGTACTCATTCTTAAATATACCAATTTGTTATATGTAAAATGTACCCTTTTTTTTTAATATAAAATCTATTCAATCTTTTTCTAATCCATTTTTAAACTTATATGGGTTCATTCTTTTTTCTTTGATTTTAAAATGTATCAATGTCAAGTTTAATCGAAGAAATTTACTAATGTTATTAAGCCTAATATCTTTTTTTATTTTTTTTTGTGATTTTGAAGAATGTACCCATGTTTTGATACAATAATTTTTTTGTTAATTTTGATAAATGTACCCATGTTTATATATAAACACACACTATAGTATATTTATATTTTAATCTTTTTAATCCCACAAATTATGGTTTTTTATTTAAAATCTCATTTATATAAACAACTACAATTTCTAATTTTTAATTTAAAAAATATAGTAACGTACATAAAAATAAATTATCACATTAATTTCAGGCACCTCGATCAAAAATTAAAAACCAACAAGATTTCAATCAAAGAAAATTCATAGTTAAAGACCGTATTCAAAGTCTCATTATAAAATAATTAAAGCGCGTATATGGTTCCAGTTTACGCAAGAGAGGGGGAAAAATCAAAATTGATGTGTAAGGCCTCTTTATGGCCTATAGAAACTACTACAAGAAAACTCCCTAATGAGGAAATCTTTGCCTTGCTTACCAAAGTAGCAAGGAATATTGCAAAAATAAAGATAGTAACTAATTTCCTTTTATTTAAATAAAGAGAAAACTAATCTCATTTTGACAGAGACATAGTGCATTAAATACGGACTAATTAAAGAAAACAAATGCAAAATAGATATCATGCATGTCGTTTGAAGAAATAACCAAATAGATATCATGCATGTCGTTTGAAGAAATAACCAAGTATTAATGCAGATGGAGTTAATTTTACCGTATTGGCAGAAAGCAATCATGTTTATACATCATGGTACAAGTTTGATCCCCACTAATAATCTTCATCCTAACAACTAACTATTTAACCTACTAATCCTATTGTTTATCAAAAAAAAAAAAAAAAACCAAGTATTAAGAAATAAAAAAAAATTAAGTAAATCAAATAAATTTTCAAACCTTGGCTCTAAAAGATTTGATAATTGAAACCAGCAACTCGTCTCCTGCAATTTGTCTCACTTTTTGTATTAGTTGTTGCCTTGTGATCACATTCGCCTGAAAAAACATTAATTAGAAGAAAAAAAAGAGTACAAAATCTGGAAAATTCAGTGCAGAAGGTAGTACCACTTACTCTGTGTTCTTTGTAATACTTGCTGATCAAGGCAATGGTAGGTGGAGGCAAGAACTTCGAAAGCACGCCGATTAGCACCGGAAATGGCATCCACGGCGAGGTCGGTTTCTTGATTGGTTCTTGAATCTTCAAGAAATCTAAAACACGAAACAAATTGTTGGTTAATTAGAACTCAGAAGCCAAACAAATTCACCAAAAAAAGAAGTTGGGAATTAAGTTGCAGTACCTTTCAAGCAACTAGGAGCTCTGAAACTGATGACATACTCCGGCAAGATGTGAGTATTCATGTGTGTACTCCAAACTATGTACTTTTTGGGAGCAAAGATGTTGTCGATGCCCGAATCAAACTGTTCGGAGCTCGGATGATGCTGTTTAGAGCCAGGGCACACAACCTCCGGCCTCCCCAATATGACACGGCAGAGCAAAAGATGGCGTAAACCGTCTTCGTCAACATTCAAGCCTTCCACACTACAAAAACAAATCAAATTTGTCAACCAAATGTCGAAAACATACAAATTGTGACGAAAAACAAATACACATTTCAAAGGATTTGTTCAAATTCGAACTCCAAATTGGTACAGAAACGAAAGAAACACTTACCATTGCATAGGAGAATGATCGGGAGCAAGATAAACACCATTGCCATACACCCCATTTCTCTGTTGCTGCTCAAAGTTGCCGAAACCATGGCAGATGATCTTCGAAATCTCGTCTTTCGAATAGGGCGCGTACCAAGCGTATTTCACGTTGGGATTTCCCCCGCACTTCTCCTCCACCGCTTTCAAGTAAATTTGAAACGAACGCAGCCTTGCTTGGCCCACAGGGCTCGAGTAGGAGTTTCTGTGAACCGCCACAACACTGACTTGCGTCCCAAGCAATCCCAAACTCGAAACGAACCGCTGCTTGATGAGGTCGTGAACTCTGTCGCCGTTGAAAAGCGGGACCAACCCATCACCGAACGGCCGAGGTTGATTCCGGGAACTTGAAGAACCGGAATCGACAACGCTTTCGCAGTCTGAGATGGACGACTGGACGGTCTCTGAGGCAGAGTCGGTGGTACCCGAATCTGTAAATTGATCGCTGAGTTCATCTTCCGATGAATTTCGAGAAGAAAGATTCGTAACATCATTGCTGCACTCCATTGCAATCAAAACCCAGAAGAAAACTACAACAACTGAATCGAAACCTACTGTGATTTTTACAATCTGAAGAAAGAAAGAAAAACAGAAACTAATTAAAATCTAAAAGGTGTTCATGTATAGGAGTTTCTTGGGGGTTAAGCAAAAAGAAGAAAGAATGGGATCCAAAACACTAGACGAAATGAAAGAAGGAGAGTCGGCAGATTTTTTAGAACGCCAAGAACGCAAACTAACCAAACAAACTATACAACCAAAAGTACGAAAACGAATACTTTTCTGTGGAAATTTTCCTTAAAGATTTGAGATTCAAGAGCTAGAAGAAAAACCCAGAAAGAAAAAATGGGAGTTGTTGAGAATTTGAGAAAGGTTTTGCGGGTTTGGATTGTGGTTTTTTGGGGTGGGATTTAAATGGAAACTGCGTTTCTGGATTACTTGGGGAGGAGGAATGAAGAAGAAGGAGGAAGTGGAAAACTGAGGGAACCGCCCTTCTTCTCTAAGGGCAAAAAAATCAGTGGGTGCGGCCGCTATTGGTTTGGATGCCCCTCGTTTTTCACTAGCGACAATCTCGCGGGGCTCCGGATGGTATATGGGCTGTTAAGGCGGTTTACCCGAATGCGGAATTATAACGTATGGATTTTGAACGGTTGGAATTACTATAATGGCCTTGGAAATATCTGTTGCCTTTTCAGGATGGGAAGGGCGTCATTGGGATTTGGGGGAATAATTGGGCGCATAGACCGAAAGAGGTGCTCAGACTGGTCGGCGACGGAATTGGACGGGAGGATATGGTTATCCAAACATTTCATTGAAATTGAAAATCAATCAACGTAGTCCATGAAAATAGGTATTGCAAATCAATGTAATCATTCTGTCACAATTTTGTTAAAAATTCTATTAAATGCATAAATGGACTCAACAAGATTTACAGATTTTTACCACAAATGGCTCCTTCCTTTTTCATTTGTTTAGTTAATACAAAAGTTAAAAATAAATAAAAATGTGTAAAAGAGGCGGAATGCAAAAATCAATTTCTTTCATGTTTCAGGAATTTTAATTTTAATTTTGTTGAACACAATAGATATATTAAGAAAAGAGAAGAGATTTTAATCCGAAATATAATGAATCGAAGAGATAGACTTGACCACCATAGTATCTAATACTTTTCCATTTTAGTTTTATTTTTATTTTAAGGGAATTATTATTGGCACTCCAAATTCTTCATTCTAGACTCCAAATTTTCTATATTTAGAAAGAAAAATACACTTGTGAAGAGTGTAGAATAAGATTTTTGAAATATCAATAACACTGTTTTGTAAAACATGGAGTTGTGTATTTGATAGAGGCTATAGATATTTTTCCTTGGAAGTAATGAATGTTTTGTCTATCTTGTCTTAGGGATTGAGGAAGTCTCACAGTGTGTCTCACCTTGTGTGTTAAAAAATTTGGATTAGTGTCACAATTTGATTGAGAACTTGATAACTTCATTGCTCAAAGTTGTCTGCTTCTAGCTGTTTGTTTGGTGGAAGGTGATGACACAGGCAGTCAGCTATGACGTGAAATAATCTTTAAGAATTTTCGAAGTGTCACTAATCAATCTTTTAAGATTCCATTCAGCGTTAATTTTTTCACTGAACACTAAAGTAATTATCGGTTTTCTTTTTTAAGAAATTACTTTTAAGAATAACCATCTTTCATTTCATTTGTATGTCAATGATTTTACTTCCAATTACAAACTTCTAAATTTTACCGAACAATTTAAATGTGATTCTAACGCTCTAATAATCACTCTCAAACAGACCCTAATCAACACAAGATTGTTTTGTGTAAGTGAAAGATAGTTGGAAAGGGCTGGACTTTCGTTTGAGCGTTAATTTTAAAATGTTTCACTGAAGACTAAAGTAATTATCGGTTTTCTTTTCTAAGAAATTTCTTTTAAGAAGAACCATCTCTCATTTCATTTGTATGTCAATGATTTTACTCCCAATTACAAACTTTTAAATTTTTACTGAATAATTTAAATATGATTTCAACGCTCTAATAATCACTCTCAAATAGATTCTAATCAACACAAAATTGTTTCGTGTAAGTGAAAGATAGATAGAAAGGGTTGGACTTGGAGGTGAAGCTATGGGCATAAAGATCCTTGTCTCTCTATGGGTCGAACAAGGATTCCAGCTGAACCACTAGAGTTGTACTCGCTAGTAAATCCGCCAAGCTGGCACTTCCATCCAGTTTTTTGGTCAACACAGTTTGATCCTTTTTGGGTCAAAGGCACTGTAAAAGTGAAAAAAATCAAACAATCCGGATACCTAGAGTAAAATTAGCCTGTTGAAAAATGTTAGGTCCGTGATAATAAAATAAAAATATGCAAATTTTTTGCCTTCGTATTTTTACTTTATTAGTACGAATTATTACATAACAGCGTACTTGTGATATGTAAATATTTCTCGACTTGAAAAAGAAAATTACTTTTTTAAGTTCATTAAAGGTGAAAAAAGGAAATGAGTATTTACTTTCATCCAAGTAATTAGGCATTTTTGCCCCTACGGCTACAATTCCAGAAAAACCTTGCATGTATTTCAATAAAATTACTTTTTTCAGTAATGGGGGATACATTATTAAGGGTAATATTGTAAACTCATCTTCTAGGGATAATACTTGGAGGTTAAGGAAACTATTAGTTTGTTATGATAAGATATCCTTAGTTAGAAAGATATTACTGTACAACTGGCTTTCACAGCTTGTATATGTACTCGAAGTGTAACTTTATTCTTTTGGTGAAATGAAAATACATTTTCCTAATATGGTATCACCCGCCAATGTCTCACGACCTCTCTCTTCGATCCAAAATTCTCCCACTTTTCTCTGTGTGCCTCTCTCTTCGATTCTTGCAAATTGATCGATTGTCTTTCTGATCTTGATTGTTTTTGTGATTTCTCAAGTCTTCGTCTCTGGCCATGGCGACATTTGCCTCTCCTTCATCATAATCGAATTCTCAAGTTCTTCTTCCGACTGCACCCTCAAACCCTAATTCTTCAATTTCTGCTTACATCACAATTCAAAACATCAGATCTATGGTTCTAACTAAGCTCACCATTACCAATTACCTGACATGGAGTGCTCTTTTCGCTCCAATTTTTCGTCGGTATAATCTC
Organism: Malus sylvestris; assembly: GCF_916048215.2. Classification (NCBI taxonomy): domain Eukaryota; kingdom Viridiplantae; phylum Streptophyta; class Magnoliopsida; order Rosales; family Rosaceae; genus Malus; species Malus sylvestris. Next base: position 25,164,040 of record NC_062273.1, on the reverse strand, counting down.
ACGGGTTTGTTTGATGGATCCTCGTCGGCACCGTCTTAATTTCTCACTGATTCTTCTGGCAATTGTAGTCTTAATCCGGCATATGTTACTTGGTTTGAGAATGATCAAAACATTCTCATCTGTATCAACTCAACTCTTTATGAATCCCTAATTCCCAATCAAATCTCATTCCCCTCCCTATACCTCAATCAGATCCATCAACTTCTTCTAATGATCATTCCCCACTACCACTCAACATTCATCATATGCAAACATGATCTAAGTCTGGCATATTCAAACCTAAAGCTCTCACTGCAACTAAACATCCACTACCCTCTCATTTGTCACTTGATTACATTCCCACAACCTATATCCAGGCCTCCAAACATCAACATTGGCGCCATACAATGCAGGAAGAGTTTAATGCTCTCCTCAACACCGGCACATGGTTTCTGGTTCCTCACAATTCATCTCAGAACATTGTAGGTTGCAAGTGGGTTTCCCGGATTAAATGAAAGCATGATGGATCTATCGATCATTACAAGGCCCGGTTTGTTGCAAAAGGCTTCCATCAATAGGAAGACCTTAATTACACTGAAACGTTTAGCCTTGGGGCTAAACCTGTGACAATCAGACTCTTACTCACTCTTGCTGCCCAATTTTACTGGTTTTTTTAATCAACTAGATGTCAGCAACGTCTTTTTGCACGACACTCTTTCTGAATTTGTTTTCATGCAGCAACCTCCTAGATTTGAAGACTCTACAAAACCAAATCATGTGTGCCAGCTACATAAATCTTTATATGGCCTAAAACAGGCTCCCCGAGCCTTGTATGACAAATTACATGTTGCTCTTCGTTTTCTTGGATTTATGGGCTCTCAAAGTGATCACTCTGTTTTTGTCAAAAAGGATCCTACATTGATGTTCAATCTAGTGTATGGGGATGATATTCTGGTCATTGGTTATTCATCTGTAGCTTGTCAAGATGTGATCAAACAACTCAACACTATGTTTCCTATCAAAGATCTTGGAGCTTTGCACTACTTTCTTGGGATCGAGGTAAAAAGGTCTTCCACTGGTATTGTCATATCTCAGACTAAATACATTTTGAACCTATTAACTAAGGCTAAAATGGTTAGAGCTAAACCCTGCAATACACCACTCAACACCTCCAACCTTGATCATGATTCTCCTCTCATTGATAATGTTTCTGAGTATTGATCCTTGGTTGGTGTTCTCCAATAGTTAACATCGACAAGACCAGATCTCAGCTTTGCGGTTAATCATGTTTGTCAATTCATGCATACTCCCCAAGTTTCCCATCTCCAAGTTGTCAAGAGAAGACTTAGGTATCTCAAAGGTACCATTGATCTTGGCCTCTGGTTTTCTAAATGCTCCACTAATCCCTACATCAAAGCCTTCTCAGATGCTGACCGGGCCGGTTGTGCTTTGGATAGGCAATCCACTAGAGGTTATTGTATTTTTATGGGAAATTCAATCATAAGTTGGAGTGCTAAAAAGCAACCAACTGTAGCTCGTTCATCAACAGAGGCACAGTATGGGTATCTGAAATAACCTAGATCTGTAAATTGCTAGTTGATATTGGTTATTGTCTACCTTGCTCTCCTCAACTTTGGTGTGATAATGTCCTAGCCATATCCCTTGCCAAGGATCCCATTTTTCATGCTAGGATGAAACACGTTGAAATCAACTATCACTACATTAGGGAAAAGGTCTTGGCCAAGCAAGTCTCTTCACTTCATTTGTACACAAGATCAAGTGGCTGATATATGCACCAAGTCTCTCTCTAAATTCAAATTTCTGTTTCTTCAAGACAAACTTCAACTTCGAATTCCGCAGTTTCGTTTGAGGGGGGTATTAAGGGCAATATTGTAAACTCATCTTCTAGGGATAATACTTAGAGGTTAAGGAAACTATTAGTTTGTTATGATATGATTTCCTTAGTTAGAAAGATGTTACTGTACATCTGGCTTTCACAGCTTGTATACATACTAAAAAGTGTAACTTTATTCTTTTTGTGAAATGAAAATCATTTTCCTAATATACATCACTAGTTGAGCTGGTGCAAGTTGTGCAACCACCAGCTGTAGGCCTATACATCGGAGCCTATGGAACTATATACGGACCAACTTACACCCGATACAACGGCTCGGGTATATATACAAAAAGAAATACATTCAAAAGCCGCCTGTACAAAGAGGATTCAAAGTTTTTGGGACTAAGACGACGAAGGAATCCATCATAACCACGCTCCCCATCCAGGAAACAGTTGACAAAGACGCTCGGGATCAATCGCATCTTGTATAAGTAGTTGAACCTGCAAACTCAGATTTCTCTTAAGACAGATATCCGAAGCTAAGATGTAATCTTCAACTAATTTCATTGGTGCTACTTGTTCCATATTATAGGTACATTGATGAAACTGTGGGGCACGAGAACTACCTGTCCATGTATGCTTCGCATTTCCCTTCTTCATATCCATCGAGTTTTTGTTTTACACGCATCAGTGCATGTGCAGCATCCTTGTTACCTTCATATTCATCTTGCGAGCCTTCAAAGCTTAAATTCAAGTCATCATCCGTTTCCTAACCAAGAAAAAGAAATGTTTTCGGTGTAAGCAATAACGAACAGCTACTGGTGAAACAATTTAAGAACGTCAACTGAGATGGATGTTTGCATTACACGTTTGATATTTTGTGATCCCTCCAATTTATTCCACCCCCTTAGTCCTGGACTTAGATTGGATATGCATACGCTGAACGTAAACAGACTACTAAGTTTCCATTACCTTTTGACGCTGCAAAAAGCTTTCAGAGGTGATAAAAGCCCACTTATAAAGTGGATCATGGATAAAAACCTGCATCGAAAACCCATTAGATATCGAGAGAAGTGAGAAGCTGCGAATTTTGGTTATTAATTAGAGAAATTGACTCGAGTAACATACCTCAACGATGGTCAGTAGTGCTTCTTTATTTGTCCTCATAACAGAAAGAGTTTCTTCACAGCATCTTCTGAAAAACCCTTCCACTCCGGTGACACCCATGCCATCAATGATGTCCCCTGTAAGTCTAAATGGAATATGTAAATATCGGTTTAATATAAGAACATTGAAGTATTTATGTCAGTAAGCTAGGAAAACAAGCTTAGCAGGGAAAAAATAATCACAAAGTACAAACCCGTTCTGGTGTTTTGAGCATCAAGCCTTGTTCAAAGGCAACGCCAAGATCTATATGAACAACTTCTGCAGTCATTTGATCAATTAAGATATTCATAGAATGTCGATCTCCGAGGCCAAAAATATAACCAACCTGAATATGGAGCACGGTTTTCAGAATTATTACAGACCATGGCCAAACACCAATTGCCACAGAATGAGTATAAATCACTTACCATTGAACTAGCAGCAACACTTCGCGTGTATGAAAGTCTCTTCTCAAACCAGTCAGCCGGTTGCAAAAACCTCTCCAAGAAAAAATGATGCATGACAGGCCTGCACGAGGTTTTTATTTGGAATTAAGATGCTCACCAGCTTAATATTTGAAAAACTAGGTGTTCACCCAGAGAAATGATATAACTGAACTTCCCACAAACTTCCTTGAATCCTTTCCCTACCGAAAACCAAAGCATTTATATAAGTTTGTTTAAAGGTGAACATCTGCTTTTGAATGAGAGTACAAATTTTCCATGTTTATAGTAAACAGGAGAGCAATCGTCCTTCTCAATGATGCTCTTTTGATTAATTGGTTTTCTTCACTCACAATAAACTTCCAATCGTTACAAAATTTTAAGAATCCGTACTTACATTTGCCATGTGTTCTCGGCATTTGAGAAATGACCAGTCCCCCACTCCATAGCGACCATGGCCCCTTCCATTTCTCGTGCTGAAAATTGAAAAAAATGAAAATTAGAACAACCAGATTATTCGATCATTGTAAATCCTCACGTTGGCTTTAAAAGAAGGTACCCATTACCTTCCTATAAGATATTCTCCAAGAGGAAGAGTGCCATTAACCCATTCAAGAACACCGGCACTTGGGGTAAATGGAACTACCTATTTCATGACGTTTCAATAGGTAAAAAAGAACTAAACGATAAAGATCATTGTTAGGAAAAAAATATTTTAACAAAGAGATGCATATCCAGTCGGAATCTATAATGCAATTTTCACGCACAAGAATTCATTTACAGCAAAATCCTCAAAGGGGCACACAGATCAGTATAATAATTAAAGATACATGACACAAACCTGATAACATGCATTTCTCAATGGAAATTTCAAACTGTAAATGTTCAAGAAAATGCAAAACAATCAAGGGAACTAATTCCTCATTGCACTACAACAATCATCCAAAGAAAGAACGCTGGTGAATTCTTCTGCTTTATAATGACATGATATGATATTATTGTTGAAGAAGATACCTTGTATTTACGCACTCCTAATCTTCTTTTCCATGTATCCTGGTGGTTCTGTAGAAAGGTGTTGACTAAACCAAAAAATTGTTGCATTACCTGTAAATTTATTTGAAACAATATATATATATATATATATGAGAAAAACAAGAAATAAGTACTTGTACCGAGAGGACACAGGCTACTGAAACATTTATTTAAGAGAAGATTAAAAAAAAAAAAGTGAGACTCCATTGAAGGCCATCTCATGCTGACATTGGCCACGCAGAAGCTTTGCTTCTTCAAGCTGCCATGAAACAAAAGTTTACCAGTGTAAACTTCTAACTTTTGTAAAGGGTGACTTAAAGCAGGGTAAGAAAATAAGAATTATAGGGACTCTGTACCCTTCCAATCCTGATTCGACAGAGAGCCACTTAAACTCATGCAAGGCTGCAGCGGCTTGAGAAAATCTAGAACCCTGTAAAACAAAGAAAAGAGACTAGGAAATATCAGGAAATGGGCTTAAGTGGATGGTTGTATGATTATGAAAATGCTGATAATACCTTACGGAAGGTAGAAGTGGACTGCAGAAGATGTTGCACAGTCCCTACAACTTGAGATTTGAAGTAGCACTCGCCTGAACGCTATAAAAGGCTCCAGTAAATTCATGTGTAACTGTGTCCGTTCCAAAATGGAACTCCATTCCATGCTCAGCCAAGACAACTAATTGAAATTAAAAGATTATGTCAGTTACCCAGAAATTTAGTGTTTCTTTTAAAATTGATACATGTGTGCATGGACATTTATTTCTAGAATCTATGTAAGAATTAAGAAGAAACCATAACAAAAGTTAAACAAGACCCAACAACAACAAAGAACATAGATTAGGCTAAATCTTCTTCTAATATGTACATATCGCTGGCTATCTGACGAGTTACTACTACGTGCAGGAAAATAACTTAGTACTTTGCACTAATCTTAGGAGATATTGTATAAACCTATGGATGGAAAAACTAAAACTTGAATCATGATTTCAAGGAAAAAGAAGCAGCATCTTCAACCTTTCCAAGGTCCAAAATCTCAGAAGAAATACTGTCCAGTAATATATTTTAGATGAAATATTGTTTTGCCTGTTATCAGTAACATAGCTAGCTCACCCACTTGAGCTAATCCATTGGGAAATGTCAACAGGACCACAAACCGCTAAAACCTTAGTTGTCATAGCCAGAATGGAAGATGAAGTGAGTAATTTGAGTTTAGGGTTTTTTGTTTTTGGTCAAACATATTCCGTATATATTACATATTTGGTCAAAAAAGAAACATTGTCGTCAAAAGAATTACAACAAAAGAAACAAAGAAAAAACAAGCACCTCATTCGAGGGAGACGAGTCTGACAGTTTCTTCAGCTTTGGATCTGGAAGCAACAGCACAGAAGAAAGTTCCTGCAAGCTCCTTTAGGTGCATGTAAATATATAAATATAAGCTCATAAGAAGCAGGGGATTAGAGAGGTAGAGGGAGAATCTATTGGTGTCATCCATATCTTAATAACTAGTAGATGTTTGTGCAGATAAAGTATATTAAACTTAGTGGAGCACCATTTATGGCAAAGCCAAACGGAACACCAATGTCACATGGTTATACACAACCTGGCTACACACAACAAGATTTACATAAAAAGTGTGTTTAAGGTAAATTAGTGCAGCATACCTCAGTGTCCATAGCAGACCATCATAAGAATGTACCATGTTTGCATCATTCAAAATTCTGCAATATATTCCATTCCATCAGCACAACAATGAGCACAAACTAAAAGCATCACCAATTTATATAGTGTGCTAAAAAGTTCTCCATAAATATTGACCGGATTTGCAATATTTTACATCTGAGTCGACTAACTGTCCAGAAGAAATTCCCTACAGAAGCATGCATAGATACCCATCTTACATTTCCTGTATCTGTTTTTTAGGAAAACAAGATGGGGCGTTCATCCAACACAACCACATATTTCAAGGGTTTTGTCACTTCTTTTTTTTTTTTCTCCCAAATAATGTGTATATATACACACATATACATATCGCGCAACAGAATATGGCACATGATCTATACAAGACTCAGAACAACACCAAGTATTCAACTCCAAAATAGTATGACAACAATTAAACAGAAGCATTCAAGGTTTAGATTGAATAAAACTCAGAGTAATATCCTAGTACTCATGTCAAATTATTAGCACTTGTTCCTTAAGAGCAATTATATTAAAAGAAGCATATAGAGAGAGAGACATCAGAATAGACAATAGTTTGATTAAAGCTAATGGGACGATTACAACTATAAAATGGCATGCAGTACCTTTGAAAGCTTTCACATGTGCCCTCGAACCAGAAAATTAAAAGATCCTTACTAATGTGTGCGTGGTACTTACGAATCAGACAACAAAATGAAGGATTGATGAAAACAAGCATAAGCATAATTAGATGTAGACTGTTTAACCAGGTAACTACTTGCACTACTTCAAAGCTTAATCTGCTGACTGCTTTTAATACCTGAAAACTTATCATCCTCTGCTTGTTGCACAACTATCCGTAGAGTCTTTGCATATATCAACTTGCGCAATCTTCGCTTGCTTGAGGAGGATATCTCCAACGAAGCACACTGAATCAGCAGATTAATAAAGAAAGGCCAGGTCTAGGCTGCAATAACAATACAAGCAGTTCACTCAACTATTGTAACGATTATATGTGTTTTACTACAAACTTTGCAATTAATCTTGAATAAAATCATCATCATACAGTGAGGAATTTCATCTGGTTTAAGCTCTGGATGTTCTTTCCGAGATATTTACAGAAACCAATCAATCTTTCTCCTTCTAACCATGTATTCAAAAACTTTATCCCTTCCTGCACATACACCAAAACTTTAATCATACAACAATTTCCTCAAAACGGAGAAGTACTACTGTGTTTGGCAGCAAGAATGCAATTGCATAGACAACTCTGCAATTCAGAAACACTACTGTGAACACAAAATTTCAGAAAACTTTCGCGCATTCGGAGCCGAAACAAACTTTCGACCCGATTGAACTCCGAGTTTAAGCTAACTTTTGGGAAATTAAGCGGACATTAACCTTCTGTTCAACTTTCAAAAACTTCAAATATTTTTCTACAAATTGAATCATCATAACTAATCAGAACAGACGATCCTCTTGGCTATTAAGTCATACAGTTCTTCAGATTCCTGAAAGCAATTACTACCCGTTTAAACAATTCCATTTTCATTTCGTATGACTGCATTTTCCCGGCGACCAAACAGATGGTAAAGACAGATGGGTGAGAGAAAGAGAGAGAGTAAAAAATAGATGCTTCTCGAGTCTTGACTTTATCGGAGGAAAGCTTGGAGACAATCTCCTGGACATCTCTGGAAGTTACCATCGGAGGCCGCCGAAGCTCAGATGACGAACCCGCCGGTCTGAGTATGAGAGACTGGAGCTACGGTTTCGTTTCCAGGCGAGAATTTTGTGGCCGAGAAAATGGCGGGAAGACGGAAGGCGGGGCGAGTGGACTGTGGAGTGTAGCGAGGGAGAAATTTTTCATTGCAACACCACGTGTTTTTATATAATCGGTGAAATTTTTTTATTTTTTTAATTTTTTAATATACATATTTCATCATTTGTATAATAACACATGGTGATGATCACACTAAAAAATCTTTCCAAGGGAGGGGGTTTTGTTTGTTTGGTGAAGGGTTTAAGTACTAGTTTGATACTGGATGCTTTTATAAAAAGTGGATATAAAAAAAAACTGAGTTTAAAAATGTATTTGGTAAACACTTAAAAACAACTTATTTTCACAATTTTGGGTGAAAAAAAAAGCTGAAAACGTGAAGCAGCAAAAATAAGTTTATTCTCACAGCACAACAGAATCAATTTTTTTTCAAAACATAGCAATACTAAACCAGCCTTTATGTTTGGTAATACGGCCAACGAAGAAGTGGGAAAGACGATGCTGGTAAATATTTCCATTCTTCTCTTTCTATCGTTTGGTACCCCACCCCAGTACAAATATTTATACACGACATGTCGTTGGTTTCAATTGAACCGTAATTCTTTTTACAAACGATAAGGAAATCTACATTAAATACGAAATAGTATATTCATCTAAACTATGGGGAGGCGAATTGGGACAAAGGTTTCGAGTGTATGGCCAAATAATTTTAATCAACTGAGTTACAAGTCACTTGTCATTTGAATTGTAACTAATTCAAAATGAAATTATAAATATACTTTATAGCTTCTCGCACTTCCTTATTTAATCACATCCACTGTTTTTTCCATGATACAATTTGGTGGTCAGAAATAAAGAGCTAATAAAGATGTGTAAAAATCAGTTCACTAATTCGTAACCTATGGGATAGATACAATAATTGAAATTCACTATTAATTACAATCAAAAAATGAAACTCATACTTAGAATGACTGATCCTATTGGGACGGCTACGAGTCAACCAAGGCGTAAGTGTACGACATGATTAGTATTGTAACACGTATTATAATGTGTGAAATTATAGCATCATGTGCAAATGTGATAGTTACATTGAAAATTATAACGTTTGTTTGTACAATGCATTCCCAAGGGATACTGGCCCTAACACCGGGGGGATCAGCTAGCTCCGCCTCCTGTATTAAAGTAGGGCATGCAGGCTCCTCGTCCTGCTCCTCCTGAACCGTATTTCCTAGTACTTGTCCTGAATTAAAGCATCGGTGAAGTCTAAATCCTGTCAGTTGTGAAGCAAACAAGAAGCACCATGTCAAGAACATTAGTGGAGCTTCACAACTGATCACAAGAAGATTGGCGGGCGGCTCATACTTATGCAACTCTTGTTGGTCCTCCTCCACAATGATCAAACAACCGCTGCCTAGAGATCCTTTGGATAATTTCATGGTTGCCAAGACAAAAGATAATATTGATGTTGCACCCCCAAATCAAATCACATTGGTTAGGGGGTTGAGCACTTGTTCTAATCCTAACCCTAGGATTGACTCCGACTTAGATGATGATGATGATGATGATAATGAGGAAGGAGGAGGAGGAGATATGCTGAAGAAAAGGCTGCCGCTGACCTAGTTCTTCAATCCCCTAAGAACCCTGACGTTAATACATAACCTAGGAGGACTAACTGGGCTTGCAAAGTTCGTTGATGAAGCGTGCTGGCTCCCACCATAACCACCCCAAGACCCTATTGCACAACCTCGACACTTTTGCCAAGTCGTGCGGCAGTTTTTTTGTCCTCCTAGAGATCTGTTCCGGCTTCTACAGGGACAAGACGGGGTAAGGTAGGAAAATATTTTTGCCGGTGTAAGTTGTACTAGTTGTCCTAGACGTTGTAGATGTAGGATAGAGATCCTCCAAGAAAAAATATGTAACAAGGTTGTTGAGAGGTGCGAGCAGTTATCAGTTGTTACATGACCAAGTTTCAGATACTTTCGTCAAGTACTTGAAGAAGTCCGATGATAATATTGAGCAGAAACCGAAATTGATGAAGGAGCAGAAGAAATATGATGATATTAATGACGATGATGAGAATAAGTGAATAAGTGAGGATGAATGCAACCGTGACATCCATGCTGCTTTCCTGTGTGAAAGCATTGCTAGGAAGCTTTTCTCAGGAGAAGCACATTGCGCCGACAGAGTTCTAGACTGGTTCATCAATGAGGTTGAAAGGAAGATTTCGCCAGAGGACGACTATGTAGTAGAAACGTACTTTCTCATCAATGAGGTTGAAAGGGAGGTTTCGCCGGAGGACGACTAGGTAGTAGAAACGTACTTGAAGGAGGTGAAGCGAGTGGTAAGTCCAAGATTAGGGCTGATGCTTTGCTTCCAGATGAGATCATACATTATGTGCATGATTCGGATGTTCGCCGAGTGGCTGAGATTCATGGGAGGCAATGGTGGAGGACATAAAAAAGCGAGGCACGAACGATAACAAGATACTCGACAACTGCTTGGCAGTGTGTGACATCAACCCGAGATTAGTGAGAAGGACCAGTTTATAGCTTACCAAACCGATCACTAATAAGTTTTAACTACAAAGTTTAGCGAGTTGAAAACATGTGTCATGTGCATGTGACTTATAGCTCAATTGGTTAAGAGCATTTATCATTACATCCGAAGTTCTGTGTTTGAATCCTTCTCCCTTTATTTTAATATAGATATTCTATCGTTTGTAACAAAACTAAAAAACGGTGCCCTTCGAAAGTGAAAAATTAAACACCAACCACAGGTTCTATGGAATGGAATCCCCTTGGGCTTTGGGGTCAGTTGATTATACACGTGAAGAGCCCCAAGTCGGACATTTTTTGTTAATCCGTTGGCTCTTCTCTTCCGTTATCATGCCCTTCACATTCTAAAGTAGTAGAATATAAGTCCAACCCAAATATTTTATCGTTAGAACTTTGTCTACTGGGATTGATGAGAGCAATGAGAATTTATCCAGTTGCAAACAATACAATACTGGAATTCAAACTTAAATATTTCAATTTCATCGTGTATACAATTTTCCGAGCAAGATAAATACATGGTTGTATACATATTTGTCATATAAAAGAATACATTATTTGTGGATGCATTGATCATGGCTAGGAGTCTGAGACTAAAACGGGAGTCGAAAACGAGAAGAACACATGACCTCAGCTGGTGGTCGAGCTAGAATTTTCAAATATTGGAGTCATGATTTCAACAACAACAAAAAAAAAAAAAAAAAAAACTTCATTGGACGATTCATCGAGCACCTGATAGGAACATGCCGATTCTTGCCACCATCTACCAAAGGCTTATGCCAATATATATCAACAACTACTATGATATGTAGAGGCTTGTCAATGGTGGCTACAGAAAACTGTAGAGTAATGTTGAAGACTGCTAAAGCTTGTCAATTGAGGCATTTCATCAAGCATTTGGTGCTCACAATAGAGCCACACACAAAAAGAGAGAAAATAAGGAAGACATGGATGATAGAAACAAATAAAAAAAAGTAAGAGGAGAAGGTTGTAGTTTAGTTTACCCTAACTGTTTATAGAATCAAATACGATACTTATACAAATATGTATGGAGTTTTTGAAGTTGTTAAAGTTATGGACAACCAGTAACTTCCATATTTGCTCCGCCACTAATCTTACTAGCAAAACTCCTTCAAAGGTAGATTTAGATGTAAAGAAAACAAAAAGTTTTATGAAATGATGATTTGGGACGATGATCAGATTGAGAGATTAAAATGAAAAAAATGTGATTTACATTTATATTCTCATTACCTGAGTATGCAGATTGAGAGATTAAAATGAAAATAATGCTATTCGTTTCTGATTGTACGTACGTGCAAAACCCAAAATATATAAGTTATATATAGCTTTTCATGGTATCAGTAATCAAGGTTTAATAATGTTGTTTGGTATTGTTAATTGCCCATTCATTTGGATTATTAGGTAAACTTTATAGTTGCAAAACCTACTCTCAATAAATTAAGGTCCTAAGATCTTATGTTAACCATTGAGTAATGTCAGGTACACTAAATTTGTAAATTAAATGATGTTTCATCAATAAAAAAATAAGCACGTTAATCAATATTATTGAATACACCCCCCATACTAAATCCACCCCACATCTTCTTTTTCAATCAAAATTTATCTTAGTACATCCCACATACTTTCCTATACTACCCTCACACCCCAAAATTTCTACGTACACCCCACTTTCTTCACATACATTCAACATTCTCTCATTGTTCATTCTCATCACACCTCCAAATTTTAAGACTCTCGCTAAACATGTAAATGCTAATTATGAGGTTGACTACAGGACATTCGATTGTTGGTTTATTTTACTGGTAGAGCACAAATCCAAAATTTGTATCCCTCTCTGTTACTCCTCTAGAGTCAATCTCACAAAATTTTGACCCAAAAAAGAATGATAGGACATGCGTGAATTTTTTTCTCCAAAATCATAATGGGAAGATTATAATGGGTTTAATTCTTTGTACTGTACAAAACTTAAAAGAAAGTAGTGCCAACTGCCAAGCTTACCACTTAGAGAAATCGGAAAATTTGTTTTGGAGTAGTTATAGATTTTTATAACAAAAAAATGTTGTAGTTCTTACAAAATCGATAGTGAACTACGTCTGGCTACGAATTTGTAACATTTTTATTTTATTTTTAGGGTTTAGGTTTCTATCAATTGGGGGGGGGGGGGGTTGGTCAATTAAGGGTTTATTCAATTTCTTTTAAATTTTTTGGGGCTAAATAGTCATTTCATGTTAATATACATGAGTGATTTAATAATACATATTTATATGGGGTGTATTCAACAATATATGGGGTGTTAATAAAAAAACTCAATTTAATTTACAAATTTAGTTTCCCTAGCATTATCCTAAACCAATAGATGATGGTATGTGTTTCGATTCGAATTGGATTTAGGATAAGGAGACAAGATCTGAACATAATCCTCGTGTATAATATGCAAATCTAAAAATATTATGTAGTCCACTAAATAAGTTAGCTACTTAACTCAACTGCTATGTTAAGCCTATTTTCTTGACTAATGCAAATTTAATGGCATCCCTCAAAATATTGTTTAATTCACTAATCACATGATTCTCAAATAGCTAATAATTAATTATTGTAATCTTTAATCACACAAGCCATAACAATAGGACAAAAATATGCAGAAGAAGGTGATGCAAAGAGTGTCTAGCTTAGGAGTTAATATCCTCTCTGGATCTCTATGTGCAGAGCTCAAAGGCCCAAACATTTGGGTTGTTAAAAAGAGAAAAAAAGAGATTTGAACTTTTGTATTGTATGAGATGAATTAATGAAATAAGCTAACGAGAAACACAAAATTTAAACTAAATAGTTCAGATCTCCGTGAAGAGATCCGGAAAAAATCTCAATTCTTGGCTTAGTAAGGTCAAGGACACTTGGTCGGGTTCAATAGACAAGAATGGGACCCAATTGATAGATTTCGTAGCAAAAATAGTAGAGACAACTATCATTCTGACGTATAACTACAGAACAAAGAAAGAATAGCAAGTAGGATAGGTTTTTTTCTTCTCTCACAAACGATAGGCTTTTTTATTTTTTATTTTTTATTTTTTTATAACAATATAACTTAATCATAATAAAGTTAGGTTGAAAAAGCGACCGGACAACTAGTTATCGAACTCATTATATATATATTTTTTGCACTTTCATATGAGTCGAATTTACCTTCGATTAAGTGGACAATAGAATCTTGTATTTGATATCTGGACCAGGTGCAACGTTTTATTATTCTCATAGAAACATTCCCTGTATTTCGATGGTTACATTTGATCAACATGCATTTCACCCCAATTATACAGAGAAACTTTTTCGCAATCAATAAATATTTGTCATATAATTAAAAAGCGAACCACCCGTTTAATAAACGTTTGCTATGTAATAACTTGGTGACAATAAAGAATTCCCTGCGTCGGCATCTGCATGGAAGTTTTAAGTGGAGAAAACTAATACTAAATTAAAGATTAGTTGATGGAAAGATTAAATTATAAAAATAGATAACCATATAGAATGGAAGAAATTTTTAACTGTGACGGGAATATAAGTGGTACACCACATGTTTTAATAGGAATGGTGGGAAATTTTATTTTTTAAGTTATTAATTTTTTAACAAACACATCCTACTATTTGTTTAATGACACGTGGTGTACCACCCCTGTACCGACCACACTGAAAAATCTTTCATAGAAAGGGGCTGAAGATCCTGTCGACCGACCAATTGTAGATTGGTCAATTATTACGTGGAGTTTTATATAGCAAAGAGAATATTTTTGACTTGTTTGCTATATATGTATGCCGCGCGCCGCAGTCACCGTTGGAAGTGTCGCGCATGCGAATAAGAGTCTGACTACGGTGTGATCTAGCAGCAGACTTATATATATTTATCGATTTTTGACTTCTTAGTTGAAGAGAAAGTAGTGCACATAATCTACGACTATTGGTTGTATTGGTAACAAACCACACGCAATCTTTTTTCTTTCACATGCATGAAAACGAATGTAGAATGTGAAAAAAAAAATTCTGTGTGCCGAAAATACGATTTGATATATTAAGTGTTATTATACAATTGGTTGGAATTTGTTTAAGTTTTTAACAAATTATATAATGACATTTGGTGTACCAAATCGTGTTCCTGACGCACTGAAAAATTTCTCGTAGAACATGATACTAATACTACAAAAACTATATTTTATTATCTGATTGTAAATTTGACACACCCTGACCCGGAATGTCCACTAGGAGTCCGAATCGAGCTGTGCTGGCCAACACCTAGAAAGTGACGAAGCCATAAAGTGTGATAATGCGTAAACTATGAATAAATTTAAACCTAAAATGCCTATATGCATGAGTGCGCGGTGAGCGGGTATGGACCCAATTCACATGTGATGCAGAGCATAAGTAAAGTACAGTGAGGTAAGATAATAATTATATCATCTAAAGGAGCCATCTGAACTGGGAGTGTCACAAGTCCTCGTTGATACAGAACTTTGTTACTAGGACTTGGAGGGGTGCAAAATAAAAAGTGTGAGTGGGCAAAATAAAGACTTCCAAAATCATTACAATTATCAAAGGTAGTAACCCCTCGTCGTAAAACCTGTATAGCTTCCAGAAAATCATACTACGTATACGTATGAAATCAAAAGTATACTAACAGTAAATCCAGAAGTATACCACGACACAGCATTTCATTAGTAATATAGATAATCATGTGCTTAATAACCCATACTAGCACGCCAGTCAGAGTCACCTATAGTGACCTGTACGACTACAACCATAACTCATCAATCAATGCTAGTACATAAGTCGGAGTCACCTATAGTGACCTGTACGACTTATCCATATCTCATCAATCAATATCCTAGTAATATGCCAGTCGGATCCACCTCTTAAGGCCTGTACGGCTGAACCCATAACTCATCACATATCCCTGCACACGAGTCGGAACCACCTCTAGTGGTTTGTACGACAGGTTAGGTGTAAATAATTACGCTCAAGTGCTACGATCACGTGAAGGCTGTGCGAAGTATGGCAAGTCACCTACGAGTCGGAACCACCTAATGTGGTATGTACGACAGGCTGGCACCTACCTTGAATCTAAGGTGAAGGTGTGGTGCGGGAGGTAAACGATCATGTGAAGGTTAGGCCCTGTCCTCGGGCGAGAGCACTAACGCTTGGGTGCAGTGTTATGGGCTCTAAATGCATCTAATATGGCACGTACGACTTATAGACAACATGTACAACAATGTCGAAGTTGCCTCTATTGCAACCTGTACGACAGTGTCGGAGTTGCTTAAAACATAAATATAGTCATGCCATCACTCAATCGTTCCAAATAAAATGTAATCATAACGATGCATCCCACAGTTCACAACATATACTCACCTGAACCTATCTGTGCATCATGTGTTCACCTTCGTACTTTAAAGCATTCACAATAATTATGTGCAATAATATACTTATGGATATGCCTTGATGCAATCCAAAACCTAACCATATCGTAGTGCTTCCAAATATATATATACACATCAATAATGTGGCGAAAAATGCACAATCTATAATGCCCTACTCCTAAACTATTAATTTTCGGGAATAATTATCGGTGACAAGCTCAACTAAACACTAGTTTAACTAACTATCAATACTTACGATTCTTTACTTCAATTTCTCGATCCTTCACACTATGATTTATGACCAACATCCAATCACTAAATCATCAGGTTAAATCTCACATTTTTCATCAATGTCCCTCACATTGCACAATTTCCCAAACAAGGCTATTGTCTCAATTATTTAGTTTCATTTATGGTATGGCTGCATCTAACGTCTTGTTAGACTGCCTACGTACCCTAAACAGGGATCAAGCCATTCGTAGTTCACATTAGTACTTTAAAGCATTCACAGTAATTATATGCAATAATCAATTTATAACCGTTTGTGGAATTATCAATCATATATATATATATATGTACGATAGAAAGGAAAAGACCCACTTACCTGAGGTCCGTGCTATGACTCCCTAGCATGAATATCGAGATGTCACGAACCATCATCGCCTGCGGCCAAGTCCAATTTGGCCTAGAAAGGCTCCTAAGACCCACTTACTTGAGGTCTGTGCTATGACTCCCTAGCATGAATATCGAGATGTCACGAATCATCATCGCCTGCGGCCAAGTCCAATTTGGCCTAGAAAGGCTCATATTTGCCTTGAACTCGCCGAAAACCCTAGTTTTGGGTATGCTCGATTCAACCCCAAGGATGCTCCGACGTCCCTACTATTGTTTGGGCTTTGTTCCAGACCTCAAGGGGGTACTAAAGGTCGTGGTAATTGGGCAAGAACGTTTCAAATTAATGGATCTCCACCCAAGGCCAACGCACCCACCGTGGGTATTCTCCTTAAAATTGAACTCCCCCTCGTCGTTTTTAGTGTAAAAATGGAAGAGGGACTGATTGGCCTCGAGGTAAGGATCATTTTGACACCAAGATCGTCATCCATGGTGATCGGAGTTGGGAGATAAACTCAGGTCGGGTCACGGTTCCTTAAGGGACCCGGCCGATCCCCTTCTTCCTCTCCTCCTTCCTTTCCCTCCTAGTTCTTCCCTCCTATTCGTCACTCCCTCTCTCCTTATTCCTTCGCTGCCATCAGGAAGCCTTTTCTTCTCCCTTTTTTTTTCTTTCTTTCCTTACCCTCAAATAACCTTATATCATAATATAGTTTGAATGCAAAGATATAAAGAAGATATAAAATAGTAATATACCTACCTTGGATCGCTATAGGAATATTCGTACGTCTCACTAAACGTTGGTCCACGAAAGCCAATACCCTCGCCTCTAAGGCCATTTTCGTAAAATCACGCTTTTAAAATTTGTAAAAACATAGAATTAGGGATGGGTCATCACAAAATTCACATATATATATATATATATATATATATATACACAATTATATGTCCCTCTCTCTTTCGTTAATATTATCTTACATTTAGTTTTAGATATCTACTCTCAACTTCTAAATTTATAATACATTACCAAATGTTAGATAAATGCCTTCATATCAAAATTTTTTATTAACAAACTGTGAATATACAATTACATATTTATCTTCTTTTTTGTAAGGGAGACTTTGGATGTGGTCCTTAGCTATGAATATTCTTTGATTGAAACCTTGTTGATTTTTAATTTTTGATCGAGGTCCCTGAAATTAATGTGATAATTTATTTCTCTGTACATTACTGTAATTTTTTAATTAAAAATTAGAAATTTTAGTTGTTTATATAAATGAGATTTTAAATAAAAAACCATAATTTGTGGGATTAAAAATATTAAAATATAAATATACTATTGTGTGTGTGTGTGTGTGTAAACATGGGTACATTCATCAAAATTAACCAAAAAAATTATTGTATCAAAACATGGGTATATTCTTCAAAATCACCAAAAAATAAAAAGATATTAGGCTTAATAACATTAGTAAATTTCTTCGATTAAACTTGACATGGATACATTTTAAAATCAAAGAAAAAAGAATGTACCCATATAAGTTTAAAAATGGATTAGAAAAAAATTGAATAGATTTTATATAAAAAAAAATGGTACATTTTACATATAACAAATTGGTATATTTAATATTGAGTACATTTTAAGATTAAAAAGTTTTACATGAATGGGTACATATAATTAGCATGGGTACATTTAGCAAAATAAAAAGTACAAATAAAAAAAATATATGGGTACAAATACAAATAAACTTTAAAAAATATGGGCACAAAAAGAAATTAATATATGGGTATAAATTAAAATTGAAAAGAAAATTGGTACAATTAAAAAAATTACAAATTAAAAATGGGTACAAACTAAAACTAAAAATATATGATAAAAAAATTTAGTCATAAATATAAATATACTAATTGTAACATTTTTAACATTAAATGAATATATTTAGAAATAAAAAATATTTTATTATTAAAATAATTAATAATATTATTAATGTCAAATGACCTTGATCAAAAATTGAAAAGAAATATGATTTTAATCAATAAAATAAAAGAATGATAATCTAATTTCTCTTTTTTTTCAATCACATTACTGAACTTACCCTTACTTTAGATTTTTACACCAAGCCCCTAAATTTAGCACCACTACCAAAACCCAAATAACCTAGAGTGACATCATGAAACTTTTCTGGCCAATTATATGGTCCCAAGATCAAGTTGGGGTTAGTTTTTGCTCGAATACCTGCGCATCATTACAAACATGTGCCATGGCTAGCATAAGGCATAGGGATTGACAGATATCTCACTGTAGGTTCCATTCTCTGGCCCCAAAGAACCTGATTGACTGCACCCATAACGAGGTTTAGTGTGTTTGACCACCATGATGGATAGGACCACTCAAATTAACCCTAGCTAGAAATGCTTTAGTCACACACCATCTCATACATGTATCATATCATGTTTCTACGGGCATGCACTCTGGAATTTGAAATTTGGACAAATATTCTGTAACATCCATTCAATTTTTTAGCAACTTAAATTTGAACCGTGTCAATAAGAAACACGTAACATTGACATTCTCTCCCATTGGATTTAGAAAAAAAAAAGTGATCGACAAAGATGTGAAGAATTTAAGAATCAAACTGTCCTTTGCAAAACTTTTATTTGAGTGAGAGAAGAGAAGATATAGAAAAAAGGATCCAACACAAAGCAAAATATGCATAAAGAGATAAGATTACGGGACAGGTTTTCAGAAGCTTGAAGCTCAAGATTTCCGCATCGACCTGTTGTTAATATTAAGTTAATGAATTAAAGGGACATGCTTTGAAAGTGATCCGTCTCTATATGTATAGGGGATTCTTTGCTATCGAATATGCAAAGCATGCATGCCCCAGTAGTGCACAGCATGTGCCATGCTGAAGAAAAAAAAGCAGTATCCTAGTTAATACTCGGTGAATTTTGTAGTAATATGGTCGATGCTTAAATTGCCCTAAAACGTGTTTCATGAATGACAGCATGCCGAATCTGCAACCTGATAATGTAGATAAAGTTGATATATAAGTATAGGAGCTAGCTATAAGATATATGTATATATATATATGTGTGTGTGTGTTATTAATTTACGTGCACTTTAGTATAGTTCAATCCTGCCTTGAAAAAGAGTGACCCTAGCTACGGTTTTAACTTGGACAAGGATTGTCTGCCCTCCTTGTTCTCGTACTCTCCTGTTTTGTGTGGTCACGGTTAAGCCACGTCAACATTTTATATTATTTTTTTATAGAGATAATAAGACAAAAATGAATAGTAATATAAAATGTTGACGTGGCTTAACCGTGACCACACAAACAGAAGGATATGGGAAGGCACGGGAATAAGGAGGGCAGACAATCCTTGTCCTTTTAACTTACTCTCTCCCTTTCTCATTCTAGATGTACGCAACTATTTATATACGTACCCTAAAAACGTGTATATATTAGGCATGTCATTCATGCAGTGTGAGACACAAATGATCATCATCATCTCTCTCTCACAATTACCGACATATGAGTGGCACGTAATGGATAGTTGCGAGATGAAGGCTAAGACCATCTTCAGTCATTAAGGGCTAAAGATAGCTCTTGGCTATGTTTTAGTCTTCTAAAATTAATATTTTAAAGATTATTTTAAATTTTTTCATCTCCAACTCTGTAGGATTATATTTTATTTCTTTTTATATTTTATTACTTTTTGGAGCCAAACTTAGCCTGCCTTGGGGCCAAACTTAACCTAATTCTTTTAGCCTGATTCATTTTTACCCTTTGGTTAGGGACTGAGCTTGTCATTTTTAGAACTAAATGTGGCCTATAGCCCTTGGCGGGAGATGGCCTAATTAAGGGTGTATAAGGCTGTCATGACCTTATAAAAAGGATTAGACAACGTATTAATTCAAACTAGTATGCATCTCCAGATCTGGTCCCCAACTCCCCTTGCATGAGATTTGATCCTCTTTTGACAATTAGCAGTGATAATTTATAGCTACAAGGTTTGTAAAACTCACTAAATAGCTTCATTAGATCAAATGCATATTGTTGAATCAACAAAATAAGTTAAATCAAAAGGGATCAAACATAACAATTTTGATTAATATCATAGGTTTTGGATCCAAGCCCTAATATAGTGTATATAGTTGACACGTGGTCCTTCTTCCCTCAACATTTTAGCAAAATGATTGCTCACTTTCAAAACCCGCATGCAAGCTCATCACAAAGTTATTATGAAAGTTTCTTTAACTGGTTCAACATACACCAAGTTATTAACAAATTATTAAAAGGAAACAATGCAAAAATGATAAAATGAAGTTGATCGGGATGAGATGGTGTGATCAGATTCCAGGATATTTGTACAGTTGTAGTCGTTTGAAATGATAAAAAAGATATGCAGCAGCTGCTGAGAGAAGAACAATGAAATGATTAAGAAAATAGATATCAGATGGATTCACTGACCGTCTATTGTATATAGGAATAGAACAGTTAGTGTACGTTGGAATTTAACGTGGGCACACAACCCACTTTAATCATTCATATGACAGATGAACTTTTGGGCCCCATTGATTTTGAGCGTCTTCCTCACGCCATCAAACCCTCAAGGTTATCAAGATCGAGCAGCATCCATGGCATGCATGCATGTCACATATATATATATATATATATATATGTGTGTGTGTGTGTGTGTGTGTGTATGTGTGTGTGTGTGTTAGATTGATTAGAGCTAGCTCAATTCGAATGTCCCTCGTCCTGATTCATAACCAGCGCACCAAGCGTTATTTGATTTGGGTTATAACAATATTAGTTAATGTAATACACACACGTACATTATGTAGCAATTGATCGATATATGTATTGTTGGCATATGGTTAGTGGTTGTCTAACTATTGAGTTTATCCCACGTAAAGGAGCTAAGGGACTTTGTGTTTATATGGATCATTACTTCCTCTTGTTATCAATTATTTCTGTAATGAAACCACAACTTCTTTTATGAAGTTATCTATATTAGGCTTAAATGATGTCATATGTAACGGAGCGTGTTGAAAGTATGACTCATATATTGTGAAATTAAATGACGCTTAATTGACCCCCGTATTGAGAACGTGATTCTACATTGAGGGGACATTGTATATCCTTATAATAAGTTACTGCCCTATATATTGTCCAGTAGTTTTATGACATAATCTAAACTTATTTTACTAACATCGTATCAGCGTCTTCTTTACAAGAGGCAATGATTTCTTCTTTTTTAGTTTATAGGGTATGTAGTACTAGTGAGACTATACACTTATCTGTTTGTCTTTCCACAATTAAGATAAATCTACTCATAAAAAAAAAGATGCAGGTGTTTTAAAGTTTAAACTTTCACTTAACAGTGTAGGAATAATTTTCAAAATCAAACATTTACAAATCAGATAACATATTAGAATGACTAATCAAGAAATGAAACTGTTTAGACTTCTGGAGTTGAAAACTCGATCGAAGTCTACGAAAACAGTGGACATATACATTTACTAGAACGTTGCACATGATTAGGGGGAGGGTGGGGAGAAAAGGATTTGGATCCTCTCCGGATCTCCTCCCCAGGGATCACAGAGATCAAGGCACAAGGATCGTTCATCAAAGATCGTGCGGTCAAAATTAAATATTTATATATTTTTAAGAATAAAACAGTCTCATTTTATGTAAAAAGTATTTAATTTTGACCGCACGATCTTTGATGAACAGTCATTGTGTCTTAATCCCTGGATCCCGTAGAGGGGATCCGGAGAGGATCCAAATCCGGGAGAATATATCCTTTTCTTGTACAAGGAGGGCGAATGGGACCTACACGTTTGGGCCCGCAAGTGGAGTGCTCTTTCGGTATCCTTCTTTATCTAGGACCCAAATATTCTCAGTCTCTCAGCTTCTGTCATGTCACATAAACTGACGATCGTTCAAGTGTTACGGCCACGCCGTTATCTCTGACGTATGAGACTATGACATCAACGGCCTAAGCTGTCTAATCCTAAAATCCATGATGGCATCAGGGCCGTTCGTTGTGAAGGAAAGCTTTCAGTCAAGGTGAGGTAAGGCGTGGGGCCAGTGTTGGTCCGAGTGCAGACAGAGTAGGGGCCACTGGGGCTGCCACCGACGGTGTTTACATATCCTTGCCGAGTGAGAGAGTGTGTGTAGGGTTAGAAAGCTCAGCGGCTCTACTCAAACACACACTCGCCTTTTCTTGTGGCTTCTTCTTCTTGTTATATAGTTCCAACACCAACCCCTCCCACACAATAAGAACCTTCCTCTTCCCATCACTTAGCTACTTTCATTCCCTCAGTAGCTCTTTCCTTCATTAACATACTTGTTCTTTCTCTCTCTCTCTCTCTCTCTCTCTCGCTTAGTGGAACTGGAGGGAGCTAAGGAAATGAAGTGTGTACGAAGGAAAAGCTTTGGTTAAAATTGTTGCTTCTGTTTTGACTCTCACTCTCACTCTCTCTCTCTCTCATCTGGGTTCGGTTAGTTTTGTTTGATGGGTCATAATTCTCTGCAAGTTTGCATGGATTCATCTGACTGGCTACAGGTACGTTGTCCTTCATCATCACCAATTTGTTTATTTCTGTTCTGTTTTTATTTTTGTTTTAATTTAGTTTAATTTATATTATGTGACCATTAGCTCCATCCTCAGTTCATCATGAATTCGCACCTGAAAATGCAATATATTGAAAGCGCCTAATATATATTAGCTAGCAGAATAACTAATATACATTTTCCTAGGATTTAAGGACCAAAGTATCTTATAGACAGCGCTGTAATGCCATGGAAAATGCTATTATTTTAGCTAGTGATGAGATGAGATAACCACATTCATAACCAAATAAGTATGTAATTTTTAGCTAGTTGGGAAATGTGGATAGTGTAATATCGAAACTCTCATTGATAACCTAAAAACAAAGTAACG
The DNA here is from genome assembly GCF_916048215.2 of Malus sylvestris. Lineage (NCBI taxonomy): Eukaryota > Viridiplantae > Streptophyta > Magnoliopsida > Rosales > Rosaceae > Malus > Malus sylvestris. The sequence continues at coordinate 25,140,612 of NC_062273.1, read as the reverse complement.
TCATACAGGGAAAAAAAATTCCCATCAGAATTTTTATTGAATTCATAAATATGAGCATAATGTGAACAATAATTTGATGAAAGTAGAGTAGTTTAGACTTTGCCGTTTATTTTTTTTTCCCCCTCAAGTTTCCAATTTTCTTGAAGCTATTTTCACTAAATGTTAGTAGTACTTTCTAGCTAGCTTTATATTGGCTTGATTTGATATGCAGCGGAAGGACAAAGAGTGTGTATCGCCCTAAAATTATTAAGTGATGGAGTACAAAAATAATATTTTCTGACGCAATCTCCTAAATTCCTTTCCATGTCTGCAGGGAACGATTCGCGAGGACTCTCCGATGGACTCGTCCTCGCCGTTATCCGGTGACATGTTAACGTGCTCGAGGCCGTTGGTCGAGCGGAGGCTGAGGCCCCAGCATGAACAAGCCCTCAAGTGCCCTAGGTGCGATTCCACCCACACCAAGTTTTGCTACTACAACAACTACAGCCTCTCCCAACCTAGGTACTTTTGCAAGACCTGCAGAAGGTACTGGACCAAAGGCGGGACGCTCAGAAACATCCCCGTCGGCGGCGGGTGTAGAAAGAACAAGAAAGTTTCTTCCAAGAAACCCAATGATCAGAGCCCTTCATCGTTGATGAACCAACACCACCACCCTGGATCATCTTCGTCGTCGATATCTCACATCCCAACTGATCTCCACCTTTCTTTTCCTGATCAGATGCAGTTCTCACACCTCAATAACTTGATGCTTGGAAGTAATATGAACCCTAGTAGCTTCATGGACATTAGTAACCCTAGACCTATTGATTTCATGGAGAGCAAGTTGGAGGCTATAGTGGGGACTGCCAGGAACTATGATTTCATGGGGGGTGGTGCTGATTTGGGTATGATGGGTGGATATGGAAATAATATGGGTGGAGTTAGTCATGGATTAGAACATCAGTCAAGCTTTCATGGCATTTGCTCATCTCCATTTGGGATGTCATCAATTGATGGGCAGAATGGTAATTTCATGGACAGTTGCCAGAGGTTAATGTTGCCGTATGATCAAGCAAATCATGAGGATCATCATCAAATTAATGCAATGGATGTGAAACCAAACACGAAGCTCTTATCACTTGAGTGGCAAGACCAAGCTGGTTGCTCTGACCTTGGAAAGGACTCATTTGGGTACCTCAATGGCCTAGGATCATGGAGCAATGTGATGAACAGTTATGCCCCCTCCACAACAAATCCATTAGTCTAATTAAGTAATTAGGTGTGATTAGTGACTTCAATTAATTATAAATCATCTGCATTTAGATCCGTAGGTTATTTACTACTACTATGACTACATGCACTGCCAGTTCTCTATGCATGTATGTGATGAGTCGACATCAAATACATGCATATAGGTGCCAAAATATCACATTGCCGATTCTCAAGATAATGTACGTCTTTTAGAAAAACGGTTTAATTTCCTCGTGTTTTTCCTTTCTGTGGGGTGGTTGGGTTGGGGAGTGGTTATGTATGGAGGTGGCATTGCTTTCATCTTTATTGACTTAACAAAGAGTGTGTGAATGGGAGCATGGAGAGTCCAGAACTGAGTACTGCATTTGGCTGCAAGATATGATTGGTTTTTGTTGTATTATTATTATTATTTCGTTTCTTTCTTTTTTGTCTTTAGTCTTTCTTCCAATTTGTTGTACTCATTGGCTGCAAGTGCAAGACGATTCAAAGGTCCAGGATTTGTTGTAATACCGAGGAAGATATAGTGGTGTTTCTTTATGGTCTAAAAGTTTAATTAAATATAGATTATGTGTTATTTAGTACTTAATCAGTAGTCTTAATTATCTCTTTTTCATGTGCAATTTGTCTCCATGGTCGATGTTAGAAAATTTTCAATTTGGCACACCAAGTGTCATATTAAAATAGTTGAATTTTTAACCAATCGTATTATTACACATGATGTATCGAGCCGTGTGTTCAGCACACTGAAAAATATCTCAAGTCGATGGAGATTGGAGTGTGTTTAAGTTATAAAGTATTGTAAACTGCCTTTCTGGTTGGGAATGGTTGAGACATAAAAGGAGAGCAAACCAGAGTTTTCAGTGAAAGCAAAACTTACTATTTAATCTTTGAGTTTGAGTTCTTCCATGCCATGAGGACCCCATTGTTGGTGTAAGAAAATAGACATGGAAGGAGAAGAAATTTTTTGCACAACTTGTAAGAAAACATAGTAACACAAACAAAGCTACTAATTGACATTATAAAAGAGAAAAAACTCCTAAGTTTACTTGATAATTAATGTTTTTTATTTATATTTTTTGCCCTATGGATCAGACTTGAATTGAATAATTGAAGAAGGTTTATTTTGTAAAAGCCTTGTCGTGGTATATATAATATAGTTATGTAGGCAAAAAGTTAGGTGCGGCATGCAATGCGCTCGACACTAATACATTCGTAAATTTATAAATATATAAGACAAGAATAATGTTATTTGGCTCACATTACTTGTATTAGAGATGCAGTCAACGAAGAAATCAATAAATATGCTCCAAATAACAGCGTTCTAACTAGATTCCTTCTTAAGATTATATCTGCCACCGTTGACCGCGACAAGTCTCAGGTTTCCAAAAATATTACCCACTCCTATACTTTTGATGTTCTTCTATACTTGGCCATCGGGCATAAGAGGACTTGTAGCTCAGTCGATTAAAAGTGTTTAGCCACACACCTCAGGTTGTGGATTCGAATCTCGAGATTAGCCTCAAGTCTTAAATGGGTAGGTTTTCTTAATTGGGTTGGGAGTCTTGGGGCCCCAGAATTGGGTCTAGGAGTAAACTATTGTGTCCACCAGCCCAGAAACCTTGGGCACAATTAGGCAAATCCATCTTAAGATTTAGTTGGGCCAATAGTAACCCGAACCGAACCATATACACCGTTCCACTCTTTCTCTGCCCCATTTCGCTCTCCTGGAGTTGGCGGCTGTTTTCGCTCGCACTTATAAAGCTACGGTGAGTTTCTTCCTTGTGGGTTTCTCTCAAATCTTTCCTATGCTTTGGAATATCCTTTGGTTTTGTTGAATTCAGATGCTTTTGTTTTCTTCCATGGAAGTTTTTGAGTTTTATGAGAAACCCAGAACCATATTACGAGTTTGTAGTAAAAAAGGGTAAATTTTGTGTGAAACGATTTGGGCGGGATTTTTGAGCTAATGGGGTTGCTAAATATTGTGTTAGTTTTTTAAATTTGATAGCTTTTGAGTATTATTTTCTGGGAAATTGTTTGTTTTCTACGAGCCAATGTCATTGCACGCCACACGTTTGTGGAAATGCCCCTTTGAATTCTCCATTAATTTTAATTCTCTCGTTGTTGTTTTTTTTTTTTTTTGTTACATATGTACATTGACATTTAACATGATCCTGAAGCTGTAGACTTAATCAGTCTGCAGAAGGACCGGTGATGCATTCGTAAAACTTACAATGATAAGGAATGTTCCTCCTTTTGCTAATTGAAGTTTCTTCTGTTTTTATTTCCTCCAGACAAGCGACTTCTCGACATTTTCCATTTGGTTCAGATTGTGCTATATAAACCCAATGGTGCAACTTGGTTAATGCAGATAACAGCCTTTTCAGTTCTGTTTCATTCTATGAGGCAATTTTTCCACTGATCCAAAAAGAACCATGAGGCTCATTGCAGTTGCCAGATCTTTTCGTGCCCGTCCCACTCTCCCTGAAACAACTGGTCCTTTGCAGTTTCGTTGCTTCCAACCTGATTTTGTGCCCCGGGACCCCAATGCCAAGCCAAAAAAGTACAAATATCCGGTATTCTATGACCCGTACGGCCCTAGACCTCCACCTTCAGATAAAATCGTTCAGCTTGCCGAGCGAATTGCAGCACTGGCCCCTGAAGAACGGCGCCAACTTGGTCCTACTCTAGCTGAGAGGCTAAGGCATCCGAAGCTGCAACCAATATCGACAGAAGGCTTGGACTTGGGTTCACAGGGAGGGGCAGCTGGTGGTTCAAAGGCCGAGGAAAAGAAGGTGGAGAAAACAGCTTTTGATGTGAAATTGGAGAAGTTCGATGCTGCTGCAAAAATCAAGGTGATCAAGGAAGTGAGGACATTTACCAGTCTGGGATTGAAGGAGGCTAAAGATCTCGTCGAGAAGGTACCTTGTGTGCTTAAACAAGGGGTTACCAAAGAGGAAGCAAGTGACATAATTGAGAAAATAAAGACGGCTGGAGGAGTTGCCGTCATGGAGTAGCATTCGAAGTTGTTTTATTGTGTTCCTGAAACGATTTGCATTGTTGTTTCTGTTCAATCGGGTTTCATGATCTCCAGAAAGTTGTTCGCGATTTTCGAATATGAATTTTCTGTTGTGAATGCAAATTTGATATGAAGCAATAATTTTGTGACTCTTCTGCAAAGGCTTGGTTTGAAATAAGTTTTCCAGCTCTGTTTTGGAGATTGAAACACTGCCCGACTATTTTGAACGTCCGGCGTGGGAGCCAGTCCTCCGCCGCCGCCACTGAAAACCAGAACTCCGGCTGAAACTGAAAGATAACGGTCTAAACAGAAAAACCTAATGGTCCGACCTGTTTCGTTCAAAACCAAAAACAAACCGGTCCAAAACAGGAAAACCAAATCGTCCGACCTGTGTGAAGTAACTCATCATTGTTTTAAATTCAGCTTCATTCACTTTGCAGCCCAAACATAAACAAGAACCCCCCCCCCCCCCCCAAACACAACCATAAGAAAATCTATACAACGAAAAACCGAATTACTAGAACGAACCGAGTGATGAAATAACAATAATACGAAAGGGAGGGAGGGAGGGAGGGAGAGAGGGAGAGATGAAATAATGAAAAGCCGAATTACTAGAGATACATAGAGGTTTGAATGCAATAGGTCATCTGCCTATGCCCTTGCATGCAATAAATTACAAAGGTTCCAATTCTAACATTAATTCACCTACAGAGCCTGCCCGAAGGAGTCACTCCCTACATTTACAGACAACGCATATAAGACTTCCAAAACCTTCAATTCCAATTAAGAGGAGGAAGAAGAACCAGTCATGGAGCTCACCTTCTGCAGGAGGGCCTTAATTTCACACTCCAGCTTTGCTCGCATCTCCGGAGAAAGATTGTCTCCTGAGTTCTCCAGCATTGATGTCATCATCTGAAGATTCTGCCTTATGAAGTCGAGGCGAGATGCCTTTTCAGGCAAACTTGGAGAGGCTAGACCTGTGGGGAGAGACCAACCTGGTTCTAAAACCCTGGACACAGATGGAAGATGGAAGAGCTTGTAACTAACGAGGTTTCCTCCAAAAGGGTTGTCCTTCTCTAGACTCCGAAGTGCTTCTCCAGCATCAGCATTTTCCATGAATACAACCTGGGCACTACCAGGATCTTTCAACATCTGTGTCTCCGACTCCTTCAAAGGTCCGAACCGACAAAATGTTGAAATCAAATCATCTTTTGAAGGCATTGCTACTCCTGGGGAAAAGTTCAACATAAGAGCAGTTGCCAGAGCCTTATCATAAATCTGAGCTTTACCATTATTCACATCCAGTTTCCGCTGCATAGCAGTAGCTTCTCCTTTTCTCCTCCTCCTCTTCCGCTCTGGTTTAATTGGAGGCGTCAGGCCACTAAACTCTTGACATGCCTTTCCCAATAAGTTGCATTCAGCACTACTTCCATTCAAATCTGGAATACCATCAGCCGGAAGCTTTGGTTCTGCTTTCTCCTTTCTCTTTCTCTTTCTCTGTGCAGGCCTAGTTTCAGCTGAGAGTAAGCCAGTATTCCGTTTGGGGTCCAGGCATGACAAAGCTTGAGGAGAAACCCGCAGATCTACAACCAAAGAACCAGGTTTCATATTTTTTACATTCACATCTACAAAGGCAGCAGGGATATTAGACTTCAAATGCTCTGAAGCCGTTTCACTCCCTAACCTATTTTCTAACAAAACTTTACCTTCAGAAGCAGCAGTGCCAATAGCCTGTTGATCATCACCAAGAAGGCCAGGTAGAAGATTGTTCCCATTTAAATCTGGAATTCCTGTAGTTTGTTTATTCTGCAGACACACGGGACTTGCTACATCATCGATCTTTCTATTCTTTTGCTTACCACAGGGCATGAGAGGGTGTACATCCAACGACTCTTGCACCAAAAAGCTATCAGGGGTGATGCCAATATTCACATCTGACAGTCCAGAAAGGGATTTAGTCTTCAATCTTCCCAGATTTGGTCGTCCCCTTTTCTTTGTAGCAGTTGAAGTGCTTTGAACTAGATTTGGCATGCTGGCAGTGTCTTCGCCCCCTGGATGCTTCAACTTAGACTTTCTCCTCCTTTTCTTTGGTTCAGATTTTGCCTCGTTCTGACCGCTATATCCCAACAGGTTGGGGTTAGCATCTTCCTGACCAACCATATTGTTACGATAGGCTTCACAAATAGATTCATCATGAAATACCGAAATCCTGAATCTAGAAACAAACCAGGCAACCGAATCAAATGTCTTATTTTCGTTCGGATATAGGCAGTTGACAGCTGTAGAGTAGATTTCAGAAAGCAACTCAGCAGAAGATGCATTTATTAAGTTTGGGTCACCGGATATGTTACTTTCACCTGTAAGCCTTTTATACCACTTTCTCCAGAACTTCTCACCAGTAAATTTAAAATTAGATGGCGACCCACTAGACCGGCTGGCATCAATATTTGCAGCCACTCCCTCATCATCCATTTCAGCAGGCAATCCCTTCTGTCCCAAGTTTATGTACGGGTAAGACAAGTACCTGCTCTTCTTCCGTTCTCTTGATTCGATGCCTTTTTCAGTCATTCCCTCATTTCCAACATCACCATATTCAAAGTCAGAATCCCTCTTCACCTTTCTCCTCCTCAATTTTGAACCTGAGATGAAACCTTCATCAGCAATATTGTCTCCATCAAAAACCTTGTCTAACACTTCATTTCTTTCATCCTTCTGAGAGTTATTTAATGGTGTGCTTTTCAAGAACATTTCATCTAGCTCAGTATCTCCATATCCAACCCAAATGTCGACATTATGTTTAGCCATTGACTTGCAATCAGCACCATCTTCAGCATCATTTGTTTCCCGGAGTAGATGCATAGGCAGCTGGCTGTGCCCTATGGAACGGTAGAAGGCTGATAATTGATTTCGTTTGACAACAAAATCAAGTGTGCCACCCATGGAAACAACCAGTGCAAGATTTTTGAGATGCGCAAGAAACTCTGCAGAATTAAAATGATCAACTGAATATTCACCGAGTTTGCCAGATTTGCGGTCAGGCATGGGAATTCCTTTGATAGATTCTGCATCACTGGCTGACAGGTGGTTTTCTTTCAAAACACACAAACAAGTCATATTCAATTTTACAAGCCCACCAAACTCTTCGAGTGCTTTCTCAACAGCTCCAAGGAATATTCTAGCCTTGCTTTGCCCCGACATCTGCTCAAAGTACTCACGAAAAGGTTTTAGTTGGTATGGATGGCACCATGCTACATGACTCATCCCAAAATATCCAACTAGTAGACAGCCCCCTGGATCCCCACTGGCACCAAACTTCGACGCATATACTGGATCATATATTTTACCAGGCCACCATGTCTGGGTTTTGGTTTTAATCCATACAATGTCACCCGCAGAAAAACCATAGCCTTGGTAATCAAAATCCTTCTCCTGTTCATCATGTCCAAATTCTTCTACAGTTTCTGTACCTGCAAATCCAGGACAACTTGCCACCTGAAGATCATCTGGTGGATGACCACTAAAATCCACGAACAGTGATATACCATCATCCGAAACTTCTATCTTCTTGCTAGATGAGTCAACCCCAACTGAGTCAATCCCATTCAATCCCAATGTTTTTCCTTCATTCATACCATCATCATCATCAGCAATCTTCTCAACTCCATCCTCCTCATTATCAGTACCACCCAAGTCCTCTAAGTTCCCGTTCCCATCTGACTCTGGCTTCAAAACATCCATCTGAACATCATTTCCCTTATCTGATGGTGACCATTGGGAACCCATTTGAGCATCATTTTCCACATCAACTCCACCCTCTTCATGCTCATTACCACCCAAATCCTCAAGGTTCCTGTTCCCATCTGACTGTGGTCCCGCAAAATCCATCTGAACGTCATTTCCCTTATCTGATGGCAACCGTTGGGAACCCATTTGAGCATCGCTTTCCACATCAACTCCACCCTCTTCATTATCATTACCACCCAAATCCTCAAAGTTCCCGTTCCCATCTGACTGTGGCTCCGCAAAATCCGTCTGCATGTCATTTCCATTATCTGATAGGGACTGTTGGGAACCCATTTGAGCATCGCTTTCCACATCAACTCCACCCTCTTCATTCTCATTACCACCCAAATCCTCTAAGTTCCCGTTCCCATTTGACTGTGGCTCCGCAAAATCCATCTGAACGTCATTTCCCATTTCGGATGGCAACCTTTGGGAGCCCATTTGAGCCTTATTTTCCCCACCAACCTCACCATTAAGCCAACAAACCTCCTCAGCCCCAACACCATTCATGCAACTATTAAACACACCAGAAACTGCATCCATACCCAACAATCCCAAATCCTCTCCTTTATTACCATCCAGGACTCCTTTCTCGGCTTCCACCGCTTGAGTCACCCCTTCCACATAACCAAGTCCCGCATCATTACCAGTAACACCAACTCCTTCTCCACTACCTCCCAAAATTCCAGGAAATGACTCCAACCCAATACAGTTCTCACTCCACCCTAACAACTCAGATGCCCCTTCTAGGGTTTTACCACTAGGGTTTTGATCTTCTAGGGTTTCTGGGGTCTTTGGCCTCTCCATTGTCTACAAATTCCTAACAAGTCCAACGATTTTTCCCAACATCAAACCTAATGAAGAAAAAAACGAAAATAAACAAAAAAGAACAAAGCTTTGTTATCATCACTAAAAAAATTCAGCACCCAAAAAAAAAAAAAAAAAATTTAGGGCAGAATGATAGCAAAGACCTAAATATTAAATAAATTTCTTCTCTAAAAAATTAAAATTTAAGAACCATAATTACCAGAAAGAAATTACAGAAGAGTAAACAATGAAATTACCTCAAGAAAAATGTATGATTGTTCCATAAGTGCTGAGCCTGTGTGATCCGAGAAGAACCCTAAGCTGGAATGGTGGGTCGGCGAGTGAGATCCTTGAGAGTTACAAGTTTTGAGGAATTTGTAGGGAAAAGGCCGAAGAGGCGAAAGATGCGTTTCGAACTGAATGTGTGTGTGTGTGTGTGTGTGAGAGAGAGAGAGAGAGAGAGAGTGTGTGTGTGTGTGTGTGTGAGTGAGTGAGTGAGTGAGAGAGTCGCTCTCGGCTGTGTTGTAGCAAAATGTCGGTATTTAAAGGTGGTTTTTGTGGCTTGCACGTCCTCCTAGTACACGTGAGAACATAAGCACTCTAGACTTTTGTTAGATTTTTTTAGTATATAAAGGAAGAATTCGGTTAAGTCACATAGTAGTCAACTTAATTTAATATTGAATTCGTTATCCACGAGATTCGAACTTAAAAGCTCTCACTTCTAAACGAAGAGTAATATCATCAGATTATAGTACTGACTAACTAAACTTTTGCTATATTTGAGTCTCCTTTAGCATGATGTATATTTATTCCGTAATTTTTTAGAGATTGACTCTATTTTGACGTATCGTTGGATTCAAAGATTAAAAGTATGTTATCGCCTCGTACGGTTGCATGAAAGGAAGACTAATTATCACTAATGGGTAGTAGAAAGAACACATTATCATAGTTAACTCACATAACACACGTTTAAATAAAGACGACAACATTACTGTTTGACCCATTTGTTTCGTAAAGTAGCTTAACATCAACAAATTAGCCTCCAAAGTAATTTTCTTCTTGAATATCTTCAAACATCAATGAGATTACTCAACTAGAACCATTTAAATTCACAAGGATAAGAATTCAATAGCTAATTATTATGATTAGTCCATCCTGTAACTTAACGCAAATTCACATTGATAAAAGAAAATGTTCTAAGAGAAATCAAAGGAGAATTTCCAATCACAATTCGTAAAAACGAACTATGGTTAAGCATCTCGAAAATTTGATAAAAAAAATGATAGGAGTATAGTCGGAGTATAACCTTCACAAATGATTTTACGTAATCAGAAAATAGTTCCAAGATAGAAACTAGTTGGTCGCAGTATATAACCTTTGGTGACGATTTCAATTCTTTTTCTTCGTAGTTTAGTTTTGTCGACGACATTATTTTGTTTCAATTTTGATTGCACAAGCGAAAAGCCGCATCCTTTCGGATGCCAATGAACAAATACATAACATACAAAGAAGAGAACGATTAACCCCGCCACTGAATCGAGGTCCTTGTAAATCTGCATACAATCATAGTCTTTAATCGTTGTTGTATCGAGCGGTTGTATCCTAAGATCGAGACCGCCCGTGGCTTACAACCGGGCGCTACAAGATGATGTGAACCGGAGCTTTTAACTTACTGGTTCGTATCTGCAAACACAGTCGTATATGTTGCCTTGGATCAGTTTTTGGGCCAGCCTTTGATTCTTCACCATTGCAAGCTGCAAAAGAAGTCGTTCTTGTTATTGGAGTGTAAAAGAAAACCGTAGAATGCTATTGCAGGTTGGATCAAAGTTCACTTGGTTCGCTATCTCTAACGGAAACATCACACCAAGGTTAATACCGACAACCATTGAAATCCTCACCTTTAACGCATCACATTTAAACTTTGCATTAAAGTTGGTATGAAGAGCCCTGCCCATCCCCTCCAAGATAACCTGCATGAATAGTATTCAGTCAATAGAATGATTCGAAGAGTTTTTCTAACTCATTCTGTTTTTTCTTCGGGTGTTAATCATGTTATGAGTAATGCTTGACAATGGTTTTAGTAGTTTGAACAAGGATCATACCAAATCGGCCTCTTTTGCAGCAGCGGCTAGCTCAGAGCTAACCTGCCGTAAGTCTATACAAGGACTGCCGCAACCATTCTCAACAACCATTAACGGAACTGAAGATGAATTTCCCTTGGAACCATCTAGAGAGCTAACCATTGCATCGACAAGTAAACCTCCCGCTTCAGCAGCTCTGCGAAGAATGTCACAGTGCTGTTGACTAGAAGAATCAGTTTCTTTTTCCCTCGTCATTTTATATATACGAAAGAAAGGTTAAAAGACTTAATCATGCTTGTGGACTGACCTTGGCAGCTTCAGCAACAATTTCAGGAAGCTCCATTGCAGTTGCATCATTTAGAGCCGGAAGGGAGTTGGCAACCAAAACAACCTGCAAAATCAATCTTACTACGGCATTTTCATTGCATAACTTAATTAGATACGGATTACGGAATGAGCCTTGGGAAGCAATAAACTTACTTCCGTTCCACGTCGGAGAAGTTCCCGTGCTAGGGGCAGCATTCCTAGAATAACGTCAGCACCCGAGTTATCCACAAATAGCAAAGCTCTTTTATGCGGACGAGGTTTTTTATCTCCAGATCCTAACATTCTCTCTTTGAAAACATCAAAGTCATCCACCTGCATAAAGATTAACAGCTCTTTTACATTCGAATACCCAATTGGCAATTAATTTAAAACAACTGAAAGGACATGGGAACTTTGTTTTGAATCCACTTACGCGCCAAGGTCTTTGCATCTTATTGCGGCTCATTCTATAAATTTCAATAATCGTTCCTTTGTGATAGAGATCCATGCAGGCACGGGATCCCCAGTCGAAAATGTTTGCAGCAAGGACACCTTCAATAAGGGTAAGTAGTCTTGCTTCCTGTAAATTAAGAAGATTTCAAATGATCAGAACAACGGTTCAAAAAGTGCCAGTTGGAATGGCTCAACTGTGCTGGAAGGAACAAACTAAACCGTCCGAAAATGTAGCGAGGTGCCCACAATAATTTATATTTACCACAGTTCAACCATAATAGAGTAGGCTTCCATACTCTTTAAACTTTTGCAAAGACCGAATGAAAGATGAATCGGATAAATATCAACTGATACCATAATGGCATTTGGTAACCACCATATTGAATGAAGAACGGGAATTGTACCTCACTCATACTATCAAGCTCCATCAGCAGATCGGCTAAAACAGCAAGTGATGCCTCATTTTCCCTGTTGCATTCGTAAACCAGGAGAGGGTTAGAATCACTATGAGTTAAGTATATGAAACAACGACTTTCATTAGGCAAGACCTTCTTTTACACTATTTAAAGACTTTCTTTTACCTTTGTTTTATACTTCTATACGCGTCAACAAATTGGAACTCCCTCAAGCATTCTTCTCTTAGTTCCAATAGATTCACCAACCCTAACTTTCCATATGCAGCAGGCTCCTCCATCAACCTATACAGCCAGTTGGAAGATGTTAAATGGAATAAGTACAAATAAAAATCTCTTTGATCTCCAAGAACATATTATTTTAGGAAAAAAAAAGTTTCAGACGGGATACATGATAGCATTACAAACTTGTACGCACATGTATGACACACAGAACCAGGAGTTTCAAGCTTTATAACAGACCAGAATGTTAAATAATACAAATATTAGATACAATTTCTCATAGCATAGATACCGTGCCAAGTGAGCAGAAAAAGCACGAGCAAAAGCATCGCCCCTTCTTTTAGCATCATCCGTTCCACCTTCACTTGCCACTGCCTAACATATTCACATCAACCCCTCAAAGTCATAAATCAATAATGAAATTGTATCCAATCTGAATTTCTGTTTGCATTAATATTATCAAGGAAGATTCTAAATACACAATGAGCACTAACAAAATGGAAAGGCAAAACCGCAAAAACAAAAACCAAAGAGAAAGTGAACTTTTCAATATTTTCCACATTTAACTATAACTGACGGACATCCGGTTGCCTATAAAACTTTAGACTCTGAAAAAAATACAGTTCTATGAAACAGATGCTCTAGCTGATGCTATGTTTACCTTATCAACGAGGTCTGGTAGATGCTCTGACAGCACAGTGAACCAGTACCTATAGCACAAAAGACACTCAAATTACCCATAACAAACTAATCATTCATAAATTTGGACATCAACAATTTCAAATAACACATTATAGTTACTAGCGTTGTGCAGATGGATTCTTAAGGATTTCCAAACAAAAAGAAAACTAACAGCATGTACTCACTCTAACTCGCCGTGATCTGAGAGATCAATAGTGTTAGGCTCATACCTGTAACATCAAAAACCAAAATAGTGTAAGAACACAGCACCAATCATCAGATCCTGGTAAAAGACGTGCCCCACGGCTGTACCAAACATATTAGTGTCTCACTTGTATCATTGTAAAGGATACCAACACACTGAGTGAAACTGTCGAAGTTCCGAAAAGTACAAGCTTTGTGAGGATAGGACATACGGGAAGGGTGATCTTGGAACTCCACTCTATCAGAGAGGTATAGTTACCATCTAATCTAGGTCCCAGCAACTATATTCGCAGGGTAGTGATCAATAAAAATCTAGAAGTTGACTTACGTTTTTGGGTCCGCCAATAATGGAAAGACTTCCAACGTGGGTACCAGATGTAGGACCCCAATGTTTAAAGCACTTGCATCAGAACGCAGAGTACCTCCTTTGGACGAAGGAACTTCAAAGCCTCCAAGTCCGGTAGTTCCAGGAGGAGCCATTGGTACTGGAGCAGTAATCTCAGTCCCTTTCCGAACAAACTTCTCCATCCATGAAATCTGCAATCAAGGTTTCCGACTCACATAAGTTCTAAGATTTCTTGGACATACTTGAAAAGACAAAATTGTCCAAAGACTAGAATTCCATTACAGAGCATAGTATAATCATTTCCCTTTTTTTACAAGAGACCCAAATTTTACTAGTAAAGAAATTGATACAAGTAACATGAAAAAGAAGAACATCAAATCCCGGACAACAAAGACCTAAAGTACCATAAGATTAAAGCTCCTCTCATTAGGGAAAGATATATAGGAGCATTCATGGTGAGACCAGTAAAAAACAATGGCTTGTAGCCTTGTACATACTGAAGAGTAGATAACAATCAAGGGCGGAGGTAGAATAAGCTGGGGTGGGCTATAGCCTAGGGTAAATTTTGGAATTTCAAAAAATAGCATGTTGCTTTATAAGCCAAAGTTGTCCAGTTTGAAACTAGCACAACCTTCTTTTATAAAATTAGCATACCTCGAACAGAAAAAGAAAAGTAGCCCACCCCTACAGACTTTCCTAGCTCTGTCCTTGATAACGATGGAAACCGCAGCTGATTGCTCAACCTTTCCTATTCCTATAGTCCAAACTCTAGCAGCTCTTATGGTATTTCTTTCATCCATAGATTCCAACCCTTCTGCCTTTTAGCCAAGTTGGCCTTTAGAAAGAATATATGCAACTGTATAGTTGCTCCAATAATCTAATCTTCAAAGATGCCTCAGTTATTTATTTATTTATTTGGAAAAGTATAAAAAGATGTGATTCTAGAGAATCATTGTAGTGGAGTCAATTTTCCAACTCTAATTTGATTCTCTCCCCGAAAAAAGCTGTGATGCATTGCGGGACATTTTGACATTAAACTTGTTAAATTTTTTTCAGACCGATAAATTAAAGCTGAATTCATGCCTTCCCGAAACTAAACAAGAGAAAAACATACAACCCAGATCCATTATTATCAGAGAATCAGCAGCTCGGGGTCAGGTCTTTTCAACTCTGATAACATTTTACCTTCTCGTTCAAATCCCCAAGTGGTGGACCATGAATCTTTCCTCCAGTATATGGTGCGCCCATAGGAAATCTTTCAACTAAATGATGGACCTTCAAGTCATCAAGACCATGCTTTTCATAGCTCATAAATGCACCTAAAGCTCCCAGAAAACCTTCATGTCTCAAAAACATTGCTTGTGCATCTCCATTTGACCTAAAAAACACATATGATATTTTCAAACTTTAAGATAAAACAGTAAACAGTTATACTCAATATCAAAGACAAGGAAGAAGAGGAATAAACGACTAAATCTTGATAAGAAAATTGTATGTGTACCAGAACTGAACCGCAAAGGAGATAGTGTCCATGGTATAAGCATGGCCCCTTATGAAAAAACCTCCAAAATATATTCGCTTCAGACCAAACCGTAGTGCATTTAGATAAGCTATCTGCACAGCAGAACAGTCCAATCAGATCTACCAAAATTAGCACATCTATTAGTTCTTTACAACAAAAATTATTGTTATCATCTTTAGATCTCTGTACTCGACAGAGGTACAACATAAATTGCATTTTCATGACATAATCTTGTAACTGCAGAGCACACCTGGCCAATATTATAAGAAATCATTCGTAAGAGAGACAGTGATATATCTTCAGGGCTGTAGTCTTCAAGCTCCTTGTTTTCTGAAATAGCCTTCCCAAAACTAGAGGCGATGGTTGATGCAGATAGACCGATCTATAACATGTTTTATGATTAGGGATTCTTAGTCTCACAACTAGATTAAGAAAATTTGCATAATTCATGAAAATCAATATCAAGATTTCTGACTAATTTACAGCTCCAAACTTCAAAGTAGTGTTCTCAACAGAATAGACAATCTGCATACCTTTGAGTAGTCCATACCACCATAAATGTCCCCGACAAGCATGTCTATAGCACCATTGTCTCCCCGTTGACTCAGCTCTAACAACTCATCGAAACTGATAAGGGAATGAATTAGTCAAAGACCTGGACAAACTTTCTAGAAAGAGATGAGATGAAAAATAGAAAGCAACAAAAAGTTAATCCGAAAAAAAAAAAAAAAAAAAAAAACCTTTTGCACTTTGTTAACAGTTTTCCCAAGCCCCAATAAGTACCGCCACCAACATTTGTTCCACTTACCCGCTGAAATTTGCCATCTCCATCAACCTATAGCAACATAGATTAATTGATAATTAATAAACTCAACAAGCCTCCAGAATTCAATTAACAAAAAGAAAACATAAGAAAGAGTTACCTTAATTATACTAACACCAGACCCAATGTTAACTAGAAGATATGGGAATAATTCATTCTGGTCAATCTGCACAAACTCTTTCTGACCCTCCATGTGTGTGAAAGCTTCATGACGTATTGCCTACTAGAATCATGGTGGAACATCTAATTACCTCTCAGAGAAGTACGGTTATCATGGAGGAAAGAAGGCAAAAATGTACTAAAAGTTAATATGATAAGAGTACTTGATGACATCCCTATATGGTACCCAGACAATTTATCAGCAAGCCATGAATGAACAATCTCATGATAATTCCAAATCACCGTCTTTCTTTTCAGACTGTAATATATTCAACACATAAATGACAGAACTCCCATAGGAAAGAAGAGATATGAGCAACTGAGAATACCAAATAAACACTAAATGCCAGATTTCTCGAATAAGGAAAAATCTCTAATATCACAAATGAATTGAAACAAAAAGCCAAAAGTTAAAGTTTGTTTTTCTTGGTAACATATGAACTCAACTCAATTTTACTGATACAGGCAAAGTCAATACCCAGGAGCAGAGAATTAGAAGTTTTTAATGTTCTTACTGGAAACTAATGGACATACAAGTTCATATCATTTTCATACAAAAATACACATCAAAAGGAGCTAAAAAACCTAATCCATAAGAAAATGTTATCTTGTATCAACATCCACCTTGAGTAGAAAATTTGCTCCAGATACTAGACAATTCATTTCGTCTTCTTTGTCAAGACTAACCCCAAGCCGTTCTTTGAAGAGGTCCGCAAACTTGTATGCCCCACCACCTGTAGCCTTCAGGCAAGAATTCATTCATTGATATTAGTATGATCCCCAAAAATACACAGAAATAATGGAATTCCAAAATACATAACAAGATCGATAAACACTTATATTACCTTGATTACAGAACTTTCATTGGTTGGGGCATCAGGATTCCAGATACGAGCATCCATTCCTATCCACAATTTGTCTTTCTTAGAACATAGGTATATTATTTTGCTAAAAATTGACATAGTTACATAAGGATTCAAGCATAAATATCATACAAGTTCGAGAAATCTACTATGCTTAGCTATCAAATAAAACAACTGAAACAAGAGAAAAGTACATCCAGAAAAAATATACCACCACGGTGAAGCTGCTTGGAATAGATGAAGTCTAAGCACTCGTTAATCTTGTTTGTCTCAAACTTCACAAAATGAAGCCGCCCACCTAGAATTGGGTAGCTTCTCCTACTACCATTTGATATTCCCAACCTCTCCTTCAAAGTTTTCTTCCTTTTATCATCAATTGATTGGCCTTCATGTCTTGAGAAATACACCAACTTGATGAGAGATCCTGCCATTAACCATTAAACAGCTTAAAACGCCGATCTTTATAAACACACTAAAACAGTTTCTTCGAACTCAAAATTTACATGCGATCCCACACAGCCAGGTACTGATCACAAATTCACAGTTAAACTTAAAACACCAGAAATTATAGCACCAACAATCACAATTAAGAAGTTCACACTGGAATCATATAGCATGGCATGCATAATTTCACTTTCTCTTCACCAAATCAAACATATCTTTATACATGCCATATTGGGGGAGGGGGAGATCAAACACGAGACCTCCGTGCATTGGCGAACGCACTTAACCAACTGAGCTACAAGCCCCTTCCTCCAACAGATCAAACTTCTACTTTCCTTAAAAAAGATGTTCACTTTAATCTAAAAAGCTAAGCAGAGAACAAAAGAAAACACAACCCATGCACTGAAAACTAACACCAGAATTACCAATAGTTAACCAATAAAACAGAAAATTTAGAAACCAAAAACCGCAAAGACTTTTCAAAAGCAAGTGATTCAAGTGAGGAACACAAATTATACCTCCAATGTCCAAAGCCAAGTGAGACAAGTCATCAGACTGATTAGGCAGAAGAATTGCGGGGTCCCTCTCTTCAAAATTCCCTTGAATGGCAGCTTTGCTGAGGTCCAACTGAGGCCGGGAACCTGACCGGTGAATCGTATCTCTCTCACTACTACTTTGACCAACCTCTCCTCCTTCTGTTCTAATCACCACATGGGACTCTAAAGTATTACTGTTTTTGTCACCTTCTTCCTTCTCTCTCCCTTTTATATCGTTAGTTCCAAAACCAGCCATTAATCCAAAAATTCACCCCCTCCCAACCTCTCAACTGCTTCCCTTTGGCTTATGTGTGCCCACTTTGTCCTCCTCTGTACTTAATAAACAATTAATTAATTAAAATTTGACTGAAACAATTAAGAACATTGCTTTAAATTTACAAACTTTGAAGCTATTTACTGATTCAGAAGAAAACCCTTGTGACAAGATTCAATATTTGAATTAAAATTTCTGAACTTGGGGACCCAAGTGAAAAATAGGATGAAATCATCAAGCTTTTAAATGTATCTGGACCACCTCAGACAAAATTTACATCAAATGGTAAGAAGAAACATGTAAATTATGTAATTAAACAGAAAAAAAAAAACGGAGAAATAAATGGACCCAGAAGATTATAAAAAAAAACAATAAAAAGTTTAAAAATTTTGATTAGGTGAGGAAGTGGGAGGGAACTGGTTGAACTGGAAATGTTAACGAAAAACCAAATCAAATGCGGACCTTAAAAGTGTGAAACTTTGAATCCGAGAGGACGGTAGACAGCAACACAGTAATACGAGGATTTAGGAGGGGAGATTATGAAAGATTGGTTCTTTTCCTTGTAGGAGACTTGGGGCAGTCAACAGTTTTTGTGTCTGTCTCCGGTTTCTGATCGGTTTTGTTTGGTTCCTCCTGTGATTGAAGGGCTGGGTGGTGTAAACGTACTCGCATAGGAAGCGCGTGAGAGTTGCGCTGATTTCGCGCCAAACAGCCTATGATTTCGAGCCTTGCAGCATAAACTTTAGAGAGTTTTAACGAAAAGTCCGGTACTGTTTATTTTAACGAAAGATCATATTTTTACATTAAAAAGTTAAATCTGATACTATTCACTTTACCATTTATTTTGTCATTATCTTTAAAACTCAAAGTTTTCAAACCATTTTCATTAGTTTTCCTTAAAATTTATGTGAGAGTTTAATTATTGGTTCATATGTCATAAACGGGTTAATTATACTAACACCTTCTCAAGTTTATCATGTTTTCACAAAACCTATTTACGTTTGAAACATAAAACTAACACCTCTTGTGATTTTAATTTACTTTCACATAATCCCTAGAAGGCTGAAATCACCTTAAAGTATTTTTTTTAAAGACAAATTTACCCTTATTTTTAATTAGGGCATCCCCTCCGCATTCACAACATAATAAAAATTCTTAACATGTTTCACCTCCTCCCTAGCCATCCTCACAAGAAGCTACTGCTTCATCTCGATTTTTGGATCAATCAGCCTCTCCATAAGCCTGGCCTCACTCTTCGCCATAAAAAAAATATGAAAACTGCTGAACTTCCAAAAATCTTCCTCACGAAATGAAAGTTGTTGTTGGAAACCTCGAACTTTTTTATGATGAATTCTGCAAAAAATTCAAGTCCTTAGTTGAAGATAACGATATTTCTTTAATTATTTTATTGTTTAATTAATTTGAATTTTTATTCTATTTATTCAAAGGATTTTTCATTTTTTTTAAAAGTATAATTTATAATGAGGGCAACTTTGTCCTAAAGGGGTTATGTGATAGTGAACTAAAACCTTAAGGAGTGTTAGTGTTATGTTTCAAAAGTGAAGGGGTTTTGTGAAAACACAATAAACTTGAGGGGGTGTGAGTGTAATTAACCCATTAATACCCTGCCATAAACCAACGTTATGACTACCAGCTGTATAAGTTCATAGTCTAAAAAACAAAAGATAAGTAATGGTAAGTCACAGTTTTTTTTTTTTTTGGGTCCGAAAAGGCTGTCAGGAATTTCACTCTGTCCATAACTATAGTCAAGCAGACTCACCAACCTCGGAGCATTGAAACCAAGACCTCCCACATTTTCTTTTTGTTTATTGGGAAGCCTCGATCCGCCATTACCATTGGGTCACTTACTGTGGTTCCGGCTATATTAGTGTACCTTGTTCTTTTTGGACACCATTTACCAAGTCTTCTACTTCTTAATTTAAATAACATAACCATGACATCCTGCTTTTTTTTGTTTCGAAAGTCAAAGATTCTAACAATTAGATAATAGACAATATCGATTAATTTTCTCATGTGTGAGTTCTTATTATCTTGTTCGGTTAGCTTTGTTCTTAAAAATCTATAGTATATTTTTGTTTGAGTTATAATAGCATATAGCCCATTTTTCAACCCAAAAAAAATCAACATAAAGAAATTGTCTGGTTCCAACAGGGATCATTGGCCATACAATATTGGAGGAAACTAAAAAGTTCTAACTTAAAAAAAAATATATTAGGGTGAACATAATTAGATAAGATTATATTCATATATGATTTTGTAAGCTTTTAAATACGTACTATATTCAGCTCTCTTTCAAAAATGTTATCACCAGCAGCAGTTGTTTGCGATCTTTGTCGTTATGTGGGCTTTAGCAAAAGCAATCATTTTAGGGTGCGTTTGTTGCACCGGACTGTCTCGGATTGGACTAACTTCAGGGACTAAGCTGGATTGACTTAGACTAGACTAAGCTGGACTAGCTTAGTAAAGCGTTTGGTGCAGCGTCGGACTAAAAAACAGGATAATTAATAACTATAATATTATATTATATAATACACATCTAATAATATTTTATTATTAATTCAATAATATTTTATTACTAAATCAAGCTTTTTCTTTTTTAGTTCCAAAGTACACAGCCAGACACTCCACTGCTCTCTCTGGAGAGTTCTTCCCTTTTCTTCCTCTTTAGTTTCGTTCCCCATCACTTCTTTTCTCCTTCTTCTTTCCTGCAAGACAACATCCTTCAAATCATTTTTCTTGCAAATCGTCCCCGTGCTACTCTCCCCTCCCTCTCTGTCTCTCCATTTCTCTTTGTCCCAAAGCTACTCTCTCCCCTTCTCTATCCATTCTTTCCGAAATTTTCTGGGGCAAAGGAAAAAAATTTGGAAATTTTCTGGGAATATTCGGGAATAAGGAAGAATTTTGCTATTGGGATTGTTGTTGTTATCATTTTGCATATATGTTTTTGAATTTTGGTGTTGAGATTTAGGCAGTGGGTAGGGCTGTGTTTTAGATCTAGACATGGGTTGGCAAACGGAGTCGCCCAGAAGCATTCTTGCATATTTGTAGTTCACAAGACTTGCTGCATGCGATCGTCCTATGCAAGTTCTGGAGACGGGATTAGCAATCCCATGGTTTTTGGGGGGCTTAGCAAAGACCGGCTAGGCCCTGTTTTAGTCGGGACGAGTGAGAGCTAGTCTCATTAACTCTAAGCCCTATGGGAAACAAACACGGGACTGGACTAACCCTTAGTCCAGTCCAGTGAACTTTAGTGAGGAAAACAAACACCCCCTTAGTGATTCATTTAAACTCAAGGTACTGTGTTTTTAAAACTTCAAAGTATGACACTGAAATGTTAAAAATTAAAATCTCGTGACCTACTTTAAAAACACCCTAAAAACTTAAGGTACAGATCCACTCCAACAAAGAAGAGAGGAAAACCTACTAACATTTTCACCACCAAACGCTTCACCAATCCACCGTTGTCTCAGGACCCAGAAAATAGAGACTCGACCGCGTTTTGGAGTTCGAATAAGCTGGAGGAGTTTGAACATGTTAACGATTCATATGAACACGTTAAATGCCGCCTTCATATATCTAATTTACATTACACATAAAAAATAAACTTGTTTGTTCATACAGCCGCAATTCCACACGAAAAGAAAACAAAGGATTCGAGGAACGCTAATCTGTACCACCATTATTATAACATCTAGTAAACAACCAAGAGGTGGAGAACTATACCCTGTAAATTTCATCATCATTTCACATGAGAGAAGAATCAAGCATTGACAGCCTTCTCCGCAGGAGATGCCTCTGTACTGCCAGTTTTTTTGGTTTGCTTGGCTTGATAGTCTTTAACAGCTGCCTTAATGGCATCCTCGGCGAGCATGCTGCAGTGAAGCTTCACTGGAGGAAGCGAAAGATGTTTTGCAATCTCTCTGCAACGACATTTCAAAAGAACCAATCGAAACAATGAGCAAAAATGTGTGAAGAGAATGACACATACTATCAAAGCTTCCAGCAGAACAAATTCTGAGCAACAGCAAACCAGACCTCAAACAGATAACATAAATCACTATGGCAAAGGCCGGTAAGAGGACGGTTAGTTGGCAAAAGGGGCACCAAACAAGGCTATTTGACTAAGCAGGACAACGAAAACACGGTAAAAATCCTACCTTTTGGGCATAGTATCGAATCAAAGTTCACAATAAACACTTACGAACCAAATTAGCATGCAATTGCCATTGGCAAGTATTATACAAACAAATATAAATACTGAAAAGAAATTACGCACTCAATTAGATATCCAAGACCATAATGTTGACGAAAATATCAGCGAAATATGAACAAAAGAAATTCGATAAGAATATAGGAGGAAGAGCAGAACTCACGTGTTCTTAATCGTCAAGACTTCCTCCATTTGTTTCCCCTTCACCCATTCCGTAGCTGAAAGAAGATACAAACCCAGCATTAGAAAAATTAAATCGAAGCTATCTGTCCAGAAAGAATCATATTCGCCAAATTACGACAAAAAACTATGCAAGGTAAGCATCATATGCCATGATACAGTAACAATTATTCATCTTAAACCTATAGAAATGTTACAATTCCAAATTTATTGGCTTCAAAGAAAGCGGCAACACAACGGATTTGTTTCAATGGGCGAAAATCTCCCATTACCCCAAATTGTGCATGCAATTGATTGATTACTGATACAGGTACCAGGATGAAATGCAACCATGCAGGAGATAATCAAATTAATCATACATATTACACAGATAAACAAATTAATCATACATCAACACAATGTCTTATACGAATTGCAAAGAAATACGAAAACTCGGGAAAATGTATGAATTAAATCTAAACACCTGGAAACTTTAATTGGCAACCCAACAGAACAAGTTATAAGCTCAAAAATTACACATGCTTATGTGTACCTCAAACTAAACCAACAAGGCACCAAAGAATTCAATCAATAAACACTAAAGTCCATAGGATGCTTCGAATTCCGATTGCTATTAAAAAGATTCATTCTTTGTCTGTCCAACAATTTTCTAGGCAACCAAACAGTCAATAACATACACAAATATCTAAATATATGTATAGCATGCTTCAAAATCCGATTGCTATTAAAAAAAACTTCATTCGTCTGCGCCAAAATTTTCTCGGCAACCAAATAGTCAATAAGATACACAAATATCTGAATATATACACATATATACGTGACTAACCGACAGAAGAAGAAGCAATGGCCGATCCACACCCAAAGGTCTTGAAGCAAGCATCAACAATCTTTCCCGTGCTGTCATCGACCTTAATCTGGAGCTTCATCACGTCGCCACAGGCTGGAGCGCCAACGAGCCCCGTGCCGATCGTCGGGTCATTCTTGTCGAACGTTCCGACGTTGCGGGGGTTGTCGTAGTGGTCCACCACCCTCTCGTGGTACATACGTGGCAGGCTCAGGACCGCCGGTGACTGAGCCTCCGGCGAGCCCAGACGGCCGCCTTGGAGAATCCTCTTCGCCGCAAGTCTCAACATTTTTGCTTCGCGGTTGCAAAATTTTCAGGGTGAAATATTCGGTTTTTGTGAACGAAGACGGAGAGAAATTGGATAACAAAAAACGACTACGATATTTGTAGATTCCCATTTTTGAAAGGCGGTTTGGTTGTGGGCACGTGGACGGCGGAGATTGTTTTAAAATGTGATATGACAGATGTTTAAGAAAAGAAGTTTTCCAGATTTCTGGATGAGCTAGTGAACAGATGAGACTTGAGAGAGGATCCTCGCCGGATCCTCTAATTATATTCGTTCATCATATATCGTACGGTCAGTTTTATCAGTTATTTTTTATATTCAATATTAAAAAAAAAATTACAATAATTTCTTACCGCACGATGTACAATGAACGAACGTGATTGGAGAATCCCCTAACAAGTGGACGGTGGAGGTTTCGCTCGAGTTGTCATAAGCCCATTTGGGCCTGTTTGGACCTTGATCCAATTATCAACGAGCCTGGGCTTTTTATATTTCCATTGGAAAATGAGTGGGTCTGTGTACACCCAAAAGTGATCTTTGGGCACCCAAAGTTTTGAAGAAAATTGAATTATTGACTTATATTTAAAGTGTTTTATAAATAATATATTATTTGAGAAATGATTTGCGTAAACCCAACTTTTTCTCCTTTGTGCACTTATTTTGTGTCTTTTAATTTTCCTTTAATTTAGTCCATTAAAAAGACAGAATAATGCATGAACATCTAGAAGGTTAAGCGTGTAAACTAGTTAAGCTAGGGTTCTAGTTAATTTTGGAATTTTAGTTATTTTAGCTTTACTTTACAATATCGTGGAATAACAACTTAGAGCTCGTTTAGAAATATTTTTAAAATAACTGAAAGCACTTTTAAAAAAAATATTTTTCGATTCTAAAAGAATTTGAAGTACTTCATGCAAGAAACATTAGTTCTTTCTACAATGATTCAATTGCATTTTTATTAAGGATTGGTCGTAAAAGCACTTTCATTATTTTCAACCATTTTAAAAGTAATTTCCGACGAGCCCTGTATTGCTAATACTCTGCATCACGTAAACAGGGCCAGCCCTGAGGGTAGCCCAAGTAGGCGCTCGCCCCCACTTTGAAGGGGCCCCAAATTTTTTTTATATCATGTAAATAACATATAAATAAGAAAAAGTAAGAGATATCATAATTTATTTGTTGGCGTAGTGGAAATGTTCGGCTTTCTTTTTCTTTGGGGTGTTGAGTTCAAAACACGAAGATGCCTTTTTCAGTCATTAAATTTTTCTTGTTTTTCAAATTTACTGTCAATCCATCTGTCCAAATGCATATAAAGTTATAAAACTCAAGTCCCTTTGCAATCTTTTTTTCTTTCAACTTCCCAATCTCTCCATTTCTATCGACTTTTTAAACCATCACATGGTTTTGAAGATTGTACTTTAATGTAATCAAAACTTTGAATTTATATTTTGCTTTTCAATAATTTTTTATTCAATGGATTGTTTTAGTATTTGATTCGTTAGTGTGATGTTGATTTTACGGAAAAAAAAAACACAAAAAAAACAATTGGCGTTGTTAAATTTATTATACTCATAAATCAAGTTTTATTGTTCTTTACTCCCTTGATCATCAAGTTTTATCGTTCTTCACTCTCAATCTTAGACTCTTGACTACAAACATTTAGTACATTTGATTCTAAAAACATGAGCCATGTAATGTTTAAGTAATGTTTGTGTATTTATCTATTTTTATATTAATTTTTAATGATATTGGATGTGGAAATATAATTTTTATGTATTTAGAGAATTTTTTTTATACATATCAATGTACAAAGAACCAGAAATCATAGAATTTTAGGGCCCCATTTCCAAAACTCGCCTAGGGCCCCCAAATTCTTAGGACCAGCCCTGCATGTAAATAAACAAAATGTTCATAAAAAACATATTGTTTACATTTCTGTCAACAAAATCAGTTTTAATTCGTAGGGAAATTGTCCAAAATTGTGTGTTCCTAATCCAGAAAAAAACTTCGGAATAGTGGAGTGGTCATATACACGTCTTATGTTTGGATAAACTGTTCCCAACTCGACACGATATCATATATATCATAGTTCATCCATGTTAAAGTCGAACAGAAAATACCGCACTCTATGACATATAGTTAATCTAAAAGTTATATTTTAAATTATCGTTTCCCCTTATGATCGATATCCATTTGCTACTAATATTTTCTGGGTTGAGAAAACCAACCCAACCCATACTGATCTTTCTCTATCACTCTCACCTTAATATTATCATACATTTAGAATCCCTACTTATGTCATGGGGGGCCAATATTAGGGCATTACCTAATATGTTGAAAATGAAGCATCGATGTTCTGTTTTCTTTTACATTTTTTCTATTTTTTAAAAAACTTTGGTGGAGAGCTTCCAATTATATTGGTGCATAAACAATCAACTTTCATAATTTGTACGTACACCATGAAAAGTGTTTTGCCCAAGAAAATGTCACTTTCACTGTGAGACCATTTATTTTTCTTCGTGTATAATATACATAAAAGCAAATGGCCATTGAAAAAAATGAGAAAACTCCAACAACAAAGTTGATAGATTTCACTTCCAAGTCTGTAATTCTTTAGAACTATATCATCTAGAACCTCCTTCAAGTTGAATCTTTAAACCTTGTTGAATTAGTCATCCTAAAGGTCAAGGTCGATTTGTATTATCTCAACTCACCAGCCAGTACTAAGATTGTAGGTTCCACTTTTTTTAGAGAGATTGTTCATGAAATGATCAATTGAGATGATACGACTTATAATTCGTGCTCTCATTCTAAACTTTTTTTTTCCTTTTCAGGACATGTTTTCTACAACTTAAACAATTCTAAGAATACTAAAATGACCATCATTTAATCAAACTGTAATATAATTTTCGATTTGGATGATATTATGTAAAAATAATTAAAAGATAGGTGTTTGTAATAACTGATATGATAGAAATATAGTTAGAAGGGTGTTGATGCACAAAACCAAAATGTCTTGGAATAATGTAAATCCGACCGTGAATCTGCAAGAAAGTAAAGAACACAAGATGTATTGTGGTTCACCCCAATGTTTAGGCTACATCCACACTGATGTTGATATTGTTTCACTCTGAATTAGGGGTGGGTTCAAAAAACCGAAAACCGAAAAAAACCGAAAACCAAACCGAACCGAGGCTGAAAAAAATCGAACCGAAAAAAAACCGAACCGAAACTGTCAAACCGAACCGAACCGAATCTGGCCAGTTCGGTTTCTGTTTTTGAGGTTCAAAAACCGAACCAAACCGAACCGAACCGATATATATATATATTTAATTATTTTTTTCAATATTATAAATAGTTTAGTCATACAATCATAACAAAACAAAACATGTTGCCAAGTTGGTTTCAGGGCAAATTTTCAAGTTGCAGCGCAAGGGTTCGAACCCTCATGCCTCCAACATTTCAGAAAAGTTTTTTAATTTTTTTGAGAAATCAACAAAACCCTTTTAAGTTAACCCTAGCCACACCTTTTATTCATTCCCCTCTTCTCTCTCTCTCAATCCCTTCCCTGCCTCCAGTGAAACCCTAACCCAGTAACCTTCTCGCGCAGCCGAGCCTCCTCTCTGTCTTTCTCAAACTCTCTGTCTCTCTTGGTCTTGAATCCCAAGCGACCCGCGACGGCGCAACCCTTCTCACTCTCAATCTCTTACACCTCGCCCTCGCCGTGAGCTTCTTCTTGTCGTTTCGAGCCCCAAAAATCAAACGCCGTGGATCGCCCTCGCCGTGAGCTTCTTCTTGCCCTCTCTCAATCCCTTCCCTGCTTCCGACGCTGCAATCGAAACCCTATGAACCAGAGGATGGTGCTTCGGCGACCTCGAACAAGTGAAGGCGATGGAGTCCCCGCCAGATGGGTCTCAGCAGACCTCACAAGGTCAGCAATGGAGTCCCCGCCATATGGGTTTCTCTCTTCTGCATTACAGCTTCTTCCTCAGTGTTCTTGTTGTCAACAGGTTCTCTCTCTCTCTCTATCTCTAAGATCTTGTGCTGAGGTGGTTCTCACAGTTTCTAGATTTGCTTCTCAGTCTAATGGGGATTGTAAATTTTCATTCTTTTAATGTTGTTTGCTGCAAATGAGCTTTCTTTTTTTCGACCATTTTGCTGCTTTTTGCAAATGATGCTCTGGTTTCTAGATCGCATTAATGTTTTCTAATTGGGTGAAGAGGCTAAGCTTTTTGCAAATGGGTGAAGAGGCTAAGCAGGTTAGTGGATTGCATTAATGTTTTCTAATTGGCTTGTATGGATCTGCATGAGTTTGTTGTAACAACACTGTTTGGCTTCGTTACGAAAGACGCCATTTCTCGTTTCTGCAAATAACCATTTGATATAAGTTAAGTCATCAAAAACACAAAACAAGTATTTTGACACACACGTAAAACTGTGAAATGTAATGCTTATCAACTCTTTGTTGTTGGATAGGAACAAGCTAAGGCAGAGCCTAACCCAGAGGAGAAGGCCGAGGCGAAAGTAGAGGAAAAGAAATAAGAAGAGGAGAAAAAGGAAGAGCCAAAGCCTCTTTCTCCCTTCGTGTTGTTTGTAAACTTGCATTGTGTGGGATGTGCAAAGAAGATTGAGAGGTCCATCATGAGAATTAGAGGTACTTCCTCTCATTCTCCCACCTCTTTTCTCTCTCACTGTTTTTTTTTTACAAGGGGAAATTATTTACGACAGAGATAGCACTCTGGCGGTTTCTTAAGCCTATTACACAGTCTCACCCCGTTGGAAAATTCTTTTTTTTGCTCTGTATGTTTATAGTTGGTGTGCATGGTTATTACAATTTGTTTTTTAAAATGCAGGAGTGGAGACGTGGTTGTGCTTGTGACCAGTTATTCTGTCCATTCAGCTCAAGAGAAGAAAAAATCAGGACAATGACTAGTCTTAGACATCGAGTTCTTCCTCCTCAATTGCTGCTGAAATGGCTGAAAGTGGCTTCGTTTTGTTTATGTCTATTGCACCCTGAGCCAAATAGCTGGCTAAAAATGGGGTGAATACTTCTTACAAAATGGCCTTCTATCTCAGACTTTGATTTTTTCTTTTCAAAAGTTATATATTCAGCCTAAAAATACGGTGCATAAGTGCCAATATATCTTGGACTTTGTTATGTTTATTTTAGGTGTGAAAGACTTGAAGTAGTGTAATGTTTATTTTAAATTTGGACTTTTTGAAGACTTAAACTTTGATGTTTTTTTAAGTTTGGACTTTGGAAGATTTGATTGATGATTCTAGTTGAACTTTAAATATTTATTTTCATTGTGTAGGAATGCTTATGTTATGATTGTGTTAGAGATGTTAAAATTTTAGATTTCAATTTTTATTCATTTAAAAAAAAAAAAAAACCGAAAAAAAACCGAAACCGAACCGAAAAAAATCGAAAAAAATTTGGGCCGAACCGAAATTTCGGTTTGGTTTCGGTTTTGGCAAAAAACCGAACCGATCAGAACCGAACCCAGCCCTACTCTGAATGGTGAATATACAAGAAGGCTAGAGACAGTGTGCTCTCTAGCCTATTTTCTCTGTACCCATGGCCTAAATCTTGACCTCTCTAATGAGGAGAGTGAGGAGTCCTTTTATAGAATAAGGGCTCCTCACTTATTACATATTTGCCCCTTCATTTATTACATAATTACACTTAAGTCCCCCGAGTATTTATACGAGGTCTAAATACGGAGACCCTAAATATGATACAAACAGTAGTCCCCCAAGTCTTTAGTCAAGAGAGTATTTTGGCTGGAGACTTGAAATTCAGTCAATGTGTGGGCCGAAGTAACTAGATGTCGTCTAGAACTGATCCTCGATATGAAGCGGTGCTCAATGTGAAATGGTGCTAAACTAAAAGTAGCATATGTTGCGAGGCTACTCGGCTTGTGGCTTATGTTGCCTTGGTTGGCTCGGCTTGTGGCGTTGAAGGTGAGGGAGTCCCTTTTATAGAATAAGGGCTTGCTCCTCAATACATAAATGATGGGCTAGAGTTGATGCTCGTGGCGAGGCGGTTGCTCAACAGGCGGTGATGCTCTCTAATGATGGTGAGGGAGTCTCTTTTATAGAATAAGGGATCGCTCCTCAATACATAAGTGATGGGCTATAGTTGATGTTCACGGCGATGCGGTTGCTCAGCTGGCGCCGATGCTCTCTAATGATGGTGAGGGAGTCCCTTTTATAGAATAAGGGCTCGCTCCTCAATACATAAGTGATGGCTAAGAGCGATGCTTGCGGCGAGGCGATTGCTCAGCTAATGGCGG
The DNA here is from genome assembly GCF_916048215.2 of Malus sylvestris. Lineage (NCBI taxonomy): Eukaryota > Viridiplantae > Streptophyta > Magnoliopsida > Rosales > Rosaceae > Malus > Malus sylvestris. The sequence continues at coordinate 25,110,615 of NC_062273.1, read as the reverse complement.
TGCTCTCTAATGATGGTAATGGAGTCCCTTTTATAGAATAAGAGATCGCTCCTCAATACATGAATAATGGGTGCTCTCTAATGAAAGTAAGGGAGTCCCTTTTATAAAATAAGGGTTTGATCCTCAATACATGAATAATGGGTGCTCTCTAATGATAGTGAGGGAGTCTCTTTTATAAAATAAGGGTTCGCTCCTCAGTACATAAATAATGGGCTAAGTCCCCTAAGTATTTTTCATGAGGCCCAGTTGCGAAAGCCCAATAGATGATACATAGTGTAGTCCCCCAAGTCTTCAGTCAATAAAGTATGTTGGCTGGAGACTTCAAATTCAATCCATGTATGGGCCGAAGTGGCAGTTGTTCAGAGGCGGTCTTTGTATACCATGCAATGAAGCTTTGTAGGTGAAGCTTTGAAGCTGGAGCTTTTGTAAATGAAGCTTTTAAAGTTGGAGCTTTGTAAATGAAGCTTTCGAAGCTAGAGCTCTATAAATGAAGCTTTCGAAGCTGATTAACATGAGTGATGCTTATGAATGTTTATGTATGATTGACATAAGTGATACGCATGAATGTTTATGTATGATTGACATGAGTGATGCTCATGTATAATTTTGGAGTACTGGACGTACTTTTGATCACCTAGTTGGTGATAATAGCAGCAAGCTGCCGAATAATTTTGGAGTACTGGACGTACTTTTGATCACCTGGTTGGTGATAATAGCGGCAGGCTGCCGAATAATTTTGGAGTACTGGACGTACTTTTGATCACCTGGTTGGTGATGATAGCGGCAGGCTACCGAATAATTTTGGAGTACTTGGACGTACTTTTGATCATCTGGTTGGTGATAATAGGGGGTGAACCTTAAGTGGAGGGATGAAGGTTGGAGTTTGAAGCCATAGGGCCTGGCTCTTTTGGGCATATGGGCCTTCGCCCTCCACATAACATTTCAGCCCATTATTTAGGGCTTGCCCTTTTTTTTTTTTTTTTTTGCGTGCTGCCTTTTTTTATTTATTTATAATTACAAGATAAGAGAGGCCGCACCACCACCAGTTACAATTCCTTCCTCTTTATTTTTCTTCTTTTGACAGATGGCAGACAGTAATTACATGATATAGCTAGGAATTGTGTGTCCATACCCACTGTCATTTGACCAGGGTGCGGTCAAAAGAAAATTTTCAGCTCTTTTGAGGCATAAAGAAGGGCAGCACCGCCACCAAGTATAATTCCTTCCTCTTTATTTTCTTCCTTTTGGCAGATGGCAGACCAGGTATAATTCTTTCCTCTTTATTTTCTTTATTTTTTTTTCTACTTTTGCTTTCTACTTTTGCTTTTGTTTTCCACTCCATTTCACAACTCAATGAGACATATCCTCAGGTTCTGGGCCTTTAGAAAGTGATTTCACATGGCTACCACCCTGCAAAGAAGATGTAGGGGATGGGTCATTGAGCTCGGCACTCCACCATCCAAGCATCTGATCTATTTGGTCCTCGAAGATAACCATGTCGGCAGTCCGACCATTCTTCCAAGCAATTCGAATATTGGTGAACATCCCTCGAAGCTCTTGGACTCGAGTCCTTGTTTTTTCCTTCAGTAGCTCGTGAGAAGCAAAGCTAAGCTTTGAACTGCCTGAATTTTTTCGGTTCTGGTTCTTACTATCTGAAAATATAGGCGGAGAACTTCGAAGACTAACATGTGACTGCTCATTCCTTGCATGAGAATAGCTGGTGGGCTTAATGTAGTTTGGCGAGCCATAAGTTATCTTGGTCAGATGCTGCTTCTGAGGGGAAGCTGCAGTGATTGGAACATTCAGAGGCTGCGGTGGTGGCTTTCCAAGTGGGAGGACAGTCAAAAACCCTAGAACCTGAATTGGATCTTTCGGATTTCGAGTCCGAAAATGACAGCGAGTCGGTGACTCTGCGGTTTGACTCAGATCTTTAACTTGTGGAATTGGGGCCGGCGACGAACGGATATGAGACTTGGAGATAGTGATTTGGTGTTCTCCGAGCGGAAACTCTAGGTCAACGGAGCTGGAGAGGAGAGAGAGAAAGGGTCATAGTGATTTGCTTCTGAGGGGAAGCTGCAGTGATTGGAACATTCAGAGGCTGCGGTGGTGGCTTTCCAAGTGGGAGGACAGTCAAAAACCCTAGAACCTGAATTGGATCTTTCGGATTTCGAGTCCGAAAATGACAGCGAGTCGGTGACTCTGCGGTTTGACTCAGATCTTTAACTTGTGGAATTGGGGCCGGCGACGAACGGATATGAGACTTGGAGATAGTGATTTGGTGTTCTCCGAGCGGAAACTCTAGGTCAACGGAGCTGGAGAGGAGAGAGAGAAAGGGTCATAGTTCTTGTTGCCGTATGCTTGGCTGCAAACAGGTTTGAGGCCGGATGCTAGTCCCCCAGGATAGAGTATCCGGTGATGTTGGTGAAGTCGAGGGACAGTGCACCGCCGGCTAGCTCTAGACTTCCAAGCCTGCCCAGGAATAGGACCGACACCGCGGCTCGGATAAACACCAAACAGTTCATGGCCATTATGGGAAACGCCATCTCCCATAGCTCACTAAGCTCTTCCAACACCTGAGAAGCAGAAAGGAACTTGTGGGAGCAAATATCCGGATCCTTATTTGCCATTTGTGTCTTATCTGCCATTTGTATAATCTATGTTTGCAGAAAAACCGAAAGAGGAAGTATGAAGTGAGGGATGAGAAAATTAGAAGGCTTAAAATGCAGAGACAAGAAAGAAAGAGAGATGGGACTGGTTTCTTGTGATTTTTGTAGATTCACGGTGGAGGTGAAAAAATGAAAGAGAACCGACACAACTTTTCGTATCGTTTCCCACAGACGGCGCCAAATGTTGATGCACAAAACCGGAGGGTCTTGGAACAACGTAAATCCGACCGTGAATCTGCAAGAAAGTAAAGAACACAAGATGTATCGTGGTTCACCCCAATGTTTGGGCTACGTCCACGCTAATATTGATATTGTTTCACTCTGAATGGTGAATATACAAGAAGGCTAGAGGCAGTGTGCTCTCTAGCCTATTTTCTCTCTACCCATGGCCTAAATCTTGACCTCTCTAATGAGGAGAGTGATGAGTCATTTTATAGAATAAGGGCTCCTCACTTATTACATATTTGCCCATTCATTTATTACATAATTACACTTAAGTCCCCCGAGTATTTATACGAGGTCTAAATACGGAGGCCCTAAATATGGTACAAACAAAGGGTATTATTGTAATTGAGATATATGCCTATATAAGAGATTGTATATCTATCATTTCTTTAAGTTCAGTTGTATACATTTTCTCTAATCAATCAATACAATCTTTCTTATTTCTCACTACCAATTCTTTCTCTTCCTCTGTACCAATTTCATCTTTTGCAATGTAGTTAATATGGTATCAGAGCCACCAGGCTCACACCATGGATTCTGGTGGTTCCACTTCTTAGTAGTTTGCATTTTTTATTTTTTTTTCTTTTCTTTCCTTCTCTAGTTTAGTTTCTCCTCAAATTTTCTTTAGATTTTCGATGCTTCCGCGATTGTTCAAGAAATTCCCAATTCTACGAATGAAAAGCTTGTATCTTTGGATTTAATTTTTGGTTTTCCTGCATCTAATGGAGTTGCCCAAGATTTCATGGGAAATTGCGAAGTGGGTTTCTCTGGGATTCAAAAGTTGATGCTTTTGGAGTTTTGCAGACCATCACCAATGAATACTTTATCTCAATGTAGTTAAGTACTTCAACCGAGTTTGCCTCTGCCATTTGTAGAAAAACCCAGATTGACCTACACTGGAGTTTTCTTCTTCAGATCTTGTGTGGTCAACGGTGGAAGGTTGGCGGGACAAGAAAGGTCGAGTTGCTCTAATTCCATTTCCTCGAGTTGACGATTTTCTAGTGGCTGAAGGTGGATTCTGGTCTTGGGAGCTCTTCATGTTCTAATTATGTGCACTCCAACTGTTTGAAGAAATGGGTTAGTGAATTCTTTGTTCTCTGGTATGGAAGAAAGATCAGACATGGGTGCACTCCAGGTGTTTGTCGAAATACCCAACTCAAAAGTTTCATGTGAAGGTTATGTTTTTAGTCCATTTTCTCTAAATTCTTGAACAATTAGAATGGATATTTTATGGGGTTTTCAAGTTTTTTTGTTGCTGGTTAAGAATTACAACTCTTCTACTTGGTTGTGGCTTGTGTCATCTTTTGGAAGTATACTTGTTCAAGATTTGAGTATTTGTGTTTCTGTTGTGCTCCCAATTTCAAGAATATTGTTGGATTATGTAAAATGGCGCTACCAGTTAGAGTTTTCTTTGGGTATTCAACAAGGTGACATGGATAACAGATGGCCTACAAGAAGACTCGAGTTTGCAGCGAATGTGATTGTGAATGCATTGCAAGAAAAGAAAGAGATTGGTCATGGAGGGATGACCCGGCAAGATGTACGAGATGCAACTCGCTTAACATATTGGAGATACTGGCCTTTTGGATTATGTGCTGAAATCGATGAATAATGTGATAGTTAGGAATCACATTGTGTGTCGTGCAGTGAACCTAGCAACTCGGGTTTTGGAGTATACAGTTCATGATTTTGCAGATGGGGTTAAGGTCTCGGAACCTGGGAAAGAGATAGTTGCTCAGTCTTTTCAATTAGCAACTCTATTTCCTAGAGTTAAGGAGTTGATGTATACAATGATGTGATTTATCGAATTCAAGAGGGGGCTGCCACCTGGTGAAGTAGTAGTTATGCCACTGCATGTAACAATTGGAGAGCTAAAGCGAGTAGCTGAGAGTGCACTGGGAGATACTTATGGTCATGGGAATCGAAAGCTTGGATGAAATGGATGATAAGGAAGTATTTTTTTGGAGTAGCTGAATCGGGAGCAGAAGTTAGTGTGGCTGCTGGGATAAACTATTGTTTCATTTAGTGTTTTTGTTGGATTACAAGATTTCAAGAAAGTGTCAATCTTTCTTGATGGTTAAGAAAGTATCATTCTTTCTTTGATTCCATAGAATTTGTCAAGAGTGTCATTCTCTTGTTGCTTTAGAATTTGTCAAGAGTGTCATTCTCTTGTCATTCTCTTGTTGCCTTAGAATTTGTCAAGAGTGTCATTCTTTTGTTGCTTTAGAATTTGTCCAAATCAGTCTCAAATACTTGGCTATTTCAAACTTCACTTGGATACTCCAAGTTTAGTTGTCAAGAGTGTCATTCTCTTGTTGCCTTAGAATTTGTCAAGAATGTCATTCTCTTGTTGCTTTAGAATTTGTCCAGATCAATCTCAAATACTTTGGCTATTTCAAACTTCACTTGGATACTCCAAGTTTAGTTGTCAAGAGTGTCATTCTCTTGTTGCCTTAGAATTTGCTTTAGAATTTGTCCAGATCAATCTCAAATACTTTGGCTATTTCAAACTTCACTTGGATACTCCAAGTTTAGTTGTCAAGAGTGTCATTCTCTTGTTGCCTTAGAATTTGTCAAGAGTGTCATTCTCTTGTTGCTTTAGAATTTGTCCAGATTAGTCTCAAATACTTGGCTATTTCAAACTTCACTTGGATACTCCAAGTTTAGTTTGAGGGGGGAGTAATAACTGATATAACAGAAATATAGTTAGAAGGGTATTATTGTAATTGAGATATATGGCTATATAAGGGATTGTATAGCTATCATTTCTTTAATTTCAATTGTATACATTTTCTCTAATCAATCAATACAATCTCTCTTGTTTCTTTCTACCAATTCTTTCTCTTCCTCTGTACCAATTTCATCTTTTGCAATGTAGTTAATAGTTTGAACCATTAAAATACAATACAAAGTGAGCTCTACTTACAAAACTGTCCCTCGACTAAATAATATGTCTTGAAATATGAATATTTGATCACACAAAAGACATACATAAGCTGACAAACACCCATAAACTTAAAACGCATTGGCAAGCAGGAAAACACAGACATCTTTATCGTTGAAAGCAAAGGCTATCTCTTCAATGCTTAAATCTATAATAACTTAGGATTTATGGTAGTTTAAAGATTCATGTAACAAATTGAAACACTAGCTCAACCTTCTATGCATCATCTTATATGTAACAAATTGAAACAATCGCTCAACCTTTCTTTTTTGGTCGAAATCATGACCACATTACATGAAAATTCTGGCTTTGCCAATGCATAGAGTATTTTCTAAATGAATATGTTATAGAGACTTTCTATAAATCATATGTTTTTAAACTACATGATTGTAACTGTTGACAATTGAATTTATTTTTTAATAATTTAACGAAAGAAATTAACTATCAACCGTCACATTTATGATTTACAAAACATAATATGAAAATATAGTCTTTCTAGCATCACTCTTTTTTTTTAAGAGGAAAACTATTGAGGTGGAGTAGGTCAATTTTATTCGGCAAAAAACAAACTTTTGTCAAAGAGGTAAGAAAATACCATTTTATCAGTCTCTTTGTTGTATATCGGTGTTCTTTGGTGAAGAAATTCTGGTTTGTTAGCAAAGAATTGTAAAAATGTTTATTTGTACATGTTTCTCCTTTCACAGGGATGGAGAGTGGACTACTTTGCAAAAAGGGTGAACTTCCTAAAACTCAGAATCTAAATCGAGATATCTTGATGATTTGGGTAGTCAATTTTATCATATATTCTGCTCCTCCAAGTTTTAAATTCAACATCTTAGCTTCATGTCTTCCTACTTCTAGATGCATAAGGTATCGTATCCCATCGAATGTGAAAAATTTTAGGTAAATATTTACCAATCCAAATCCAACTCCATTCATGATCATTGATCACCAAAGTCATTTAAACAATATAGGGCTCTTTAGGAGGTGCTTTTAAAATGACTGAAAACACTTTTAGTTAAAATGCTTTTTTTAACCAATTCTTAATAAAAAAATTTAAGTGAATCTTAAAAAAGCACCGTTCTAAAAATCCCCGCCTAGAGCTGCCTAGGCTCCGCCTAGAGCTGCCTAGGCTCCGCCTAGAGCTGCCTAGGCTCCGCCTAGGCGCTAGGCCCTAGCCCACCGCCCTGATTAATGCCTAGGCCCCAGCCCACCGCTCTGATTAATGCCTAGGCCCCAGCCCACCGCCTAGACCACCTAGGCACCCGCCTAGTCCGCCTAGGCACCCGCCTAGACCCGCCTAGGTTGCAACTCATTTAGACAGAAAATACATAACTTTCATTTTGCATTTTGTTTTTTTGCAATAAATTGTAAAAGACTTGTTGCATACTTGAATGAACAAACATTATATCCTTATTTCACATGTTTTCATTATGTTCCAATACTTCATGATATATATGCATTTTATTTTGTAGTTTATGATGAAATTATATATATTTCAAGTAGAAGCAGACACTTATTTACCTGAAATATGATAGATTTACTTAAATCCGCCTAGTCCGCCTAGGCACCCGCCTAGACCCCGCCTAGCCGCCTAGGCGTTAGGCCCCAGCCCGCCGCCCAACTAGCACCTAGCGACTTTTAGAACCTTGTAAAAAAGAACTTGAAGTGCTTCTGCAAGAAGCAAATATATGGTGCTTCTTCCAAAAAGCACTTAAAATGCTTCTGAAATCCAAAATCAATTTTTAAAACACTTACAAATGAGCTCATATATATCTATATACATATATATTATTCCAATATATATTCATATCAAAACAGCAAATGGGTTAAGAAACTTATCATGTCCATATAATTCAAACATATTATTCTCGGTGTTCCTTTCATTCGATCTTAAAAGCTTCCTTTATTCTTTAGGATCATTGATTACAAAAAGTGGAAGTATATATCCAAATTCAACCAATTACTTATTATAAACGTAGGATATATATGCATGCATGGCCACCGACCTTCACATGAAAATTTGTAGCTACTTTTTTCCAGAGAAATATACCAATTCAACCCATAGGAATTAATTCCGATCCTAGATTGATTAATGTTTCATTAACTTTTTAATATATACCAATTCAATCTTGATCTACATCATCATTCAATATTTATTTATTTATTTTTTCTTTTACATCATCCATTCAATTTTCTTTAACTAAAGCCCATCATTGTAAATTTCTCTAACAAATACCCAATGACTACTAAGCAATATTCATAATTAAGTTTGACTTGCAAAATTTGTATTTTTGGATGTCTAAATTACCCCTAATAACACATACTTAGGGTCTCTCACTTATTATCTACATTTATTTTACATTATTTCATTCAATTAAATGTCTTCAATTACCTTATGGGATTTGGAAAAAAATTTAAATGTTATGATTCCTATGCATTTAATAACAAAAATTTACATGATACCAATGTTCCTTATATAGTTATTTTCACATGATGCTAACAGGTAAATTAATATATCCTACAAATATAAAAGAAGTTATTTTATTCAAAATTATCAGAATTATTTTGCACAACATAAATATAATAACAATATAAGTTCCTAGTAATTTACGTAATGATACATGCAAAATAATTTACCTACAAAATAAATAAATATTTTTATTCAAAATTAATTAAATATCAATAATATTTGCAAAAAAAAAAAAACAATTTACCTACATGCAAAATAATTTACCTACAAAATAAAAGAATGTCGATTGATTGCACACTCTATATAATAATAACAAAATGTGGCTAGTATATATGTAATATCACATGAAAAATAATTTACCTACAAAATAAATAAATGTTTTTAGCCAATTGATTCAAAATTAATCAATTACATATTATTTGACATACAAATATAGATAAATTATTTGCACGCATATATATAATTTTAACAAAATATGCCTAGTATACATGCAAAATAATTTACCTACAATGACTGTCAAACAAATAAAAGAAATGAAACATATGATGGTAAGAGAAGTATAAAGTAGATAATTTTACAATAATAAGGCACTTATTTTCCACAATTATGGTGGATAATTAAATTCATTAACATAATTAGAATGTTGTGGCACAATTATAAATAGTTTGAAAATAATAGGTATTTATTTGTTTACATGGCAATCTACTTTAAATTTGGGTTTTACTTGGATGTTTAAAATGAGATGGATTTTTGTCAAGAAAATAAGTGTTGCATGTGCTTATATCTAAAGAACCCAAAAAATTAAGGTTCATCATTAGCTTTCTAGAAAGGAAAAAAAAATGTGAAAGCTTTTAATTAAATTGTTTATTTCGATGTAGATCTTTTTTTTATACAACGATATATTTATAATTAAAAGATGGGAAGAATAAATAAGTGTAAACTCGTTATTTACCTCCTTCGAAACTTATAAAAACCTGTTAAGTATTACTACATTATTATATAGTGACATCCATCTTTATGTAGACCATTAACATTGAATATTATTGGCTCAACTTTTATCTCACTTCTTCTTACCCATCGTATTAGACTTGGCTTGGTTCGTTCTAGTTTATTCATTCGTATCTGTAAACTATGGACTTATATTAAAAGTGGATTTTGTAAATAATATATTATTTGAGAAATTACTTATTTTGTGTCTCTTAATTTTTCTTTAATTTAGTCCATTAAAAAGACAAAATAATGCATGAACATCTAGAAGGTTAAGCCCGTAAACTGGTTAAACTAGGATTCTGGTTAATTTTGGTTATTTTAGCTTTACTTTACAGTATATCGTTGAATAACAACTTAGAACTCGTTTAGAAATATTTTTAAAATGATTGAAAGCACTATTAGAGAAAATGTTTTTGGGTTCTAAAAACATTTGAAGTGCTTCATGCAAGAAGCACTAGTTCTTTCTACAAGGATTCAATTGCATTTTTACTAAGAATTGGTCGTAAAAACACTTTCACTATTTTAAACCATTTTAAAAGTAATTTCCAACGAGCCCTGTGTAACATCCCACATTGCCCAGGGGAGTGGATCCTCTAAACCTTATATGTACATGCCCATCTCTTTTTAGCACGAGGCTTTTTGGGAGCTCACTGGCTTCAGGTTTCATAGGAACTCCGAAGTTAAGAGAGTTCGCGCGAGAGCAATCCTAGGATGGGTGACCCACTGAGAACTTCTCATGTGAGGATCCACTCCCCTGGGCGATGTGGGATGTTACAATCGACCCCCCTTAGGCGCCCGATGTCCTCGTCAGCACACTTCCGGCCAAATATTGGCTCTGATACCATTCTGTCACATCCCTACCCAGGGTCCACCACATCCCGGGCTCAACTCCGCTATAACACAATATTGTCCTCTTTGGGCCCCAACCAAGCCCTCACGGTTTTGTTTCTGGGAACTTGAGTAGAGCCCGGGATGTGGTGGATCCCAGGTCGAGATGTGATAGAATGGTATCAGAGCCAATCCTTGGCCAGAAGTGTGCCGATGAGGACGTCGAGCCCCTAAGGGGGTGGATTGTAGCATCCCACATTGCCCAGGGGAATGGATCCTCTAAGCCTTATATGTACATGCCCATCTCTTCCTAGCACGAGACATTTTGGGACCTCACTGGCTTCGGGTTCCATAGGAACTCCGAAGTTAAGCGAGCTCGCACGAGAGCAATCCTAGGATGGATGACCTATTGGGAAGTTCTCGTGTGAGTTCCCAAAAACAAAACCGTGATGGTGTGGTCGGGGCTCAAAGCGGACAATATCGTGTTACGGCAGAGTCGAGCCTGGGATGTGGTAGAGCTCGAGCTGGGATGTGACACCTGTATTGGTAATATTTTGCATCACATAAATAAACAGAATGTTCATAAAAAAAAACCATATTGTTTACATTTCTGTCAACAAAATCAGTTTTAATTCGTAGGGAAATTGTCCAAAATTGTGTGTTCCTAATCCAAAAAAAAACTTCGGAATAGTGGAGTGGTCATATACACGTCTTATGTTTGGATAAACTGGTCCCAACTCAACACGATATCGTATATATCATAGTTCATCCATGTTAAAGTCGAACAGAAAATACCGCACTCTATGACATATAGTTAATCTAAAAGTTATATTTTAAATTATCGTTTCCCCTTAAGGTCGATATCTATTTGCTACTAATATTTTCTGGGTTGAGAAAACCAGCCCAACCCATACTGATCTTTCTCTATCACTCTTACCTTAATATTATCATACATTTAGAATCCCTACTTATGTCATGGGGGGCCAATATTAGGGCATTACCTAATATGTTGAAAATGAAGCATCGATGTTCTTTTTTCTTTTACATTTTTTCTATTTTTTTAAAAACTTTGGTGGAGAGCTTCCAATTATATTGGTTAAGCATAAACAATCAACGTTCATAATTTGTACTTACACCATGAAAAGTGTTTTGCCCAAGAAAATGTCACTTTCACAGTGAGACCATTTATTTTTCTTCGTGTATAATTACATCAAAGCAAATGGCCATCATTAAAAATGAGAAAACTCCAACAACAAATTTGATAGATTTCACTTCCAAGTAATTCTTGAGAACCATATCATCTAGAACCTCCTTCAAGTTGAATCCTTAAACCTTGTTGAATTAGTCATCCTAAAGAGCAAGGTCGATTTGTATTATCTTAACTCACCAGCCACTACTAAGACTGTAGGTTTCACTTTTTTTTTTAGAGATTGTTCACGAAATGATCAATTGAGATGATACGACTTATAATTTGTGCTCCCATTCTAAACTTTTTTTTTCCTTTTCAGGACATTGTTTTCCACAACTTCAACAATTCTAAAAACACTAAAATGACTATCATTTAATCAAATGTAATATAATTTTCGATATGAATGATATTATGTGAAAATAATTAAAAAATAGGTGTTTGAACCGTTAAAATATAATACAAAGTCAGCACTACTAACAAAACTGTCCCTCGACTAAATTATATGTCTTGAAATATGAATATTTTAATCACACAAAAGACATACATAAGCTGACAAACACCCATAAACTTTAAAACGCATTGGCAAGCAGGTAAACACAGACATCTTTATCGTTGAAAGCAAAGGCTATCTTTTCAATGCTTAAATCTATAATAAACTTAGGATTTATGGTAGTTTAAAGATTCATGTATCGCTCAACCTTTTATGCATCATCTCATATTTAACGACAGCAAATTACGTCTCGAAGAACCCAATTTTGAAATGGTATTTTGTACGATTGTGAATACGTAACCCAAATTTCACCACGAAAATGCAAGTATCCAATCGGTGCGCATGCATGCATGTATGTATGAAATGGTAAGGAAACTCTCTCACAGTGAGATTCTTTATAGACTATCTTCTACTGTATGTTTTTAGTACAATATTTTATAATATTAATATATAAATTAACGTTAAACTGTGAAATGACAGAAAATCCATAAAAAATCTCACTTTGAGAAAGTCTCTTTAGCATTTTTCCACTACAAATGCTCCAACTCATCCTGTTTATAATTGCGGGTGTCATCCTTTTTGTCTTGGTATATTAGTGGGTGTGTGCTTGTCTGTGATCTCTTTACGGGTGGAAAGTAAAGCATTCAAGCATGATATTCTGCTCTAATAATTTCGTTAGCGGCACAAAGTCAATTGCGAAGCAAGCATGGTCATTGGTTGTCTATGATTCTAACAACTTTTATATATATATATATATATATATATATATATAATTGTATGTATATTGTATTTGACTCTATAGACAGTTAGGGAAAACTTTAACCTCTTTTGCCTACTTCTTCTATTTTTTGTTATCATCCATGTACTCATGTTCTCTCTTTTGTGTGCAATTCTATTGTGCGTATCAAATGCTCGATGAAATGCTGCAGTTGACAAGCCTTGACAGTTTCAACATTACTCTATAGTTTCCTCTAACCACTCTTGACAAGCTTCTACATATCACAGTATTTGTTGATGTATGTTGGCATAAGCATTCAGCATATGTTGGCATGAATTGACATGTTTCTATCAGGTGCTCGACAAAATGGTCCAATAAGGTTTTTTCTTTTGTTGAAATCATGACTACAATTTTTTTTTTTTGGAAACAAAGAATTTTCATTCCAAGGCAAATATGCTAGAACTTACAAAGAAAGCCTACAAACGAGGCAAACAAAGCTAACAGAGAAAGAACAGTGTAGAAGGGTACAAGACGGGGGACGGTGTAACCATGCAAAGACGTCGCCCTCTACACTGCCAAAGAAAACTTAATAAGGACAAGGTAAGTCATCATTGTTCAAAACATGCACCAACGAAGATGGGGGTCTATCGACCCAAATGACATCACACATCTCCTGATTGTTTGTCGACACAAGAGAATCTGCCGCTACATTGGCTGATCTTGGAACCCAAGACCAGCGATAGTCTTGGAAAAACTCACCCAACTCCTTGACTTTCACCAAGATCGGGAAAGTCTCCTAACAACCATCCTCCATCGAAACATTAAGGCACAAAATAGATTCCAGGGAATCAGACTCGAAAACAATCGAACTCAAACCTAAGGAGGAAACCATCTCACACCCCCGAATCAGCGCAAAGGCCTTCATCGCTGTGATGCTTGGAGCCGCAATGGAGTATCTTGCCACTACAAAAAAAATTATGTCTGCATTTCTCACCACAACCCCAACAAAACCAGTATTGTTCAACCGCGACCAACTTGCATCAACATTAACCTTATAAAAAGAAGCCGTTGGAGGAGACCATCTGAGTTGCTGCCCCACCCTGACCGAAGCCGAGATCCCCGTGTCATTTAAACTACCCCGTGCAACAACGAATTCCCCCATTGAGATGGAAATTGTTGCAATAACCTTAGAGGAATTGATGGGCACTTGGTTGAACACAAACTCATATTGGGATTTCCATATGTGCTAGCAAGAAAAGCCCACATATGCCCGTACCCAACTACTGTTCACATTGGACCCCAGGTTGGAGAAGACGATAGCCTGCAGCCACTGCACCCAAGTTAAGCTACTATCTCTGATCACTTGATACATTAGCGCCTCACCAAGCCAAATGAGAGCTACTCAAGGACAAAGAAGAAGAAGAAGTTCAATTGTTTCCTCTTGGCACCTGCATATTGGGCAAATAGGAGTGGAAGCGGATCGCCTTCTATGTAAAGCTGCCATAGTAGCCGTCGCGTTATGGAGGGTGTTCCAAAAGAAATGGCGGATATTCGAAGGCACCTCAAATTTCCAAATACAATTCCAACCCCCAACAGGTACATCTCGAGAAGAGGAGAGTCTATAGTCCCTAGAAGTGAGAGATCGAGATTACAACCATATATATCCAGACTTAACTGAATAATTACCATTTTTGCTTGCAGCCCAAATAAGCCGGTCATTCCTTCGAGAAACACCAATGTGAGTGTCCTAGATTGCCGAAATATCACCCAAAGAGAGAAACGAGAAGAGGAAGTTGATATCCCATTCTCTAGAGTCCAGGCATATAAGGGAGCTAACCCGAGTGTTCTCAGTCACTGCAACTGTGCAAGAAAGAATGGGGTGTCCTAACGAAAAGGAAGGGAGCCACCTATCGACCCAAATTCGAACATCCATCCCACTCATAATCTGCCAATGAGCACCATCAAGAAGCATTTAACATCCTGCTAGGAGACTGGTCTAAGCCCAAGAGGCCCGACCTCCTTTTTTAGCCTCCAAGAAAGAACAGTTCGGGAAATATCGGGCCTTAAGAGTTCTAGCCCAAAGCGAATCTGGTTTATGTATTAAACGCCAACACTGTTTGGCAAGAAGAGCGTCATTGAATTCTTGAAAACTTCTGAAACCCAAACCACCCATACTCTTTGGGAGGCCCAACGTCTCCATTGAAACCCAGTGATTTTTTCTAGCCTCACTTGAGTCCCCCCACCAGAATCCAACAATCATGGCATCCATTTCAGCACACACCCCGATAGGGAACTTGAAAATATTCATGGGATAAGCGGGGATAGCTTGGGTAACGACTTTTATCAGAACTTTCTTCCCCGCTTTTAAGAGAGAGCTTTGTTTCCATCCTTGTAATTTCCCTAAAAGTCTACCCTTCACATAAACCAGTCCCTTTTTCTTTGAGCGCCCCCAGATGGCCGGAACCCCTAAGTAAGTACCTAGGTTATTCACCACCAACATGCCAAGGATATCGCCAAGCTCGGTAGAAACACAAGTTGGGATGTTGGCCCCGAAGAACACACTTGACTTTTGCAAATTGATTCCCTATCCCGAAGCCAGGCAATAAATCTTCAATAGGCTGACCAAATTCTTATAGTTCTTCTTATCTGCTTTTAGGAAAATTAATGTATCATCTGCAAAAAGAATATAGGAGATGACCGGCCCCCTTGAGTTCATTTTAACTCCATCTAGTAACCTCCTTTCCACAGCCCCATGTAACATTCTGGACAAAACCTCACCCACAAAAATAAATAAATAAGGAGAGAGGGGATCACCTTTCTGAATACCCCGCGAAAGGGCAAACTTTTTTCCTGGTTGCTCGTTAAGGATGACAGCAAAATTCACCGAGGATACACAGCCCGTAATTAGCTTCCTCTATACATCATTGAATCCTAATTTCTCCATGATCACATCTAGGAAATCTCATTCCACTCTATCATAAGCTTTTTGCATGTCGAGTTTAATACCAACTTCAAACTTGCATTTTGTTTTCCTCGTTTTGAGGAAATGACACAACTCATGGGCAATACCGATGTTATCCTGAATTTGCATACCCGCAACAAAGGTATTTTAAGTTGGTGAGATAAGGTCCGGCAATATAGGCTTTAGCCTATTTGCAAGAACTTTTGATAGGACTTTGTAAAAGTAGTTGCAAAGGCTTATAGGCCGAAATTGAGTTACGGACTCAGGATTTTGCACATTTGGGATCAACATGATGTGAGTAGAATTAATCATTCTTGGGTCATCCTCCCCATTAATCATGGTTTTAATCAACGCATTCACATCTCCCACAATGTTTTCTCAAAAGGATTGATAAAAAACTCCTTGAAATCATCTGATCCAGGGGCTTTGAGACCACCCATGTGAATCGCAGCAACCTTGACCTCCTCTTCCAGAACCGGAGCATTCAACATCTCATTCATCTTATTCGAAACCGTCAGAGTCAAGCAATCAAGCAGAGATCCCCAACTCCTACTTCCCCCGATCGTGAAAGTGTTAATAAAGTGATCATCCACCAACTGACGAACCCAGCTGGGGTCATCCACCCAAACACCATTTCCGTCTTTAATCTTTAACACCTTGTTTCTCCTACGTCATTGCAGCATAGATTGGTGAAAAAACATCGTGTTTGCATCACCTTCCCTCAGCCACTTCACCCGAGATCGTTGTTGCCAGTAGCTCTCCTCCTGAGCTTATAGACCATTAACCACTTTGGCTTTTTCCCAAATCTCATCCATGTTTATCCCCCAATTATTTTGTAGATCACGAAGTTGACCGAGAAGTACCTCAATATGTCTTCCCCACTTCTTGAATTTGTCACGACTCCACCTAATTAAACGGAATCGACAATCGTTAATCTTTTTCACCCACCGCACCGGGGCACTCCCCTCCTCGAGCTTTTCCCAGCAATTTTTCACTACCTCTTTACACTCCTCCTCTTTTGCCCAGAAAGCTTCAAACCGAAAAACTTTCCTCCCCCTACTACCTGACGGATCAGTTTGAATAAATAATGGGCAATGATCATAACCTAAGACCGTGACTACATTAGATGAAAATTTTGGCTCTGCCACTGCACAAAGTATTTTCTAAATGAATATGCTAGAGAGACTTTCTATAAATCATATGTTTTAAACTACATGATTGTAGAGATCATATGTTGTAAACTACATGATTGTAACTGTTGATGATTGAATTTATTTTTTAATAATTTGACGAAAGAAATCAACTATCAACCGTCACATTTATGATTTACAAAACATAATCTGAAAAGATAGTCTTTCTAGCATCACTCTTTTAGAGGAAAACTATTGAAGTGGAGTAGGTCAATTTTATTCGGCAAAAAGCAAACTTTTGTCAAAGAGGTAAGAAAACACCATTTTATCAGTCTCTTTGTTATATGTCGGTGCTCTTTGGTGAAGAAATTCTGGTTTGTTAGCAAAGAATTGTAAAAATGTTTATTTGTACATGTTTCTCATGTTTCTCTTTTCACAGGGATGGAGAGTGGACTACTTTGCAAATAGGGTGAACTTCCTAAAACTCAGAATCTAAATCGAGATATCTTGATGATTTGGGTAGTCAATTTTATCATATATTCTGCTCCTCCAAGCTTTAAATTCAACATCTTAGCTTCATGTCTTCCTACTTCTAGATGCATAAGGTATCGTATCCCATCGAATGTGAATAATTTTAGGTAAATATTTACCAAATCCAACTCCATTCATGATCATTGGTCACCAAGGCCATTTAAACAATATAGGGTTCGTTAGGAAAAGCACTTTTAAAATGCTTTTTTAAACTAATTTTTAGTAAAAAATTAAGTGAATCTTGGAAAAGAACTTGAAGTGCTTCTTGCAAGAAACACATATATAGTGCTTCTTCTATAAAGCACTTAAAATGTTTCTGAAACCCATAATCAATTTTTAAAACACTTACAAATGAGCTCATATATACATATATATTATTCCAATATATATTCATATCAAAATCCCGGCAAATGGGTTAAGAAACTTATCATGTCCATATAGTTCAAACATATTATTCCCGGTGTTCCTTTCATTCGATCTTAAAAGCTTCCTTTATTCTTTAGGATCATTGATTACAAAAAGTGGAAGTATATATCCAAATTCAACCAATTACTTATTATAAACGTAGGATATATATGCATGCATGGCCACCGATCTTCACATGAAAATTTGTAGCTACTTTTTTCCAGAGAAATATACCAATTCAAAACCTATAGGAATTAATCTAAATTGATTAATGTTTCATTAACTTTTTAATATATACCAATTCAATCTTGATCTACATCATCATTCAATATTTTTTTTTGTTTCTTTTACATCATCCATTCAAGAATAGTTATATAAAAATTAAGGTTCTTCATCAGCTTTCTAGAACGAAAAAAAAAAGGAAGGATTGTGAAAGCTTTTAATTAAATTGTTTATTTTGATGTAGATCTTTTTTTATCATCATTTCCGATATTGTAGAGGTTGCTTCTGAATTTAATGGGTGTACATTTGAGTATGTCCCTCGTACTTGTAATGGTTTGGTTCACTGCCTAGCAAAGTTAAGTTTATCCCATATTGATCCTATAGTATGGTTTGAGAAGTCTCCAGATGTCATCAAGGGTGCCCTTGACCATAATATGTACTCTCTTTGAGTTTATGCTATCTATCATATTCATTTAAAAAAAAAAAGGAAGAATAAATAAGTGTAAACTCGTAATTTGCCACCTTCGAAACTTATAAAAACCTGTAATTTGAAAGTAAAGAGAAGTATTAAATTATGAGTAATGCTAGAGAGACTACATTTTGTAAACTAAATAACATAGAAGTTGATGATTGAATTATTACTTAAACGTTGCTAAACGTGCTTATTTTCTATTTGTGACATATTATTTAATTTACAAATTTAATCTACAAATTTAATTTTCCTAATATTACTCTTAAATTATTATATAGTGACATCCATCTTTATGTAGATCATTAACATTGAATATTATTGGCTAAACTTTTATCTCACTTCTTCTTACCCATAAAAAGAAGATAAAAATATAAACATTAACTTTTAGATCGTACGGAACGAGAGTTGGGGTTGGGGGGTTGTTGAAGTTTGTACTTGCATTGTGCAGAATGCATACCGGCCACTAATGCTCCAAAATAGTGCATCCAATCTTGCGAGATAGGATCCTCGCCGATCATCTTTGTGAAGATCCCGAAAATTCTTTAATCAAGTCCGTTTTTCGTATATCATGCAGTCAGTTTTCATTAAGTACTGTTTGTGTTCAATTTTGAATAATATAATTGAAAATAATTTTTGATCACATAATACACGATAAAATGACATGATTAAAAGATCACCAGATCCTCACAAAGAGGATCCGGTGAGGATCCTATCTCCAATCATGCATCTAGTTATTAGCTTATGTTTCAAGATATTTTTCTTCTCAATATCTCAAATTTAAATATTTTTATAAAAAAAAAAAATTCATCAAACACACAATGTTTGAGTGAGAGTCCACAAATAAAAACTCAAAATGAACTCCAACACCACAAAAACCATAATACTAAGCTAGCGCTCATACTTATCATCATTACACGAGTGAAGAGAGAACTTAAACTTTTGACAAAAAATTATGATATTCATTAATAGAACAAGAATACGTACAAGATGATAGATACTATTAAGAAAAGAGAAAAAAAGGAAAAAGCCATTGCCG
Organism: Malus sylvestris; assembly: GCF_916048215.2. NCBI lineage: Eukaryota > Viridiplantae > Streptophyta > Magnoliopsida > Rosales > Rosaceae > Malus > Malus sylvestris. The sequence continues at coordinate 25,091,334 of NC_062273.1, read as the reverse complement.
AAATTTAGAAGAAAAAAATAACTACTAATTTATAATGAAAATACGTACAAGAAAATAGACACGCACTAGAAGATTGATACCCAAACTCTAAACCAACACCAAATTAATAATTTAGAAGAGGTTTACGCACTAGAAGGTTGATACCCACACTCTAAACCAACACCTAATTAATAATTTAGAAGAGAAATCTCGAAACATTTCAAAGCAAACAAAACGGTAGGAAGCTAAAAGTGAGAGGGTGTCAATATCAGTGTGTTCGTGTAACCGAAAATAAAATATGTTCAAATCCATGTGTTACGGTATTTTGTCATTCTCTCGAGATGCAGCCTAAAATGGACCTGGTTTCTCTGCCCTCCCACTTCTCATACACTCCATCCCTTTATATTTATGCGGTCACGGTTAAATCACGCCAACATTTTATATTCTTATTATATCTATAAAAAAAATATAAAATATTAACGTGGCTTAACCGTGACCGTACAAAATAGGAGAGGATGAGAAAGACACCCAAACAGAAGGGCAGACAATCTACCTCCGCCTAAAACATTATTCTTGAATTTTCTATACTTTTAGGAAGATATATTTTTCAGTGTGGTTGGAAAATAAAATATAAAATATGTCCAAATCAATGTGTTATGGTATTTTGTCATTCTCTCCAGAAGAAGCCTAAAACATTATTTCTCAATTTTCTCTTCTTCTGAGGAGATAAAATTTTCAATGTGACTGGAACATGAGTGATACATTTTGTATTTTTATTTAAATAGTGAGAAATTTTTTTTAAGTTATTAGCTTTTTAAGGCACGTATTTCAATTTATATAATTACACGTGGTATATTACTCTGTGTTTCAGTTACACTAAAAATTCTCTCTTTTTCGAACAGGTGGCAGAAAGCTTTGAGTTGCATGACTGTTTTTGTCTTCCCTTCCCACTTCTCACCCACATATTTGAGTCGGACCAACGTATGTCAATTCTATCGTATTAGAATGATGATATAAATAAGAGAGTTTTAATAAAATATTTTTGGTACTGTTTATTTTTAATAAAAAATTATATTTTTACCTTTAAATATCACTATTCACCATACTTTAAAAATGACTTTTTATTAAAAAAAAGTTTATTTAGATTTATCGTTAGTTTTCCTTATAAATAATGATACAATTATTTGATCTAAGTAGCAATTTTTCTTTAAAAAGCACAAACGAAAACAATTTTATTATTAATATTGGCAATTACTCACATCTTATAATCGGTTGAATAGTTGGTAGAAGTTATTGTACACGTGAGTAGAAAGTGGGGTTTAGACGACTATAAATTCAGTTTTGCTTTTTACATAAAGATCCTTGGTAATTAGAATTTTTATTCAGTAGAGTAAGGGTAAAATAGGAATATAATGGTATTATTTGTAATATTTTTTATACAAGTAATATTGAGTGGACTTAGAAGCTCAAACGGAATAGTAAATATTTTTAACTACTTAAATCATATTTCCCGTCATTTATTTTTAGGGGTTTTAACGAAACATTTATGATACTGTTCATTTTTAACTAAAATGATATTTTTACTCTAAAAAATCACTCATGTTACTATTCACTTACAACACATTTTTGTAATTTTGATTAAAACTTTTCAAGTCATTTTCAAATTATTTTCATTAGTTTTATTTTTATTTTTCGCATTAGTTAGTGTCCAAGAGGATCCTCTCTGGATCCCTTTGGTGAAGATCCTAGGGATTCGTGAATCGTCCATGTTCATCGTACTTCGTGTGATCAGTTTTTGTCAGGTACTCTTTGTATTTAATTTTAAATAAAAATATTTAAATGATTTCTGACTATACGATGTACGATGAACGAATACAATTCATAAATTCCCGAAATCCTCACAAAGAGGATCCGGCAAGGATCCGGATTCAGTTAGTGTTATCTACCATTAAAAAAAAATTAAAATTTTTATCATATTTTCCACTCTCTCTCTCTCACAACTCATCATGTAGTCTGTATATATATTCCAGTGCTGGAAGAGAGTTAATTGTTTCTAGTCACCACACACTGTCTCACTCACGCCAAAATCCTTTCATTTCCGAGTTCGTTTACGAAATTCCCTTCTAATTCTCTCACTTGCCATTTATTCCCTCAGAAGTCAGTAGCTGCTGTTCTGAACACTTTGGAGTCTCGTTCTCCTTCTGCCTTTCTGCCATTTTTATACAGAAAACTTGCTCCCTCCCAGGAGATGTAGCTACATGCTTGCACATTCTCTGTGAGTTCTGAATTTTCTGTGCTTTTTTGCTCCAATCCCAAAGGGCAAAGGGTTTTTGTTAAATAATGTAATCTCGAGTAAAGTTTTCTTCTTTGTTATTTTCTCTATTTGGTCACTGCCCATTTGCTCAAAAGGGTTCTAAGTTACCTGTAATATCAATCATGGGTTCTCGCTAATCTGGCTGCATAGAATTCCTTTGTCCAGTTTTTTTTCCAAATTTCGAATCTTTTCTTTTGTTCCATCAGCAAAAAGAAGCATTTTCTTGTGTTCTGTGAGTGCACATTTGCTTAAAATTGTTCTAAACCATTCCAAATGCTGTTTATGATGATGGGTTTTCGCTAATTTGCTTGTTCTTGCTGTGAAACCCTCAAAGTGTGGAACTTGATTGCGATTTTCGCCAGTTAAAGCTCGTAAATTTGTACCAAATATCTGCTGTTTTAGCATTTTATGCACCTGGTAACAATTAGGAGCCTTTTCTGATAAGATAAGGGTGGGGTAGTGGATCCAAGCTTTGTCCAAGTTTACTGCTAGTAGTGTGATTTGAGCATATGGTAAGTGCTTGCTCATTTCGTTAATTTTCAAACTTCCTGATTGATTCACAATGAATTTGATTCGCTAAACCTTGGCTCGCACAAGATATGGAATCTAAGTAGCTAAATTTGCTAACTGATTCTTTTGTTCTTCAGGGAAATATCTGCCACGTTCTTGATTGATTCCTTGAAATGTAAATTTCACACTTCCTGTATCAGTTCATTCATATATGGACCTCATTAAGGGTCTATCATACTTCAAAAATTCGATGACTCAACACTTTTCTATCCCGCTTGTTTTTCACCTTCAAAACTCTATGATGGTCAAGAAATCTTTCTCTGTCTGCCCGTAATATCGTACGTATATATTGATATCCTAATACAACCTTAGAAACCACATACGCCTCTCGAGTCCCTTGCAATTTGGATCTGAACTTTAACGACCTGGTTACTTGTCACTCAAACAAGAACTCAAAAAGTTTCTGTTTTCTTGTTTTCAAAGTATTGGAGTTATTATGGAAGAAACATTTGTTCCCTTTCGCGGGATAAAGAATGACCTCAAGGGGAGACTTCTGTGCTACAAACAGGATTGGACTGGTGGTTTACGTGCGGGAATCAGGTTCGTGAATGTATTATTTCTCATTTTTTTTTTATCACAAAAAGAGGACACTTTCATGTTTCTAATGAAAATCATCTGATAAGCATCACAGCTTAGGAAGCTTTTTGTCCAAACAATATTTCATATTGGCACTTCTGCATTGTACCTTACTCAAGTTATCGTGATTGTTATGTTTTTTTCTTTTTGTGTAGGATCTTGGCGCCAACAACATACATATTCTTTGCTTCAGCAATTCCTGTTATCTCATTTGGGGAACAGCTCGAAAGAAATACAAGTCGAACAATACCTTTTTTTTATTTTTCTTTTGATTGTCATGTCCTCTCAGAGTTTCTCTTTTGGAGGTAATTTTCTGAAAAGTGCTGTATTTATGTATATTTACAGATGGAAGCTTGACTGCAGTACAGACTCTTGCATCCACATCACTTTGTGGCATAATCCACTCAATTGTTGGAGGCCAGCCCCTGCTTATACTAGGGGTGGCTGAGCCAACGGTATTGATGTATACATTTATGTTCAACTTTGCTAAGGACCGGAAGGATTTGGGGCAGAAACTCTTCTTAGCCTGGACTGGATGGTATCTCTCTAGAACACTTTGGAAATCTTAAAATTGCAAAGCAATTGATTTTCTGATGAAACTGAACATTGTTTCCCCATGGTATGGGTATCTAGGGTATGTATGTGGACAGCCCTTTTGCTCTTCTTGCTGGCGGTTCTGGGTGCATGCTCTATTATCAATAGGTTTACGCGTGTTGCTGGTGAATTGTTTGGTCTGCTAATTGCAATGCTTTTTATGCAGCAGGCCATAAAGGTGGGTCTTCTTTATGATCCTTCACTATTAGTTTATCAATTTTTATTTGGTATACGAGAATTTTAAACCTTTTTAGATTTAATTGTACATGAATTCCAAAAGGATATCTCAATTCATTAATTTCTGGGGTGGTGTTATTTTCAGGAACAAAAGAATTATATTTCAAACATCTCTGTACTTCTATGCTCTAGAACTATTCGCTTCATAATGAATCCAACTTATGAAACCATTCTACAGGGACTCGTGGAGGAATTTGGCATACCCCAGAGAGAAAATCCCAATCAGACTGCACTGCAACCTTCTTGGCGGTTTGGCAATGGAATGTTTGCGCTAGTTCTGTCATTTGGCCTTCTTTTAACTGCATTGAGAAGCCGTAAAGCTAGATCCTGGCGTTATGGCACAGGTACGTGGAATTTACTTTTGAGCCCTAGTAAGAAGTTGAAAGATCAAATCATATTCATTTATAATGCAACCCTATTTCTCTGGTGAAAAGTTTAATTGAATCTCTGAGAGTGGTCAGTTTTGTACGTCAACTATGTCAACTATATACCTTAGAAACATTCCTGTCTGACAAATGTTATAGGTTGCCTACGGGGATTAATTGCGGATTATGGAGTTCCATTTATGGTGCTTGTTTGGACTGCGGCCTCTTACATACCAGTTAATGATGTCCCTAGAGGGATCCCAAGACGACTGTTCAGTCCAAACCCATGGTCTCCTGGTGCATACTCAAATTGGACAGTTATCAAGGTGAAATTGTAGAGATTGTTTCCCAAGCACTTTGTAAAACATTTCCATTACATCTAAGCCTTACATCTAATTGGATCTTACAGAGCCAAATTTGTGCTTTCTTTCCTTTAAATCCCATCTACGAACTCATGCTGTTTAATTGTGCAGGAGATGATGAATGTACCTCCATTATATATAGTTGGAGCATTTATACCAGCAACTATGATCGCTGTGCTCTACTACTTTGATCACAGTGTTGCATCTCAACTTGCCCAACAGAAAGAATTTAATCTGAAGAAACCGGCTTCATATCATTATGACCTTCTCCTTCTGGGTTTTCTGGTAAGCTGCTTCCAGACCAGCTAAATTGAGACAGAGATTTTACCTACTCGTATACCTTGAAGTTCTCCTTTAATTCTGATTATTCGCTTCCAGGTCATGTTATGTGGGCTTATTGGCATTCCCCCTTCCAATGGAGTAATCCCACAATCTCCTATGCATACAAAAAGCTTAGCTACTCTAAAACATCAGGTACTATAGTTTTCTGTGTAGTGAGAGTTAGCTTGTCTGTTAAATAGCGGAACTGTTCACTCTCAAGATTTTGATAAGCCTACGAGCTTGTGTGAAACTAGTGTCTTTTGTAGGCATTTGATGCGTCAATATATGGATATTAGGACTCTTGATAATTGTTTCTCATGCTGCTACGATTGATTCTCACTGACAGGACTTCTCTCAGTCATTGTTCTGCTTCCCCTTAGAATGTTTGTTTCTGCAATAGCGAATACTTTATTGTGATTTTAATATGTAAATTAATAGAGTGGATCTGTTCTTTTCTTTGGAATAGCTTTTGCGGAATAAGCTTGCATCAACAGCTCGAAGTAGTATACGCAAAAATTCAAGTTTGAGTGAATTATACCAGCGCATGAAAGATGCATACAATGGAATGCAGACTCCACTAGTCTACCAACTTCCATCTGCTTTGGTAAATCTATCTACTACATTATTCATGATTGATACAAAAGTTTATATCTTTTACCCTTCTGCTTTAAAATTTGTGATTCGAACAGGGACTAAAAGAGCTGAAAGAATCCACACTCCAATTGGCCTCTAGTGCTGGCTACATTGATGCCCCTGTTGATGAGACTGTTTTTGATGTGGATAAGGATATTGACGATCTTCTGCCCATTGAAGTAAAAGAGCAACGTCTCAGCAATCTGCTTCAATCATTGATGGCTGGTTGTTGTGTAGGTGCTATGCCTGTTTTGAAAAAAATCCCAACATCAGTTCTTTGGGGTTATTTTGCTTTCATGGCGATTGAAAGCTTGCCTGGAAATCAATTTTGGGAGAGAATATTGTTTCTTTTCACTGCTCCAAGTCGAAGATACAAGTAAGTTGGTGCTTTCCCTTGTAATGTACTAACAATTCTTTCACTAAATACTCTTCCGCATATTGGATATTGTATGTTATACCACATGGTTTGCTTCTGAATTTCTACATACGTCTGCACCTGAACATGTTTTAGAATCTTCAAATCTTAAAGTTTAACTTCCTCAGACTTAAATGGTACCATTTTTCTTAATCTAGAGCATGACTCGTATTATCTTTTAAAAAATCGTCAAATGGTAACCATAATCCATCTTGCTAGGGTGCTGGAGAAGAATCATGGAACCTTTCTTGAGACAGTGCCTTTCAAAACAATTGTGACCTTCACATTGTTCCAGACGGCTTACTTGCTTATGTGTTTTGGCTTAACATGGATCCCGATTGCTGGGGTGCTATTCCCATTGTTGATCATGCTTCTAGTCCCAGTGCGGCAGTATTTTCTCCCTAAGTTTTTCAAAGGTGCTCACCTTCAAGACCTGGATGCTGCAGAATATGAGGAAGCCCCTTCCATCACTTTCAACCTGCCCCTTGAAGTGAGTTATCTCAATCCTTTCATTCGGTATGTATGTGAAAAAATTGTAAACGTCTTGAGTTCTATAGCATGAAAAGAAACCTGAGTTGGGCATTGAGTTCGACCAGAAGGGGTATAAATCTGAAATTTGGATCAGATTAGAACATATGCTATTCAGACTCTGTCCTACTAAAGTGCTTCTAGGAAGCCTTTATTAGCTTATCTTTTAGAAATTTTTGTACCGATGCTGATGCTTTCTATGCATGACAGGATCTGGATCTTCAATCAAGAACCACTAACATAGACGGTGGGGAGATGCTTGATGAAATTATCACAAGAAGCCGCGGCGAGATCCACCACACTCATAGTTCAAAAACATCAAGTTTGAACCCTACTCCGCTAGAAGGTAGCCCAAGGATGTCACAGATAGTGCACTGCCCCCGTTTACTGAGAGGAGAAAGAAGCCCCCGACTGAGTGCACAGGGACTTGAAACAACACAGGCTTCCAGCCCTGGGCCATCTACCCTCGGACAAATCTCTCGTGGTTCTTCAAGCTAAAAATTGCAACTCTGGTGAGATTATTCTTGGCAATGATCTCGAGAGGTTATGAACTAAGTTTGTGTGTAACGAAGTGTCATCTTTGTAGGTGTGTTTCTAACTTTTCATGATTACGATAATGCAAGAGCTGTAATTATACACGTAATTTTCTCATTCAAACTAAATGCAAACTACGCAGCCTACAAAATCCCTGATTCAATCTTAGATCATTTACAGCTTTAATTTGTTCATATCCACTAGCAGCATGTTCTTTTAACCATTCGGTTTTCAGTTTTCCAAAGTTTTCGAAAAAAATCTGAGTGAATAACACTGAATCCATTGTATTCACCAAACCTTACCACAAAAATCTGAGTGAAGAACACTGAATCCATCTGTTTGAATACTCGAGGCTTAGTAGGATATTTGTACTTGAAACACTCATTTGGTCTCTAGGATTGAACTGAATATTCTTGGAATTCCCCTCCATTCTTATCATGCATGCCACTATGATTTTGCAACTCGTGTCTCCCACTCTAAAACTTTGATTGATATTTGATAGCGATTAGAAACAGACTGCATAAATACTCGACAGATGACAAGGCTGATCATCTAGGATTTGCATTAGATGGTGGAATATTGCATGCTTACTCTCCACTACAAAATCTGCTTTGGTTTGGAGTATCTCCCAAGTGGCCTTTTTGTTTTACAAGCTGGCCTTCCACTCAGCTTTATGGTACTGGCTAAGATTGTTAACCCACTTTTAGGGACCCAGCAACCAAGTAACCCAGCACTAATACCTAACTAAAGTTTCCCATAAAGATGCCACCCTTGTCTGAGGGTCACTTTCTAGCGACCACTCAAAGCTAATGTAAAACTAGTGACACTTTCTCTGTGTAAGCACCTGATTCAAATATAGGTCCGCTGAACTGGAATTAGATTGTGGGGACAAAGGTACTCGAAAGAAATGAGTGTCTTTAATCTTTATGATAAAAGTAGTCGACCATCGATATGCAGAACATTGAACGTCACTTGGGAATATCCGACCATAGAACACTCCACTTGCCGAGAAAGCTAATGAAGTGATATCGTTCGGAGAGAGAATCAAAGACCCTTCGCCGACGGACTTGGGATAAATAACCAATCGAAAAAGGAGAACTACTTGTTTAACCAAACTGTCAAGACTCCTAGGCCGAGTTGATTCTATGACTCCAATGATATTTAACCAAATTGTCACCTTCGCAGATTATCTCTGCAAAATTCTGTTTAACTAAATTGTAATCGTCCGTCGGCTGCCAACTCCAAACCTGTTTAACCAAACTGACTTTGTGCTAACTTGTTAGTGGAGCAGATAGTATTTTCTCAAAAGAGTTGAGACAGTTTGCGTAGAGTGATAATTTGCGTGTTGAGTTAAAAATCCTCTCTTGTTGCATAGTGTCTTGTATTTGTTGGACCAACGCACTTGGACGTGTCGTAGAGTCTACCCGTGAACACCAAATCATCTTTTGATGATAACAAAATCATCTGCCATCAAGTAATAATGGTGACCAAATCATCTTTTATGGTCAGTTGATAATACGAATAAAATCCCAAATGGATAATGGTAAACCAAATGGATGATGTAGCCAAATGATAATGGTGCCCAAATCACATCACAAATGCCATATATCCTGCCAAAACCAAAAATAGGTGGTGGTCAATCTTTTATCATTGGCACGTGCATGAGAGACGAACACGGCTAAACATGATAAATCAAAATGGACGTAGTTATCATTATCTTAACCACTAAGGATGTGTTTGTTGCACCGGACTGTCTCGGACTAGACTAGCTGCAGAGACTAAGCTGGATTGGATTGGCTTAGACTAAGCAGGATAAAAATAGTGAAGTGTTTGATGCAGTGCTAGACTAAATCTTGGACTAAAATATTTTAGTCCCAATATTTTATTTTTTCCATTTTGCAATGGAACTAGACTTTTAAATTTGCTAGTATCCTACAAAACTTTGCCGTATTACCCTTACCCTCTCCCTCACTACAAAAAAACATCACCCACAACCTCTGCACATACCAAACTGATTCGAATTTCACCTCCAGTTTTTCTGAAGTAATTTGCAGTTTGTAAAACCCATGCCATTCCGATGAGATCCAACCGATTAATATCGATTCCGAGAATTTGATCGAGCCAAGCCGGGTCGACTCGGCACAACCCATCTTCAAATCGTGGCTCACGAGGCTCTTTGACCAGCAACTCCCAAGCGTGCTTAGAATATCTTATGTGTAGGAGAAGCCGACTGCTACTTAGTCGCCGCCACAGCAGCAGAACTACAGTACCAGCAAGATGGAGCAACTGTCGTCGTCAAGGCCGAGTTCGAGCCGAGCTCGAATCTCGGCGGAGCAGAAAGAGGAGAAAGTGAGGAGAGAGGAGGAGGGGAAGGGGGAATTGGCGAGGGGGAATTATGGTGGCTCTTGGCGTTTGTGAAAACATAGGAGCAGAGGAATACGTGAGGGAGTTAGTCCCCGCTAATCCCATGGTTCTTGATAGGTCTACTAGTGAGGGAGTTAGTCCCCGCGAGTCCCTTCTAATCTCATTAAACTTAGTCTCGGACTGTTAACAAACACGGGACTAGACTACTACATAGTCCAGTCCAAACCAGCGAAAGCTAGCGAGCTCAAACAAACACACCCTAAACCTAAATGGTTTATTATAAAGTTTTTGTTGATCAGATAGAATACGACCAATTTCGTTCATCAAACGGTCTGAAATATGTATGGGCCGGCAGTGCAGTAATTAGTTCTAAACATCTATAAACTCTTCATTCAATAATCTTGATTGCATAGGACCGATGGTGTAAAATTGGGCAACCTAAACACAATATTAATATCTTTTTGAACAAAACCAAGCTCCAAGTCATATATTTGAGTCTTTGATTAATTGAAAATGAATTTGTAACTCAATTAGTCAAGAGTGTTTATCACTGCATTCCAAAGTTGCTAATTTCATTCCCCACCATATCGTTGTTATCAAATAGTATTGTTTATGCATGGGTTTTTGTGGCTCCAATCCAAATTTTGTTGAGGCTAAATGCACGATTTGGTCGCGAGGGCCATATGGGACTGATGCCTCAGACGGGGATTCAAAGTTGGGACCTCGGCCAACATAGAACAGATAATCAACTGGCTTTTGATCTAGTGATATTCTTTTTTTAATGATGGAAGATGTCACAAATTTGAATATTACCTTCCCATTAATCTATATTTACTATTAGAAAGTCAGAACCACGCTTTAAGATCACAAGGCTTCACAAAAAGAATAAAAATTATAAGTAAAGAATAAATGTAAAAGAGCGAATTATCACATGCGTCAGTGTGTGGTAGGGGTGGGCATTTTAGTGGGTCTATCGACTAACCCACCTGATATGGGTTGGGTTGGGTTGGGTGGGGTTCTAAACATAAAATCTTTATTTTTGGATAAAAATCCGACTACTCATTCAATAGGTGGGTTGTGTTGGGTTGAAGTATTACTAAACTGATTGAAACCAGCCTACCTAGATGACAATAATTCTTAAACATACACATATATTAAATAGATTTATACGTAAAATCTAGTAACTGTTAAATGCACTTGTTTATTAATGCTTGATTTTAATAGTGAAATTTATGTATGAGAAATGCTAAGGAGATTCTCTGCCACGTCATGTTTTTTGCACAATGCTTTATAATGTTGGCACATGAATTGACGTTAAACTGTGAGGTGAAAGAAAGTACATGGAGGGTCCCACTTTGAGAGAGTGCCCTTAGCATTTCTCTTTATGCATTAGTAACATGTAGTGACATAACAACATCAAATTGCTACTTAGTAGTACGATCTAGTGGTACCTCTTCACTTTTAAGTGAGATGCCTTAGGTTCGATTCTTGTCAAAAGTGTTTGAACCACATTATTGCTAGTTCATTGTGAGGTTAAGCCCACCCCTCCCCTTAGTGTAGAGAATGTCGTTAGTTAAAAAAAAAATTCACATGATTTAGGCCTATTTGACGTAAGTATTGATTATTTGTCTCTCATACTCACAATAGGAATAAAAAAGAAACCAATCAAGCCCAATCCATGGAACCAGCCCAACCCAACCCACCTAAGAATAATTTAGCTGGGTTGGGTTGCTAATTTTCTTGAGTAACAATTGATTTGAACAATTCTAACACGAACCTGGGTTGGCCAACGGGTTGAAATCCAACTTGACTAACCCACCTGACGCCTCACCCCTAACGTGTGGTAAGAGGCTAGCAGAGGGTAAAACACAAGGAAGAGATAGAGCGGTATTATAATTTTAATTGGTACATTAATTATTAATAAACAATTTAGGATGCATTCCCTTTGTTGGTGCACATGCACATTGCCTTTTTTTGGGTGCAAATGCACATTGTGTAAATCTTGTATGGAAAATCCAAATCCACAAAGAACAATCTTATTCTTTTTGGGTTTTTATCACAAATAGTCCCTGAAATTGACCAATCACATCAAGATAGTCATTGAAATTGAAAATTGATCAATATAATACTTGAAAAAAAATGTCACAAATCAAGGTAGTGCTTGAAAGTTGATAAGGGGGTATAGTTGACCAAACAAATGAGGAAAGGGTTAAAAACGTAAAATCGGATCTATATTTCAAAAAACGAAAGAATTAAAGGCCGCTACTTTAACAGGAAGAATCAGACAAGACCTTTGCAACGGTCGACTTTTCTCATTCCTCTCCATCTCCGAAGATCAGAAACCGAGAAAAGCAAGAGATATCTCCAACTCCAGATGACGTCGCGGAAGGTACGCTTTCTTCGACGAATCTATGCAAGAAATTATCGTTTCCATTTAATTCTTTATAAATCGAATTTATTCGAAGGATCGATTCAATTAGGGCTGCGTTTTGAAATTTGAATTTTACCGTTCGTGCAAATTTGAAGTCGTTTTGAAAAAAATTAGGGTTTACTTTTCACAAATTCAGTGTTCCTTTTCTGGAAGTTGCTTTGTTTTGAATGTTAGCTTGAATTGATTGGAATTGTCTCGATATTTCTAGAAATTGGATCATTGACAGACCGCTTTGGCAGTTGAAAAGCGAAGCAAAATGTTGGCTGCTAAGGTCAGATAAAACCCCTTAAGATTTTCGATTCCTGGCTAAAAATCTTTGATCTTTCTCTGGTGTTTCTTTTGGGTGAAAGCATTTCTGACATCTGCGAATCCTGCTTTGTTTTTCTTAATTTTCAGCCCAAGTTTGGCATGGGACAGAATCGGGCAAGTGGTCCGGAACCGCAATTCTTGGTTCTTCTGCTGGTTTCAAGTTTGTGGTGGTTTATTAATTTCTGACATCGTTTTCCCATTTTTTAAGCAGTTAATGTCCCAAGTTTTTAAGGTTTATACAGAAAGTGACACTGCTAAAGCTTATGCGGGAGCAGGTAATTGGGGTTTTAAACTTGTGTAATTTCATTTCGATTACCGAATGTTATGGTTTTAATCAATATCTAAGTTGTTTTAGAACATTAAGGTTTAGTTATTGGCAACCATCTAGATTGTAGGGGGAATTATATCTGTTTGCCCCTTTTAATTTCAGGACTTACGCAGCAGTTAACGAAGTATGGACTCAGGAGAACACAGCTGCTTTAATGGTAACTAATGACCTTATTCCTCTGCTTTTTCTGGAGGTGGATTGGGATGTAGTGTTATTTCTTTTGATAAGGAGTTTATGTTTTAATTATGTATTTACTGCTTTCATTCTGTAAATTGTTTTGGAAGTGGATTGGGTTTTCTGGTAAGCTGCTTCCGGACCAGCTAAATTGAGAGAGAGAATTGACCTACTCGTATAACTTGAAAGTTCTCCTTTAATTCTGATTATTTGCTTCCAGGTCATGTTATGTGGGCTTGTCGGCATCCCACTTCCAATGGAGTAATCCCACAATCTCCTATGCATACAAAAAGCTTAGCTACTCTAAAGCATCAGGTAGTATAGTTTTCTGCATAGTGAGAGTTAGTTTGTCTGTTAAATAGTGGAATTGTTTTCACTCTCAATATTTTGATATGCATACGAGCTTGCGTGAAATTAGTGTCTTTTGTAGGCATTGATGTGTCAATATATGGATATTAGGACTCTGGATACTTGTTTCTCACGCAGCTACTATTGATTCTCACTGAGAGTACATCTCTCAGTCATTCTTCTGCTTCCCTTTAGAATGTTTGTTTCTGCAATACTGGATACTTTATTGTGATTTTAATATGTAAATTAATGGAGTGGATCTGTTCTTTTCTTTGGAATAGCTTTTGCGGAATAAGCTTGCATCAACAGCTCGAAGTAGTATACGCAAAAATCAAGTTTGAGTAAATTATATCAGAGCATGAAAGTGCATACAACGGAATGCAGACTCCACTAGTCTACCAACTTCCATCTGCTTTGGTAAATCAAGGAGATCCTTCCTGGTAAGAATGTTAAATCCTAGCATGCCATTTCCTTGTAACTCTCCTATTTACATGATTGTGTAGTATGTTGTTTTTGTGAATTCAATACATATTTCTCTGTGTAATCTGAAAAAGAACAAAATAGCCCTCATATGAGGGGTTCATATGTCAATTATCTCACTAGTCCTAAGATCTCTTAGTTATTTTCAAGGGTAAATTACACAAAACTACCTCAACTATGAGTCGAATCACAATCTCATACCTCAACATTGCAATGACATACCTCAACTTATGAATTTGTTGCAATGTTAGACCTCCGTTAAATTTTCTGTCAATTTGGTTGTTAAATGATGACGTGGTAGGAGCGGGGTCCCATGGCCACCCCTTCACCAATTAGAATAAAAAATTAATTAATTATTAATTTTTTATTTAACAATTAAAAAAAAAACTCTCTCTCTTATTTCTCCCTGCGGGTTGCACTATTGCAACTGGATTAGATTGCACAATACCTTCTGGCCTTAGTGAAGTGTCAGATGCGTAGCCGCTTATCTCACCCATGATGGAGAAGAGATAAACGGTCATTATCCAACGTGACATCCGTATGTTAGAACGATATCATCATCAACCTTCTTTATTCCTGGCCACTTAGAGGAATGTTGGGTTTACATTCATATTCCCCTGCAAACAGTGTTACTCCATCATGGCTAATTTCTCTAATCCTAGTTTCCTTGAGGTGGAAATCATCATCCCTGTGGTCGAGCCCTTACCTGCTAACCACGCGTCTACTATGTTGACGACAGAATGCCCTGCGTCCACATTCCCTCCAGCTGCAGACATTACTTGACCCCATTTGAAGCATTCTCAAAAAGATCAACTTAAAGTTGGAGAACCTCCGATGCAACCACGCATCCTTTGCCCATGATGTTGAAAGGCAATTGTTGCAACTGGAATCTACCCAGATCGCGACACTGCAAGAATCCTGGTCACTGGGATTAGGTATTTGAACACCTTGGGGGATCCAACTTCGATGTCATTTTCAACTTTTGTTTATGCCCTTACGACTGTGGAAACCCCTCTAAGGGCGAGGGACCCTGTGGAGGCACTTAAAGTCCAACTAAGGCCCTTCTTGTTAACCCAAGGCGGTTGAACTTTGACTTCAATAGCTCGACCAAGGCACTGTCAGAGGGCGACACACAGTCGTGCTACGAAGGTGATCCTCTCTCCAACACTTTAGCTTGGGAAGCACCACCAAACAAACGCAGCCGCACAGCTGATAGTGAGGTACTTCAAAGGGGACTCTGACCCTTCGAGCCACATAATGTCATACCAGAACGTTATGGCTTGGTACAATCATAGGGACTCGATGTGCAAATGTTCCCTGCCACGCTTAAAGGAAATTCCATGAAGTGGTATGCCGGACTCCCATCTGGATTGATCACTGACTTCAAAACCCTAAGTGACGAGTTCATAAAGGCCTTTTTTTATATATATAATTGGGTGAATGGTGAGACGGGACACCCAATTCCTGATTCGTCAAAAGGACGACGAAAGCCTCATAGACTATATAAAGTAAGGACGCGGAGGTAAACAGACTTGATGATTGCATGGTCGTCACCACATTCAAGAAGGAACTCTCTATCGAGTTAGAGCTTAGTTGCAAGCACCACAAATCCAAGTACCAGTACATCACCCTAGCGGAGTGCTTTGATAAAGCAGAAGAAATAGTTGTTTGGGATGAAGAGTACATGTGAAATGAAAAACCATCCAAATCTGGTCTCTCCCCAGTACCACGGTCGTCAAACAAGAAGGCAAATGAGCCTCAGTATAAGCGTAGCGAAGGTAAAAACGGGTACCCAAGGCACACGAACTGCATGGAACCACGCAGGGAGCCCCATAGGGATTCGTCCTCCTTCACTCTACTGAACTATTCCCTCAATAATGTCTTGAACAAGATTAAAGATAAACCCTTTTTCAAGAAACCAAGCCCAATGGTGAACCCAAACCCAAACTCCAAGGAGTATTGCAATTATCACAAAGCATGCGGCCACACGACGAGGAACTACAGAAACCTCAAAAAGTTCATTGAGGATTTGCTCGATCTTGGTCATTGCTAGGAGTTTGTAGCCGAGAAGGCAAATGAAGGAAGATAAGGCAACGCACAATGAACGGCTCCAACAACAACAACAACAACAACAACAAAGCCTTTTCCCACTAAGTGGGGTCGGCTATATGAATCCTAGAACGCCATTGCGCTCGGTTTTATGTCATGTCCTCCGTTAGATCCAAAATCAAGTCTTTTCTTAGGGTCTCTTCCAAAGTTTTCCTAGGTCTTCCTCTACCCCTTCGGCCCTGAACCTCTGTCCCGTAGTCACATTTTCAAACCGGAGCGTCAGTAGGCATTCTTTGCACATGTCCAAACCACCGGGACCGATTTTCTCTCATATTTTCTTCAATTTTGGCTACTCCTACTTTACCTCGGATATCCTCATTCCCAATCTTATCCTTTCTCGTGTGCCCATACATCCCACGAAGCATCCTCATCTCCCCTACACCCATTTTGTGTACGTGTTGATGCTTCACCGCCCAACATTCTGTGCCATACAACATCGATGGCCTTATTGCCGTCCTATAAAATTTTCCCTTGAGCTTCAGTGGCCTACGGCGGTCACACAACACGCTGGATGCACTCTTACACTTCATCCATCCAGCTTGTATTCTATGGTTGAGATCTCCATCTAATTCTCCGTTCTCTTGCAAGATAGATCCTAGGTAGCGAAAACGGTCACTTTTTGTGATCTTCGCTAGATTGCTCCGGTCATTAGTGTGGATAAGTATATAAATGGATAGAGATAGGAAAGCAAACACAAGATGTACGTGGTTCACCCAGATTGGCTACGTCCACGGAATAGATGAGTTCTCATTAATTGTGAAGGGTTTACACAAGTACATAGGTTCAAGCTCTCCTTTAGTGAGTACAAGTGAATGATTTAGTACAAATGACATTAGGAAATATTGTGGGAGAATGATCTCGTAACCACGAAACTTCTAAGTACTGGAGTGTGGTATCGTCTTGACTTTCCTTATCTGTCTCATAGGTAGATGTGGCATCTTCTCTGGAAGTACTCTTCCTCCATCCAGGGGTGGTATCTGTAACTGGTGGAGATGCACAAGGTAATGTATCAATGTCACTTGAAGCTTACTTGTAGTTTCAGGCTTGGTCAAGCGCGATACAAACCATGTAGTAGGAGTCCCCCAAGTCGCCGAGCTAGGGGATCTGCTGAAAGAGGTGACAGACAAGGTAAGCAATCAGAGCTCCGGCTGATTGTTCACATTCTCCCTATCTTGCAGGCAGCATGAAGGATAAAGAGAAGAAAAATGAGAAGAGATGATATGGGATACTTTTGCTTTTGAATAAGTAACTTTCCACAGGCCTATTCTTGAACTGGGCTAGAGGGTTTTCTGGTTTCCTCCAGAGATAAGGCCGACTGAAGAATTTGAGGGTCAAAACAAGTCCATCAAATCTAGAGTACGTTCGACCCTGCTGATATGGGATACTTTTGCTTTTGACAGAGTAATGGATGTATCGGCACGTGTGCTGTTACGCTTGTCTCCACATGCTTCCTTGTATCCTTCTCACTTGCCCTATCTGTTCCTCAGGCAGATGCGGGATCTTCCCTGGAAGCATAAGGTGTTGAAGATGAGTACTCGAGAGCAATGCCAGGTAAGTAATCAGGTAAGGGGTTCCAGGCAGTCAGTTCCTGGCTGGAAGCTTGATTCCAAGTGCTGACTGATTGCTCTCTTTCTCATTGTCTTGCAGATAAGAACAAGGCCAAAGGAAAAGACAGGGAAAAAGCATGATATGGGATACTCTTGCTTTTAACCCTGATGATATGAGATATTCTTGCTCTAGTATAGCTTGTTTACAGAGGTATTATCAGGGGAAAGAAAGCTGAATATTTCGAAAGGCTTCGTTGGGAGTGCCCTCTCAGATAAGAGGAAGGGTTGAGCATTTTTGCAGGTCTGCCTGTCCGTTGGGGATGGAGGTCGACATATATAGGAGTCTCCCTAACATCAAGTAATAATGCTATTCATTTACCCTGCTTGGTCATAGCACGGTAGTGGGAGCTGCCAGCTTCACAAGTTTTAACTCTGTCATATCACTTTGAAAAAGTGGTCAGTGGTATCTGGAAAGCTGATGTTGCGTGTGAAGATTACAGACAAGCTTTATCCAAGGAGATCCAGCTCTTGAAGTTGGGAAAGTGGTGCCTCTTCGATTTTCGAACAAGCAATCCTGTCGGGGATCTGGCTCTCGAGATTCGGAGAACGATGCCTCTTCGATTTTTGAGAAAGCAATCCTACTGGGGGTCTGGCTCTCGAGATTCGGAGAGCGGTGTCTTCGATTTTTGAGAAAGTAATCATGTTTGGAGTCTGGCTCTCGAGATTCGGAGGGCGGTGCCTCTTCGATTTTGGAGCAAACAATCTTGTTGGGAGTGTTTTCTCGAATGTGAGTAAAGGTTGGGCATGTTTGCTAGTCTACCTTGCCACGAAGCACAGAGGTTGACACACAGGGACTTTCCAATTATCCAGCAGTGGTACTGTTCCTTTACCCTATCTTCGATTTTTGAGAAAGTAATCATGTTAGGAGTCTAGCTCTCGAGATTCGGAGGGCGGTGCCTCTTCGATTTTGGAGCAAGCAATCTTGTTGGGAGTGTTTTCTCGAATGTGAGTAAAGGTTGGGCATGTTTGCTAGTCTACCTTGCCACGAAGCACAGAGGTTGACACACAGGGACTTTCCAATTATCCAGCCGTGGTACTGTTCCTTTACCCTCTCTTCGATTTTTGAGAAAGTAATCATGTTGGGAGTCTGGGTCTCGAGATTCGGAGGGCGGTGCCTCTTCGATTTTGGAGCAAGCAATCTTGTTGGGAGTGTTTTCTCGAATGTGAGTAAAGGTTGGGCATGTTTGCTAGTCTACCTTGCCACGAAGCACAGAGGTTGACACACCGGGACTTTCCAATTATCCAGCAGTGGTACTGTTCCTTTACCCTTGTGGGTAATAATATGGTAGCTAGACCTTCAAAATTTATGTGTCTAAACTTTGTTAGTGTTGTTTCTTTGCTAATCTTTTACCCTTCTTGGTCAGAGCGATGTAGTGGGAGCTGCAAGCTTCACGTGTCTCAACTTTGTCAGAGAACTTTGGCAAAGTTATATGTGGTACCCATGAGCTACTGTTGCGTGTGGGAAGTGGGTGATTGAACAGTACGATTCATGTGCTTTCTACTTCGCCAGAAATCTTCGACAGAATGCCCATAATTTCCGCAAAGCTGAGTGTGCGTGTGACAGATGCTGACAGGGCTGGAAAAGTAGGTGCCTCTTCGATTTCTAAGATCGGCCTTCGTGGTCTTTGAGCAGCCCAGCTTTTGAGAAAGCAAACGCCTCTTCGATTTCTGAGATCGACCCTCGTGGTCTCTGAGCAGCCCAGCTTTTGAGAAAGCAAACGCCTCTTCGATTTCTGAAGCTTCATCGAGTGCAGATTTTTATAGGGGCAGACATTAAGTTCCAAAGCACACTTGAATATCCACCAGTAGAAGCTCCATTCTTGCACTTCTAAGATCTTGATTTGTCCGACCTCTTCTCTCTTCAACACCTTTGAAAATGTCTGGCCCCTCCGACCGTCGTTTTGACTTGAACCTTATTGAAGAGGCAGCCCCGCATTCTCCAGACAACATATGGCGCCCATCCTTCGTCTCCCCTACTGGTCCTCTTACCGTTGGGGATTCCGTGATGAAGAATGATATGACCGCTGCGGTAGTGGCCAGGAACCTTCTCACTCCTAAAGATAACATACTACTTTCCAAACGGTCTGATGAGTTGGCTGTTAAGGATTCTCTGGCTCTTAGTGTTCAGTGTGCAGGTTCAGTGTGTTTTTCGGGGAAAAGAGAAGGAAAAAGTTGTAGGGAGTCGAGAGATAAGGGAGAGTGAGGGAGAAGAGAGAGTTAAGAACTGAAAGTGAGAGAAATAGAAGAGGTTGACTCGGGGGAGAATGGAGATGAGAGAAATTGGGGACACAAAAGCAAGGTGGGCCCCATGGGCACACCTATTTAAGGCCCTAAAAACAATTTTTTAAATAAAAACCCAAAACTACCTTTAAAATAGAAAATTAACTTTCTCTTGAACTATCCAAGAAGGTGCAACAGTTTTCATCTTCACGGCCCACGACTCCGACTAATCATCCCTAGCAGCCTCAATCACCCTATCCGGCTTTTTCATATAAAGTAGTTACTTACCCTTTCGGGCACCACTTTCTTTGGACACCGCTTTACAACGTCTTACAAACCGTCAGGCGAATCCCAGTCTGGATGGCCGATCTAGGACCAGTCCCAAGGATGTTAACGGATTGGATAATTTCGCGATGGCGTCGGCCTACATTAGAGCTGCATGCCCTTACCATAACATTCAGCCTAGTGAGGAAGATAGCAGACTGGCCATACTTGGGATTTCACGCTTGGTATTTGGTAAGTTTCATTGACTCGTCGTCTTGCATGTCTATTGCAAAGTATGTTCAATTTATTCCTTTCACTTTCTATTTTGCAGGCACATTTGTGTAATGAGGTTAAAGGGATAAACTATCGGCATAACATCCGTAGGTTGGAGGTGATGGTGGCAAAATTGAAAGAGGAAATGGTGGCATATGAAGCTGAGTGCGAGCATTTCACTAAGAGGTTGGCGGATGAGGCGGCTCATGTCGAATCGCTAGATTTGTGCCTTCGCGTATAGTGTCATCAGACTCATTAAGCCAAATCCTCATTTGAGGACACATTTTCCCAGCTCCGCTACCGTAGGGATGAGGCGGAGTAGGAGACAATTCGGGTTCATGCAGAGTTAAACTCTACTAAAGTGGTCGCAACCATGGTCTGAAATGTCAATATTATCGGTGATATTTTGCCGATAATATCGTTTTTGTGAGAGCGATATTTTCACACTTATCCAATGAATTATTGTCAAAATATCGTGATATTATTGATAATATCGCGATATTTTAAGCCTGGTGCAAATCGGAGAAGAACGCCGGAGCTTCTACAACTCCGGCCGACTGTAAAAGAGCATCCTAGACTCCGATCTAGGTATCAAAATGAAACACAAGATGAGAGGAATGTTTTTATAACTTCTGTTTGCCGTGAAACGGTCGTAGGTGTTCAGAAAGTTCCTCGACACTCACAGCCTCGTCGGAGCTGGGTGTGCCTTCCCCCGGGTCGATCTCATTCTAAAACCTTGTTAAAAAAATGAGATAAAACTTAGTATATCTCAATCACACAACATACAATTTATACATTGCATGGTAAGATACATGAGTGACTTAGTACCACATAGTCCCTATGAGGTTCAAAATTTTCACTATCTTCATCATCTCTATGTGTAAAGTAAAGTAAGTGTATTGTGAAGAGTAGTCATCAAATGATAAATCCCCAAAATAGTTTTGTATGTAATTGTTAACATGCCATACATATGGATCCGAGATTGGTTGACGTTATCCATATGCAAAATCATTTGAAGATTGAGTATCGGATTCTTTCTATGAATCGCTCAAGTCGATCCCAACAAGAATGGGATATGAAGGGTAAGGAAATGGTTGGTTATGTGTATAACCATAATTACTACTTCCCACTCCAACAGAGTCCGAAGTTATAGATAACGAATCATCTTTTTGACTTGATAAAATCCTCTTGCCTCTTTTTCTACGAGTATAATTCTTCCCTATGGCACAAATTCCTGATCATGCCTGCCTACTGCCATAGTTCTCATCCTGTGTTGCATGCGTGAAGTTTGCCTCACCAGTGAAGGGGCTCATAAATCCAGGAGGTGGTCCAACATAGTTTCCATATCCACCACTACCTTCATCTCCACTATATCCTTCATCATTCCCACCTTCGGTGGTAGGTTAGTCTCCTGATCTTGTACTAGAGCTATCATTAGTATCATCATGATCTTGTGTATGATTGGAAGAAGGTGGAATTCCAGTGTTTCTTGCTTAGGCGCAAAAGTTCTTCCAAAGAGTTAGCGCTGCTAGATCCCACCTCCTCCTTTATTACTCTTTCTACATTTATCCCTTCATTACGTGTTTTTTCAGCAACTTTAGGAGCTGAGTTGCCTTCATCATCATCTAAATGAAGAGAGTTAATCCATTGATAAAGTTGGTTACCCTCTGTATCATCATCTTCAACAACAATATCAAACACATCTAGTGGGTCACCACGGTCGACATGATCTATTTATGGTTCCTTATCTCGAATTTGAAGCTTCATGTTGTAGTAGCAATAAACTAATTTTTCCAACTTACTATGAGCCAACCTATTTCTTTGCTTTATGTGTATGAGTGCAAATGTACTCC
This sequence comes from Malus sylvestris, assembly GCF_916048215.2. Lineage (NCBI taxonomy): Eukaryota > Viridiplantae > Streptophyta > Magnoliopsida > Rosales > Rosaceae > Malus > Malus sylvestris. The sequence goes on along the minus strand of NC_062273.1, from coordinate 25,069,146 downwards.
AATTTCTTTCACAAGCAGATGAGGAAGTTGTTTGTGATAATACTTTGATTGCTAACTTTCTCATAGTTGCTGCATCAGTTACATACATGATCCACCATTCAGTTATAATGAAAAACAATGTTGATAAGCCTAATAACTCCAACAAATTCTATTATAAACTGATAGTGAAATATGTTTACACTCATTAGGAGACATTTTTGTTCGAGCAGCAATTGATGTTGGTTCTCCAAAAGTTCTTCTTGCATCTTTAAACCATGTTAGTTGAATTCAATAAATCGTGTTAGTTTAATCCAACAATGTAATTATTATAATTTAAGTAATTGTATACCTCATTTCCAAATTGGCCAACTGCTGGTGATGCATGGACTAATTTAGAGTATACATTATGTACAGCACGTATAAGGGTACCATCATCTCCAACATCGGGTCTGTATTGGTATCGAGGATTCAAATAATATGTTGTTCAAAGAAACACATACTTTAATAAGATAAATAATGCTTATGCAACTAATGAAATGAATTGCAAATTATGTCATAATTTATACCTGCTGCATGCAAATCGTGGTATAATGTTTTATACCATCGGTCATCAATTATCTTTATGACCCACCTTGCACCATGTTTTCTTTCCAAGTCATCCTTCACTACACGCATCAACTCATATATTGCCCTCATAGTAGGATACACTTCTGTGTCAACGATTCGTAAAACTTTGTAAAGAGGTTTAAACACTTGGCACACATGTTCTGATTGAGTCCAAAAAGTATGATCAAGCACTATACTTTCCACCATACGACCTACATTTGAGCGGCTGAAATTGTGGTTGGCCCAATCGTCATTAGTGAATAATTACTTCAACCATGCTTTCTTCTTAAGTAGGCTGTCTAATGCAATATAGTTTGTGGCGAATTGAGTGGTAGCTAGACGAATAATTTCTCCTTTGCAAAATTCATGCATCTTTGCCAACAACCAACCGTGATTGTAAATATAATTTGTGATCGTTCTAGCTATTTTTACGACAGTAACAATATTCTCTCAAACATGAGATCAATACAATGTGCTGCACATGATGTCCAAAACGCATTATGATGCTTCATTAACTTTTTTCTAGCTTTGACAAATGCAGAACCGTTGTCGGTCACGACTTGGACAACATTATACTCTCCCACCTCCATGATTACATCCCTCAATAATTTGTAAATGTACTTGTAGTTCTTTATATGGTCTGAAGCATCAACGGACTTAAAAAAAAATTGTCTTTCCCTTGGAGTATACCATGAAGTTTATGATAGACAATTTAATCGGACCAGTCCATCTGTCACACATGATTGTGCAACCATTAGTTTCCCACTTTGACCTCAACTTGTTAACATATTCGCTAATGTCTTTATACTTCATTTCCAAATATTTGTTTCTTACCTCATAGGGAGTGGAAGGTTGCACAATCATGTGTGACGGATGGACTGACCCGACCAGATTGTCTATCATAAACTTCATGGTATACTCCAAGGGAAAGACAATTTTTTTTAAGTCCGTTGATACTTCATACCATATAAAGAACTACAAGTATATTTACAAATTATTGAGGGATGTAATCATGGAAGTGGGAGAGCATAATGTTGTCCAAGTCGTGACCGACAACGGTTCTGCATTTGTCAAAGCTGGAAAAAAAGTTGATGAAGCATCATAATGTGTTTTGGACATCATGTGCAACACATTGTATTGATCTCATGTTTGAGGCAATAGGGAAGAGATAGAATATTACTATTATCGTAAAAAGAGCTAGAACGATCACAAATTATATTTACAATCACGGTTGGTTGTTGGCAAAGATGCGTGAATTTTGCAAAGGAGAAACTATTCATCCAGCTGCCACTCGATTCGCCACCAACTATATTGCATTAGACAGCCTACTTAAGAAGAAAGCAGGGTTGAAACAACTATTCACTAGTGACGATTGGGCCAACCACAATTTCAGCCGCTCAAATGCAGGTCGTATGGTGGAAAGTATAGTGATTGATCATGCTTTTTGGACTCAATTAGAACATATGTGCCAAGTGTTTGAACCTCTTTACAAAGTTTTACGAATCGTTGACATAGAAGTGTATCCTACGATAGGGGCAATATATGAGTTGATGCGTGTAGTGAAGGATGACTTGGAAAGAAAACATGGTGCAAGGTGGGTCATAAAGATAATTGATGACCGATGGTATAAAACATTATACCACGATTTGCATGCAGCAGGTATAAATTATGTCATAATTTGCAATTCATTTCTTTAGTTGTATAAGTATTATTTCTCTTATTAGAGTATGTGTTTCTTTGAACAGCATATTATTTGAATCCTCGATACCAATACAGACCCGGTGTTGGAGATGATGGTACCCTTATATGTGCTGTACATAATGTATACTCTAAATTAGACCATGCATCATCAACAGTTGGCCAATTTGGAAATGAGGTATACAATTACTTAAATTATAATAATTACATTGTTGGATTAAACTAATACGATTTATTGAATTCAGCTAACATGGTTTAAAGATGCAAAAAGAACTTTTGGAGAACCAACATCAGTTGCTGCTCGAACAAAAATGTCTCCTAATGAGTGTAAACATATTTCACTATCAGTTTATAATATAATTTGTTGGAGTTATTAGGCTTATCAATATTGTTTTTCATTATAGTTGAATGGTGGATCATGTATGGGACTGATGCACCAACTGTGAGAAAGTTAGCAATCAAAGTATTATCACAAACAACTTCCTTATCTGCTTGTGAAAGAAATTGGAGTACATTTGCACTCATACACACAAAGCAAAGAAATAGGTTGGCTCATAGTAAGTTGGAAAAAATAGTTTATTGCTACTACAACATGAAGCTTCAAATTCGAGATAAGGAACCATAAATAGATCATGTCGACTGTGGTGACCCACTAGATGTGTTTGATATTGTTGCTGAAGATAATGATACAGAGGGTAACCAACTTTATCAATGGATTAGACATCTTCATTTAGATGATAATGAAGGCAACCTAGCTCCCAAAGTTGCTGAAAAAGCACGTAATGAAGGGATAAATGTAGAAAGAGTATTAGAGGAGGAGGTGGGATCTAGCAGCGCTGACTTTTTGGAAGAACTTTTGCGCCCAAGACCAAGAAACATTGGAATTCCACCTTCTTCCAATCCTACATAACACAAGATCATGATGATACTAATGATAGCTCTAATACAAGATCAGGAGACTAACCTACCACCGGAGGTGGGAATGATGAAGGATATAATAGAGCTGGAGGTAGTGGTGGATATGGAAACTATGTTGGACCATCTCCCGGATTTATGAGCCCCTTCACTGGTGAGACAAACTTCACACATGCAACACAGGATAAGAACCATGGCAGTCCGCAAGCATGACCAAGAATTTGTGCCATAGGGAAGGACTATACTCGTAGAAAAAGAGGCAAGGGGATTTTGTCAAGTCAAGAAGATAACTCGTTATCTATAACTTCGGACTCTGTTGGAGTGGGAAGTAGTAATTATGGTTATACTCATAACCAACCATTTCCCTACCCTTCATATCCCATTCTTGTTGGGATCGTATCGAGCGACTCATGAAAAGAATCTGATACTCAATCTTCAAATGATTTTGCTTATGGACAACATCAACCAATCTCGGATCCATATGGGTGGCATGTGAACAATTACATACAAAACTATTTTGAGGATTTATCATTTGATGACTACTCTTCACAATACACTTACTCTACACATAGAGATGATGAAGATAGTGAAAAATTTGAACCTCATAGGAACTCTATGTGGTACTAAGTCACTCATGTATCTTACCATGCAATGTATAAAGTGTAAAATATTGTACTAATTATATATAAATGATTATGGTGTGTTTAAACTTTTTTCATTAATTACTACATATTTTCTACACTCACAATGTTTAAACTTCTTTCATTAATTACTACATATTTTAGGCGAGTGTTCAGCCTACGAAGTGACTACCACATACTCCAGAGTGTATGCCCATAAGATGCTCCGTCGTTGCTCCGAAGTAGCACAAAGCAAATGTGGTCAACCTTCCTAGATGCCCTTTGGATGACCTTCCTCGCCAAGCCCCGATCATCCGGGTGGGTGCCATGTCGAATGTAGGCTAATATTTCATCTATCTAGCTCTCGCGCATGTCCACCATTACGACTTATTGCGAAGTTGGCCTCGTAATACTTGAAGCTTCAAAGTATTCGAAGAGCATGCTTCGGTGAAACCGGTGGCCAACAAAGGATTCCAGGTTAGGTGTCAGCATGGCAGTTTTCACTTCACGGGAGTTGATGAATATCATACTTGGTGAACTTAGCCCATAACTCTTTGGCCTTCTCTAGGTATATCACCATGATTGAATTTGTGAGTTATGTATTCACCCGTGACCTAGTTTGCCACTAATAGAGAGTCGTAAAGATAGCTATCTATTTTACTTGAAGCTTGAGGGCGACCCCTTAGTCTTGCTAGTAAAGCCTCGTACTCGACTTGATTGTTATTGGCACAAAACCTCAACTTCATTGCCTGCTCTATAATAGATCCATCTGTAGTGAATAAAACTAGCCTAGCTTCAACGACATTCGGGTTGGCAGACCCATGAACATATAAACACCAGTGCGCGTTGAGGCAGACTCTCTGTAGTTTTGGATTTTAGAGTGAACTCAGTAATGAAGCATGCGAGTGCTTATCGTTTGATGGCAATTTTAGATTTGTAGATCAACTCATGTTGTCCCAATTCAATAGCCCACTTGTTAACTCTGGTGGAGCCATCAAGACTAGTGGAGAATCGACTAAAGTGGGAATTCAGTCATTACCACGATTCGAAATTAATTAAAGTATGGCCTGAGCTTCCTTGCCGCCATGCTAAAATCAACTTCTCTATCTTGGGATATCTTGTTTTAGGTCAGATGAAAGCTCTCGAGACATAATATATTGGCTTCTAGCCTTCTGAATCTTCTCGGACTAGAGGTGATCTTTCAGTGGCGGATGGCAAGCTCACCAAGGTGCATGTTGACAACCGAATCGGTCAAGTTCTCAAAGACAAAAGGCGATCTTTCGCCGACGAAGGAGGTTCGGGTGTGGTCGTCTTGGTAGATGTTGGAGCGGATGGTGTGCATGGAACAACCAGTGTGGCGATGGATTTTGGTGGATAAGGGAAATAGAAGTTGCGGGTTTGCAACGGGGAGTGGTGGTTGGAGCGGGAATGGGAATCTTCAAGAGAAACCATTCTTAAAGCTCAGAGCTTTACAACAAATTTCAGAAATTTTCATATGTGATTTGAGTTTTTGGGGAATTTGAATTGGGGTTTTGTATTAGAGGTACTGTGGAGTAAAGAAGGAATTCATGGTGCGGGGAAGTGTAGAATTGGGAGGGAGGGAAAGAGAAGATTGAACATGTTTTGGTATAAATTTTGTATGTTTTAGTGGAGATTTGAGTGTTGATCGAAGCCGAAATTTTTCAGCCTTCTTCCTTGTTAGAATCCAGTTGCGATAGTGCAACCCACCAGGAGAAAAAAGGGAGAGTTTTTTTTAATTAATTTTAATTGTTAAATAGAAAATTATTAATTTATGAATAATTAATTAATTTTTTATTCCAATTGACGAAAGGGTGGGCCCCGCTCTTGCCCCATCATCATTTAACAACCAAATTGACAAAAAAATTAATGGAGGTCTAACATTGCAACGAATTCATAAGTTGAGATATGACATTGCAATGTTTAAAACATGAGGTATGAAATTGTGGTTCAACCCATAGTTGAGGTAGTTTTATGTAATTTGCCCTTGAAAATAACTAAGAGATCTTAAGACTAGTGGAGATAATTGACATATGAAGACTCTTTTGTTCTTTTTCAGATTGCACAGAGAAATATGTATCGAATTCACAGTAACAACATACTACACAATCATGTAAATAAGAGAGTTACAAGGAAAGCACATGCTAGGATTTAACATTCTTACCAGGAAGGATCTCCTCGATGATAAATTCACAGTTCTAACGGATGTACCCATTGAAACCCTAAAAAGATACAAAAAATACAATACTAGATTAATGCAAAAGCAAAGGGTTTTAAACCTGCACACATCTTTATTAGCATCTATAGTTACATCCATCTGTATGCATGTATACCAAAAAGGTACCAACTTTCTTTGAGGCATCACCCCCACAAACCTAGAAGAATTGCTTTTGACGTTGCTGACATCGGCCAATGCCCTTCTTACAACATTTGCATTTGCTAAGATAAAAGCAACACAAACTATAAAAAGGAACTGATTGAAGATGTGTAACTCACCTAACAAGTAGAGACTGGTCGAACCTTACCTGCCGAACTACCAAGTATGCCTTTTCGCTTCTCCATACTTTTCAGCCCAGCTTTGATAACGAAACAATTTACAGAAACAAGGCAGTAAATATATAATTAAAACAAAAACTCCTTATCAAAAGAAACCACACTCCATCCCAATCCACCTCCAGAAAAAGCAGAGGAATAAGGTCATTAGTTACCATTAAAAGCAGATGCGTTCTCCTGAGTCCATACTTCGTTAACCGCTGCACAAGTCCTGAAATTGAAAGGGGCAAACAGATATAATTCCCCCTACAATCTAAATGGTTGCCAATAACTAAACCTTAATGTTCTAAAACAACTTAGATATTGATTAAAACCATAACATTCGGTAATCGAAATGAAATTACACAAGTTTAGAACCACAATTACGGAATTACCTGCTCCCGGCATCAGCTTTAGCAGTGTCACTTTCTGTATAAACCTTAAAACTTGGGACCTTAACTTCTAAAAAAATGGGAAATTAGCAATATCACTTTCTGTATAAACCTTAAAACTTGGGACATTAACTGCTTAAAAAATGGGAAAAAGAATGTCAGAAATTAATAAAATCACCACCACAACTTTAAACCAGCAGAAGAACCAAGAATTGCGGTTCCGCACCACTTGAACTTCAACCCGATTCCGTCCTATGCCGAATTTGGGCTGAAAATTAAGAAGAACAAAGCAGGATTCGCAGATGTCAGAATTGCTTTCACCCAAAAGAAACACCAGAGAAAGAAATCAAAGATAGTTAACCAGGAATCGGAAATCCTAAGGGGTTTCATCTGACCTTAGCAGCCAGCATTTTGCCTCGCTTTTCAAGTGCCACAGCGCTCCGCTCTGTCGATGATCCAATTTCTACAAAGACCGAGAGAATTCCAGTCAATTCAAGCTAACATTCAATCCAGAAAAGGAACGCTAAATTTGTGAAAACTAAACCCTAATTTTTTTCGAAACAACTTCAAATTTGTACCAACGGTAAAATTCAAATTTCAAAACGCATCCCTAATTGAATCGATCCTTCGAATAAATTCGATTTATAAAGAATTAAATGGAAACGATAATTTCTTGCATAGATTCGTAGAAGGAAGCGTACCTTCCACGACGTCGTCTGGAGATATCTCTTGCCCTTCTCGGATTCTCATCTTCGGAGATGAACAGTCGACCGTTGCAGAGGTTCTGTCTGTTTGATTCATCCTGTTATTTAAAGCGGCGGCCTTTACTTCTTTCGTTTTGTGAAATAAAGATCCGATTTTACGTTACTAACCCTTTCCTCATTTGTTTGGTCAACTATACCCCTGCTTTCCTCTTTACTCTCTCCTTCAATTTTGAAAACAAAAATCAAAACTTTTACATAATTTAAACTATGTTAATAAAATCATCTTTATCAAACACAAAACAAAATTATAGACAGTAAAATAAATTTACACAAATTAAATTTTACAGTTTTTTTCCATAGCTTCACCCAAGAGTGATTATAACATCTTCTAATTTTGAAAAATAAAATATAAAAATAAAAACTTCCCTCTCTTATCCACATTCTTTTCCCCCCCCCTTTTTTTCTAACAAACAATATTATTTATATTAAAAATGATTGGATGGACTAAGTTCCATAATGAGTTAGCAATAATAATATGGTTCAAATTCGCCTTTAATACTAAGCGGCTGCCAAAGGTGAATTTAAACCAAATTATTCTAGCCCATTGTGAGGCTATGCTCATTCTTCTTCATCTTTCACTTTCAAATAAAGAGAAATATCACTAGATCGTAATACTAAGTGACATTCTCATATTAAAATAAAAATAAAAATTATTTTCACGTGTGAGGCATATGGTGGTAAGAAATAAAGTACCGTTTGGTACGTGGGACGAGACGAAACGAAGTGGGAAGAGGCGTTCCGTCCCACATTTGGTGCGCCTAAAACGGGTGGAACGCGCTGTTCCACGAGACGAATTTTGGGTGAATTTTTGTTCCGCCTCACCCGTTGGAACGACTCATTCAACATTCGTGAAACACAAAATTATAACATCTCCGTCTCCTTCTTCCTCCTTGTTTCCATCTGAGAGCATCTTTGCTCCCTCTCTGTTTCGTCCCGTCCTGTCTACATATCAAACGATATCTTAAGAGAAACTAATGAAAATAACTTGAAAACTTTGAGTTTTAAGGATAAAATAAATGATAAAGTGAATAGTATCATGATTGATTTTTAGTGTAAAAATAAAAAATTTCGTTAAAATAAACAGTGCGCAGCTTTTCCTTAAAGTTCCGAAATAAACAAAACAACAAGGGTTTACTTCTCACATACTTTTTTGTTAATTTATGTATGTTGATCTTCTTTATTTTATCTGATCCGACGGTAAAAAATTAGAAGGTTGCGTGAAAAGTAAAAAAGGTTGATATCACACCCCAACAACAAAACAACAGTCTCAACCGTCACCCGAGCTAGTCAACAGAAAAAAAAGCGTTGGAGCAGAGAAGAAGAAGAAGCAAGAATGATGAGGCCCGAGATTTTGTTGTTCGGAGACTCAATCACCCAACAATCCTTCCGACCAGGTGGCTGGGGCGCCGCTCTAGCTGATTCTTACTCCCGCAAGGTCTCTCTCTTTCTAACTGTTAATGCAAATCAGGAAATGTTGGTAATTTTTTGTGATGGTGTTTGATAGGCCGATGTAAAAGTTCGTGGGTATGGCGGGTACAACACGAGATGGGCACTGTTCTTGCTGCAGCACCTCTTTCCTTTGGTAAATTCTTATGCTGCATCCTCTGCAATTGTTTACTGTATCGTCTTCAAAGGTAAAAGCTTTTCTGGTTTGTTGGCATTGGAATTGCGTTTATTGGGTTTTATTCGATTTAGTTTTTTGTTAGTTAAATTGGGTTTTTGTTCGATTTCTCGCTCGTATTGCTTTACATTTCTGATTGTGCGTTTGATTTCTGAAAGTCAACGTCTTTGTTTGCTAGTATTTGATAGTATTGCTGATAGATCAAGTTATCATGTTGGGATGTTAGATTGGATATGTGATCAGTATGCATATGACTCATATGATATGAGGGAAATAAGTGTTGGTTTTGGAAGCGTATGCGAAAATCGTAGAAGTGATGGCCGCCATTATGTGATAAAAGGATAGGATTTGATTGATGCGGAAACGTTTATGGAAGTGACAGTATCCCACTGTGAATATGCAGGATTCTAAGAAACCTCCTGCTGCTGCCACAATTTTCTTTGGGGCCAATGACGCAGCTGTTTTAGGCAGAACAGGTGAACGGCAACATGTTCCCGTTGAAGAGTACAAGGAGAATCTCAGAAAAATTGTTCTTCATCTCAAGGTTCAAATTTGTTTACCTTTCTTAATGAATATTTTGGTTTTGCCAATTCAGTCTTTATCCTCATTGCCTGATAGATGCTATTTTATGTATAATACCGACATTGTGGGTAATTTACTTTTGGAAGGACCGAAGGAGCTATTTATAACTACCAATGGTATAAGATTGATAACGCAACTTCTACCATTGCAAGCATCAGCTCGTTATCTTTGCCTCTGAGTTGTATTCACATCATCGCTTGTCCAAGAAACCATAACTGCCCCCGTCTCTTTCTAAATGTTCTGTCAATAACATAATCTTGAGTAGAATATGTCTTATAGTACTGAAGTTCAGGAAATGCTTAAGGCTGTCCAATTCCTTGGACCTTGTTTTTGAATCACACGTAGAACTGCTAGTTCATTGCATATGATCACTTATTTCTTCCCGTGAATTGAGGGTCTTTGATTTCCAGAATGTGTTCATATATGATCTCGGGACTTTCTAAGGGGTGACTATTTTCAGGTCAATTGTTTAACCTATTTCTCATCGAATATAGGGGTTTTGATTGCAGGAGTGTTCTCCCACCATTTTGATTGTGCTTATTACTCCACCACCTGTTGACGAGGATGGCCGTAATGAATTTGCGCAGTATGATTTACTCTTCTCATTTCAGAACTTACTACACACATAATTGTCTTATTGTTGCTCTTCACAATGTTCATGTGATTGGTACCTAACATTTTGATTGTTTAATTGGGTTTCACAGATCTTTATATGGTAAGGATGCTAGTGGACTTCCAGAAAGGACGAATGAAGTGACAGGAGTTTATGCGAAGAAGTGCATTAAGCTAGCTGAGGAAATGGGTCTACGCTCCATCAATCTTTGGTCCGCAATGCAGGAAACGGAGGGTTGGCAGAAGAAATTTCTAAGGTTTGCCATCTTATAAAGCTTCAACTTGTATAGTTTACGGAATAATTGAGCATTAAGTGGTTGCAACCAGATCTTCCCATGCAAAAGAAGCACTATTTACTGATTAATGCCTTAGATTCGGCCATGATAGTCAGATCAAGACCATCTAATAATTTTGTGATCGTTAAATGGGGATCAAAGTTATACGAAGATAGATATACTCTAATTTAGTCCTAGAAATACTTAATTACATCTGATAAGTGTTTGACAGTGTGAGAGATTGAATAATCTGTCTTAATCCTTTGTTTTTCCATCGCAGTGACGGGTTGCACCTAACACCAGAAGGCAATGCTGTTGTCCACCAACAAGTCGTCAAAGTTTTCAGTGAAGCATGGCTTTCTGCCGCGGAAATGCCTTATGATTTCCCTCACCACTCAGAAATTGATGGGAAGAACCCTGAGAAAGCTTTCCAGCAACGATGCATATAACATAAACTCTTCGATTGCTTCAAGTTTTACAATTTTTCACAAGCAAATGCTATATTGGCATTCACCCCGAAGCACATTGCTTCTTCTGAAGATGTGACATAGAGAAGTGTCATTATTTTTTTCACTATTTGCTTGATTAGTATGTACAACAAAACTTTCTATGGGAAACTTGAAATCTTTCCATATCTTGTTCATTCAAAATTGTAAGAGTGAAATCTTTCCATATATTGGGGAATCCGAACAGAGGCCCTCGGGTCAAGGTAAATGCTCTTAGGGAAATAGTTTCAAACTTCAATTTTCTCCCCTGCACTACGCTCTTTTGTTCTAAGCCCTTGATTTTCTTTTGATTTATTTAGTGGGTTTAGAATGAAAGAGAAGAATGCAGAAAGTGAAAACGGGAGCGCAAAGTCATTTTCTGCACTCGTAAATGCAAACCAAACTCATTTCTTAGCTCTTTTATACCCTTATTTAAGTGTGACATTCCTAATTTTTAACTTTAAATTTAATTAACAGTTAACCAAAAGAGGCAATAAAATGCATGGCGTTATGCAAACCATTGCAATTAATAAATTTGACAGCTTCTAAGAGTGAAGTCTCTCTTAACGACTTTTACCAAATTAACTTCATTAATTGGAGCAAAACCGATTTTTACTCTCAAATTTGTCCTAGTTGACTTTGACTTTCTTTGGCCATGAACCAAAAGATGACCCTTTTTTTCTTCTGCACGCTCGTGTTAATTTTAGTCCATTAATTCTTGTTTAACGTATTTAATCAGGGGGCCAAAATTAAAATGGGTCTCTAAGATGAGAAAACTGGGGTGCCAACATCATTTTCTGCTAAATAAACATTACATAACGCCATTACATACTTAAGAACTTGAGTTAATGGATTTAATTACAGTCGGGATAATATCCAACAAATTAAAGAGAAATTTATAGGAGCCAAATTTTGAGACCAACAAAGAAAACCCTAATGGCAAAAGTATGTAAATTTAGCTCACGCGATCAATCATGACCGTTGAATGAAGCAAGATCAACGGTCACGATCTATCCTTATAATAAATGCATTTCCTCCTTCACCTTTTAAGCAAGCAAGAGTACAATGGGGACAGCTCCCAAAACAGAAGCTACCCCATTTTCCTACTACTAAACTCTACCATATTTTGCTTAGAGCATCTTTAATGGAGCTCAACAAGCTCAGGGAAAACCTCGTCTCTCAAATTCACGTTCCGTTGCTCGCACCGGAGAATTATGTCAAACCTTACACAACGAAAGATGAGTTTCTCTTTGAAGCGTCTTCGTCTTCAAAGGGAAACTACAATTACCTCCAAGATTTTCACCATCTTGATCATCAATTTCAGGTCAATGTCTCCTCTTCAAACCCTATGTTTGGGACCCACACCCCATGTTTTGATCCGTACAACGACACATCCTACCCGTACGATCAAAATTCATCTCATCAAGATGTGAACTTTTACGACTGTAAGCCTCTAAATGTTGCAGAAAACAATGGGACCCATGGACAAGTTTTGGACAATTTACAAGGTGGGTCCTGCTTGAAATTCTCAACTCATCACAGATTATCAAATCCATTAGATCATGTGGTGGGAACTTCATCTCATATGACTGCAACTAATTTCCTGCCGTTGGATTGCTCTCAAGATATTAAACCCGTGAACTTTTTGGTGCCGGATGAGGTCTCCTGCATAAACAATGCAGACCAAAATGCGTACTACAGAAAATTTGGGATGAATGGTAAAAGCAGAGTTACCGGAGTAACAAGAGGGTCAACGGTGAAAGGTCGAAAGAAGTCAAATGTGGTCAAGGGTCAATGGACAATTGAGGAAGATAGGTAAAAACTGAAAGATTAAAACTTTAATTGCATTTTTGGGTAGCTTAAGATCTCTAATTAATGTGAAATTTGTGTTAATACAGGCTCTTAATTCAACTGGTTGAGCAATTTGGAGTGAGGAAATGGTCTCACATTGCTCAGATGTTGCCTGGGAGAATTGGGAAGCAATGTAGGGAGAGATGGCATAACCACCTAAGGCCTGACATCAAGGTATTCAATAATCGACTGACTTATACTTGTTTAGCATTGTTTTTAGAAGAGGGAAAAGCGCATCGTCGTCATGAAGTATTTGGATTTTGAATAAAAGCGCTTACAAGTGTTTTATAAATAAGCGATCCCAAACATGAATGATCATTATAGAACTAGACATGCTAATTCCATGAAAATTGTTTTTAGGTTGCAATACACTTGGCGAGTAATGCTACATGAATCACACGTACATTCGTCTAGTTGCGTACTGTGACATTACTAATAGTTAGTGGTGTAGTAACGCGTGGTACAAATCTAATACAAGAAAGTGATGCAAATGGTTTTGTTTTGTTTTATTAATGTCAATTTTATTTGTTTTGCAGAAGGACACATGGAGTGAGGGGGAGGACAAGATATTGATACAAGCTCATGCAGAAATAGGAAACAAGTGGGCAGAAATTGCAAAGAGACTGCCCGGAAGGACCGAAAACTCCATCAAAAACCACTGGAACGCAACGAAAAGGCGACAATATTCCAAGCGAAAATGTCGATCAAAGTACCCTAGAGGCTCCGTTCTGCAGGAATACATCAAGAGCTTAAACCTAGACTCGGCAAGCAACGGCACAGGGCGGCAGCGAAAGAACAGTTCAGCTAACAACAACGGTGTCAGCACCAGCACCAAAGCAGCTGCAGCTGCTCATCAGCCACAAACCAACCTGGAGTTTTCGTCCGCAAATGATCAGTTCGTTCCGAGCTACAACGATTTCAATGAGGACCCCAATTTTTGTTTTGACGAGAACATCTTCGAGGAAGGGTGTAGCATCGACTCTCTGCTCGATGACATCCCTTGCGCTCCTGATGTTGGTGAGAAGAACAGTAACTTTGATGGTAAAAATCAGATTGATTACGGTAATGTTGACAAGGGTAATTTTGATGAGAAGGGTTTTGATGTGGAGATGCAAGTGGATTGGGAGAGTAATGAAGTGAAGAAGGAGATGGATTTGGTGGAGATGATATCTCAAGTGAACTAATTAATAAGCTGAATTCATAGAGTTGAAGAAAGAGAGAGGGATGCAATCAGCTTTGAAGTCGATCGAGTTTTGGTTATCTGTGTAGAATTTTGAATGTAACCAAGAGTATATTTCCGTTTTTCTCTCGTCGCATGATCATCATATGATGAGAGATAGAGAGAAAGAGGTGTAGCGGGATTACACGGTTTTATTACAATAACATAATACAGAGGTTAATATATGGTTTATGCATGGAGGTGAAGAAAAGTATACTTTCAATAATGATTAATGAATATGTACTAAAAAATAATAATAATGATTAATGAATAAGGGATACGTGATTTTATCATAATATATATACGTACTCTTGCTGATAGCTTTTGTATGTGTATTATGGTTTTGAGTGTATCACGTACGTGTTCTTGCAGTTGCTAATAATGTTTTCAATTATTAATTAAGTAGGGTTTTACAGTGTTACATGTTTAGTTAATTGAATTTTTTTAGGCCAAATTGAACATTGAGCCGACCTAGGTGCAAGCAGATTATGTCACATAATCTAATTACATAATATGATAATTGTCATAGAAATATTAATCGTAACGAAGTATTGCCTAAGTCCGACAAGTTATTTGGCGATCGATAAATTAACATACTCTGAGGCACATTGAACTCAATTTTAATCTCTCTCTGCTCTCTGAAACTCAAAACTTGTCAATTTACTCCTTAAAACTCAAAATTCATTTTATATTGCCTTGCTTCTATTTTTTTAACAAGTTCATCCATTCAAAATTTATAATTGGCAATATGCCAAATTTTCCCTGAAATAAAATGAATAGTAAAAAAGAACCATCTTCTCTCTTCACCAACTACTTCCATTAAGAACATAAGAAATAACGAAATCAATGTAACTAATAATGAGGTGGCTAGAAATGGAGGGAGAAAGGATGAATGTATGGATGATTATAGAGAGAGGTCGGGGAGATGAAATGCATGAATTGTTTTTGCTATTTTTCTTACTTTTCCTTTTTTAATATGTTACATAATGTTTAAAAATTAAATTAAATTTTCTTTTATTTTATTTTTTTCAATTTATGTGGCACCATTTGATTGGATAAGTGACCTTTGTACTTGTGCCACGTCAGTCATAAGTGGGTCCTAATTATACCACATAAGTAAACTTAACGGTTATTTAATGGAATACATAGAAACAAGCAGAAGTGTAGGGAATATTGAGTTTCAAGGAGTAAAATGGAGACTTTTGAGTTTTAGGGAGCAAAGTGTGATTGAACTAGAGTTCCAGGGAGCAACGTGGCGACTGTTGAGTTTCAGGGGTAAAGTGAGATGAAAGTCCAACTCTTGGAGTAAGATGACGACTTTTGAGTTTCAATTACAAAGTGGGATCGAAATCGAGTTCCACGGAGTGTAGCTAAAAATAAGCCTGAGATTAAAGCAAAGTTCCAAGGAACATAGCAACAAAGAAAGCCAAAAAGTAACTCATGATGTAAACTCCCTGCTTTGTTTTGGGACAAACTGTTTGGTTAATCTAGGGTTTGCTCTAAGTGCACCGTGACCGTGACCGTGACCGTTGGATGAAGTGGTAGGAAGCCCAATTAACGACAATAAAAGCAAAAACAACCCAAAAGATAAGATATAAGGCAAGCAAAGCAAAGCAGCCAACGACACGACTGCTTGACGAAGAAATTAATGTTTCGTGCATGTCCAGTAATTAATACTTAATTGAAATCTCTTTAGGAATCTTTCCACAAAAGAATTTAGCCTTACTCTATATATTGTAAACTATCGTACACACATGAAATAATTCAAGGAGTCATATGTAGGAACTATAAATGGTTAGTCTTCAACAAGGATCACAAACAACATATCTTACATATAACATTTACAAGAGTTGGCATTAAAAACAGATCGACCATACCTGAGAACCCATCTGTCCAGCAACAAAGACAGCAACAACACCAACCAAAAGATCTGGTGCAGGCTGTGTTTACTGGTAACGCATAAGAATTCTTCTACTCACTCAAGACCTTATGTTCCAATGGTGATAGAACCCTGATTACAGAACGTGTTCTTTGTGAGCAGGGAATCCTTTATTATATTAAACTGAACTTCTCCAACCTCCATCTATCATGATGATTGGATAGCAACCGCTATGAACTGCAGCAATCGGTTTCCTTTGACGTGGAGCAATGCAAGCATCCTTATCACGTCCCATATCCCTTAATTCTAAGAGATCAGTTATTGACATGGCCATGACTCCTAATTGGTTTAAACCCACGTTTAGGTATCCTTATCATGATATGTGTAAGTTCAAAACCTAACATCATATTTCTACAATTTGTTTTGGATCGATAAAAAAGTTTTTGAGTTGTTTTCGGGGTTTAGGGTTACCGATTAGATTGTTTGGTTAGTTTCGGGGTTTAGGGTTTCCGATTGGATTTGTCTGGTTAGTTTCGGGGTTTAGGGTTTCCGATTCGATTTGTCTGGTTGATTTCTTTCAACTATCATATTATTATTATGATGACGGCGATGAGCCAAAACCTAATAGGTTTCCCGCTGTTTCACCAGAAGAAAAAAAAAATTAATAATAATAATAATCCAATATGCAGTATATCGTATAACAGAAACATGAATACTACTAGGGCAACAAATATTAGGCCCCCCTGGCTCTGGTTGCTGGAATATGGAGAAAACTAGATCATTATGTTCTCCAACAGCAGATGCAAACTTTGTTGCAGATTCTGGAATTGCAGGTACCGCTGCTTTTGCTACAGCTTCAACCTTCTTCGCCCGCAAGGTAGTACTTTTTTTCTTTCCTCTTTTGGCAATAAGGATTGTCTAACTGTGTGTGGTTGTAACACTACGGAGTTTTGTTATAGAACCTGCCAACTTTCTTCCTTCCTCGTCCCCGTCCTTCTCCTTATCCTGTGGATCATCCCATGAATATGGCTCCTGCCCGTTTCGCCGTGGATTAGTTTAACAAGGAAACGAATGCCAAACTGCATCTTGTGAGAGTTGTTTCTGCTTTGGAGCGGCTCAGGTTTGGTTATTTCCGTCAACTACTAAGATTGGAGGTGCTTGATGAGGGCGTGGCCAAAATTTACAGTGCAGTTGTTGAAAGCAAATTTGGCAGCAGCGATATGAGGCTGGTAAACTTTCTGGAAGTGGAAGGTAACTGTGTTATGCTATTATGTTAATTAGCTTGTTAATTTATCATTACAAATTTAGTTGACCACATATGTTAACTCTGACGCCCAGCTACAGTATCAGGTACTTAGTGTTTCCAAGGAGAGAACCTACCGCCACCCACCCTAGCTTTTGGCCTTGGAGTCGGCGACAATCCTTCTTGATTCCTTTTTTCTTTTTTCTTTTTTGTTTTTGTAGTGGTCACTATCTCGCTCTGCTCAAGAGAGCTTTGTGGTCGTGGTTGTGGCCACTAAGCCACTCTCTTTTTTAGGAGAGCCTTTATAGAGGTTATGACTAGTTACTCAAATCCCATATCAAATTTGAGGTGGTGATTTTGATGTTTGTCGTTGGAGGAAAACTCGACGTTTATTGAAAGTAATTCATAACAGGAATTATTGCATCAATATAATTTAGCGTTGATAAACAAATCAATCGATTCCAAAATTTCTGATATATTATGATATTCCAAAATTCTGAAAATATTCCAAAATTCCGAAATTAAAACTAGGAAAAATTAGTATCCGCTCCCTAGTTCTTACTGTTTATTAACTAAGACCTTATTAGTTATCAAATTTTGATTCAAGTCCCTAGCACTAATGTGATAATGAATTTACATGTTTATTATATAATTTTTTTAATATAAAAATTAGTAATTAATTTAGGGTTTAATACTCACACCTCTATTAAAGTTTACATGTACCCTTTTTTAATATACTCTTTTTTAATATACCCTTTTTTATATACCCTTTTTTATAAATTAAAAATAATAATTAATTTACATGTACCCTTTTTTAATATAAAACCCATTCAAATTTTTTAATCCATGTTTAAACTTATATGGGTACATTCTTTTTCGTTTATTTGAGAATGTATCCATGTTTTGGTACAATAACTTTTTTTGTTAATTTTGGCTAATGTACCCATACATATATGTATATATACACACACACACACACAAAATATAATAGAGAGTATAATTTATATTTTATTATTTTAATCCCATAAATTATGGGTTTTATTTAAAATCTCATTAATATAAACAATTACAAATTTCAATTTTTAATTTTTAATTTAAAAAATATAGTAACTTACATTATTACATTAATGTTACGGACCTCAATCAAAGAATGTTGATAGCTAGAGACCGCATTCAAAGTGTCCCTTAAAACTAATATGTAATTCCAAAACCTTGTTGAATCAACATTTGGAAGCTTGTTTCCAATCCAAAAATCACCCCTAGCCTAGGCTTTCAAAAATCGAGTGAGAAAACTTGAAACGAACCTTGTATACCAATGATGATTAGCATTTTGAAAGACGAAAGCTTTTTTACGAGATCAACTTTTAAGTGTGACGGTCACATTGTGTTATCAATGATCGACTTTCAAGTGTGACATGTTGAACAAAAATAAAAAATAAACATGTGAAAAATAGAGTCCACACAAATTGGGTCAAACTACAAGGTGTAATCCAAGCCCAAAAGATGAGGATGGGCTTTACCCACAAATACATCCAGAAATAAATATAAAAAAATTATATTTTCTCCTACAAAAAGGGGGAAGTAACGTGCACAAAAGGAAAAAAAAACAGGTGCTCCCCATTTTCTGCAAACAAAAAGGAAACGTGGAGTCAGAAATGGTGGTTAACAGAAAGTGGCAGGAGGTCATGGCTTCTACCTCTCCCCCACATAACAAATTCTAGAGCTTTCCTAGAATGCCTATAAATAAGCATTACCTACAGCAAGTAAAAGGGGAGACAGAAAAAAGAGGGGAAACTCTGCAGAAAATAAGAGCAACTTTTAGAGAAAATACAAAAAGCAACAAGGTGCTGCCAGGAAAGAGAGCAAGCTATTCAACCATTTTGTGCTTTTGAATCGAGATCCAAAAGAAGAACATTCATCACCAAGTATGAAGCAAGTTCTGTTAAAATTATTCTTTTTCTCTTGTTTGATGTTATGTTGCAAGAAGAACAAAAAAACATTGCAGCAGCAAACACAAAAATAAAAATGCTGCAGACAAACAAAAAATGAATGAGGAAAGGGAAACAAGCAAAAGCATATAAAACCTTTGCCTCTTTGTTTGGCGTTCTTCACCAATTAAATGGAGTTGGAGACTCTAAATATCCACCGACTCCCCAGCTGCAGCAGAGATAATCTCCAAGAATCCCATGAATTTCTTCGGGGTGGCCTAGACCACCCCGTGAAATTTTAACCAAAGTTTAAATAGTCTACTCCTTCGCCAGATTGTCAAGTGCAATTTCAAAGCTCTAAGCTTAAGTTCCCGAGAAATAAGACAGCAAGGAGTCAACATATACAAAGATGCAACTCAAGAAAAAGAAAAGAAATTATTCTATTTGGTGTTTTTTATTTTTGCTACCCACGGGTACAAAACATGGAGGATGGCTTTGGCTAAAAACTCTATGAAAACCATTGGGGATAAGAGTTCAAGGAAAGGGAAAAGTCGGAAAAGAGAATGTCTCCCTTTATATTTATAAAGCTCCAGCAAAGTTGATGATGTTTGTTCAAGTGTTTCCAAGGTGGACCAAAGTTAAAGCATGGGACTTCACCAAAAGAAAAAAATGGGATAAGTGGCTGTTGTGTTTTGGAAAAATGGTGCAGCTATATTTAGGAAGCATGCCGTGTAAAACACTCCAAACACCAAACTATATTTTCTCATGGGTACTGACATTAGCTATACTTGACTAAGATGTCAAAGGTAGCTGTCATGTTTGAAAAAAGGAGCAGCTAGGTTGGAAGAAACATGCCGTGTAAAACACTTCAAATATCAAACTATATTTACTCATGGATACTGAGGACAAAATGTTATGGATGACTAATGTTGATGAGAAAGAAAAGCAAGCAGACTACCATGAGCATGGCTATTTTAAAACCACTCACATGACATTCAAATGGAAAAGCATCGAAGGCAACACACAAATAGAAACAAAAAAAAGAAATGGGTACGTTACTACAAATTTCCGGGGGGGGGGGGGTAATTCCCTCCTTTGGAGCCATGAATCAACAATTATCTTCGACTAACTCAGGGCTGCAAAATGGTTTGTCCAACAACCAATCGAAGAGATGCCGCTACCAGGGATGCCTGCACGAAAGAATTAACAAATTCATCGCAGTTAGAGCTTCATTTCACTCCAGATACACAAGCAGATCCAGAATATGAAGAAAAATAAAAAAAATAAAAAAAAAGCGAAAATAAGTAACCTGTTTGATAAAAGGAATCACATGCAAAGTTGTGAGCCTTTGATCCACAAAAAGAAGAACAATCAAAAGTGGTAAGAGCAAGAATACAAGGCGGCAGGAAGAGAATGAAAGCTTTTTTGTGACCTGCGAAAGAATGGGTTTGCGATTTAAGGGGGAAATAATGGAAAATCGAAGTAATTTGAACAAAGAATCTAAACTACAACAAACCTTACCCATTCCCACTTTGAAATCCACGAATACCCAATCCAAATAGAAGTTTGAAATGTGACGAAATCCACGGAACCCAAGAATATCGGGGTTGCCTGCCGTTTCGGGACGGAGACCACCGAGTCTGGGGGCTAAGTAAAGGAGGGATCTCCAAGGCATTTCACGGGGTATGAATGAAGTCCACCTCACAAGAGTTTTTTTTTTTCACATGGAGAAGAAGAGAGTTTTTGTTGAAACAGAGTCCTATTTGGACTTAGAAAGTCTTAAAGTTACATAAAGAAAATAATAATGCAACTTGCTGTCAGATTGGAAGGACACTTGGGTCAAATGGTTCAAAGCCCCATGATAAATAGAAGAATAGGAAATGCAACAAGAGGACAAGGCGCCATCAAGTTCCATATAAAAGAAAATAAAAGGGTGGATATGACGTGGTCTTTAAAAACATTCCAGATTGTTTTACTCAACACTAATTAATAGGTCATTTACCTATTAATTATTCAAAAGCCCAAACGGAATGAAGCTTTACCAAAATTAGTGGCACTTGATGGCCAAGTCCCATTCGAAATTCCTAAAATTAGGAATTGAAATGAAAATCTCCATCAAGCAATTAAGTAAGGGAAAGGCAAAATAAAACCCTTACTTCGCAAAGCCTATTAGGCAAATACGAAGGTCATATATGGGTTTTAAATAAATCCAATTGACTACTTAGTTTACCAAGTCTGAATACAAATATGCAAATCCAAATCAAGCAGTAATGAACTACGCCGGTTTGATTCCGTTAAGGATACGTAGGCAGTCTAATATCAAGTTTTAGACGAAACCGTGAAACCGAAACGAATCCCTGGTTTATATAAACTAAATTCACTCCTGCTATCAAATACCAAAATGGCACGAAGCTGAAGAAAAGTTTTCAAAGGGCACGAAGCCGTATCAAAGTCTCAAGTGGCACAAAGCCGAAGAAAAGTCTCAAATGGCATGAAGTCATATCAAATTTTCAAATGCTCCTCGCCTGCAGGAGCTGAAACTGCATAAGGCACTATGCTCCTCACCTGCATGAGTTAAAACTGCACAAGGCATCAAATCCAAATAAATCCCAAACACCATGAACTACGAGTGACTTGATCCCTCAAGAGGGTACGTAGGCAATCTAGGGATCGACCTAGGTGCAGTCACAAAATCAAACAAACATCAAATTCCTCAAGTTACATTTTTATTTGAATTGGAATCAAAGGGTATTTCTTTCCCAAAAGAAAGATTGTAATTAATAGGCGCGTAGCCTAAAATGGGTCGAACTCGAATTAATAAAACCCTCTTCAGAAAACTGAACGAGGGTGAAATTGTGTCGAGTAAATTATTTGTTTACATATTATGTACAATTTTTGCTCAACATGATAGTCACATTATCACAAGCCAGTATACATAGGCTTACTTTTATCATACAAATAAGTAACGAAGCCATGAAAGTTAGAGAAAATGGATGCCAACAACTACATTCCTACACAACCCCTAATTCTTTTTCGGGATTACGTTCTACACTAACTCCGCCTATGTAAGTTTATCTTACATTGCCGGTCCCAAGCTCGGATAAAGGAGGAGGGGGAGGGCGTCAGGTAGTCGACAGCCGGCACTCCTCGGTTACGTCGAATCCTTATGAAAATGAATCCAAAATGAAATTGTGCTAAAGCTAGGGCGTCACCTGTAAGTGGCGCGCTGTGTGGCCCGAGCACAGTGATAAGTGAGCAAGGGTCGCTGTATCTCCATCGACACCAGGATGCAGTGTTAAATGAGCAAGGGGGCCATAGAAACTTCTTTTCGAACGACTCCACTCAAAGTTGTTTGGGAGCATATGCTCCTATCAACTTTACACATAACACACAAAAGAAGTACTTTGATCCTATTAGACAGGGGAGGGTGAAGAAGCTAGGACAGAAGGGTAGAGTTCAAGAGAGTAGAATGCGTTTAGGAACGTGGAATATAGGAACCTTAACGGGAAAATCTATGGAAGTAGTGGAAGTTATGGTGAGGAGAATGATAAATATTATGTGCCTACAAGAAACTAAGTGGGTGGGTCTTAAGGCAAAAGATCTAGAAAACTCAGGGTTTAAACTTTAGTATTCGGGCACAAATAGAATGAGAAACGGTGTTGGCATCATCGTGGACAAGACCTTGACACAAGATGTTGTAGATGTCAATAGGGTAGGAGATAGAATCATGGCAATCAAGATTGTAATAGGACAAGAACTCATCAATGTGATTAGTGCGTACGCACCTCAAGTAGGGTTGGATACGAGTTTGAAGGAGAAATTTTGGGAAGACCTTGGAGACTTGGTGCAAGGAATTGCTCAGACGGAGAAGTTATTTATAGGAGGAGATTTAAATAGACACGTGGGCAGGGAGACAGGCAACTATGGAGGTTTTCATGGTGGCCATGGTTTTGGGGAGAGAAACGAGGATGGAGAAGCTATCTTGGATTTTGCAATGGCGTATGATCTCTTCTTAGCCAACACCTTCTTTAAGAAGAGAGAAATCCGAAAAGTAGCAAAAGAGATATTAGGAGAGTCCAAGGGCTTTGCTCCACACCAAAAGGAATCTTGGTGGTGGAATGAAAAGGTACAAATAAAGGTGAAGGCTAAGAAGGAATGTTGTAAAGCCTTATACAAGGATAGGACCGATGAAAATGGTGAAAGGTATAGAAGAGCGAAGCAAGAGGCGAAGAAAGTTGTGAGAGAAGCTAAGTTAGCAGCTTATGACGATATGTATAAGCGACTAGATACCAAAGAATGAGAGTTGGATATCTATAAACTAGCTAGAGCAAGGGAAAAGAAGACAAGGGACCTAAACCAAGTGAGGTGCATCAAGGATGAGGATGGAAAGGTTCTTGCTACAGAGAACGCGGTCAAAGACAGATGGAGAGGTTATTTTCATAATTTTTTCAATGAAGGACATGAAAGGAGTGTTTCTTTAGGGGAGTTGAGTAACTCAGAAGAGTGTAGAAACTACTCCTTTTATCGTCGAATCAGGAAGGAAGAAGTGGTTGTAGCTTTGAAGAAGATGAAGCATAGAAAAGCAGTGGGCCCAGACGATATACCGATCGAAGTGTGAAAAGTCTTGGGAGAGATAGGTATAACATGGCTCACTGACATTTTCAATAGGATTTTGAAAACGAAAAAGATGCCAAATGAGTGGCGAAAGAGCACTTTGGTGCCTATCTACAAGAATAAAAGCGACGTACAAAATTGCATAAACTATAGAGGTATTAAGCTAATGAGTCATATAATGAAGCTCTGGGAAAGAGTCATTGAGCATAGATTGAGGCAAGAGACATGGGTTTCAGACAACCAATTCGGGTTCATGCCAGGGCGCTCAACCATGGAGGCAATCTATCTCTTACGAAGATTAATGGAAAGATATAGAGATGAGAAAACGGATTTACACATGGTCTTTATAGATTTGGAAAAAGCGTATGATAGGGTCCCAAGAGATATTCTTTGGAGGATTTTAGAGAAAAAAAAGAGTACGAGTAGCATATATCCAAGCTATAAAGGATATGTATGAAGGAGCAAAGACTGTCGTAAGAACTCATGAATGACAAACCGAAAGCTTCCCCATAACTATAGGATTACATCAAGGCTCATCCTTAAGTCCTTAGCTTTTTGCGTTGGTAATGGATGAGTTAACAGGACATATTCAAGATGATATTCCTTGGTGTATGCTTTTCGCAGACGATATAGTGTTGATAGATGAAACTCAGGAAGAGGTAAATGCGAAGCTTAACCTTTGGAGAGAAGTGTTGAAATATAAAGGTCTTCGTCTAAGCCGATCAAAGACAGAATATATGGAGTGCAAGTTCAGTGCAAATGGATGCCAAAATGAGTTAGGGGTGAGGATCGGAGATCAGGAAATTCCAAAGAGCGACCGTTTTCGCTACCTAGGATCTATCTTGCAAAAGAACGGAGAATTAGATGGAGATCTCAACCATAGAATACAAGCTGGATGGATGAAGTGGAAGAGTGCATCCGGCGTGTTGTGTGACCGCCGTATGCCACTGAAGCTTAAGGGAAAATTTTATAGGACGGCAATAAGGCCGGTGATGCTGTATGGCACAAAATGTTAGGCGGTGAAGCATCAACACGTACACAAAATGGGTGTAGCAGAGATGAGGATGCTTCGTTGGATGTGTGGGCACACGAGAAAGGATAAGATTAGGAATGAGGTTATCCGAGGTAAAGTAGGAGTAGCCGAAATTGTAGAAAAGCTGAGAGAAAATCGGTTACGGTGGTTTGGACATGTGCAGAAAAGGCCTACTAACGCTCCGGTTAGAAGATGCAACTACGGGACAGAGGTTCAGGGCAGAAGGGGTAGAGGAAGACCTAGGAAAACTTTGGAAGAGACTCTAAGAAAAGACTTAGAGTACTTGGATCTAACGGAGGACATGACACAGGACCGAGCACAATGGCGTTCTAAGATTCATATAGCCGACCCCACTCGGTGACTTGGATTTTTCAAGTCTCCAACCGAGAAGTTTTCCTCACTCGAGAAATTAAGGGAACACTACCTCAACCTACATGCTCCACTCACAAAGCTTCAACTTACAAGCTTCAACAAAAGAAAAATTCAAAGAACTTAGTGAAGAAGGCTTTGGTGTATTTAACACAATACGTTGAAATGAAGCAAAGCTTATTTATTGATATCTCTGATAAGTTACAAATATGTACATATACATGAGTCAAAATAAACAAACAAGAAGGAGCCTTCACAAAGGTTGCTTAGGAGAAGTCTCAGCAGTCGGTGGTGCCCCAGAAAGAGAAGGCACCGGAGGGGGATCATTCAAAGTCTCAGTACTGGACAGAACCCTAAAAGGAGGAGGCATCAGAGGTTGATCATTTGGAGCTTCATTACGCGGTACAGCTCCAGAAGACGAAGGAAATAAATGCCCTTGGAACAAACCCATAAACCTCTAATGATCAAGTAAAATTTGACCATCAGATTCCTTCATCTGGTCAAGCGTCATCTTCATGTTTGTAGCATAGTCATATGCGAGCCGGTGCAACTGTTTATTCTCATGCTTGAGCCCTCTAATCTTCTGTTTGAGACTCATTACTTCAGCCGCCAATGATTCAACTTGACGGGTTAGAGCAAATAGGCGTTGGGCCATATTAGACACATAACCTGCACACTGAACACTGAGAGCCAGAGAATCCTTAACAGCCAACTCATCAAACCGTTTGGAAAGTAGTCTGTTATCTTTGGGAGTGAGAAGGTTCCTGGTCACCAACGCAACGGTCATATCATTCTTCATCACGGATTCCCCAACAGTAAGAGGACCAGTAGGGGATAAGAAGGATGGGCGCCA
The DNA here is from genome assembly GCF_916048215.2 of Malus sylvestris. NCBI lineage: Eukaryota > Viridiplantae > Streptophyta > Magnoliopsida > Rosales > Rosaceae > Malus > Malus sylvestris. The sequence goes on along the minus strand of NC_062273.1, from coordinate 25,043,058 downwards.
TATGTTGTCTGGAGAAGGCGTGGCTGCCTCTTCAACCAGGTTCAAAGCAAAACGACTGTCGGAGGGGCCAGACATTTTCAAAGGTGTTGAAGAGATAAGAGGTTGGACAAATCAAGATCTTAGAAGTGCAAGAAGGGAGCTTCTACCGGTGGAGATTCAAGTGTGCTTTGGAACTTAATGCCAGCCTTTATAAAAATTTGCACTCGACGGAGCTTCAGAAATCGAAGAGGCGCCTGCTCAGAAATTGAAGAGGCGTTTGCTTTCTCAAAAACTGGGCTGCTCAAAGACCACGAGGGCCAATCTTAGAAATCGAAGAGGCGTTTGAAGAAGCGTTTGCTTTCTCAAAAGCTAGGCTGCTTAAAGACCACGAAGGCCGATCTCAGAAATCGAATAGGCGCTTGCTTTCTCAAAAGCTAGGCTGCTCAAAGACCACAAGGGCCGATCTCAGAAATCGAAGAGGCACCTGCTTTTTCAGCCTTGTTAGCACCTGTCACATGCACACTCATCTTTGCGGAAACTACGGGAATTCTGTCGAAGATTTCTAGTGAAGTAGAAAGCACGTGAATCTTACTGTTCAATCATCAACTTTCCACACGCAACATCAGCTCATGGGTACCACAGATAACTTTGCCAAAGATCTCTAACAAAGTTTAGACACGTGAAGCTTGCAGCTTCCACTACATCGCTATGACCAAGAAGGGTAAAAGAATAGCAAAGAAACAGCATTAACAAAGTTTAGACACATAAATTTTGAAGGTCTAGCTACCATATTATTACTCACAAGGGTAAAGGAACAACATCACTGCTAGATAATTGGAAAGTCCCTGTGTGTCAACCTCTGTGCTCCGTGGCAAGGTAGACTAGCAAACATGCCCAACCTTTACTCACATTCGAGAAAACACTCCCAATAAGATTGTTTGCTCTAAAATCGAAGATGCACCGCCCTCCAAATCTCGAGAGCCAGACTCCCAACATGATTACTTTCTCAAAAATCGAAGAGACACCGCTCTCCGAATCTCGAGAGCCAGACTCTCAGCAGGATTGCTTTCTCAAAAATCGAAGAGGCACCGTTCTCCGAATCTCGAAAGTCAGATCCCCGACAGGATTGCTTGTTCGAAAACCGAAAAGACACCGCTTTCTCAACTTCGAGAGCCAAATCTCCTTGGATAAAGTTTGTCTGTAATCTTCACACGCAACTTCAGCTTTCCAGATACCACAGACCACTTTTTCAAAGTGCTCTGACAGAATTAAAACACGTGAAGCTGTCAGCTCCCACTACCGTGCTATGACCAAGCAGGGTAAAGGAATATCATTACTACTTGTTGTTAGGGAGACTCCTATATATGTCTACCTCCATCCTCAACGGACAGGCAGACCTGCAAAAATGCTCAACCCTTCCTCATATCTGAGATGGCACTCCCAACGAAGCCTCTCGAAATACTCAGCTTTCTTCCCCCCTCGATAATACATCTGCAAACAAGGTACACCAGAGCAAGAATATCTCATATCATCAGGGTTAAAAGCAAGAGTATCTCGTATCATGCTTTTTCCCTGTCTTTTCCTTTGGCCTTGTTCTTACCTGCAAGACAAGGAGAAAGAGAGCAATCAGTCAGCACTTGGAATCAAGCTTCCAGTCAGGAACTGACTGCCTGAAACCCCTTACCTGATTACTTACCTGGCATTGCTCTCGAGTACTCATCTTCAACATCTTATGCTTCCAAAGAAGATACCACATCTGTCTGAGGAACAGATAGGGCAAGTGAGAAGGATACAAGGAAGCATGTGGAGACAAGCGTAACAAAACACGAGCCGATACATCCACTACTTTGTCAACAGCAAAAGTATCTCATATCAGCAGGGTCGAACGTACTCTAGATTTGATGGACTTGTTTTGACCCTCAAATTCTTCAGTTGGCCTTATACTCTGGAGGAAACCAGAAAACCCTCCAGCCCAATTCAAGAATAAGCCTGTGGAAAGTTACTTCTTCAAAAGCAAAAGTATCTTATATCTCATTTTTCTTCTCTTTATCTTTCATGCTGCCTGCAAGATAGGGATAATGAGAACAATCAGCCGGAACTCGAAATCAAACTTCTGATCCGGGACTGATTGATTGGAGCTCTGATTGCTTACCTTGTCTGTCACCTCTTTTAGCAGATCCCCTAGCTCGGCGACTTGGGGGACTCCTACTACAGGGTTTGTATCGTGCTTGACCAAGCCTGAAACTACAAGTAAGCTTCAAGTGAAATTGATACATTACCTTGTGCATCTCCACCAGTTAAAGATACCACCCCTGGATGAAGGAAGAGTACTTCCAGAGAAGATGCAACATCTACCTATGAGACAGATAAGGCAAGTGAAGACGATACCACATTTCGGTACTCAGAAGTTTCGTGATTATGAGATCATTCTCCCACAATATTTCCTAATGTCATTTGTACTCAATCATTCACTTGTACTCACTAAAGGAGAGCTTGAACCTATGTACTTGTGTAAACCTTTCACAATTAATGAGAACTCCTCTACTCCGTGGACGTAGCCAATCTGGGTGAACCACGTACATCTTGTGTTTGCTTTCCTGTCTCTATCCGTTTACATACTTATCCACACTAATGACCGGAGCAATCTAGCGAAGATCACAAACTTAATATTTTCTGTTGTACCAAAGTCCTCACTGATTTTGTGCATCAACAATCCTTAAGTCCTTACCTTTTTACGTTGGTAATGGATGAGTTAACATGACATATTCAAGATGATATTCTTTAGTGTATGCTTTTTGCAAACGATATAGTGTTGATAGATGAAACTTAGGAATGGGTAAATGCGAAGCTTAACCTTTGGAGAGAAGTGTTGGAATCTAAAGGTCTTCGCTTAAGCCGATCAAAGACAAAATATATGGAGTGCAAGTTCAGTGCAAATGGAGGCCAAAATGAGTTAGGAGTGAGGATCGGAGATCAGGAAATACCAAAGAGCGACCATTTTCGCTACCTAGGATCTATCTTGCAAAAGAACGCAAAATTAGATGGAGATCTCAACCATAGAATACAAGCTGGATGGATGAAGTGGAAGAGTGCATCCGGCGTGTTGTGTGACCGCCGTATGCCACTGAAGCTCAAGAGAAAATTTTATAGGACGGCAATAAGGCCGGCGATGCTGTATGGCACAGAATGTTGGGCGGTGAAGCATTAACACGTACACAAAATGGGTGTAGCGAAGATGAGGATGCTTCGTTAGATGTGTGGGCACACGAGAAAGGATAAGATTAAGAATGAGGATATCCGAGGTAAAGTAGGAGTAGCCAAAATTGAAGGAAAGATGAGAGAAAATCGGTTACTGTGGTTTGGACATGTGCAAAGAAGGTCTACTGACGCTCCGGTTCGAAGATGTGACTACGGGATAGAAGTTCAGGGCCGAAGGGGTAGAGGAAAACCTAGAAAAACTTTGGAAGAGACCCTAAGAAAAGACTTAGAGTACTTGGATCTAACGGAGGACATGACACAAAACCAAACGCAATGGCGTTCTAGGATTCATATAGCCGACCTCACTTAGTGAGAAATGACTTTGTTGTTATTATTGTTGTTGATTACGTTCTACACTCAAATCGTGAACCCCTGGAAAAATTCAATTACAACTTGAAACCAGAAGACAGCCGAGGATAGGATACTTCTCGTCACATCACGCGGTCCAGAAAATATGAAATTCTTAAACAAAAACAAAATACAAGAAGAAACCAACATGAAAATATTAAGGGCCAAACCACTAATTAGGTTCCTGCCTGACCTACAATTAAATTGGAAATTTTCATCTAACTCCATCATCAAAGAGCAAAATCTCATCGCACTACTTTAAGCGCTCTTCGGCTTTGCTTTAATACGCTTCACCCTTGAATACAGGAAAACTCCAGCAAGCGCCAATCCAGTGCCTGCATTACATTGAAACAAGATTATACACTTATGTACCAAGAAAAACTTAGCCCGTAATTAAACTCGATATCCAAGATGCAACACCAATATTTAAATCCTAACGAAAACCAAGCAAGCATTTTACCAAAAGAGTTAACAGCTGAAACGGGTGTCTTGAAGAAGAGAACCGAGCTCACGATAACCACCACACGCTTCACGCAATTACCCACAGAATGGGTAACAGGTGATACCCTCTGCAATATCATGTATGAAACCTGCATTGTTCACCTCACCAATTGTCAGCAACTTACATGAGAGTACAATGCTGATGACAAGACGAAAGCATCAATGTTTATGAAAATCGAGCATCAAACAGGAAGCTTTCAAATACAGTTAATACACTTATAACTATCCCTTGCATTTTTTGCACCCAGAATTTTTTCGATCTGATTTCATATTTTTACTCTATTCTAATCCAGAGTACAAAATATCTAAGTTCTTATGCTAAGGGTGGCTCCTCAACCCCATCCCATTCCCAATTTTAGCAGCCCCAAAAGGAATCAAAATTTGAAGTCAGCACGAGCACATTTCTGACAGTATTTCAAGATAGTTCATAAACAATCCTTGAAGAACGCATAAAAGGTAAGCAGTTACGAAGAAATTTTGGGTCAATTTGACTTGACAAGAGATTGAAAAGAAATGCACAGTGCACATGCTGTTAAGCGATATTGAATAAAGTGACCAATTAGAAAAATTACTAGAATGGTTGCTCAGAAACATCATGGATTAGTGACTTTCTGTTACCTAAAAATACTTTTTCAGTACTTTACTACAAGTATGCTGAACATCAACAATGAACTCAATGCTATAAACAAAAGCTCATGAGAAGCCCAGGAAAACTGATAAATAAACGAAAAGGATATTAAACCACAGAACTAGAAAAAAGTCTAACCTGCTGATACGCATGGAAGCAGAGTGCAGCAATGAGAGACCTAATATATACTTGTTTTACATTCAGACCCTGTAATTGGAGAGAGAGAGAGAGAGCTAATTAGTTTTGAGTATAATCTACAACAACTCTGTTGCAATGCAAGCTTTAGCTCATAAAAAGATACTCACAGCGGATTGCATAACAGTTGGCGTAAATTTCACCCCTTCCATGAAGATAGCCACAGGAGTTAACAAGAAAAAGGACATGACTGTTATAATTGAGAAGAGTGTAATGTTGTCCATATTTGCCTGCTCAAAACAAACTGATGGTTACGATGCCAATTGAAGACAAATAAGAAACACAAAAGAAGTAAAGAAATAAAAGAAGAATGCAAGGCAGACATGTGAATCCATTCAGTCAATGAGTCCAGTTCTCAAGTGACCAAGGATTCATGGTCAGCCACCCTAAGATTTGATATCAAGAAATGGGATTAAAACATTAAAAGCATATCCATTTAGTCTTCACCCTTGATATCAAATCCAAGGGTGAGAAACCATGCATTCCTTGGTCGCTAGGTGACCAGGAGAACATTTCTTTTCAGTCCATTTTCTTACCAATCATAAATTACCACATCACTACCAAACAACAACAACAACAACAACAAAGCCTTTTCCCACTAAGTGGGGTCGGCTATATGAATCCTAGAACGCCATTGCGCTCGGTTTTGTGTCATGTCCTCCGTTAGATCCAAGTACTCTAAGTCTTTTCTTAGAGTCTCTTCCAAAGTTTTCCTAGGTCTTCCTCTACCCCTTCGACCCTGAACCTCTGTCCCGTAGTCACATCTTCGAACCGGAGCGTCAGTCGGCCTTCTTTGCGCATGTCCAAATCACCAGAGCCGATTTTCTCTCATATTTCCTACAATTTCGGCTACTCCTACTTTACCTCGGATATCCTCATTCCCAATCTTATCCTTTCTCGTGTGCCCACACATCCCACGAAGCATCCTCATCTCCGCTACACCCATTTTGTGTACGTGTTGATGCTTCACCACCCAACATTCTCTGCCATACAACATCGCTGGCCTTATTGCCGTCCTATAAAATTTTCCCTTGAGCTTCAGTGGCCTACGACGGTCACACAACACGCCGGATGCACTCTTTCCGTCCAGCTCGTATTCTATGGTTGAGATCTCCATCTAATTCTCCGTTCTCTTGCAAGATAGATCCTAGGTAACGAAAACGGTCGCTTTTTGTGATCTTCGCTAGATTGCTCCGGTCATTAGTGTGGATAAGTATATAAATGGATAGAGATAGGAAAGCAAACACAAGATGTACGTGGTTCACCCAGATTGGCTACGTCCACGGAATAGAAGAGTTCTCATTAATTGTGAAGGGTTTACACAAGTACATAGGTTCAAGCTCTCCTTTAGTGAGTACGAGTGAATGATTTAGTACAAATGACATTAGGAAATATTGTGGGAGAATGATCTCGTAATCACGAAACTTCTAAGTATCGGAGTGTGGTGTCGTCTTGACTTGCCTTATCTGTCTCATAGGTAGATGTGGCATCTTCTCTGGAAGTACTCTTCCTCCATCCAGGGGTGGTATCTTTAACTGGTGGAGATGCACAAGGTAATGTATCAATTTCACTTGAAGCTTACTTGTAGTTTCAGGCTTGGTCAAGCGCGATACAAACCATGTAGTAGGAGTCCCCCAAATCGCCGAGCTAGGGGGTCTGCTGAAAGAGGTGACAGACAAGGTAAGCAATCAGAGCTCCGACTGATTGTTCACCTTCTCCCCATCTTGCAGCAGCATGAAGGATAAAGAGAAGAAAAATGAGAAGAGATGATATGAGATACTTTTGCTTTTGAAGAAGTAACTTTCCACAGGCTTATTCTTGAACTGATCTGGAGGGTTTTCTGGTTTCCTCCAGAGTATAAGGCCGACTGAAGAATTTGAGGGTCAAAACAAGTCCATCAAATCTAGAGTACGTTCCACCCTGGTGATATGGGATACTTTTGCTTTTGACAGAGTAATGGATGTATCGGCACGTGTGCTGTTACGCTTGTCTCCACATGCTTCCTTGTATCCTTCGCACTTGCCCTATCTGTTCCTCAAGCAGATGCGGAATCTTCCCTGGAAACATAAGATGATGAAGATGAGTACTCGAGAGCAATGCCAGGTAAGTAATCAGGTAAGGGGTTCCAGGCAGTCAGTTCCTGGCTGGAAGCTTGATTCCAAGTGCTGACTGATTGCTCTCTTTCTCCTTGTCTTGCAGGTAAAAACAAGGCCAAAAGAAAAAACAGGGAAAAAGCATGATATGGGATACTCTTGCTTTTAACCCTGATGATATGAGATATTCTTGCTCTAGTATAGCTTGTTTGCAGAGGTGTTATCGGGGGGAAAGAAAGCTGAATATTTCGAAAGGCTTTGTTGGGAGTGCCCTCTCAGATATGATGAAGGGTTGAGCATTTTTGCAGGTCTGCCTGTCCGTTGGGGATGGAGGTCGACATATATAGGAGTCTCCCTAACAACAAGTAGTAATGCTATTCCTTTACCCTGCTTGGTCATAGCACGGTAGTGGGAGCTGCCAGTTTCACATGTTTTAACTCTGTCAGAGCACTTTGAAAAAGTGGTCTGTGGTATCTGGCTCTCGAGATTCGGAGAACGATGCCTCTTCGATTTTTGAGAAAGCAATCATGCTGGGGGTCTGACTCTCGAGATTCGGAGAGCAGTGTCTCTTCGATTTTTGAGGAAGTAATCATGTTGGGAGTCTGGCTCTCGAGATTCGGAGGGCGGTGCCTCTTCGATTTTGGAGCAAGCAATCTTGTTGGGAGTGTTGTCTCGAATGTGAGTAAAGGTTGGACATGTTTGCTAGTCTACCTTGCCACGAAGCACAAAGGTTGACACACAGGGACTTTCCAATTATCCAGCAATGGTACTGTTCCTTTACCCTCTCTTCGATTTTGAGAAAGTAATCATGTTGGGAGTCTGGCTCTCGAGATTCGGAGGACGGTGCCTCTTCGATTTTGGAGCAAGCAATCTTGTTGGAACTGTTTTCTCGAATGTGAGTGAAGGTTGGGCATGTTTGCTAGTCTACCTTGCCACGAAGCACAGAGGTTGACACACAGGGACTTTCCAATTATCCAGCAGTGGTACTGTTCCTTTACCCTTGTGGGTAATAATATGGTAGCTAGACCTTCAAAATTTATGTGTCTAAACTTTGTTAGTGCTGTTTCTTTGCTATTCTTTTACCTTTCTTGGTCAGAGCGATGTAGTGGGAGCTGCAAGCTTCACGTGCTCAACTTTGGCAGAGAACTTTGGCAAAGTGATCTGTGGTACCCATGAGTTATTGTTGCGTGTGGGAAGTGGGTGATTGAACAGTAAGATTTATGTGCTTTCTACTTCACCAGAAGTCTTCGACAGAATGCCCATAATTTCTGCAAAGCTGAGTGTGCGTGTGACAGGTGCTGACAAGGCTAGAAAAGTAGGTGCCTCTTCGATTTCTGAGATCGGCCCTCGTGGTCTCTGAGCAGCCCAGCTTTTGAGAAAGCGAGCGCCTCTTCGATTGATTCGGAGAACGGTGCCTCACCGATTTTTGAGAAAGCAATCATGCTGGGGGTCTGGCTCTCGAGATTCGGGGCGCAGTGTCTCTTCGATTTTTGAGAAAGTAATCATGTTGGGAGAGTGGCTCTCGAGATTCGGAGGGCGGTGCCTCTTCGATTTTGGAGCAAGCAATCTTGTTGGGAGTGTTTTCTCGAATGTGAGTAAAGGTTGAGCATGTTTGCTAGTCTACCTTGCCACGAAGCACAGAGGTTGACACACAGGGACTTTCCAATTATCCAGCAATGGTACTGTTCCTTTACCCTCTCTTCGGTTTTTAAGAAAGTAGTCATGTTGGGAGTCTGGCTCTTTAGATTCGGAGGACGGTGCCTCTTCGATTTTGGAGCAAGCAATCATATTGGGAGTGTTTTCTCGAATGTGAGTAAAGGTTGGGCATGTTTGCTAGTCTACCTTGCCACGAAGCACAGAGGTTGACATACATGGACTTTCCAATTATCCAGCAGTGGTACTGTTCCTTTACCCTTGTGGGTAATAATATGGTAGCTAGACCTTCAAAATTTATGGGTCTAAACTTTGTTAGTGCTGTTTCTTTGCTATTCTTTTACCCTTCTTGGTCAGAGCGATGTAGTGGGAGCTGCAAGCTTCACGTGCTCAACTTTGGCAGAGAACTTTGGCAAAGTTATCTGTGGTACCCATAAGCTATTGTTGCGTGTGGGAAGTGGGTGATTGAACAGTAAGATTCATGTGTTTTCTACTTCCCTAGAAGTCTTTGACAGAATGCCCATAATTTCCGCAAAGCTGAGTGTGTGTGTGACAGGTGCTGACAAGGCTGGAAAAGTAGGTGCCTCTTCGATTTCTGAGATCGGCCCTCGTGGTCTCTAGGGAGCCCAGCTTTTGAGAAAGCGAGCGCCTCTTCAATTTCTGAGATCGGCCTTCGTGGTCTTTGAGCAGTCCAACTTTTGAGAAAGCAAACGGCTCTTCGATTTCTGAGATCAACCCTTGTGATCTCTAAGCAGCCCAACTTTTGAGAAAGCAAACGCCTCTTCGATTTCTGAGCAGGCGCCTCTTTGATTTCTGAAGCTCCGTCGAGTGCAGATTTTTATAGAGGCTGGCATTAAGTTCCAAAGCACACTTGAATCTCCACCAGTAGAAGCTTCATTCTTGCACTTCTAAGATCTTGATTTGTCCGACCTCTTCTCTCTTCAACACCTTTGAAAATGTCTGGCCCCTCCGACCGTCGTTTTGACTTGAACCTTGTTGAAGAGGCAGCCCCGCCTTCTCCAGACAACATATGGCGCCCATCCTTCGTCTCCCCAACTGGTCCTCTTACCGTTGGGGATTCCGTGATGAAGAATGATATGACCGCTGCGGTGGTGGCCAGGAACCTTCTCACTCCCAAAGATAACAGACTACTTTCCAAACGGTCTGATGAGTTAGCTGTTAAAGATTCGCTGGCTCTCAGTGTTCAGTGTGCAGGTTCTGTGTCTAATATGGCCCAACGCCTATTTGCTCGAACCCGCCAAGTTGAATCATTGGCGGCTGAAGTGATGAGTCTCAAACAGGAGATTAGAGGGCTCAAGCATGAGAATAAACAGTTGCACCGGCTCGCACATGACTATGCTACAAACATGAAGAGGAAGCTTGACCAGATGAAGGAAACTGATGGTCAGGTTTTACTTGATCATCAGAGATTTGTGGGTTTGTTCCAAAGGCATTTATTGCCTTCGTCTTCTGGGGCTGTACCGCGTAATGAAGCTCCAAATGATCAACTTCTGATGCCTCCTCCTTCTAGGGTTCTGTCCAGTACTGAGGCTCCAAATGATCCCCCTCCGGTGCCTTCTCTTTCTGGGGCTCTACCGACTGCTGAGACTTCTCCTAAGCAACCTTTGTGAAGGCTCCCTCTTGTGTGTTTATTTTGACTCATGTATATGTACATATTTGTAGCTTATCGGGGATATCAATAAATAAGCTTTCCTTCATTTCAACGTATTGTGTTAAATACACCAAAGCCTTCTTCGCTAAGTTCTTTGAATTTTCTTTTGTTGAAGCTTGTATGTTGAAGCTTTCTGAGTGGAGCATGTAGGTTGGGGTAGTGTTCCCTTAATTTCCCGAGTGAGGAAAACTTCTTGGTTGGAGACTTGGAAAATCCAAGTCACTGAGTGGGATCGGCTATATGAATCTTAGAACGCCATTGTGCTCGATCCTGTGTCATGTCCTTCGTTAGATCCAAGTACTCTAAGTCTTTTCTTAGAGTCTCTTCCAAAGTTTTCCTAGGTCTTCCTCTACCCCTTCGGCCCTGAACCTCTGTCCCATAGTCGCATCTTCTAATCGGAGCATCAGTAGGCCTTCTTTGCACATGTCCAAACCACCGTAACCGATTTTCTCTCATCTTTCCTTCAATTTCGGCTACTCCTACTTTACCCCGGATATCCTCATTCCTAATCTTATCCTTTCTCGTGTGCCCACACATCCAACGAAGCATCCTCATCTCTACTACACCCATTTTGTGTACGTGTTGATGTTTCACCGCCCAACATTCTGTGCCATACAGCATCGCCGGCCTTATTGCCGTCCTATAAAATTTTCCCTTGAGCTTCAGTGGCATACGGCGGTCACACAACACGCCGGATGCACTCTTCCACTTCATCCATCCAGCTTGTATTCTATGGTTGAGATCTCCATCTAATTCTCCGTTCTTTTGCAAGATAGATCCTAGGTAACGAAAACGGTCGCTCTTTGGTATTTCTTGATCTCCGATCCTCACCCCTAACTCGTTTTGGCCTCCATTTGCACTGAACTTGCACTCCATATATTCTGTCTTTGATCGGCTTAGGCGCAGACCTTTAGATTCCAACACTTCTCTCCAAAGGTTAAGCTTTGCATTTACCCCTTCCTGAGTTTCATCTATCAACACTATATCGTCTGCGAAAAGCATACACCAAGGAATATCATCTTGAATATGTCCTGTTAACTCATCCATTACCAACGCAAAAAGGTAAGGACTTAAGGATGAGCCTTGATGTAATCCTACAGTTATGGGAAAGCTTTCGGTTTGTCCTTCATGAGTTCTTACGGCAGTCTTTGCTCCTTCATACATATCCTTTATAGCTTGGATATATGCTACTCGTACTCCTTTCTTCTCTAAAATCCTCCAAAGAATGTCTCTTGGGACCCTATCATACGCTTTTTCCAAATCTATAAAGACCATGTGTAAATCCTTTTTCCCATCTCTATATCTTTCCATCAATCTTCGTAAGAGATAGATTGCCTCCATGGTTGAGCGCCCTGGCATGAACCCGAATTGGTTGTCCGAAACCCGTGTCTCTTGCCTCAATCTATGCTCAATGACTCTCTCCCAGAGCTTCATTGTATGACTCATTAGCTTAATACCCCTATAGTTCATGCAATTTTGTACGTCGCCCTTATTCTTGTAGATAGGCACCAAAGTGCTCGTTCGCCACTCATTTGGCATCTTCTTTGTTTTCAAAATCCTATTGAAAAGGTCAGTGAGCCATGTTATACCTGTCTCTCCTAAAACTTTCCACACTTCGATTGGTATATCGTCTGGGCCTATTGCTTTTCTATGCTTCATCTTCTTCAAAGCTACAACCACTTCTTCCTTCCGGATTCGACGATAAAAGGAGTAGTTTCTACACTCTTCTGAGTTACTCAACTCTCCTAAAGAAGCACTCCTTTCATGTCCTTCATTGAAAAGATTATGAAAATAACCTCTCCATCTGTCTTTAACCGCGTTCTCTGTAGCAAGAACCTTTCCATCCTCATCCTTGATGCACCTCACTTGGTTTAGGTCCCTTGTCTTCTTTTCCCTTGCTCTAGCTAGTTTATAGATATCCAACTCTCCTTCTTTGGTATCTAGTCGTTTATACATATCGTCGTAAGCCGCTAACTTAGCTTCTCTGACAGCTTTCTTCGCCTCTTGCTTCGCTTTTCTATACCTTTCACCATTTTCATCGGTCCTCTCCTTGTATAAGGCTTTACAACATTCCTTCTTAGCCTTCACCTTTGTTTGTACCTCCTCATTCCACCACCAAGATTCCTTTTGGTGTGGGGCAAAGCCCTTGGACTCTCCTAATACCTCTTTTGCTACTTTTCGGATACAACTAGCCATGGAATCCCACATTTGGCTAGCTTCCCCCTCTCTATCCCACACACATTGGGTGATTACCTTCTCTTTGAAAATGGCTTGTTTTTCTTCTTTTAGATTCCACCATCTAGTTCTTGGGCACTTCCAAGTCTTGTTCTTTTGTCTTACTCTTTTGATATGTACATCCATCACCAACAAGCGATGTTGATTAGCCACGCTCTCTCCTGGTATAACTTTGCAATCCTTACAAGTTATACGATCCCCTTTCCTCATTAGAAGAAAATCTATTTGTGTTTTTGACGACCCACTCTTGTAGGTGATCACATGTTCTTCTCTCTTCTTAAAGAAGGTGTTGGCTAAGAAAAGATCATATGCCATTGCAAAATCCAAGATAGCTTCCCCATCCTCGTTTCTCTCCCCAAAACCATGGCCACCATGAAAACCTCCATAGTTGCCTGTCTCCCTGCCCACGTGTCCATTTAAATCTCCTCCTATAAATAACTTCTCCGTCTGAGCAATTCCTTGCACCAAGTCTCCAAGATCTTCCCAAAATTTCTCCTTCGAACTCGTATCCAACCCTACTTGAGGTGCGTACGCACTAATCACATTGATAAGTTCTTGTCCTATTATAATCTTGATTGCCATGATTCTATCTCCTACCCTCTTGACATCTACAACATCTTGTACCAAGGTCTTGTCCACGATGATGCCAACACCGTTTCTCGTTCTATTTGTGCCCGAATACCAAAGTTTAAACCCTGAGTTTTCTAGATCCTTTGCCTTACTACCAACCCACTTAGTTTCTTGTAGGCACATAATATTTATCCTTCTCCTCACCATAACTTCCACTACTTCCATAGATTTTCCCGTTAAGGTTCCTATATTCCACGTTCCTAAACGCATTTTGCTCTCTTGAACTCTACCCTTCTGTCCTAGCTTCTTCACCCTCCCCCGTCTAATAGGATCAAAGTACTTCTTTTGTGTGTCCCGGGTAAAGTTGATAGGAGCATATGCTCCCAAACAACTTTGAGTGGAGTCGTTCGAAAAGAAGTTTCTATGGCCCCCTTGCTCATTTAACACTGCATCCGGGTGCCGATGGAGATACAGCGACCCTTGCTCACTTATCACTGTGCTCAGGCCACACAGCGCGCCACTTACGGGTGACGCCCTAGCTTTAGCGCGATTTTGTTCTGGATTCATTTTCATAAGGATTCGACGTGATCATGGAGTGCCGGCTGTCGACTACCTGACGCCCTCCCCCTCCTCCTTTATCCGGGCTTGGGACCGGCCACTACAACAATAACCAACACAACAGTACTTCTGACATAAAATATGGAAATGTATATTACCTCTTTCTTAACCATGACCTTTTTGCTAAGCACGTTACGAGATTGGTTTGTCAAGTTGGAAGCCATAGCACTCCAAAATCCAGCCCTGTTCACAAACAAAACAATAATTATATTAAATAAATATTAATGCATGCGCAAAATTATTGGTTCATCAATCAAATCTAGACGTTGTGGTTCTCTCTCTTTTGTTGGCATTATTTTGAGTATACTATAATTTCTTACCAATTAAATGAGGCCTCAGTAATTGATGCAAGTCCCACTCCACCAACGATTGGTATCAAGGAAGCAACCACCCATGGAGTAGGTATCTATATGAGCATCAAGACATATAAGATAAATTGGACAACCCAATTGCCTATCAATTGAAAAATAGAAGCCATAAAATCCTACAATTGGATTCTCATGGTTGATTATGCTTGGATACAAAGTCATCACAATTCATACAATTTTTTTAATTTAGCATTTGCACTAAACAAAAAAGTTAAAAACTGCTCAATGTACACACAATGAAGAATTTTAAAAGAGCATATAGACAGTTAATGGGGCAAAACTTTATGAAATCCTTACCTCCCCGAGGAACATGGCAGAGAGGATAACTGAGAAAAAGGGTTCACTAGCTTTGATCGTGTGGGTAAACGAGACAGCCACTTTCCCAAGACTCATATTAGTAAAAAGGTTACCCAAAGTGTGCACAATCGCCAGTGGAAGAATTGCTGCAAGCTGTTGACAAGTTGCTTAAAATCAGAAACACGTAACCAAAAATCAATAACCCATATATCAGACACTCACTTGATCAAACTAATATGTACCTGTGCACTGCTAACTTTCGGCTTCTTGTACAGATTCAAACCCCACATAAGCAGAACAACTACAGTCCCAACAGCAAATTGTATTCCGGTGACAGTTACTGGGTATGGGAACACCTTCAAGACCTGTAAAGAAGAAGTTTCCTTAAGCAAATGCTCCGAAATTGCATGTAATCAAACATAATGTACTCTTATCTCGATCGTTATATTTCAGACTTGTTCAATTTTTTGTTGAATTGGAATAAATTGCATGCTAAAAGCTACATATTCCCTTTTTACCACCTTAAACTAAATCTCCTTCTATTCACTAAAAGAATAATGGATCCAGCTTTTACATCTTCTTTCACTTTCTATTCAAAAAATGAAACTCCGATTTCAAGAAAACTTTCCGCCAAACCAAACAGAATCTACCCAAAAAAATATGGATTCTAACAATGCATTTTCACTAAAATCAAACAAATCTACAGCAATAGCACATTAAGCAAATAAGAACACAAGAAATCAAACAAGCAGAAGCAAAATACACAAAAGCTACCTGCTTGTTGTAGATATTGAACCAAATGTTGAAGAGGTACCAGAGGCCGAACAACGCCCCGAGCTCAAGCGTTTTGAATATGCTGCTGCCAGACTCAGAGCTCTCGCCGGCGGTTTCCGCAGTGGCGCGTACCTCAAAACGCTTCGTTCCTTCATCGGAATCGACTAACGGCACGGAAGTCCACGGCCTGAGCTTGAAATCAGAGGAAGACGAAGAGAGAGACCAGGATCGGCGCGGCAAAGAAGCGGAGACCGCATCATTGAAATTGCTCGGCTTCGAGGAGGCCGAAACACGTATCGGATCGAATCTAGGTTTCACGGCGGAGCTCACTGACGGCCTCCGAGGCTTCGGAAGGCGAAGAGAGGGCGTGAGAGTGAAGGCAGCGCTCTGCATTTTCGAAGCTCAGAAATGGAGATCTGAGAGCGAGATGCAGAGAGAGAGAAGAGGGAAGGCCTCGAGGAGTCCGTCGATGGATCGAGGTTTTTGGTTGGCGTTTGTTTATACAGGAGCTGGACCGCAGTGTGATGCAAAATGGAGGCTTCTGAAAATGTCGGATTACGAAATAATTTATTAAGATTTTTAATTTCTATGGAAATTAGAAATTGAATTAATATTAATAATTTATGCCGAATCCGAAGTTCTTAATTGTCGAACTCGAATATTCTATGCGGCAGACTGTTTGAATTTTCATTTTAATTATTTATTGAGATTTTTAATTTCTAGGGAAATTAGATTTCTTGGTAGGTGAACTGGTGAGGGGCTTATGCTTATAAATGTTTTGAATTTTTTTGTTTTTTCTTTCTTTTATTTGGTTTTTTTTTCCTTGTTCATGGTGTTGTTGGCTTGCTTTAAGAAAAAATAATGGGGTGTAATTGACATTTTGGTGGGGGTAGGTAGGTGATTGGAAAATTAGATTTGACTAGATGCGGCAAGTATAGAGAAAGAAAATTGGGTGAATTTCTGTGGTATGATTTATCACCTCATCGGTTGGTAGGAGGTAAATTTTATATCAAATAGATATGTATTTACATAATTATATTCCTAACATAATCAAGATTGTAACACTCCTCTTTAAGTGTATAAATGCTTAAATAAATGGTGCATGAGATCTTAAGCGATGAAATAAGTTCGGTTGATGAAATTGTCGGCACAATAAGCAAATACGTGTCTTAGTTCAACAGAATAATGCATAAATTTGGAAAGAAAAAAAAATAACATTATTTACCCTTGAAAAACAAAATAACTACAACTACCACCTAACACTACAAACCCTCACCTCTTACACTACCATTGTGAATGGTACAAACCCTAACCACCGCTTGATGAAGGCTGGAGAAAAGCGGAAAGATGTGTGAATGTTTTCCATTAAAGGATCTAAACCAATTAAATACAAGTAACTACAATTAATACCATAGCCGTATATATAATTGTTTTATGAAAATAATCAGTAAAACTTACTTGAAGAATTCATCATTTCGAGTTAGAGTCAGTCTTCTCTTCTCTGCAATCTTGTGTTCAGTTCTCAATAGGACGAACTTCTCAGTATGAACGATAGATTGTGAGAGGAGAGACCAAAACATATATATCTACAACAGTTGACAGTTTCCTCCTATTAAGAAAATTGTCATCCACGATGTGAGTGATTTAAAACCCACTCTTCACGAGTTCTACTCCCACTAAAATATAAATAATAATAATAATAATAATATTTATTTCTTAATACATGTATAATTTTATTTCTTATTTAATATAAGGCAAATAAAATGATGCGGTAAACTCACTCACGACACAATCTTACAAGAGGGAGAAATGATAGAGGTTGAGGGGCCCTAGGAAAGAGCGATCTTGTGAATGGTGAACTGGTTTCTCTCGAGAGGGAATTATTGATCCTTTTGGACTCTACTTCAAAGACAAAGACAGCAAGAGTCTTGCTCTTACGGTTCTTGTGGAATGCCTCGTCGGAGCTGCAGTCGCTGTGCACTACAGCTGACGTCTTGAACAGCCTGAAGCTCAATAACCGTTGGATGGAGGACTTCTTCCTCGCCGGTGCTTATCAAGAACCGAGGAAGCACGGTGAATCCTTAAAGAAAATATATCTTAAGGGCGCTTTTGTTTTCAGTAATTACATTCAGGCTCAAATTTCAAAGGCACGATACAATCTCAGGGAATTTGAACAGGTTGAAGCAATTTTTGAAGAACTTCTCGCGAATGACCCTCATCGAGTGGAAGACATGGACATGTATTTTTAGGGCCTGCGTTCTTTTGTGCTTGTTGTATTAACGGGCCTCGTTTTTCAAATAGTTTGGGCCATTTCTTTTACTTTTTTTTTTGTTTTGTCGAAACCATTTCTTTTACTTGGTGCGGTGCGATGAAACAATGTGGATGGGCCGATAGATCTGTCGGGACAAAAGGGACCTCTCAAGCCCAGTTTGGATCCCAAAGTTTGGGTTTATGACTCATTACAGTTAATGTAACAGCTCCTTCCTGATTTTACGATTTTTATAATTTTAAATGAGTGATTTTATCAAAATGCCTTTTGAGGAGAAATCATAGACTTTCGTTGACCCTCGTATCGGGAGACGTATAAACCATTATATTAGCGTATCCTTGTAATACTAATCACTAGGAACTAGGGTTGGCAATGAGGCGGATTAGGTTCGGATGTGCCATCCCCATAACCGAACCCGTTTAATTTCCCCGAACCTGAAATCATAAAATCCCCGAATAGGGATTCCTCATAACCGAACCCATTGGGTTTGGATTCCCCATCGGGTAACGGTTTTCCCCATTATGATATTTCTTTCTTGTGAAAAATTAAGCAAATGTTTGTAACACTTTCTAAAATTCAACTAATAAAATAGTGATTCTTAAACAACATTACTTAGCTATTCTAGAAAAGTTCATCATAATCCAAAGTACTTCAGAGAAAAAAAGGAAATTCATTAGGAAAAAAAAAACCAAAATGCTCCAGCTAATGCATTTCCCACATAACTGTTGGAAAATATTAGTATATAGGTTTATTTTAGTATTTGGGTTTTCCTTATTAGTTTAGGATTTGGGTCTAGCCCATCTGAGTTAGGATTTCTTAGGTTTAATTCTCTATAAATATTGCTTGTAATTTAGTTTGTGAAGTAAGTTAGTCACAATGTAGCTTTCTAAGGTTTTGTAGCCGTTCCGGCATTCTCGTTAATTTAATAATATTCATATTATTTTGTAGTATTGTTCGTTACGCACTCTGATATTCAACTTGGTATCAGAGCAAGTTCGATCCTTAGGGTTCAATCCATTCTCGTTGGTATCAATTTGTTTGCCTTTGTCGTCGTTCGTTCTTGTCCTATACTAAGGCTTATGAACTTGCACCTGACTCGCATCCCACAACGTTTCTGCATATGGACAGTTGAACCACCATCCACATCTGTATGCACCCACTGCTGCAATTTATTTGTCCACTCCACCACTAGTTGAATCCGCTGCTTCCCTACATATTTGAATCCCTCCAGCCCCATCGTTGCATCACAACATCTAGGCCTGCCTGGACCACTCCTGCACCAGTACAACACCACCACCATCTGCACGAACCAGTTGATGCACCCTTGAAAGCTGATGTTTGTTTGTACAACAAAGGATGGAAGGAGAATACAGGAAGAAGGATACCAAAAAAAAAAAAAAGACATGTTGTTTGAAGGAAAAAAGAATAAGGAAAAAAAAGGTAAAAAAAGAAATATGGTATGTTTGGTTGGATTTTTTTATTGTTTGTTTGGAAGTTGGTATTGGTATTAGCATTGGTATTTGTATCGACATCGGCATCCGCATTGGCATCGGCATCGACATCTGCATTGGCATTGGCATTAGCACTGGAATTTGAAGTCTTGCATCCACATCTACTTTGGCAAACTCATGTCTGTGTTCCGCCATGAGTTTGACGGGGGTGTTAGATATTAGTATTTAGGTTTATTTTAGTATTTGAGTTTTCCATGTTAGTTTAGGATTTGGGCCTAGCCCATTTGAGTTAGGGTTTCTTAGGTTTAATTCTCTATAAATATTGTTTGTAATTTAGTTTGTGATAGCCTCCTAGGATTTTGTAGCCATTCCGGCATTCTCGTTAGTTTAATAATATTCCTATTATTTTGTAGTATTGTTCGTTGCGCACTCTGATATTCAACTATAACATATTAACATCTAATATTCCTCGCGTCCACAAAACAAGAAGCAATGCTTTATAATGTTCCTCCCTTACGACCATCTTCATGATGTTCCTTATCCACATACATATCCTCAAAGTTTGAGCAGCAACCAATATGTTCTTTATCATCTGAAGAAGTTGTTTATAAAACAACAGCTTAAATTAGTTTGTAAAATTCAATGCACAACAGAATCTACTCAAACAGTAAGTAATAACACAATAAAATTATCTAATTAGCAGAATTTGCTCAAACTAATGTAATCATATTCACCTAAGGTAATTTAATGCAAGAAAAATATTTCCTTTCCTCCAAATATTCGGTCATGCGCTACTTGTTGAATACAAAGAACCAAATGCATTTTGATCACACATAAGAGTTTGGAGAAAGCTCACTTATTGTCTATTGATGGATTCTCCAAAGAAGAAGAGTTTGAAGAAAGCATACCTACTGATGGATTCAGAGACTTGGAGTTTTGTTTTAGCCAACGCAAGGAAGCAAATGGCTGCTGTTGTCAATTTGTAAGAAAAAAATGAATAGGGTTTCTTTGAAATTTGAATTATTGAACCATATATCCTGGCCTTTGAGCTCTCCCACATTCCATCATTGATTGAATGATTTTTTTTTTCATAAAGTTGTTGGTGACCTTTGAAGTTTCCTAGAATCAATTGATAAAGTTGCTGGAGAAAAAAATAAAAAAAAAATATTTATATTTATTTCATTAAAGAATGCAAACGGGGCAGTTTCTAGTATGGGTTCGGAGTAGATACCCTAATAACCGAAACCGAATCATTTACCCGATGGTTACTCATAACCGTAAAATACCCAAAATTTGATCCATTAACCCGAACTGTTCGGATCGGTTACTTGTGGAGATTGGGTTTGACGAGTTAAATTGCCATCCCTACTACGAAAGTGTGGGTACAAGCGGAATTGAATTTGGAGCTAGATCGAGGATTTTACAGAATTCGAAACTTTGAGGGTGTTTTGGTAATTTTACCTTTAAGAGATATTTTTATGTTTCATTGGACCTTGTTTTGTGGCCACTAGGGCCCACATGTTCCTTGTCCCCAGACCTTTCTCCCTGTCACTATCTATCTCTCCCTTCACTTTCTCTCTCATTTTCTCTCATTTTCATCTCTCTGCAACTCTCTCTCTGAACTCACACACAACAACGACAAGACTTCCAACACCACTACTTATGTTGGCGAGCCACCCCACCAGACCACCACCACCATTTGAATCTCGTCGTCTCAAACCCATGTTGGAGAACAATTCAGAAATAAATAAAAATAACAAAAATAACATAACTTGAAAGTCTAATACTTTATTAACCACAAATACTTGCTATACATAATGAAACACAGAAATTAATACAAGAATTAAAATAGTACTAACTCGATTAAACACAGGTAGAGGCTAGCGCAAAAACTATGTCCTTCGAACAGTATTTCCATCTCATTCTTGTGCTTGTGGTTCTACAAGGTCTGCTCGACCAGGAAACAACTACCTAATTCTACAACCCGCACTGGATTATATAATTCTAGCAAATTTGCTTTGTGTGTTTACTCTCTGGAAAGTTTTCAAGGAGGTGAAGGAGGAAGAAAAGATGATCTATGATGGAACTAAGACTCTAGTTATATAGGCTCTTTCATACCTCTTTAAATACCTTTTGGATGTATCTGAAGCTACACAACTCTTTCCAAAGAGTTGTGTCTATTAATCAAAACATTTTGAATTAATTTTCATTAAAAACTTAATTTGAATTTAAAATTAATGATCTGATTAATTTTAATTCTTAGGCCCCAAGGCCCATGGTTTAGGGCCCTTGTCTTGATTAATTAATATTAATTTATATTAATATTATGGTATAATCATCAAGCTTAATCCACACAATTAGTGGCTCAAACCTCAATCCTCATTCCAAATGGTCAAACACCTAATCACTAATAAAGGTGACTAACTTAATATAAGAACCTCAAGTTCCCTTGAGTTTCCTGATGTGGGACTAATAAATGAGCTCAAAAACTCCAACAACCCAAGCCAAGGCCTTGGGACTCTGACAATGACAGAGGCCACTGTTCATCCTCTTCCTGATGAACCCTCAAGGAGTTTTCGCCATCTCCAGGTAAGTACCTAGAACCTTTTAGATCGTATTTTAATGTT
This sequence comes from Malus sylvestris, assembly GCF_916048215.2. Lineage (NCBI taxonomy): Eukaryota > Viridiplantae > Streptophyta > Magnoliopsida > Rosales > Rosaceae > Malus > Malus sylvestris. The sequence continues at coordinate 25,021,522 of NC_062273.1, read as the reverse complement.
AGATTAGAATAGTTTTTAAAGTGATAATCACGTGTTGGACGCATAAACAACTCGGGAAGCCATTTCCCATTTTTCCAACGAGGATCCCTGTTTTTGCAAGTGTTTTCCGACCAACTCTGACCACGACTCGACCTCTTTTTGGTACGAATCTCTTCTCCCCATTCCGAGCTTCATTAACATCAGTTGCATAAATTTTAATTGTTGCTCAGAATTTTTCTATTAATTGTGTAACATCCCACATCATCCAGGAGAGTGGATCCTCTACGCCTTATATGTATATTCTCATCTTTACCTAGCACGAGACCTTTTGGGAGCTCATTGGCTTCGGGTTCCATCGAAACTTCAAAGTTAAGCAAGTTCATGCGAGAGCAATCCCATGATGGGTAACCTACTGGGAAGTTCTCGTGTGAGTTCCCAAAAACAAAATCGTGAGGGCGTGATCGGGGCCTAAAGCGGACAATATCGTGCTACGTTGGAGTCAAGCCCGAGATGTGACAAGTTGGTATTAAAGTTAATCCATGGCCGGAAGTGTGCCGACGAGGACATCGGGCCCCTAAGGGAGGTGGATTGTAACATCCCACATCGCCTAGGGGAGTGGATCCTCTAAGCCTTATATATATTCTCATCTCTACCTAACACAAGGCTTTTTGGGAGTTCACTGGCTTCGAGTTCCATCGAAACTCCGAAGTTAAGCGAGTTCGTGCGAGAGCAATCCCATGATGGGTGACCCACTAAGAAGTTCTCGTGTGAGTTCCCAGAAACAAAACCGTGAGGGCGTGGTTGGGGCCCAAAGCGGACAATATCGTGCTACGATGGAGTCAAGCCCGGGATGTGGTGGGGGCCCGGACGGAGATGTGACAGATTGAATAATATATTTAAAAAAAAAACCTAATTCATGGGATTTGAAATAGGGTTGTCAAAAATAGAATTTAGATTGGTTTAGTAGGTAGGTTAGAAGTAAATAGATGTGTAGAAAGTCTAAAATACCCTTGAATATAACAATTGTTTAGCGGAATAGGGTGAAGTGAAACCAAAAGAGTTGAAAATTACAATTCAAGGGGAAAATGAGACAAAACCAATTTCAGAGGGTAAACTGAGATTAAATGGCAGTTTCATAGGATATTTCAATTAATAAACCTTATTTTAAATAAGAAAAGACATTATAGTATTTTTATTTCAACTTTTGGTTGGAATTATATAAAGTTATAATGATTTGATTAGAATTCTATTCATGGTTTAATATTTGTATAGTTTTCCAAATTCCCAAAGGATACAACCTTTACGTAATTTTTAATTTGAATGTCTGATGATTAATCTGAAAAGGCAACATTACTTTTTGTAGCAAGTTAGTACTTAAAAGTCAGTTTTCTCATTCAGTTTATTTTAAATAAAATTAATGAAAAAGGTTTCAAACTTTGAGTTTTAACTAAAAATCATTCTATAATTTTTTTTAATGATAAGGACAAGAGAAAGATAAAAAAAAACAAAAAACAAAAAAAAAAACCTAACTAAAGGTGCATGCAAAGAGCACCCAACCAATCCTTCACTTGCATAACCCTTTGATATAATCCAAGCATATTTTATTCCTCTAAAATTAAATTTTCAAATTGAAGTGGGTTTCATTCGATTCAGAACCACATATGGGGTGGTATGGTTGGGAGGGAGTTGGTTAAGTGTGGGTTGGGATTGTTGGGTTAGGGGTGGGGCAACATCATTGACAACATTGTTGGACTCATCACCCATTTTTCTAGTAATGGTATTGAGCTATTAGCTATGCATGACTTTAACGGCATGGATGTAGATATCTATCAAGTTTTTTTATTTTTTATTGCATTACAGTAAAAGAACTTGAAAATCTAGGATGAGCATCTACTATTAAATTTTATAAACAGTGTAATATCGTTAAGTTTCATAAATAGTGTAGAAAGTTTCATAAACAATGTAATAAGTTTCATAAACAGTTTGTGTGAGTGTGTGCAGGTCTGCGGGTCAATTTTTTTTTAAATATAAAAATTATGTCTTTTTTATTAAAATTTAAGTTTTTTTGTCATTTTTATTAAAATTTAAGAGTTTTTCATTAAAATTTAAGTCTTTTTCATTAAATAAAGTTATAGCATCATTTTTATTAAAATAAACTTAGTTCAAGCCATTTTCATGAAAGTTTCCTTTATTTTATTGTTCTATTGTACAGTGCGTTGATCCTAATGTGATTACATTTATATATAAGGAATTCAGTCAAGGAGCAATATCAAATGGATAAAAAAAAATTGCCCAAGATTAAAGCTCATATCCTTGTTTTGTTTGTCTTTGCATAATTGAAGAATATCACATGGGTCCAATCTCTATTAACGAAATGAAAAAAATTGTGATATTAAAAAAATATGGTAAGAAGAGTAGCATTTTTGGACAATAAATAGTGGCGCAATTTAGTCCTCGGTAAAATCTGAGATCTCCAAACTAGCAAGTTAGCAACAACCTCTTTCCCTTGCTTAGTCAAATCACCACGCCTGTAAAACAATAAGAGCAGTGTTGGTGTAATTACAACAAATTAGATCCAATACGTAATTTACCAAAAACTCACCTATTGCTTTGTAGCTAGCTGTAGTAGCACATAGTTTCTTTCATTGCTTTCATAACGTACCTCAAATGTTTACATGAGGAAATCAAGTGTCAACACATGTGAAGACAAACAAATATTAAACAAACTTTATGCACAATTACATGCCTTCCGATAACATACACAAACTTATCGGGTGTTCAAGGGACATGAGGAAAGTATTTGCTTACATGATAAAAGGTAAGCACAATATTGGACAAACATGAACTTATACGAAGAAGTGCTTTTTACGTTACCGAGTGATTCCAGCTATCGGATGCACAAATCTTGATGTGGGACTATCTGAATTCAACAACGAGACAATTCTGAAAGATATCTTATAAATATTTCGGATTCAATGCTGGAGCAATTGTGCGGAAATCTTATACTTGTCAAGTTTCTAAAAGACAAGTTCAAAACACTTGCCTCTACATGCCTTTGCCTGTTCCCAATGACATTTGGCAGGATATTGCTATGGACTTTGCGCTCGGGTTGTTCCGTACGCAAAGTGTTGCTGAAAATGTAGTGGCAGTTCGTGATGCAGTCAAACAACAACTTAAGCAGACTGATGTCAAGCACAAAGCTGCATACTATTTTTTTCTCTTGACGGATGGAACACCTCATTCGATAAGGAAAGCGCACTTCCTCATCAAAATTCTACATGATTTCCGTGGAACTAGCGCATTGAGATGGATGAGTTATGCAGCTCGACGCATGCGTTCAAGAAGAGTGTTTTCATCTGCCTGTACAAATATATAAGGGAATTGTAGTAGTACTCCAAAAATCTCATTTTGCACTTCAAACTTTCTATAATTAGAAAGAAAAATACACCTGTAAGGAGTGTAGAATAAAATTTTTGGAGTGCTAATAACAGTTGGGAATTGTTATTAGCATATATATATATATATATATATATATATATATATATATATATATATATATATATATAACAAACCAAATCCAAATCCACCTTCAAGCCCCGGCTCACTACTTTCAATGAAATTGTTCAGTCGAAAATTGGTTGACAAAGAAAAATTACTTAGTTGAATCAAATCTATAAGAGAGAAATTAGCAATTTTCGAATAAAAAAGGAAAGAGACGTGAATTTAATTGGACATAACTCATCCCATCTAACTCACCAAATGGGTCATTGAGTTTCAAGATTTGAAATTATCGTTGTGTAGTTTCAAGTAATAGTAAGACTCATATGTGGATGCAAATTTTCGTCTTCTCATTTGACGAAAATGCACCTGCAAAATAATAACACCTAAGATTAAGGCCAAAAGCCTCACGCGCCCACGATGAAATGGGGGAGCTTTGGCCGAAGAATCTCCGATGCCAAATTTAGAATTATGAAAAGAATGTTTTTAAGAGTTTGTGGGTAGCAATGACTTAGTATTTTAGTGAGATAAGTGGAGCATTTATAGGAGGGTGGCCGACCCTATTGGTGGAGAGTGGCCATTCATATATGGTGTAATTGGGTGAATAATTACATAGGAAGTTTTGGGTGAATAATTACATATATGGCAATTATTCATAAATTAAATAGGAAGTTTTGGGAGTTAGCTTTTGAATAAAATCAATAAGGGATTGATGAGGAGTGATGAGAGGGATTTGAATAAATACCATATTGATCACCTTTGACTATTCCTTGATTGAGTCGTTATTGTCCGTTGCATGCGCGTAGGAATCCCAATGTGCCTCGAGAGTAATTTTGTCCTTCTTGTCCAAAAATCCACGTGTTACCTCCATAATTTTTGGGATTATTTTTTGCTCCACAAATGTCCCTACACCTGCTGGGCTGCTCGTAGGAAAATGCAGTAGGTGTAGAGATCTCCAACCTTGATGCAGATTCCCACTTGGACTTGTAATTAGATTATTCTAGGAAAGGGAAATAAATCACCACCAAAGCCTATTTAAGCCTACCTTAAGTAGGGGATTAAATCAACTTGTGAGGGTAATTATTTATCCCTATAAGAAAGAGAGAAAGATAGAGGATATTTGTTCCCCTTCCTCTAGCATTCTTCTTCATTTGTCTATACAAAGAGCTGTTTTCCGTTGATTTCTTTGTCTTCTCCGTGCCACACCAAGGTAAGAACAACTTAATTTTCTTTGTTTTATTCTTAGGTGGTGCTACAGCGGGGCAGCAGTCGGGGTGGTGCAGCACATTGGCTGGCAGGGGCCAGCAGTCGACTCGGCATGGGCCGAGAATGTGGTGTGGTAGGGGCCACGGCTTGGGCTGGAGCCAAGGACTGGCTCGGCATAGGCCGAGGAAGTAGCATTGCATGGCCCATGGTTTGAGCTGCCATGTCTGTACTTCTTGCTAAGAATGAGGAAACTAATTGAGTTTGATTTCTCAGCTGCCGTTGATGGAGCAATCAATGATGGAGCTGCCAAGATCAGAGATGTTGAAGATTGAGTATTGCATGAGTAAACTGCTGAGTGCGAAGTAGATGTTGAGGACAAGATGGATGTTGGAGAGCCTAAGGTCATCCAAGTTGCTAAATGAGTAGTTTACTCTATTTAGCTTGTGTCGGATTTTGTCGACCTTCGTATAAGTTTACCAATTTGCTAGAAATAAACTGTTTTCTTCGCCTTACTCAATCTTCATTTTCCTTGAAACTTTGCTTGCTTGAAGTGTTTTACGAAACTTTTAGCCATAGAACCATCGGTTGGGCACGCTGCTTCGAAAAAGTAGACAATCCTATAGAGTGACAATGGTCGTGAGTTTTGGCTTATTGGGCTTCAAGTTGTTGAGTTCGTCGTCGACTACTACTCTATGACCATTTGATGCTTAGTTGGTCTTCGAGTTTGATCATTGAAGTTGTATAGCTTGCATCACAACATAATAAAGATCTGTGGAATATGAAAATCTTTAACTAATCACATCAAAATGAGTAGTGTGGAAATTCATGGGAAGTTTGCCCCCTTCCATTAAAGAGTAGACCTAGATGGGTGTCAAAGAATTAGTTTATCATCTAGCACTAGAGAGCAAATCCAGATGGGTGTTGGAAAATTGGTTTACCTTTTCACACTGAAGAATAATTAGTTTATCCGCTCACACTAGAGAGCTTACCCAGATGGGTGTTGGGGATTGGTTTACCATCTCCCTTTAGATAGCAATTAGTTTATCCTCTTGCACTGGAGAGCAAACCCAGATGGGCATCGGGGAATTAGTTTACCCTCTCGCACTAGAGAGAAATTAGTTTACCATCTCACACTGGAGATCTATTAATTTATCCTCTCGTACAAGAGAGCTTACCCAGATGGGTGTCTAGAGATTGGTTTACCCTCTCACATTGGAAATCAATTATTTTATTCTCTCATATTGGAGAGTTTACCCAGATAGGTGTCGGGGGATTGGTTTACCCTCTCACACTAGTGATCAATTAGTTTATCCTCTCGCACTAAAGAGCATACCCAGATAGGTGTCAGGGGATTAGTTTACCTTCTCGCATTGTAGAACAATTAGTTTATCCTCTCGCATTGGAGAGCAATTTACCTTATCGCATTGTAGAATAATTAGTTTACTCTCTCACACTGGAGAGCAATTAGTTTATCCTCACATTGGAGAGCAGACCTAAATGGGTGTTGGGGAATTAGTTTATCCTCTCGCACTGGAGAGCTAACCCAAATGGGTGTCGGAAGATTGGTTTACCTTATCGTACTGAAGAGCATAGAAGTCATTGTTATGAGTGCAACTGAAGAAAACTGGACTACTAGACAACTAAAATAGTTATCAGTCGTCTTGTTCGGCGATCTGCTTGAGATTTCAAATTGCTTGTGGAACCCGTGTAAGGGTGTAAATGGGAAGCGCAATGAGCTGCTCCCGGACATTCTCCAAGTTTTGTGTCATATTTACATGTTTCATCGTGTGTTCTTCTGAGGCTTGGTTGGTAGTCAGTTGAGAATCTAAATGGATTGCAAGCTTCTTCATCGTTAAGTCTTTCACTAGAGGTGATGATAGTAAAGCCTAGTATTTTACTTCGTCGTTAGATGCTTTAAAATTTGAAGTATCGTGGGCATGGTCGGCGCGATTAGAAGTTGCAGGGCAAGATCGACATGGATTGGAGCTGTGGTGTAAGATCGGCACTGCTGTGAGCGCAGAACTGGGGTCAGCTTGGGCTAGGTTGTTTGCAATTGGACCACTAAGTATGCAGTGCTCGGCTACTAGGGATGTGCTACTCCAGTATTGAATCGTTTTGAGATGAAAAAAAGATATGCCACTAGTTCTTGGTGGTTGGGTTGGTGTGTCCTTCTGGTACCATTCCATTAGGCTGAGTTGTTGCGACAAAAGTAATCTTTGTAACTGCCAGTGTATGTGAAATGGTTTCGTCTGCTTGATCTTATGAATAAAAGGTGACCTACTTATGTTAGCCATATCTTGTTGGAGCGCCGCGTCAGTAACTTCGTTGAGCTGGAAATCGCGTAATCGTTTGGTTAAAAACTTTTTCATGAATTTGCCTCTGCTAGGACATCAGAGCTTTTGACTGCCTCCGGTTGTGACCTGTTGGTCTAGTCTGATTTTCCCTGTACTTGGCTCGTCAATGTTGTAATTGCAATGTATGTGGTACGTTCCTAGCAGGCGAACGGGTTACTCATAAACTGCCAAATAAACTTGAGTCAGATTGAGTAACTGCTTCTCTCCATGCGATGTGCTACCTACTCCGATGTAAGGTGGATGATGCTCATTGCTGGCCTAGCCACGAATGAACACTTCGCTTGGAAGGTTATTCATGTTGATTTTTAGAGTGTTGGCCCAATCGTGAATGCATTTGTCCGTGGGACCCTAACTTGGAGTGTACGCTCTTCCACGCACTAAGATGAGAGTATGCTATCTCGGGAACCCAGGCAGGAGTGTACACCGCTAAAACGCTCGGATCGTGGCTGGTTGAGAGGTGGGTTGCCAAGATTGCTAGAAAAAGTCGTCGTTTGACTTTGTCCTATTTCGGGACATCTTGTATGGGGCACACTACATCTCGATGCGCTACAAAAGCTGATTCACTAAGGTCATCTGTTGTGCAAGGGTGCTTGTCAACTCTATGACTTGTCGAGATAAGTGTTGTTTGCCATACGAGATGAAAAAGCTTGGATGGTATGCGTCTTTTTGAGTAGTGGAAATGTAATGGACTCCAGGTACGAGATTTAAGTTGGGATATGTTAAATTTGCAGAAAATCAGGGTGAAAATACCCATGGTTCAATTGTCGATCCAGAAATCTGAAGCTGGGGAAGTTAAATCAATCTTGGACCAATCGGGATCGCTAGGTGGACCGCGGGAGCATGTTAGGCCAAAGAAGTGGGCTGAGCCACGTGCGAGGTGCATGGGTGCAGTGCGGTCTAGCCTACTTGGCTTTAGGCCAATGGTGTATTAGGCTCGCGTTGGGCTTATGCTGAGTCGCAACTCCGACTGCTTTTGGCACGGCTTGGACTAGTTTACCATAGGCATGGGCTGGACTGGCATTGGGTGTTGCTGCCTTGGGCCTACAGTTTCTGGGCTTGCTAGGGCATAACGATTTGTGTTGCTTCGCGCTAGGCTGGCTACCTTGTGGTATGGGCTGGGTCATCTGATGCAAGGTTGCGCGGGCCTAGGCTTGTTGCTGCATGGTTGCCTGCTCACCGTAGACAGAGGGCTCGCCATGGGCTGCCACTGTGGTGCCCCGTAAGGGTAATGTCGATCCTCTAACCATCGTGGATCGTCGTGGTGCGGCTATGTAGCGATCTCCATCACTTGTTCCGGATCTCAAAAAGCAGGAAATTCTGTTCGTCGTGGTTTCCAAAATTTCCATCATTGTACTTTTCTTTTACGTTTATTAAAAGAATTTTATAAAAAAATTATAGGAATATGAACGTACGAAAAATCTATGAATGAACAAGAAATGAGAAACTTTGAATGAGGGAGTCTTCTTCGAGCGTGTGAATCAAACTCTCAATGAAAGCACCAATTTGTGGATGCAAATTTCCGTCATCTTCTCCCTTGACAAAAATGCACTTGCAAAATAATAACAACTAGGATTAAGGTCAAAAGCCTCACTTGCTCATGATGAATTGAAGGATGCTTTAGCTGAAGAATCTCTTATGCAAAATTTAGAATTTTGGAAAGAATGTGTCTAGGAGTTTGTGGGTAGCAAATGACCTAGCATTTTAGTGGGATAAGTGGGGTATTTATAGGAAGGTGGCTGGCCTTATTGGTGGAGAATAACCAGCCATATATGGTGTAATTGAGTGAATAATTGCAAGATATTATGTGAAATAATATCTTGCAAGTAACATGGTAATTATTTCTAAATTAAATAGAAAGGTTTGAGAGTTACATTTTGAATAAAATCAATAAGGGATTGATGAGAGGGATTTGAATAAATACCATATTGATCACATTTGACTCTTTCTTGGTTGAACTATTATTGTCCGTTGCATACGCGTGGAAATACTAATGTGACTCAAGCGTAATTTTTTCATTCTTGTCAAAAAATTCACGTGTCACCTTTACAATTTTTGAGATTTTTTTTAGCTCCACATTATATGCATTAGGTCAATCATTGTGACAATATCTTAAACTAAATACATTCTTATATGGAAATAAGTGGCATTGTGCTAGACATTTAAAGTATTGCCACGTTACTATTTAAAATATCTCCATATTAATGTACCGGTATTCTAGAGGCGTAAATAAGTCCCTCATCTTGCAAGATAATGACTTACACGACATGATTATTGCCACTAACGTAATAGTTTGTGCCAATTATACAATGAAATATATAAGTTTCTCTTAAATAGATTGTATCGTTGACATAAAATGTTCTAATAATAACTTACCCGTGCCATATTGATAGAGCACGTGCGAGGGAAGTAGTGTGAAACCCAAATAAGAAGATACACCAATTGAACACACATGTAACATTTCTTCTATAATTTTTTTATTTAGGAAAAAATACGATGTTCATTTATGAGAAGCAGAATACATACATCATGAAGGATATAATACATTCAGTGGGCCTCCTCCATAATTAGCAAAAAAATCCCCAACCCCTCAATCCGAGGTCCATACACGCGAAATTGGATCCCCTTCTTAGCAAATGGTGAGGATCCTCATGACCAAACAACACGGGTCGTTGAATTTTGATCCAAAGACTATAATTATTATAATTTTTAGAGGGACCCTTGTTTGTAGCCGTTGGATCAAAATTTAACGGTCCATGTTGTGTGGTCATGATGATCCCCACTATTTGCTCAGGAGGGGATCCAATTCCCATACACACTACACCTCAAATACCACAAGTGGCAAAACCTAAAATATCCCCTAATTTCAAATTTTCCAAAATACCCCTATAAGCTGTCCAAGGTACGGCCGTCAGCATATTTTAGTAGGGCTAGTTTAGTAGTTTGAAGTCCAAAAATAGGATTATGGATAAAACGAATTAGCTAATATAGAAATTAATTACGATTTTTTTAATGAAAATTAATTAGGATATTAAGCATATCCTGAAAAACACGTGCGAGCAGTGGGAATGTAGCACCGCTCCAATTCCCCTCAGTTTTCGCTCCAATTCGGAACCCTCCAATCCAAATCGCTCACTATAAAAAATTTCCCGAGAAAATCTTTCAAATTTTCCAAGAGAGAAAGAAAGTGAGGGAGAATCGGAGGTAGAAGAAGATAATGCATTCATTAAGCCTCAAAGTCTGCAGTAATTGCTGTCCGGGGACGACGAGGACGTGTTTGCCGGGGCGGGGGAGCTTCGGCGTCGCGAATTCGGAGGTCCGGAACTTGAGAGTCGGGTCGGGGCATGGGGATTTCGGGAAATCGTGTCGGGTCGTGGCGTGCGCCGTGGAGAGGAGCGGGGGGAATGAGTGGAGTGGAAGTCGGAGTTCGAGTCCGAGTTCTGGTGCGGGTCAGAAACCGAGTTCATTTCTGTCTCGGAGTCAGAGCTGGGCTTTGTTGAAGCAGCAAATGGAGGTCGCGTCGAAATCTGAGGTGAGTAAATTGTAAATTTTAAACTTTCTCGCACTTTCCTTCGTTTGCTCGGAATCCAAACAGAGGATTATGGTTTTTAAGCTTGAAATTGTAGGATTACGAGGAGGCGGCGAGGATCCGGGACTCGTTGAAGTTGTTAGAAGAGGAGGAGCCGGTTTTGTGGCTCCGAAGAAGGATAAAGGAGGCAATTGCTGAAGAGAGATTTGAGGTAAATAAATTGAGTTAATTTGGAGGGTGTTTATTGCTAATTAGCGTTGAGCTGAAAAATGCAACACCAAATTCATTAAAAGTCTTGATTTGATGTGCCCAGGACGCTGCGAAATATCGAGATGAGCTAAAGGAAATTGCCCCTTACTCTTTCTTGAAATGTTCAAGTGATGCAACAACTTTGGTATGAGAATATGCAGTATTTCATCACATAATTACATTGCTGTTTTGATTTAATTTGTTTCTTTAACTTTTTAGATCTGTAGTTATCGTTACTGCACGCATTAATTCAATTGGGAAATAAGATACTTTTAGAGCGGATAACGCGAATTTTGGTAGAATGTGAGCAAAAGAAAAATAATTTTGATGGAAAAGTTCACATGCTAATTTAATTGGATGAATTTGAAATGAAATCTTTGTTTCTTCAGGGTATTCGGGTCCAAGTTAGGAGTGTATTCATAGAGGGCAGAAGTCAGCCTTCAAAGGGGCAACACTTTTTTGCATATAGAATACGAATTACCAATAACTCAGATCGTCCTGTTCAACTTCTTAGAAGGCATTGGATTATCACGGATGCCAACGGAAAATCCGAAAATGTCTGGTGAGTTAGTTTTCTTTTCTGTGATATCTCTTACCTCTTCTGGATTATCTTATTTTCGGTTTCCGCTCGCAGTTAATGGTAGGATATTTCTTCTTCTTTTACCAAATATATTGTGTATTACTTTTGCTCATCGTAGGGGGATTGGTGTTATTGGTGAACAGCCAGTTATTCTTCCTCAAACGAGTTTTGAATACTCATCAGCTTGCCCATTAAGCACTCCCAGTGGCAGAATGGTAAGCATGAAATCATATTTATAAAATACATTTAATTGGTTTTGTACTTTGATACAATCCGAAATAGAAGGGCTCAAGCTTTATTTAATGTGGCTTGTGTGGTGAGATACCCTTTTCAGTTGCAGATTACGGCATATCTACGGTGAAGCTTTACATTTATGAATATTTCAAATAAGGCATCTCTATAGCTGGAACATTGAGAAATTAAAACGAAAATGTTATTTTCTTTTTGAGTTTTTTTTTTCTTTTTCAAAATGCTTCCAACAGTGCATAAATACGATTAGAAAGAATTTCAAGATGGTACCTAGTTTTTTATCAATCACATTATCACATTCCAATTACAGCGTTCACTGATTTGCCTATCTTTTGGGCATATGTATGATGGAGTATGAATCCATCCATTCATAATTGAGTAACCTATAGGTGTGAACCCCATCAAAAGTCACCTGGCATGTTGCACTTACGAGTCGCCTCCAGCAATGCTGTGTCGTGAGGCTGGCCCCCGGTTTTTCTTATAGTAAAGGTTTCTTTGTCTAAAGCTAGTGATCATGGAAATTTATATATCGCTATAAGCTCTATGAGCAGTGAATGCACCTAGGAGGAAAAGTCTTGGGTTAAAACCTGTGTTCACGTACTTCCATTGTTGGAGAAAAGTTTGATAGTTCATTTGATCAATTTTCTTTTTACTGTGGTTTCAAATGATTTGATTTTCTTCTTCGTTGAACTAAAATACTCTTATGTTGCTTTTGGATTTGTGGATTTAGAGAAAGGTATTGGGATTTGATTTCGTAGTGCAAATGTGCTAGAGACCCTAGAACTGTTGTTTGGTGTGTTTGTGACGGATATGAATTTAACTGTTGTTTGGTGTGTTTGTGACGGATATGAATATGATGTTTGAAATGGCTGAGAATTTACTCATGGAAAAAGTGCTATTTCAAATCATTCAATAGAGTTTTTCTTCTCAATTATTAGCCGAAGCTTCAATGTTTTCATTTTATGTTTTGAACTTTTGATGCAGACAAACTTAAATTAAACATACATACATTGATATCCTTTGTTTTAAATCCACAAATCCAAATGCAACTTTAAAGAAATTGATACATATTTTGTTTTCATACAATGCAGGAAGGTGAGTTTGAGATGAAACACATCAATAGGGTAAGTTCACAATCGTTTAACGTGGCAATTGCTCCCTTTGCCCTCTCGATATTGGAAGATGACATTGACACCTTTTGAATTGTGAGAAGTAAGTTGTGGCATCCCTACGGAGGACAGCGGAATTTTATTCCATATTGTATTCAGTAATTTAAGTGTAAAAATCATTTCTGTTCCTGAGGAATTGGTACATAAACAAGTAAAGTTCTACGTAGCAGATTTAGGAAAATGATTCATTGGTAAAGATGAAAGTATATAGGTTTTGTGACAATTTTGTAAGGGAATATGTTTGTGTAAGATTCTCAGTAGCCTAGAGGTTGGATGGATACAAGTAGTTTGAAATCCAAGCTTAGGTATCTAGTAGGCTTATATGACAGTCATTCTTCATTGGCATCGTACGCTCGATCGTTCTTAATGTTTCGGTGGCATGGTGCATGATGTGAACACAGAAAGTGCCGAGTATGTTCGGTGAATTGCAGGATGAAGAATCAGGTTTGTTGTTTATGCAATGTCGAATTTAGTTGTTCATCTGGTATCACGTATGTGTTTAAGTTGTTAGTTCTAATCTGTTAATTTCTTTGACTTGTATCCTATGATGCTGTTGCTGGTGTGATGTTGTGTTGCCTCGCGCTTATGAGTTATGTCCTTGCAATGTAGGGTAGTGCTATCCACATACCCATTTTTACTTCTCACACTCCTCTCAACTTTCGGCTGTCAGATGGAATGTATTGAAGAAGATAAACGGCTAAAAATCAACAAGGATGTGGGGGAGGTAAAAATAGGACCTTCCTCAATATATTCATGACCAGTGACAATAAGTCACCATGTATTTACTGGCTTTTGGGAGCTCATGTGTCCTTTGGAGTCAAATGATAAGTTTTCACCATTCATATTTTTAGCTCCATTTTTTTTTTAAATATTCGTGTCGAAAATGAAAATATTGGGAAATGATAATCACACTTTATTTCTCCTTATACTCGTTCCTCTTTATTTTTGGCCATCAAATTGAGTAAATCAAACAAAGCAACGAATATCGTTATTTGGACAAGGTGGATGGGGGCATATAGGAGAACAATTTACCTACACGAGGGTGCATACCTCTTCTTCTCGTAAGGCTCAAGTTACGCGATGAGTGCTACATTAAAAGAATATACACCTCGGGACATGCTAGTTTTTCTCGGCACATTGGTTAGGTTTTAATAAGTGTAGTGTGAGGAGGCTTTTGAAACACGAAATTTCCCATAAAAGAGGGATAGACAAGTGTCTGGAAGTCCCATCTTCTGTCTTTTAACATTCTTATACTCAACAATTATTGTTATTAATTTCCGCCCCTTTTTCATGATCATGTAGATTGTATTTATAACAGCATGTACACCTAACCAATCGAGAATTTTTTTAAGTTATCAACCATTTGGATTATTACATTTGGTGTATCGGGTCATGTTTTCGGCACACTAAAAAATTTCTCTAACCAATCATTTTGCTAGCCTTCCTTCTACAAATACTACTACACTTTCCATGACCATTCTGTAATCTCTGTAATAGTAGTCACTCGTTTCAAGTGATTAACTCATCGGCTGCTGCCTCTACAAAAGCACTTTTGGGATCCCTCGTCACCATGAGAAGCTTCATAATCGGTCTGCTTCTCTCTCTCTCTCTCTCTCTCTCTCTCTCATTGTTCTTTGGTTGGAATATTCACCATGTTTTGAGCATGGGTCTGGTATTGAATCATTTGCACTTGCACCCATTAAGGACAAAAACTAGGTTGGAAAAGAAGATTTTTGTTAGATTTATTGAACTATTATCTGTTATATTTGAAGTTTGTTTTGAGGTTGTATGGCGCTATGAAATTCGAAAACTAGCAAATAAATGAGTTATGCTAGTTGGTTTGGGTTGTTTGCTTGCCTCATTGCACCTAAGTTTGAATCTCTCACTTTGGCAGATTAAGAGTAGTGTAGAATATAAAAAATGCTTAAAAAAGCCACATTTATGAATTAGCTTAGTTGGCTCGGGCATCATCCGTATGCATGCTTTTTTAACCCCGTATTCGAATCTCTCTTTCCATAGACTAAGAGTAGTTTAGAATACTCCCTCAAATTCAATTTTTTTCCTTATAAAACCCAACATAATTTTTTTTTTACTAAAAAAAAACCCGTGACTAGGATCCACCTAAGTGAATTCATTAATTACATATTAATTTACACATTTTACATTTTTAGATGCCTAAAATACCCCTATTGCATATTTGATGTGCACAATTAATTCTATGCAGATTGTAAGGAGAGAGTTAATGATTTTGTAAAAAGAATATATTTGATTCAAAATGTGTATAAATTATATATATATATATATATATATATATATATATATATATATATATATATACACACACAGAGAGCTTAAGGGGAGGGATCCCCATTTTTTGAAAAAAATGGGGATTAGGTGTGGGGCCTACTTCACATCTAATTTCAACGATCCGAACCGTCTATTTTGTTAGTCTCTATTCATAGATCATCCTTGCAAAATATTAGCTAAATTGGAAATGTTTAAGACATCTAATTGGGTTCAAGGAAATGAACGAATACTTTGTTATATAAGAAAATATGAAATTTGATATTGATAATTAAATAGGCAAATGGTTTCGGATTGAATTGAATTTTTGCAAGGATGATCTATGAATCGAGACTAACAAAATAGACGGTTCGGATCGTTGAAATTTGATGTGAAGTGGACCCCACACCTAATCCCCATTTTTTTCAAAAATTGGGGATCCCTCCCCTTAAGCTCTCTGTATATATATATATATATATATATATATATATATATATGTGTGTGTGTGTGTCTTTATATAATTAGACCATATTAATTTACCTACCTACTATTTGAAATGTTCATTTCCAAGGATGCAAAATATTGTATACCAACAACAAATTATTGCATAAACTTAGGAATTGGATCATGCTTTTGATTGTAACTTTTTACCTACAAACAATCATATACATATTACTTTATATATTTTTATCAAAAAACGTCCCTAATAGGCTAATATATGTAATAATACATGAAAAATAATTTACCTATCATGTATACAAAAATGTTATTTGATTCAAAATATATAATCTAGGTTTTCTCAAAAAAAAATAAATATATATATATATATATATATATAATCAAGATGTAGTATTTATATTTTTTATATAATTGGAACAAATTAATTTCCAATAATTTACTTACGAAAAAATTATACCCCGTGTGTAATATAATATATTTTTTTCACTAATACATGGAGAATAATTTACCCATAACAAGAAGAACTGTAATTTGATGTATTACATTGAAAAATATTGTGTCATACCTATATTTATACAAGAATAAAACGTGCCTAATATATATAACAATACATGAAAAATAATTTACCTACAAGTTAGAGAAGTGTTATTTGATTCAAAATATATAATATGGATTTAGTATATTTTTTTTAATAATTGGAACAAATTAATTTACTTCCCAATTAATGCAAAATATACATATCACAAAAAGGTAAATTTTTGGTATGATATGGATACAATTAATGCAATACAACAGTTTATATATTTTATTTCACTTTTTCTACAACTTTTAATTTGGAATAAATTTAGGGATTTGGGAAAGTGGCATGGGTGTAAATAAATTGTATTAGTAGGTCAATAGTGTTTCGATGTGGCTGCAAATTTTAAATTTGGGCTTTTATTGGACGTTTATATGTAGATGAGTTTTTATTTAGGAATCATGAATTGTAAGGGCCAAAATCTAAAACATCTTTTTGGCATGAACTAACTGAAGAGGAATCTTCTGTTTGAACAAAACTAGCTGTGACGTGTGGAGAATGAATGATTTGTTTGCCACCTAAATCATATTCTAAAACTTCATTAGCATAATTAACAAATTTTTATATTTCACGATCCACCAAAAACAAAACAAATTTGAACTATTCAGTGTTTTCATTTCGAATAATAAACCAATTAGCCAGCGGTGACGATAATGGGTCTTGAGGTGCGGCATCTAATCATTTTTTATAGTCTGTAAGTACTTAATTAGTACTTTAATTATAATGTTAACTACCATACTTAGTTGTTAGAGACCAACATGTTCTCACTCCTCATCCTATTCTCTAACCCTTGTGCGAGAGGGAGGAGGATTATCTTCCCTCCTAATCTCTCTCTCTCTCATTTTCTCCTCTCCTATTTAAATGGCTATAATTAAGTCACATCAACATCTTATATAATTTTTATATAGAGATAGTAAGATAAAAAGGAGAGTGTGAGAGGAGGGGAGAGAGAAGGGGATGAGAATAAAAGGGGAGAGAATCCTACTTTGTGTGAGAAACGTTCTTCTGTCCGAAAATCAGACTAAGGACAATGAGAAAGAGAGAGAGAGTGCGATAACAGTTTGGGACAAGTGTGTGAGCCTTAAAATTAGGAGGGTGGCGTATGTGTGGTGTTTTGTGTTTTTGATACTTTGGTACACGTGGTCTAGATGCTAGAATTTATCTTTTTGTGGGCGCTTAAAAGTTGGAAAACTTTTTCATGTTACGTAGTTTCAAACGCTACAAACATTAAATGATTTGAATTTATTGCATGTTGTCCAATCATAGTTTTATACTACGTGAATGTCTTTCAGTCCCTCAGATTGTAATTGTATGACAATATATGAGTGAAATCCCCTGATTTATGGTTGCCCATTGTCCAAGCAATTAGTGGTATCTGCCTAAGATTTCTGCTTGCTTGGCGACCACGCTTGTCACCGTCTTAACTAAACGACTATTTTCTGCACCTTCTTTGCAATGCACCTGTCAATTTCACCTTCATATTACGTAACGCGTTAATCAAAAGCCTATATATATATATATATATATAATATAAACTAAAAAGAACTGTTCTGCAAAACTTTCACTCGTTTTGGGATATCGATGGGATATTAACTAATTAATTTAATTACCAGTCTTAATTTTCTCAATTTTATTTTTATTTTTCTTTTGTATTTTGTTTCTTCGGTGTCTTTTTCTTTCCTTTTTTTTGTTCTATAACTTGTGATGAAAGCTATAAAGCCATTCAGGGCGGTGAAATTTGTGTTCCACTTTTATAAAACATAACAATCCGTCAACTAGTAGACACCACATTCTTAAGTAGGGCTGCCGCATAGGATAGTTTTACGGGCAATACTGCCATGAGATCGAATGAAAATAAATATGTAGTGGCATAGTTTCTTATCGGTTTTGTGATATTGGTTGGAATATGACAGAATGAAGGGGTGGGACTAGCATGAAATCGGATAAGATTGAAATGTTGAAATTCTCATTCTTTTGTAATGTTAGTCGGACAATTCACATGATTAGACAACTTGATCGAAGATTTTCTCGTAAGAGTATAATTCTCTTCTCTCCAAATTCCATTCCCCCACCTCCTTTCTCACCTTGCTTTTTTTTTTCTCTCTATAAAAAATTAACAGAATATGTTGATGTTTCTTAATCGTGAGCGTTCAAATAAAAAAAAACTAAAAGAGGAAAATTTAGAAGTAAGAGAATCTTTACTCCGGCACGGGATGATATATAATGCATAACCAATAACCAATAAGATGAGATACAGTGTTTAAAATAGGTGGCATTTTCTGGTCTAACATACAAGTCAGGTAGGTCACACAATCTGTGAGGCTATGAATCTCATGCTTTAACTGAACGCTAACACAATCATTACTCTTTACACATTAGAGACCCCACCCATTAAGGATTCAACAAGCCATGCAAGTTTCTGAAATTAATGGGTCGTACTTCCCAATTTTATGATATCTAATTTGATCGAAATAATCATGACTTCATGGGTCCCAAATCATTGGTCAAAAACTAAGTTGAAATCACAAATCATGGCAAATCAATTAACCCAATTCCTTTTGACATACATTTATTAATCCAGATACATTAGAGCTGGTTTGAAATTGTTATGTAAAAAACATTTGTACGTGCTTTTGTTAAAGTTTTTTTTTATTTTATAATAATGCTTATTTTAAATCTAAGTGGTTTTTTAAAAGTACTTAAAAGTGTTTTTTTTTTTTTTTTTTTGAAAACATTTATAGTGCTTCGGAAAAGGAAATATTTTTGCCCATCACCTGATAAGGATGGTGTACATTCCACCATTTGAAGGTGGTAATGTGCCGATAGCACAATCATGTACAACAAATATCGTAATACAATTGGTTAGACTAATATTCTCAGTACACTGAAAAATTTTCTCAAGAGTGGGGAACAAAAATACAGCCTATAGAACTTAGGGACGGTTACTTTTTTATGTTTTTTTATAAGTTGCTTTTGAATGGGTTAACTGACTCAAATCGACCCAAATACAGTTTGCTTTATTCCTTGATCAAAAAACCAGTCTTGGTACTCAAAAGGCATATCTTCAAGCATTAATTCCAAATTCCAATAAAAAATTCAGACAATTGTTCCCTGGTTGGTCTCTTTTTAAATATTAAAGACATAATATTAATAAAAATATAATTATCCAAGAAAGTTGATGAAAGCTTACATTTTATCAGTAATTTAATATCTGCATGGAAATGTAGAGAGAGAGAGAGAGAGAGAGAGAGAGAGAGGACTTTGGTATTTTTTCCAAGATTTTGCTGAATATATATATTAGGAAAGTGAAAGCCTTGTGCCTTCTGCTCAAAGCATTCCATCCTTTTCCTCTCTCTCTCCCCCCATCCCCCCTCCACTCTCTCTCTAGATTTCTCTCCCTCCACAGCAAAGAAGCAAAGCATCTCTAATACCTCTCAAACACCTCCAAGTTTTCTTTGCTTTCGCTTGTAAGTATCAACCTTCCTTTGCTTAGAATTTTGCTGCTGCTGCTTCTTTTCATCCCATTTTTATGTATAATTATAGTAAAATTATCAAAAAAAATGTCTGTTTTGTGTGCCTTTCTCTGCAAAAATCTACCTAAAGTTTGGAATCTCTGCTTAATCTCAATCCTTAATGTGTTCATATATGAGTAGGGTTTTGTTTTCTGGCTTTTGAGTTTGCATTTGATCCCATCAACAACCAAGTTCTTCTGCAAATGTGGTTTCTTTGCATTAGTGCTGTATTATCTTGCTTCTCTCTTCTTCCTCTCTGGATCTGGATTTTTGTAAATTTGTTTGTCATTTGGTTGTTCCTTTGAGTATTTCGACTTTAACTTTATCATCACCTTATTTATTCCTCCACTTTATTCTTTTATTTTATTTTATTTTTTGAATTTTCTTGTGATTTTTGAAGCTCTTTGATTTCGAAAACATCTTCTGCCTTTTGGATTTTTGTAGATTTCTCAAAATTCAAATTATTTTATTGAATTTCTAATTTCCTCAGCTGTTCTTATCTCTCTCTCTCTCTCTCTCTCTTTTCTTTCCCTGCAAGTTTCCCTCTTTTTTTTTTTTTTTCTTTCCCTGCAAGTTTCCCCTGTAAAATAATTTACAACAATTCTTTATTTTGTAAAACTAAACTTTTGTTTATTAACCAAGTTTCTTACTCTTTGACGATTTGAAGACAAATTTCCAGGCAACCCAAATCATTGTTTGAGTGAAAAAACGATCAGATAATTAAGTAAAAGGGTTATAACATCATGAGTTTAACAACAGGAGTTCCAAAAGGTTCTTCTTGGCAGCCAAACATGACTGCAGACACAACAACTCCAAGTTACTGGCTCAACTGGCGGGTCTTGCTCTGCACCGTGTGGATTTCGATTGCGCTGACTCTTTCGGTGTTTGTGGTGTGCAAATACGAAGCAAGAAGGGGCATTTCAAACCGCGGTAGCAGCGGAGAAACACAGCAACAAACGCCTGCAGGAGCATTGTTTGAGGATGAGACCTGGAGACCTTGCCTCAAGGGAATTCATCCGGCTTGGCTTCTGGCTTTTCGGGTTTTCGCTTTCTTTGTGCTCTTGATTCTGCTCATCGTCACCGCTTTCGTGGATGGAGGCAGCATTTTTCTCTTCTACACACAGTAAGTTGTCATCTCTGAAGCCATTTGATGAACACAATAGCATTTTTAGTCTATCTGTGATTATAAGAGTCCAGCTTTTCCGAAAAGTGCTTCTCCAAATCTTTGAATTATTTGGCTTCTGATTAGTGATGTTATTTTGGTTTTCGACAGATGGACTTTTACATTGATCACAATTTATTTTGGGGTAAGTTCCTATTCTGCTTGAATGTTCTTGTTCTCCTTTTTTAAGTATTTTTCGATTTCTGCTGATGTCGATTTTCATGTGCAGCTTGGATCGTTGCTCTCCATTCGGGGATGCTACCGCTACCATAAGAAAACTGCCGGCGATAGGGTTGATAGTTTTGAGGTGGATACAGAGCAAGGCTCTACTCGTGCGACTCCTTCGCACGTAGTTTCTTGTAGTACTTCAACCACAGAGAAATCCTCAGCCCCCCATGTCGAACAACCTCAACCTCGTCAACCTGCTGGCTTTTCGGGTTATGTCTTCCAAATAATTTTCCAGGTTATTAAAATGTTTTAGGACTTGTAATTATCACTTGGTCTTCAAGAATGTGCAGCATAATCTTGTTTAATTCGCTTAATCGCCACATTTTTACATGTAAACAGATGAACGCCGGTGCTGTTCTTCTCACAGATTTCGTCTTCTGGTTCATACTAGTTCCATTTCTTGCAATCAAAGATTACAACTTGAATTTTGTAAGTGCTATAAGCCATATAATACTCTGCCCTGCTCTTCTCTGTCTGTTTTAGATTTTCTATCATCTCATAATATCGTGATTAGTTTACGTAAGCAGTGATTATGATACTAAACGAACATGTTTAATCCTTTCTTTGACAGTTCATTATAAATATGCACTCGATCAATGCAGTTTTCTTGCTCGGCGATACCGCTTTGAACAGCTTGGTAAGTTGCCCTTCTCAGCTCAAATTTCCAATTCACTGCAGGGTAAGGGTTTCCAGTTCTTATCATGAATACATTGACGATTAATATCGATAAATTTCTCGATTTTCAGCCCTTTCCCTGGTTCCGAATCGGGTATTTCTTCCTGTGGACAGTCTTTTACGTAGTTTTCCAGTGGCTCTTCCATGCTTGTGTCAAGTTCTGGTAAATTCATCATCTCTTTGGTTTCCCATATTGCAGACTATTTTCGTATCATTTCGCTGCACCATAAGCTTCTACTTGTAGTGACGATTTTCGCCTCTCAAAAACAGGTGGCCGTATCCATTTCTAGACTTGTCATCGCCATATGCTCCGGTGTGGTACTTGTCCGTCGGTCTACTGCACATCCCATGCTACAGCATTTTTGCTCTGATAATGAAGCTCAAACACCATCTGTTTTCGACGTGGTGGCCTGAATCGTATCAATGCGCGAGGTAGTTCAGGCGGCAAGCTGAAGCCAGACACCGTACAGTATCCCGAAAGAAAATATACTGCCGATATTCTTTGTAGAAGGAGAGCAAACAGAAGTCCAGAGATGAGATTTTAGAATTGTGGATTCAATGCCTTAAACAGATTGAAGGAAAACGTTTGTTTGGTGATTAAGTTTTGGATGCTCAAAGCATTACCCTAATTAGTGGCATATACTTGTAGGTTGCAACTTGCAACTGCATATACTTAGGCATATCAGAAAGAAATTATACTCTATATATCTTATTCCTTAATACCATTCAATTAATCTGCTTTTGTTAATTCCCCACTAATAAATCTTTTATTTATATTCTCGTTCCATGAGAATTCCGATGTGTTGTTGGAACCCAATGAAATAAGAGAGAAAATATGCCCTAATATCAGCTGTCAAGGTTCTAAAAGACGCTAGGCGCTAGTCGGGCGGCGGGCTGGGGCCTAGCGCCTAGGCGGATTTAAGTAAATCTATTATATTTCGTGTAAATAAGTGTCTGTTTATACTTAAAATATATATAATTTCATCATAAACTACAAAATATAATGACATATTTATTATAAAGTATTGGAACATGATGAAAACATGGAGAACAAACATATAATGTACGTTTATTTAAGTATTCGACAAGTCTCTTATAATTTATTGAAAAAAAATAAAAGTTATCTATTTTCTGTCTAAGTGAGTCGCAACCTAAGCAGGTCTGGACGAGTTAGGCAGGTGCCTAGATGGTCTAGGCGGGCACCTCAGCAAGTCTAAGCACCCTTTCTTAATTTCAAACGTCTAGGCATTAATCGGGACGATGGTCATCCGCTTAGCACCTAGGCGGAGATTTTTAGAATAGTGTCAATTGTATACAGTTATGTGCCTATCATGGTTAGTGAAACCGAAGAATCTCACCCAAATGACAATATTTAAAAGGCGGGTTTTACCGCTAACATTACAACGATGGAGCTGAAAGTTCAAATTTA
Source organism: Malus sylvestris (assembly GCF_916048215.2). Taxonomy (NCBI): domain Eukaryota; kingdom Viridiplantae; phylum Streptophyta; class Magnoliopsida; order Rosales; family Rosaceae; genus Malus; species Malus sylvestris. Next base: position 24,998,387 of record NC_062273.1, on the reverse strand, counting down.
CAATACAAGGACCAGCCAACAAGAATATATTCTTGTCCAACCTTAAGGATTTAGCTACACAATGTTGGGCCGCTATCTTATGATTATTCAATACCAGGTGCAAACAATGAAATCTCCATATTTCAAATCAAGCCAAAATGAATATATATATATATATATATATAAAATACAATGCAGATGCAGGTGATTATAAAGAAGTGCTTGGTAACGAACCCATTAAAATGACGTTGTCGCTGTCTTTATGTTCCCTCGGCTTCTCTGGCTTCACCTTCGAAAATAGACCCGAGAGTAATCCGGAACCTGACCCTCCCCCAAACAAGTCCAGAAGTCCACTGATCTCAGCACTGACCCCGGAGCTTGCCCTCTTGATAAGCTGTGCTGGTTCGTCTTCCCTGAGGCGTGCCCCGCAAGTGCAGTCCATGACCTTTCTTAAGCAAGGCTTGTGGAATACTGATTCGCAAGACGGACACCTTTCAATTTCATCCTCCTGCCAATAACTTTTAGTCAGATTATAACAACTACGGTTACTAATTCATCACGCAATATATGGAATTCAAGGGTTCCTAGTAAGGGAAACAAAATGTTCAGTTGGTTTGCAAGATGAGGAGAAAAGGAGTGGTATAAAGGTTTGTCGCACAGTGCCCACTAACATTATTGGCCAAAAGCCCAGAGAATAAAGATTTTGGAACATATAAAAACCGAAATACAGACAAACACGAAAGGTCTTGTTATCCACATGAACAGGAACCATATATTGTATAATATTACTGCTGATGCCCACCTGAAAGGGGAAAATGAGAGATGAAGGGTCACTGCATGCTTGTCGTGCTCCACAGGGGACTCCCACATCACAGCATATGAGACACTGCTCCGTTATATGGTCCAGAATTTTCCTCAAGGCAGTCTCCACAATCACGGGCAGCACTGCCACAAAGATGGTACGTCAAAAAATATATATGCGCACACATACATATCAGGTCAGGCTATCACAGGTAAATTCATAAATCTGTCTTATTTCCGTTATAAGAAAGAAACAGACATGCATGATATGAGATAAAGCTTGTTATTAGAATCTAACCTGCAAAGGCTCCTTTGGAAAGATCAATGAGGTCTCTCAGTGCAAAAAAATCATTGCTTTCTAGAAGATATCTTCGAGACCCGAATCCTTTGTTGATTGACCTACGGAATGGGCAACGAACATAAGGAAGAATGGTTCCTATTTTCTTCCTCACACCCATAACATTAAGCAATGCTGGAACCTTCGAGAAAAGGAATGGATTAACTGCACTGACACAGAGCATGGGCTGCAAAACAAATGATCCTATAAAGATTAAGTTGGGTGTAAAATGTTAAAAATATGTCAGTATATTGCTTACTCATGCAGCTGCAATTCACTGACATAACATATACATAATTTAATCACAAAGAAGGTGTGCTAGTCTTCATAGTACCTGGTCATGTATAGAATCCAGATAAGATTTAGCATATTGCGAAACAGGATATTGCGTAAAATCCCAGTTATGCAACACTCTTGCTGGTATGATTGCAATTTCATTTGTATGGCACGAAGAGCAAAATAATTGACCAGTATATTCACAAAGTCGAGGCTTGCCCCATCCTAGTGTCTGTGCAAAATCCTGTATCAAAGTCCTTCCATCATCAAAATGCTTGTGGCATCCAGCACAAGTATAATGTTGTGCTTCTAGCATCTGCTTCAAAGATTTGGATTGTCGAATTTCAACAATAAGTGATATGGTCTTTCCCAAAGTGGATATATCTTCTGTGTCTGCTCTTCTAGTTAGAGACTCAGGTGTATATGATTCCAGGGAGCTAGGAACTGAATCTTGAGGAGAGAGAAACCCTACTAATGCACTTGGCGGACTGGAAAAGAACCTGTAATGGAGAACGGACCGTAGACATTCTTGGATGAGAACACTTCTCTCTGCAATAACATCAGGAGACGCATTTCCAAAAATCTTTCTGGATTCCTTTTCTACAGCAGACCAGGGAGAAGGTAGATCCCAGCCGTGGTCAGAAAAAAATGTTTTTAATCGACGATAGAGTGTAAAGAAATCGCGATATCGACGTTCCACCTCCCATTGATCCTCGCCACTCAATACTTTAATTTTATACACAGTGTATTCTTTAACTCCCACCAGTCTTTCACTAAATGAGACATCTCCCTTCTTCTGCCTTGCACCCACCACTTCGACCCCATCAATTCTCAACGAATGCTGTTTGAACAAATGAGCATCATCTGTACCAGAAGTAGAAGCAGTCGACCCACCATCTCTTACTGGTAGATATTGCTGTGATTGTAAGAACCTGTTGCTATGAGTGAACCTTGCCCCTGGGGACTCAGCAGAGTCGAGCAGAATTTCCTCCATTTCATTAACAAACTCATCATAGAATTCATTAAGCTCAAAATTATCCGTCTGCAGCATTAACAATACAGAAAATGAGATACAGACAACTTAAAAGAGAGACACAAAAATATTCTTATACGGATAAAATCAGGTCGTCATAGCATATAACTACAAATGTCATTAACCAGCAATTCACTTGCAAAAGGTGGTACAACAACTAATATACACACATTGCTTATAACAAGCACTGGTAAGCTCCACTCACGATTAAATAAGAGTATAACATAAGCTACCATCCGGGTAAAGACTTGAAATTCTTCGAAGACAAACACTGCTATATGTTTCCTGAGTATGAAGAACTGGACAGAATATAAAAATAGAGATACTTCTCGGAGTATCACAAGCAGCACAATATGCATTCAATATTCACAGAGACATGAAATCGCACGTGGCTTAGACCAATCAAATGCAAAAAATAGTTAAGTTGAATTACAATAATTTAGTGCCACCCAAAAGAAAAAAGTGTATTGAGCATGACTAACCTTAACTGGCATAGGATATTCTTCAAGGATATCTTCTGAAACAGGACTTTTCGTGGTATTATTTTCAAAAGTTGATGGCAGTGTACTTGGCTTATGGTCCTCAAGGAACTCTGTCTTCCTATTTCCAGAAGTTCTGGTTGAATAGATGCTAATTTTATTAGTTGAGATATTCGAAAGGGGGTCCAATTTAACTTTTAAAGTCCCCAACTTTTTCTGTTCTAAATCTTGGCCATGATCAGTCCCAAGGACCTCCCCGATATTCATATATGTATGCACATCAGAAACACCATTATCCAAAATGCTCAAAACCTTTTTGTCAGGAATTTCTTTTGCTTGTGGATCCGGCTGAAGTTCAAGGACATTGCCAACCAAGGAATCTTTATTATGTTTTGCTGATTCATCAGAACCTGGAACTTGATTATTTGTCAAAGGAATATCTCTTGAATCTTCTAGCCCTGGTTCTTGAACATTTTGAAAACCAGTCGGGGTAGTACAAGAACTTTTGGTAAACTCAACCAAATCAGCAACAGCTTGAACTTGATAACTGGCCACAGGAATGTCCTTCACATCTTCTACTCTATCGGTTTCAAGAAAACTTGGAGAACTAGCTAGCTTCATGGAACTGTTAACATCTTCTACCGATTTACTATCAGCTTGAACTTGTTTGCATCCAGGCTGCACATCTGTCAAGTCATTTCCTTGCTCAGTTTGACATGCATTCTGATGCTCAACTGAAGTGATGGAAGTGGAATTTGAAACTTTCCTTTTGGTTTCAACTTTCTCTCCTCTCCGGTCCTCAAATATGTTCGTGAAAGAATCTAAATTACTTCCTCCAGTCTCTTCCATGAAATCATCCCAATCATCGGAGCCAAAGGCTACAGATGTGTTAATAAGAAACGGATTTTCATTCTGGGGTTTTTCTTGCTGATAATGGTGGACATTCCTCTGCTGACTAAATCCACTCTTGCGCTCATCATCCGAACCATAGTTGTTCATGGACCCCTCTTCCTCTGAATACTCATTAGAGGTCCCTTCCTCCCTACCTATCTCTCCTCCATCTAATTCTTCAACTTTGGGTACAAACTGGTTCCCAATTCCAACCCCTTTCGAATCATTGGTCTCTTGGGCAGCTACACCAGCTCCAACACTATCACTTCCCACAACTCCCCTCCAAACTTCCGTACCTTTTTCACTGTCCTCGTCACTATTATCCGAACCATACTTCACATCCAAACCCCCCCTTAAACCCGACGATCCACTCTCAAGCTTCCAAGACATCAATTCATCCACATCATGAGCTCCACCAGCATCCTCATTGCCATACAATTCCAACCCACTAGACCCGTAATTCGCAGTCCGCCGTCCTCCAATACTACCATCCTCCTTCCCAAACTCAATCCTACCACTACTCAAAACTCTCCGATCCTCTCGATTCCTCTCAATCCTCCCTCCCAAACTAAAATTATCCAAACCACCACTCTCCTCCCCAAGTCTCCAACTTTTCAACGACCCGAATTTGGGCTCCGGGAAATCACTGAAAACCGTGATTGCGCTACACATGCTCGGCTTGCCCATCATCGAGTTGGCGCTACAATAGCGCTCGTACTCGGACTCCCCGAACGAGGAGTAGCGCGACGGAGGCGATCGGGGCGAAACATCGCCATCGAAATTGCCGCCGTCACCAACACCGTCCGATTTGGGATCAAGCGGGATTGAGGGATCCGGAGAGGAGGCCCCGGCAGTCGTCTCTCCATCAATCATTGGAAAGTCAATGAATCATAAATTTGAGTTCGAAATTTATGAAATTCATAGGGAAAGAAAGATAGAGAGAGAGTGGACCTGACAGGAACCGACGGTTGTGATTGGATTGGGAGGTGGAGCTCCGATGGACGTTAGCGCAGTTGTTGGAAAGACCAGATTGTGAAGCGAGTTTGGCATCGGAGATTTAGTTGCAGAGGATTGAATAAGTGGCGGGAGAGAGAGAATTGAAGAAGACGAAGTTAGTTTTTTTCAGTTTTTTTTTCCGTTTCAGGTGTGGAGGTGTGTGACTGGTTTAACTTGTGATACAAAATGATAGATATGCACTTGCAGCCTCCATTGCCCTCCATGCCAATTTGGTTTTATTTATTTTCTAAAAAAAAATTTACAGTAAATTTATTTTTCATTAATACAGAAGAGAACGAGATTCGAACTTTTTTATTAGAAAATTATTGTAAAATATTAATTTAATTTACACATATTATCCTTAGGTTAGAGAAATTTTTTAGTGCGTTGACAAACAAGGTACAATACAAGTGTCAGAATCCAATTAATTGAAATATTTTCTTTTTCAAGTTTCCAACAAATTGTACTATTATATTTGGTGTAGCGGGCCGTGTGTCGGTCATACTAAAAAACTTTTCGAATGTTTTGCTCAAAGACAATCTCATCTAAATATTTTATTTTCTATGGGGCGTTTGTTTGGCCTCGTTAGCTTTCACTGGACTAGACTGTACTAGTTGTTAGTCTAGTCCAGCGTTTGTTCTGTACATGGGCTAAGTTTAATGGTACTAAACGGGACTCGTGTGGACTAAGTAGCTCACTAAGAGGTCTTAGCGAGTCCCCCCGAAAATGTTGGTACTACTAAGACCTTCGCTTACTCTCTTTCACATCCCAACACCTGCTTCATTTCTTTCTAATAACGGGTCAGTTTCTTCCCTAATTCCCCCGACAGCGTACATACTATGTGATTACACCTGCGTATAGAAAATCAGGAAGATGAAAATCACGGCCTTGCTGGTCCTCAAGTGAAATCCAGACGAATCTGACCTGATCACCAACACCTCTGATATCAGCCACTTCGGCTACTTCCAAAGGTTTAGGGTTCAGGAGTTCATCGTCTTCATCGGTCGCACCGCCGCCAGACGCAACTCGCCCCCAGTGCCAGTTCGTCAAGCAGGAAGGGTCTTTTGGTATCTGACATGAATAGGAAGAATGGTTTGTGGATAGCACTTGAGGGATCTAAACAGTTGGAATTTTTGTCAAACCAAGAAAGATTGAAGGAGGAAAATGACGGCGGAGCGGGGGTTGAAGCTTGTCGAAGAAAAGTAAGGAAAGGAATTCTCTGGATGCGAAGAAGATAAAGAAAAGGAAAAGGAAAGTAGAGAGAGGGGAAGAGAGTATTCAGCCAAAAAAAAGTGACATTAATAATAATAAAATACTAATAAATTAATTAGAAAATAATAAAAGGATTATTTTTATATGAAAATAATTTAGTCTGTAGGTTAGTCCGACACTTTACCAAATGTTTCATTATTCTTATACTACTTAGTCCATGACAAGCCAATTCAGTTTAGTCCCTGAAGCTAGTCCAGTCCGATTTAGTTCGGTGCAACAAACGCACCCTTAGGTGAAGATGGTCAGCCGGGTTTGAGTTTTCTTGTTTCATGAGCATTAAGTTGGAGTGGACTAGCTAAGACTATTATCCCATGTTTGTTATGTTTGGAGACTAAGTTAAATGAGACTAGCCTTCACTTGGACTCAAAGCTTTGTTAGGTTGTCAAATTAGTCCCCTGCTAAACCATGGGATTGCTAAGGACCTCACTAAGCGCCTCCTTCTTCGCTTCCTTGACTGAGTTTTGTTTCCCTCATTCTCTTCAGAATCCCATTTAGTATGTAAATCTTGCCACAAATTCGAACCCCAAAACCTTGATTTCACCGATTTCCCCCAAAAATCCTCTTCTTATTTTCCACCGAATCCCCATCAAACCTGCCCAAATTCACATCAATCCATAAGATTCAGTTTCCCTCTAGGGTTTTCAAAGCTTTGTAATTACAGAGATAGAAAGTGGGTAGTCGTCAAAATGCTAGGTGGGTTGTACGGAGACCTTCCTCTGCCCTCTTTGACGGAGAAATAAAAGCCTTGTAATAGCACGGTGTGGTTGAGCATCACGAAAATGGCACCGCAGACCCTCTGGAAGCCGTTGTCGATTTTGGCCCCGCCGCACACGATTTAATTGCATAGCACTATTTCGCATAGAAGAGGGATGTGCCCTTTTATTTTTGTTTTCGATATTTCCAAGATGGAGAAGGATTTGGATATTTTCAAGATAGATATTAAAGACTCTTTTTTTTTTTTTAGTTTGATATTAAAAGACTTGGAATCAACAAGATTAATTTTTCATAAAAATATGGAATCAATAATATTAATCTTCATAACAGTTTTAATCAGAAAGAAATTAAAATAAAAATTAATTTAGTCATTTTCTTAGCAAACACCAAATTGAGATATTTTTTTCATTATTCTGGCTCTTAGTCCGACACTGCACCAAACACTTCATTAATTTAGTCTAGCTTAATCTAGTCTAAGCCAATCTAGCTTAGTCCTTAAAGCTAGTCCAGTCTGAGATAATCCGTTACAACAAACGCACTCTTAAAGTCTTAGAGGTGTAGAGTAATTTACAATTTTTTTAATCTTGATTTTTGAATATTTTATAATGAAGCTTACATATCCGCGACAATTCTTATTTTCTCACCTACCATTCTCATGTCTCTTTCGCCAATTGTTTAAATGTATGAAACCATAAACCTTTCTTGTGGTTGGTTCTTCACATATCTTTGGTTGTTCAATCAAATTAATATGTGATTGATTTTTTACTATTTAAAATGCTAATTCAATATTATTTGATTTTTTACTATTTAAAATGCTAATTCAATATTATTTAGTAAAATCAATGACATGCGGGCGTGGCAATTCTCACTTAGTATATGACAAAATTATCTTTCTGCCCAGACTTACTGCGTTTGACACACTTTGACCGGAATCGAGGCATTCTGCCCGTCAACCGAATGTGATGTAACCAAAAGTGTAAGTGATGTAAAAATGTGAATAAATTAAAACCGAAACTAGAACTTATTTAAACTAATAAAGTAAGTACGCAGTAGTGGGTAGAACCCATATAATACAAATATTCAAAGCATAGATGACAAAAGAGTGTGCAGTCGAAACTAGTTAAAGTACTTAGTACATAATCGGGAAAAGTCCCTACATTATTTATGGATATGTCATAACCGCCGGATATTCCTCGTCAAGGTTCTAAAAAACGCTAGGCACTAGTCGGGTGGCCGGCTAGGGCTTAGCGCCTAGGCGGTTGAGGCGGATTTAAGTATATGTGTAAAAATTTAGGACTTTTTATGTTGATTCTGTAACATTTAATCAGCCCATTTATTTTAATCATTGTTGGGCCTTTGTTTTTCATTAAAAATAAATAGGGCCTTGTTTTAAAAAAGTTCCTAACCAAAATAAACCCTAACTCTAATTGCAAAATTGGACAGCCACCCATTTTCTCTGCAATTGCAAATACCTCTACCGCTTTCTCTCTGTATCTCTCTGTCTCTCTCCCTCTTCATTTCCCCAACCAAGATGTCCCTCTTCTTTCTTCTTTACCTTGCAATTGCATATCCACTATCTCGTCCCACATCTTTACCCTTTAATTGCAAATTGCTGTCTATCGCTCTCATCCCAGCCAAATCGTCTCACTTCATTTTCTCTACAATTGCAGATCGAAACCTGTCGGGATGGTCGCCCAATCGTCCAACCTCATTACCACATCGGAAGAACGGCGTTGTAATTGACTTGCCATCAAAGCTGCTTAGCGATCACCGAGGCCGTCTAGCCCGTCCAATGCCCGTCTAGGCGTTGCTTAATACCCTTTCCGATTTCTTCGACGATTATGGTTTAATCGCAGCGGCGAACCACCGCCCAACGCCTAGGCCGCGTTTTCGAACAGTGTTCCTCGTACACCACAGAGTAAATCAGCTAACTAAGACCTGTAGGGGTGAAAAACAGAAGTGTGAGTGGGCAAAAACAAAAGTTTATAAAATCTATTTATTTTCTGAACATACTAACCCCTCACCGTAAAACATTTATAGTTTCCAGAAAATCATATTACGTATAGGTATGAAATCAAATGCAAATCAACAGTAAATCCAGAAGTATGCCACATCACAATATCTCAACAGTAATATAAGTAAAATCAAGTGTTCAATCAATCTATACTAGCACACAAGTCAAAGTCGCCTAATGCGACCTGTACGACTGAACTGATGCTCATCAATCTATGTTAGCACATGAGTCGGAGTTGCCTAATGCAACTTGTACGACATGACTAGGTGTAATCATAATATACGATCTAGTGCTACAATCATGTGAAGACTTGTGCTATTCGCGGTCACCTACGAGTCGGAGTTGCCTAATGCAACCTGTACGACAGGACTGACACCTATTTGAATCCAAGGCGAGTGTGCGATGCGAAGGTGAACATACACGTGAAAGACTAGTCCTGACCCTAGGTGAACACTAACACTAGGGTGCAGCAATGATGAGCATACTACATAATATAAGGAAAACTAACTAAAAGTCTAAAAAAACTTCCATTTTTAATGAAAAGTCCTTTTTAAAGGTATAGTGAATAGTGACAGTTAAAGATAAAAATGTGGTTTTTCATTAAAAATGAATAGTACCGGGAGTGTTTTGTTAAAACTCCCTAATATATAAGCATGCCATAACGATTCAATAATTCTAGTCAACATAATAAACTTACATGCGCATCCCGTGGGATTATTTTAGCATTTCACATTCACAACAGTACAACATTTCTTATAACATTATTTAAACATGACATGATATACATAAATCAATTCAAAAGCATTTGTAGAAACTATAAAATATATATAGGGATATGATCAAGGGACAAACATTTTGACAAATATTTTTACACTCTTTTTAAGCCTTTAGATCACATGACATCCAAGGGCTCTTATTTATTCATTAAATGACATGGATGCTTATGTGGAATTTAAGAACAGACGTCCCTAATTTTCTATGTAATTTTATCATTGAGTGTGTAAATTGACAGTTGGTAAAAATCCCGTCATTTGTTTGTAAATGATTGACTGTGCATATTACTTCTCAAAAGAACAACGTTATAATCTCTTTTCGACACTAAAAAGAAAAATACTACTAAATTAAAGATTTATATATATATTTTTTATTTTGTAATTTTTTAGGATTTCATAAAAATGAAATGGATCACGAAGGCAAAATATCCTATAAAAAAAAAAAAAAAAAACAAAGGCAAAATATTTCGTTTTTGATTTTCTGTTTACAGTGGCCAAATATTTTTCAAATTATTAGCGAATGAAATATCGACACGTAGACAATAGCTTCTCCCTCCCGTCTAAAACCCTAAACCCCGAACCGGCTGTCAGAAACAGAACTCCAAAAGCTCGCATTTTCGCTCCATCTATGGCGATCAAAACCGACGCCCTGAACTCCCTGAAAGCCACAGAACCGACGCAGCTACTGGCGCCGAGCCCCATGCTCTCTCAAACGGCTCGAGCTGCCCTGCAGAGCCTCTTCTCCTCCATCAGGCCGTTCACGCCCAAATCGCCGTTCGATCAGCTCTTGGTCGACGGATTCGACGCCGAGCAGATATGGCAGCAAATTGACCTCCAATCGCAGCCGCTCATCTCGACCCTCCGCCGCGATTTGAAGCGGTTTGAGAAGAACCCGGACGAGATTAAGACGCTGAAGGTGGTCGTGCAAGGGGAGGAGAAGGTTCTGGAAGCTCGGAGCCAGGGTTTGAAGGCGGAATTCGGGGGCTTTGAGGAGGAATTGGATGGATTTGACGACGATGGTGACGACGAGGAGGCGGAGGAGGAGGAGGAAGAAGATGAAGGGAGTGAGAGTGAGGAGGTAGATAGAGAGGATGAAGAGGAGAGAGAGGAAAGTGAAAGCGAAGGGGAAGGTAATAATGCGATAGAGGATGGGTTTTTCAAGATAAAGGATTTGAAGAAGTCTTTGGAGGAAAGTGAAGCAATGGAATATGGGCTAGATAAGACCGATAAGAAGAAAAAGAAGAGAGGGGATGACGACGACAATGAAGACGACGAGGATGAAGAAGATGAGGGGGTGAGGATGTGCTTAAATTTTATGTTTGTTGGGTTTTGGCTCTATGAATTTCGCTGAAAGCTATGTCTTTTTCGGTTTCTAACTTGATCTTGTTTTGTCAATTTAGCTTGGAGATTTGGCCATTGGCGACGATGAGGATGACAAAGACAAGTTTGCAAGGTGCTACATTTATCATTTGTTCTAATTGCTTTCTTTTCGTTTCTATGTTTATTGTACGATTGTTGATTATATGCATATGGATCAGTCAGTAATTGATTGCAAATTTATGGTTCATCCGCATTTGTTTGTCTGGTATACCGTATACAGTTTAGTTATTTCTTTGTCAGTGCATCCATTATATGTGATTCATCTGTGAATATGTATTGTGAGCATGTATGTCTCTATTAGTATATGCTTAAGCTTAACTATTTCTTGTGTGCGACAGATATGATGACTTCTATGGAGGAAAAAAGGAAAAGCCTTCTAAACGGAGATCAAAGTTGGTTGATGAATCAGAAGATTTGGGGACAAACGATGGAGAAGAAGATGAAAAAGACGAGGAGGAAGATGATCAAGATGAAGATGATCAAGAAGGAGATGAAAATGAACAAGAAGATGACAAGGTACTTTCAAGCCAAGTAGTGTAACGGAATTTGAGAGCATGGTCTTGCAGTTGTAGTTTCTCCATATTTTGAAAAGGAGTTTTAGCTCATTTATTTTTATATTTTTTAATATAGAAGCAAACAGCCCTTTCGACCCACGAAAAGAAGCTTAAGAAGCTTCAATCCCAAATAGAAGAGATGGAAAAAGCAAATCTGGAGCCAAAAAGCTGGATCATGCAGGGAGAGGTAATTTTTCTGTTGCTAAAGTTCTTTTTTATTTTTTTGCTGGACAATAGTCGTATTAGTTATGTCATTGTCATGATACCATGTATCTTTAAATGAATTACATATTTCAATTGTGGCTTTGGGAAACAGGTAACTGCAGCGACAAGGCCAAAGAATAGCGCGCTAGAAGTTGATCTGGATTTTGAACACAATGTTAGACCTGCCCCAGTAATCACAGAGGAGGTTACAACATCAATTGAGGATATGATCAAGAAAAGGATCGAGGAGGTAAACAACATCTTGAGTGAATACATTCCGGGGCTTTGTTTTCTTGCCATCTTTTACTTATCTAAAATGTTCAGTTCAAAGTTAGCCATTTTTTATGAACCGCATTTTGATCGCTCACCTCTACTTGAAAGTTTTCGACAATTTATATTGATCCCTATAAGTCAGAAAAGAAATTTATTTCTCATATTTTTTTCAACGGGCAATTTTTATTTCTTCTGTCACCATTTGATTTATATTTGTTGCTTGTTTCTTCTACTGTGTGTGTGTGTGTGGAACAGAACCAGTTCTAAAACTGCAGTTAATGTCTTTTACAGGGGCGGTTTGATGATGTTCAAAAGGCTCCTACTTTACCCTCTAAAGCACCAAGAGAATTTAAAGAGTTGGTAAGCATTATTTTTTGCTATATTTGCATTCTAATTTCGATCCATTGTTTCTTAATGAAGCAACTTGTTCAATTTGTCTGATCCTTTTTGTTCAATGTGTAGGACGAGAATAAGAGCAAGAAGGGTCTTGCCGACGTCTATGAGGTATGGTGCTCCTGATGCAAAATGCATCACTAGATAAGCTGCCCAACATGCTTCCAAGTTTTGATCTCCTTAAGCTGGATTTCCGTCCATGTTAACATCTAATTGAGAAACGTAACAATCTTTTGTTGTTCAATTTTCTGCAGGAAGAGTATGTTCAAAAGACGAGTTTGTCTTCTGCTCCATTGTCATTAACAGACAAACAGAAGGACGAGGTGCATGCTTTTATCTTTTTTCTTCTATCTTTTGTTGTTTCATTTGTGTAATAGTTGGAAATTAATTTCCATGTATGCACACGTGTAGACCTGGCATTTTGGACCCGACCCGTTAATATTAGTATTTGGATGGATGCTTAATGGGTCGGGTCGCTAATGGGTGAACCCGTTAAATAACGGTTCACTTTGGGTCAACCCGTTCGACCCGTTAGCACTCGTTAGTTGAGGATGTTTTAGTAATTTCAGTAAAGTCTTAACAACAAAAAATAAACTGTATGCCAAAAAAAAATAATAATAATTGTTAACGGGTCTTAACGGGTGAAACGGGTGATCCGTTAGTTTAACGGGTTGGGTTCGGATGACCCGTTAACTTAACGGGTCGAATTGAACCCGACCAAAACCCGATAAATCCGACCCAAACCCAATAAACCCGACCTGTTTACAGATCTACACGTGTATATACTAATATATGTATGTGTTTATATGAGTATATATTTAGATTTTGTTCTACATTTTCTATCCTTATAGTTTCCTAAAGGTGCTCATTTACTAACCTTGCGGTCGCTATCTTTGATCAGGCAAGCAAGCTGTTCAAGAAACTTTGCTTGAAGTTGGATGCTCTCTCTCATTTCCACTTCACTCCAAAACCTGTATGCTTCTCAGTCATAAAATTTATTTGTTTATATGCATGCAGTGTATACTTTTGTAGTTTGTTAATTGCTTTTTCTTGGACTCGATGTACGCTATCTGGTAGGTTATCGAGGATATGTCGGTACAAGCCAATGTCCCTGCTCTAGCAATGGAAGAGGTAATGTGAACTCTACTTTTTCTACTATAAAGTTGACAATCTTAACTGAAGTGTGTGTTATCTCTTCACTGGGCAGATTGCACCTGTGGCCGTGTCTGATGCAGCAATGCTAGCTCCTGAGGAAGTGTTTTCCGGCAAAGGTGACATCAAAGAAGAAACAGAGCTTACACAGGCAGAGAGAAAGCGGAGGAGAGCTAACAAGAAAAGGAAATTTAAAGGTAAGTCTGGACGACAAAAAGTTAGATTATCCTCTTCGCTTTTCATTTCTTCTTCTTAGTGACAAAGACTTGCGGCCTTACAAGCGAAGCTCAAACCTTAGGCATGCCCCACGAAAGAGGTGGTTCGTAACCACTAGTGTCCCCATGCTCATCCTAGGGTTACTAGTGGTTAGGAACATTCGACTCTTTCGACCAGATGACAGCTTATGTTCCGCACAAGCTGAATAATCATCTGGTCGAATGACTTGCTGAAGAAAATATGTCTAGGATTGTCTTTCAATTGGACGTGCAGTAGCATTTATTTTAAGGAAAACTAATGAAAAATGTTTGAAAACTTTGAGTTTTAACGAAAATGACAAAATAAAGGGTAAAGTGAATGGTATCAGGATTGACTTTTTAACGTAAAAATGTGGTTTTTCGTTACAGTGAACAGTCTGAGAACTTTTCGTTAAAGTTTCCTTTATTTTACTCTTGTACTGTATATCTTCTTGTTCATCCCATTTTTATTTCCAGTATTCACCTTTAGTTATGGACAACATTACAGCTAGGGAAGTAAAGAGGGCGATGAAGAAGCCCCGGGACAGCCTGAAGGATGTGAAATAAGCCGTTATACAGCAAGGTGCTCTCCACAAACGAATGAAAATGCTTTCGTAGTTTGATTAGTGTTGCTTTCGCGGCTCTAACCGTTGTGTATGTTGCAGCCAAGGAAGGATAATGAAATGGTGCTTAAGTTAACTCACGCCGTGGTCGCGACTCATTGATTGATTACAGAAGAGAAGAAAGAAGACGAGGGATTGGGGGAGTGAGCAAAAATGGCGTCTCGAGTCCCCCGGTTGCAACGACAACCCATCTGCAAACAATTTCTACGTTGACGAATTCATTTTTTGGGTGGATCTGGAATAGCTCAAAATACAAAATCGTAGTTTAGACCTTCCATGACGGAGAAATCGGGACGTAAATCAATTTTGTGATGAAAAATATTGCATTAGGTAATTAAAGCGTTTTACTAGTATATATATCTTTACATGTAAACTGAAAACATACCTGCCCAAATTTTCTGAACTTCATCTTTAAGGTGTTCAAGCTCTTGATCCCCCAATATCAAAGTACGTTCGACCCTCGATCTCAGTTAAGAAACATTTGGAGGAGGTGAAAGCGAGAAGTATCAATTCAACTCGGGTTGGCTGCCCTTGTTCTTCATCAGATCATAGAATGTCAGGAAAGCGGCTGAGCATCAGTGGAAGTCTGGAAGACGTACATTGTTCATATGGGTTGAAACCTTTTATGTCTGGACAGATTGAGTGAAGAATCATAGAAAGGAAAGATGGTCAGTTTAGTTGATTTCAGTGTGCAAATTTATGAGAACAAACCGTATCAAACTTCGCTGCAGTCGACTGAACTTAGAACTGATCGGAGGATTCACGCTGCTGTCGAGTGGCTGCTATGACCATTTGCTCACTCTTTTGAACCGTATCAAACTTCGCTGTAGTCGACTGAACTTGGAACTGATCGGAGGATCGGAGTGGAGTGATGATCTGTTTTCATAATAATTTGCAGGTGTTAAGCAGAATCTTAACTATGAAGCTAATCCTGTCCACGATAGGGTTGATTGTTTCAGGATTAAGCCTTTCGTTTTGAATATCTTTTCACGGGTTATAAATTATTCATGAAGATCAAACAAACCTAATTAGTTCTGCTTAAACATAGTTGTAAACCAAAACGAACATAAATCAAAGATTCAAATCCATGATTGTGTTTGCAATTATCGTAACACTTTTTAATGAAAACACCTTCAAAATATTCACCAAGTGTCGTTATTCCTCAATAAACGCAACAACAAATAGTGCAAAGTTCTTAGCTCATCTTACTACTTTTTCTCGAGTTCCATCCTTCTCTTTTAGTGCTGGGCAGCGGGGAAGTCTTGCCTCGCTGAATCTTCTGTTCTACTTATTCAAGTTTTCTTCCAGCCTGTCAATTGCAGCACCAACACCACTCCTTGCTTCTCTTTGATCTGAATCAGGATGTGCAGCCAGATTCCCTTCATTTGCCTTCCCTACCAGCTTCAAATGGGCCCACCCTGCCACGAAATGCATCAACCCATGTTAGCGACTATAGAATCGACTGAATGTACACTTGGAAAATGACATGGTTGAAAGTGTTACCAAGTGGAAAACCAAACGCCGCCCCTAGGGCAGTACCCAACATCACGTTTCTTGCTCGCCAAGCCAACGATCCTGGCACTGGTTGAAGTAGGAAACAAATGTTATATAACGAGAAGACATTGCATTCCATTGAATTACTTTTAATTCAACATTCTGAAAGGGCCACAAGCATCCACTCAGAAGTCGATGCTTCGGCACATGCCCAATGACAAACAACCAGTTAACGAAAAGAAGCCCAAAGATCAGATATGACTCTTACTTATTAGAGCAAACGTAGCAGCAGTGGCTGAACCGGCTCCAACAACATTGAAAACATCATGCACGCCCCTTTTCTCGGCAAGCAGATTCTGCATACCACAAAAAGTTGCAGTAAACAATCCAAGACGCACTCCACCAACTATCGAGCCCCGAGTGACACGAATGAACCTCTTCTCCATTGCATCTCTCATGAGACGATATTGTTCACGCTTGTCTGGCGTGCTCCCCAGCTTCAACATTACTTCTGCATCTTTGCTCTGCCAATCAAATATGTCTGTCGATATCCAATCTTTTCGAAGATTACATCACTAATCAAACACCTCAGTTGTTCAAAGATTGTCATGAATAACTACAAAGCATTAAACAAGCACCTTGGAACATTGTTAATTTGGATACAAACTTACAACTGAAGCAGCTGCTTCCTTGCTACCACCGTAAAACAAGCCTGCAAACACCCCGATGACAGTCGCCGTGCCCCAGTTGACAGTTCCTGCTAGTTTCGGAGAATGCTAATTCAAAGAAAACAATGCCATCGTCACTCTAACAGGAATTTCATCAAACACATGGTGGGCAATTCGAATATGATAAACCCCAAGTTCCAATAACATTTAGCAAATCAAACCCAAGTTTCAAATTCTCCAAATTTAACATTTTTTGAGGACCCAATTAAACAAGTTAAGCTAAGATCAATGATCATAAACTTGACCCAGAAATGATGATCATAAATTTAACGTTTTTGGAGAATTATCATATCAGAATAGCAGACAAGTTGAATTTTTGAAAGGATTTTCAGCAAGTAAAGTTAGCAAAGGATGATCCATTACGTTTGAGACGCGGTCTTCGGGAGCTTCCATTTATCAAACAGTATGCTATTTACATGAACCACCCAAAGAGAAAGAAGGCCTTCTATAACACTATGGTGTTTGGTTTCCGAGAAAATTTTCAGCCAAACAGAAGATAGAAAGCAGAATGCAGTTAAGAGTTACTGTTATTCAGGGCAGCCAAACACAAGGTAAGAGGCAATGCGGACGGTGGTAATGAGTCTCCGCCACCGCCAGATTTTCTCGCTCGTGTGCGGTGGCACGTGGAAACTTCAATAGTCAAAGTGAGTATCACAAAAACGACGCGTCGTTGTTTTTCTTTCTTCTTCAGACGTTTGGCATTAGGGTTGAGATGGTGGTTTGTTCACGCCATCATGAGTATTTTAGCCATATCAAAGCTCATTATCCACGTGGTCAACTTTGATTGGGCGTGGTTAATTTATGTTTCACAAAGGACGTAGAAGGAAATTTTTGTCAGTAATTTCATCTCGGATAATGTTTGTGTCCTCCATAAGAGAACTTACTTGTCATCTTACTTACGATGAATGAATCTTTACTGTCCGAATATCATAATCGAAACTATTCATTCTTTTTATCATCTATAGACCATATATGCAAAAAAATATTCATTTGGAGCTTTTAATCATTTATAGCACAAAACAAATAAACGGTGCATCATGATAATACTACTTGTTACTAAAAAAATTTATTGGTTTAACACGTAGGGATAATTAAACGGTCTCCAAATTGAATATTTTTTTTTTTGTATATATGAAAAGAATAAACGATTCTAATTATAATGTTCAGACAATAAAGATTTGTTAATCTTAAGGGAAAGAACAAGTGGACACAAGCATTACCATTAATATCACCTTTTAGTTTTCATATGCTTTTATTTCACCTTCTTTGTTTTTTTTATTTTTTTATTTTTTTATTTTTATTTTTTATTTATTTTTATTTTTTTATTTCACCTTCTTTGTTAAGTAGTCATGGAAAAGCAAAAACAATGGAACATAATGCAACCCCATCGGAATCATTTCATGCAATTTTATTACCCTCCCAAGACCCAAAAGCAAACTAAAGCTTCTGCAATATTTCAATTTTTCAAAAGCATACACTAAAGTTTTAAAAACAAATAATTCTCCAACCAAAAAGAGGAGCAAAACCCATAAACAATTCGCCAAAAGGTATTCTCAACGCAAATCATTCAAGCAAGAAGAGATTTTTCTGTCAATAGAGAATACAAATCGATATATTAAGTGTCATAATACAAGTAAGTGAATGTTTAAAAAAATAATTTCAACAACTTATATTATAACATTTTATGTACTAGCTCATGTTCTCAGCACACTGAAATATTTCTCAAATCATCCAAGCAAGGTATCATTCATTTGCATTATCCACAAGGTCACTCATATCACCAACCACACCTCTCACTCAAAACTCTCTCTCACTTGCTTCCATGAGTAGCAATACTATTACAACTATGCTCATAATTTCCAGCTTCCTCTGTCTCATATTTTCTTCGTTTCTTCCATCAAGTTCGGCCAACACCTGCAGATCGTATTGCGGAAACCTCACCGTAGATTACCCGTTCGCCGTCCACTCCGGCTGCGGCCACCCGGGTTTTCGAGATCTCTTATACTGCATCAACGATGTGCTCATGTTTCACATAAGCTCGGGATCTTACAGAGTCTTGGACATAGACTACGCTTACCAAGCCCTCACGTTACACGACCCTCACATGTCAACATGCGACAACATGGTGCTAGGTGCCAAGGGCAACGGCTTCTCCGTCGAGCAATGGCGGGCCCCGTACATGAACCCGACCGCCGACAACGTGTTCATGCTGATCGGCTGCTCGGCTCAGTCGCCGCTCTTCCAAGGCTTTCCGGGGAAGCACTTGCCATGCAGAAACGTTTCCGGCATGAGTTGCGAGGAGTACTATGGTTGTCCAGCGTGGAATTCGTTGGGCCATAGGAGGGTGGGCTTCTGGTCTGGGTTGGGCCCACCTGAGTGCTGTGCAGTGCCGTTTGAGGCCATCAAGGCCGTTAATCTCACCAAGCTTCAGTGTCAAGGGTATAGCAGTGCTTACAATCTGGCCCCACTGAAGCTCGATGGGGCCCACGGGTGGTCTTATGGTATCCGAGTGAAGTATTCTGTTCAAGAAAACGATGAGTTTTGTAGAGCGTGTGAGGCAACCGGTGGCACGTGCGGTTACGGTACCGATGGCATTAAGCAATTGTGTATGTGTGGGAGCTTCAATTCCACATCAAATTGTGATTCCGGTTAGACATCCCCATCATGATTCTCCTTTCTATGACTTAACTACGCAATCTGTATATTTTAAACGACTCTAATTTACGAGTAGGTGTATTCGTATTTGAGCATTAAGAGACGGCTATACGATCCTAGCTTGCTTGCCTAGTCATTTATTAGTGCGTAACTTAATTGATGATTGTTCTGTCTGATGTGCAGTAAAATCGGCATCAACAAGAACATACCCTATGGTGGAGAGTTACACATTGAGAGGTACTTTCTTTTGCTCATCGTTATAGTACAACGATTCGTGTCAAATTTGTCATTTTAGCAACCTTGTAAACGCACAAACTAGTTTCGAATGATATAACTTTGGTCTCTGATTATTAATGAGTTTTTTTTTTTTTTTGCAGGATTACTGTTGTGTCTACTAGCTTGGATTACAAAGAAACATTATTGAAATGGATGTAGAATTTAGCATATGTATGCATTGAGAGAGAGAGAGAGAGAGAGAGAGAGAGAGAGAGAGAGAGAGAGAGAGAGAGAGATGTAAACATAACTTTGAAACTTATTTGCTTGCATTGTTTCACATATTCATAACACTTGGTTTTCGAGTTGCAGAGGAAGAGAGAAAACACAGAGAACAGTAATTATACAAAATACAACCCTTTCCCTTATTTTGTTCTCTCAACTGCGTTGACTCTACAACGGGTCTTCATCGTCGAATCTGATATCCAAACACGTACCAGACATCGTCCTTAGTAAATAATTGTATCCTTAATCATTGTCTGCAGTCATTAAACAAAACGGATTAACGAAATTGATACGTTTAATCACAAAATCAAGATACGAATATATGGCCAGACCACTTACATTGGAGATTGCTACCCATTGGTCAAGGATCCTAATAGCTTTCCCTGACATTTGTGTTTCACGAGCCAAAGAGATACCTTCAGCTAAGGTGTTCACCCGACCGCTGACCAAGAGAGCTGCTGCAGCGGTTAAGATCTGGCCAATAGTTTTGGTAATGAGTAGATTTATCAAACATAGGAAGAAAGTAACAAAGTTCATATTTTGTTGTAACGATTAAGGAAACATACAAATGCATCTGCAACGGAACCCTTCTCCCCTGACAATACACGCTTTATTGCATCAGCATTATACTCCGGGCCTCCACCCCGCAAATCATCTAAGGTGCAGCGAGGAATTCCAAAATCCACTGTATACAGGGAAAATTACGAATTGATGAGAACAGTGAGTTGAACGAAAAATCATCCATCAAACTATAAGTACAAGAATCAACAGTCGAAAACTAGAGACAAGATTCTCACATGGATCAAAGGAGAACTCCTCAATCTTATTAGGAGTCACATCAAGGATATGCCCGGGTCCTATATTCAAATCAATCACGTAAAAGTGAGGCTTTATGTTAAACTAAAAGAAAAATAGTGATGATATTGTATTAGCTCAGACGTAATCTAAAATAAAAAAAGGAATTTTACCAAGTGGACTCATTTCGTCCAAGCCTTCAGAGTGAACGACTAATGCTCTCTTCATTCCAAAGCTTTGCAAAGCTTTGGCCATCTTTAAGACCTACCCAGATACATGCAGCTCAGTAGTTATAGTGTAAAGTCCAACCTTCTCCAAGTTATCATCGTTAATGCTAAAATTCTAAGAATAAACACTCACCAAGTCATCCTTGTATACACCAACAACAGCAAAAGGTACTCTTGCTGGATTCAACAAGGGTCCCAATATGTTAAACACGGTCTTTACTTTCAGTTTCTTTCTGACAGGGTGGACAATATGCATTGCTGGATGATATTTGGGTGCCATCATAAAGCCAATGCCTGCTTCGTTCACACATCTAGTTACCCCCTGTTTCAAGAACAATCCCAACCTGAATGAGCATCTGTCTGGCCAAATTTGAGATCACAACTGCACATTTATTTGAACATTTTAAAAATAAAATATTTAGTGCACCAACCTCAGGGTCCAAATCAATTATTATCCCCAAAGCATCTAATACATCAGCACTTCCACATGCAGAGGAACTCGAACGGTTTCCTTGCTGAGATACAAACAATTGTCTGATAGTATTAACTTTGATAAGAGAAACAGAACACAATAATATCACAATATCAATATAGATGGATGTTACCTTTGCAACTTTTGCACCACAAGCTGTAGCAAGTATTGCAGCCCCTGTGGAAATGTTTACTGTGTTTGCGCCATCACCACCAGTTCCAACAATGTCAACCACATCCCCTAAGCCTTCTATCTTCAAACTGTGCTTCATCATCGCCTTTGCCAATCCCACAATCTGTTTAATAATAATAACCATTAAAATAATTATCCAGGAAATAAGCTATATCACGGTATGCTTGACCTACTGAAACAACAGGATCAGATCAGAAAAACAATAGAAACACCCGGAAAAAACCAAGCCACCACAAATGCAGAACAGACCAACAAGATGGCACAACCAGAAGAAAAACTATCAACCCAAGTGCTGTTATCATGCACCCTCGGAACAGAAAGTGATGCGGGAGCAAGCATACAACTTGGAAATTGCTCACATGCATTGGAATTGGAATAATAATGGCAGTGCACTTTTAATTACTTAGAAATTTGTTAAGTCCATTTAGAATATGGTGAGAGTCTTTTAGGAAGTTGTAATTCATTTATGCTTCCTTTGTCACATCCCGGCCCGGGCCCCATCACATCTCGGGCTCGACTCCGCCGTAGCACGATATTGTCCGCTTTGGGTCCCGACCACGCCCTCACGGTTTTGTTTCTAGAAACTCACATGAGAACTTCCCAATGGGTCACCCATCCTAGGATTGCTCTCGCGCGAACTCGCTTAACTTCGGAGTTCCGATGGAACCCGAAGCTAGTGAGCTCCCAAAAAGCCCCCGTGCTAGGTAGAGATGAGAATATACATATAAGGCTTAGAGGATCCACTCCCCTGGGCGATGTAGGATGTTACAATCCACCCTCCTTAGGGGCCCAACATCCTCATCGCACACTTCCGGCCAAGGATTGGCTCTGATATCAAATTGTCACATCTCGGCTCGGGCCCCCATCACATCCCGGGCTCGACTTCACCGTAGCACAATATTGTCCGATTTAGGCCCCGACCACGCCCTCACGGTTTTATTTCTGGGAACTCACACGAGAACTTCGCAGTGGGTCACCCATCCTGGGATTGCTCTTGCACGAACTCGCTTAACTTCGGAGTTCCAATGGAACCCGAAGCTAGTAAGTTCCCAAAAGGCCTCGTGCTAGGTAGAGATGAGAATATACATATAAGGCTTACACGATCCACTCCCCTGGGCGATGTGGGATCTTACAATCCACCCCCTTTAGGGGCCCGACGTCCTCGTCGACACACTTCCGGCCAGGGATTGACTCTAATACTAAATTGTCACATCCCGGCCTGGGCCCCCACCACATCCCGGGCTCGACTCTTCCGTAACACGATATTGTCCGCTTTGAGCCCTGACCACGCCCTCACGGTTTTGTTTATGGAAACTCACACGAGAACTTCCCAGTGGGTCACCCATCCTGGAATTGCTCTCGCGCGAACTCGCTTAACTTCGGAGTTCCGTTGGAACTCGAAGCCAGTAAGCTCCCAAAAAAGGCCTCGTGCTAGGTAGAGATGAGAATATACATATAAGGATTAGAAGATCCACTCCCCTGGATGATGTGGGATGTTACAATCCACCCTCCTTAGGGGCCCAACGTCCTGGTCGGCACACTTCAGGCCAAAGATTGGCTCTGATACCAAATTGTCACATCCCAGCCTGGCCCCCCACCACATCCCGAGCTCGACTCCACCGTAATACGATAGTGTCCGCTTTAGGCCCCGACCACGTCCTCATGGTTTTGTTTTTGGGAACTCACACGATAACTTCCCAATGGATCACTCATCCTGGGATTGCTCTCGCGCGAACTTACTTAACTTCGGAGTTCCAATGGAACCCGAAGCCAGTGAGCTCCCAAAATGTCTCGTGCTAGGTAGAGATGAGAATATACATATAAAGCTTACAGGATCCACTCCCCCTAGCGATGTGGGATCTTACAATCCACCCCCATTAGGGGCCCGACATCCTCGTTGACACACTTCCGGCCAGGGATTGGTTCTGATAAGAAATTGTCACATCCCAGGCTCGACTTCGCCGTAGCACGATATTGTTCGCTTTGGGCCCCGACCATGCCCTCACGGTTTTGTTTCTGGGAACTCGCACGAGAACTTCCCAATGGGTCACCCATCCTGGGATTGCTTTCGCGCGAACTCGCTTAACTTCAGAGTTCCGATAGAACCCGAAGCCAATGAGCTCCCAAAAGGCCTCGTGCTAGGTAGGTAGAGATGAGAATATACATATAAGGCTTAGAGGATCCACTCCCTGGGCGATGTAGGATGTTACATCCTTTATCTTTGTTTACTTTAAATTATGATGTAATACAATCATTTGGGGGAAAAAATGATTAATGAAAAATAGTTTATTTGCCTTGTGATTATCAACTTATCACATGGATGCTTATTATTAGAAAAAAAACATTCATATTTTTCCTAGACGAGGCTCTGTAGTAACTTACACATTCAATCTCCAGTTCGCTGATTTCTACTTTGTTCCAAAGATGCCATTATGTAGTCAGTATTCCTTGCTAACATACTTATTCTAGACAAAAGTATTGCATGCATTGTAAGCAATTTTCAGATTAACGAGGTAAGCCTTTTCAATCAGCTGCAACCATCCACCAACAATCAGATCCTGTGAACCGGATTAGTTATGATCTTTCACATGACCGACTAAAAATGCAAAAAGGTCCCTGCATCCTAGAATAGAGGAGCACAGAAGAAAATCCCATTGAAAGAATCTGTCTGTACATTTAGATACCGAAATTTCACTCACCCTTATGACGGCTAACTCAATCAAATTTGAACGGATAGATGCACAGAAAGGAGGAAAAAGTAGCTTTTCCAACAATTACTGTCAATGTGGACTCTATAGTTCACAAATTTCACAAACAAAAGTTCACAGTTCTCTAATGGTAGCATTATTATTCAAAATAAAATCGATTTCAGAACGGATTATAGATTCTAGATTGGCTTGAGTAACGAATAATATGTCCACGACGAAAACACAAGTAAAAGAATGGCCAATGCGTGAGAATGGATGCATTCGCATAGAACTGCAATCACATAATTTGATCTACTCAAAATTCAGAAGTTTCTTTTTTCAAAAAGAATACTTACTTCTTCGTAAGTCTCTCCTTTGGCTCTCAACAACACAAGAAACGCACTGATCAAAGCCTCATTGGCACCATCCAGCAAGAACTCCAACGACGCTTCAGCTTCCTCCTCCGTCAAATCCACCCGACTAATCAAAGACTCGATCAACTGCACAAACCATACCAAAATCTCACAACCCAATTCATGTTCTCCCCCAAAACAAAAATCCAAATCACAAAATCCACAGAAAAAAATTTAAAATTTAAAGAACCTCAATTGTCACCTCACTGAAAGAAGCTATCTGCTGCTTCGAATTTGGTTTCTCAGAAACGCTGGGCGCGGAGGAGAGCACGGCATTGACACGGCCAGCAGCTGAGCTTCTCTGCATTGCTCTGGTAACTGAAGGAATGCAGCAGCTACTTCGGAATTCGAGCTTAGTGCAGTGAGTCAAGGAAGCAAGACTGGTCACAGATTGGAGCTGCGTTGAAACTGCCATTGCAGCAAAACCTCTGAGGTTTTGGAACTGAGAAGAGTCCTACAATGTCTATAAATTTCAATTTCCAAGACGAAAATCCAACTGCCCAATAAAAATTGAGCGAAATCTGGGGATTTTGAGGACTTTTGCTCCGGATCCCCTCCGGATTCAAAAAATCTGGGCGTAATGATAAAATAATTCAGACTATTAAAATTTGATTCAATAGTTACAAAGTGTCATCTAAAAATTATGATAATGTAGCCGTTTGATCAAATTTCAATGATCCGGATCATTTGATCTTTTGGCTCAATTCTTTTAGGTTCGGAGGGGATCCGGTTCCTGAGCCTAATGATCAAATGATCTGGACCATTGAAATTTGATCCAACGGCTACAAATAAGGATCCCTTTAAAAGTTATAATAATTGTAACCGTTTGATCAAATTTTAATGACTTGGATCATTTGATCCTTGAACTCAGTTCTTTTGGATCCGGAGGGGATCCGGTTCATTTATAAACATTCACAATTCCCTTTTGTGGAAAATCACTTCCCATTTCTTTGGCTGGTAAAAAATCAATTATTCATTCCTTTATTTTGTGATTTTCTTCTAAAATGCGCACAAAGTGCAAACCTTTTTCTATTTACAGAGGCACGTCAGTTGGACCAAAAAAAAAGGAGGTGTCTTTTAAAGAGGAAATAAGAATCCTCTGCAAATTTTTTACCTTTTTAAAACTAGACATTCGTTTCATTTTAAAATAAGAAAAACTAAAAAAAAATTAGTTTTAATAAAAAATGACAAGTAAAGGTGTAGTAAATAGTACAAGAGAAAGGTAAAATATGATTTTTTGTTACCAGAAATGTTTTGTTAAAACTCTCTTTAAAATAAGGAGGTATTTAATATTTAATTTTTTACCTTTTTTAAACTACCCACTTAGTACTACGATTTAATGTTATTTTTCTTTATTTGTAAATGAAAGTTTTAGGTTTGATTATCGCCAAATGAGAATTTGAACTATTTTTAAAAAATAACAAACAATTAACCGAGATGTATTCAATTGGGATTTTGAGAGATTTCAATGAATTTATAAATCCATGGATTTTTATGGAGTCTAATTGATTTGTAGAGATTCCATGTAAAATTTTGATTCAATTCCATAAAAATCTGATAGAAAGAGGTGAGATTTGTGGATGCTTAAAATACACTACAAAATCTCTCCAATTCTCTCCAATTCCTCAACGTTTTCGAATTCTTTAAAATCAAATTCTAATTGAATATACTTGGAATGTTATAAACTTCTTTAAAATTCTAATTGAATACACTCGGTTTCTAAGGATTTTAATACATTATTTTAAAATCCTAATTGAATACACATTGAATTTTAAAGAATCAGTTAAAATCTTGATTAAATATCCCTAAATTCATTAAAAGAATTAAAAATCCCTTAAAATCTTAATTGAATACACCCCCTGTCACATCCCAGCCCGGGCCTCCACCACATCCCAGGCTCAACTTCGTCGTAGCACAATATTGTCCGCTTTGAGCCCCGACCATGCCATCACTGTTTTGTTTCTGGGAACTCACACGAGAACTTCCCGGTAGGTTTACCCATCCTGGGAATGCTCTCGCCCGAACTCGCTTAACTTTGGAGTTCCGATGGAACCTGAAACCAGTGAGCTCCTAAAAAGCCTCGTGCTAGGTAAAGATGAGAATATACGTATAAGGCTTACATGATCCATTCTCCTAGGCGATTTGGGATGGTACAATCCACCCCCCTTAGGGGCCCAACATCCTCGTCGGCACACTTTCAGACAGGGATTGGCTCTGATACCAAATTGTCACATCCCGACCAGGCCCCCACCACATCCCGGGCTCGACTCTGCCGTAGCACGATATTGTCTGCTTTGGGCCCCGACCACGCCCTTACGGTTTTGTTTCTGGGAACTCACACGAGAACTTCCCAGTCAGTCACCCATCCTGGGAATGCTCTCGCCTGAACTCGCTTGACTTCGGAGTTCCGATGGAACCCGAAGCCAGTGAGCTCCCAAAATGCCTCGTGCTAGGTAGAGATGAGAATATATATATATAAGGCTTACAATATCCACTCTTATGGGCGATGTGAGATGTTACACCCCCTAAGTGTTGTTCATGAATTAAAATTCATGAAAAATAAATTGAGATTTATATAGAGGGAGAGAAAGAGAGGTTGAGAAAGGTGAAAGAGGAAAAAGGAAAAAGGATAGATGAGAGAGAAGGCAAGCGTGAAGAGGAAAATATGAGAGAGTTAAAAAGATGGACTCATAATTCTTGTCCAACTTTGATTTATGCTACCACATTCAGGATCAGACATACCATATACTTATTTAAGGACTTACAGATGAGTTTTAGCCCTTTTTTTTAAGTTTTTATAGATCGCTCACTAAAAGAAATTGCGAGACTCAATCCTAAACCTTGATCTAACAAAAATAACGATCAGTACCAACTTAATTAATCTTGTTGGCGGACCATGTTTCAATTCTTCATCTACCTTCTACCTCGTTTTTCTTGTAATACATGAGGCTCTACACAAGTACCATTTAGTAAATAGTGTCTTCAAATTGTTGGTAATTAGTGTCTCAATTAACATGTAATTATTTAAAATAAATCGAAGGCGCCTCCGTAATCCTTTGCCAGATTTATACATCTCAATTCCCACCTACCTTAGATTTCACGAATCGTTATGCTAATATAACCAAAACGTACACGTGTGTGCACATGCTTGAAAACTCAAACAGCATTAATGGGGGATCAAGCATTAATTGAATACTGTGAGACTATTAATGTAACATCCCACATCGTCTAGGGAAGAGGATCCTGTAAGCCTTATATGTATATTCCTACCTCCATATAGTTTGGGAGCTTACTGGCTTTAGGTTCTATCGGAACTCTGAAGTTAAGCGAGTTTACGCGAGAGCAATCCCATGATGGGTGACCCACTGGGAAGTTCTCGTGTGAGTTCTCAGAAACAAAACCGTGAGGGCGTGGTCGGGGCCCAAAGCGGACAATATCGTGCTACGGCGAAGCTGGGACTGAGATGTGACAGAATTGTATCAAAGCCATCGGACAATATGGTGCTACAGTGGAGTCGAGCCCGAGATGTGGTGGGGGTCTGGGCCGGGATATGACAATTTGGTATCAGAGCCACTCTGCTGTGTGGTGCGAATGTGCTGATGAGGATGTCGGGCTCCTAAGGGGGGTGGATTGTAACATCCCACATCGCCTAAGGAAGGATCATGTAAGCCTTATATGTATATTCTTACCTCTATATAACACGAGGCTTTCTGGAAGCTCACTGGTTTCGGGTTCCATCGGAACTCTGAAGTTAAGCAAGTTCGCGCAAGAGCAATCCTATGATGGATGACCCACTGGGAAGTTCTCGTGTGAGTTCCCATAAACAAAACCGTGAGGGCGTGGTCGGGGCTCAAAACGAACAATATCGTGCTACAGTGGAATTGAGCCTGGATGTGGTGGGGACCCGAGCAGGGATGTGACAATTAATCTATGGAGCCTTTCATTAATTGGGTTTGTCTTGGCTAGCCGTACACTTCATATTTTATTAACACGCTCTTAACAATATTTATCCGAAATGTATTGAGTTTAAAAGACACTCTCTTTTTTCGTGTAAAAGAGTTTAACTTCATCATGTTTCATTAACACACAATTGACAATGTTTACTCGCCACGTGTTGAGTTTAGTTCTCTCTTTCTTTACTTAATGATGGTTTAACTCTCTCGTATTGCATTAGCACGAAGTTAACTTTCAACCAAGAATAAAACATGAGCTTAACAACTTTGACCACCAAGTCATGAGAGAATAGTCAATTCTCTTTTTCTTAAGTATTGCTTGTTATACTTGTGCCCCACATTTTTCAGTTTTCAATTCGTTTTCATCTTAAAGTTCTAGTTCTATGACCTCATCAATTCAGTACTACACAATTGTGAAAGAGCAGAACGTATTGTCCTGTCATAATTGCAAGTGTTTTTAGTTGCGTCTAGGGCTGGGTTCGGTTCTTATCGGTTCGGTTTTTTGCCAAAACAGAAACCAAACCGAAATTTCGGTTTGGTTCGGTTCGGTTCGGTTCGGCCCCAATTTTTTCGGTTTTTTTTCGGTTCGGTTTCGGTTTTTTTTTCGATTTTTTTCAGCCCAAATTCACCATCTTCTCGGAAGCCCACCCAAGCAAAACCCCAACCAAACCAGAAAGATCTGCTTATCTCCCACTCCAGTTAAATTCCCTTCCATTCACTTCCTCAAACTCACCACGAACAATGGATCATCTCGCCTCCCTCCTCATCCTTCTCTTTCTCCTATCCTCCACACTCGCCTCCGTCGCAGTTCCCAACGACGTCGACCCTCTCATCCAACAAGTCGTTTAGGAATCCGACGACGATCAGCTCCTCCACGCCGAGCGCCATTTCTCCAGCTTCAAAGCCACCTTCGGAAAGACCTACGCGACTCAGGAGGAGCACGACTACAGATTCGGCGTCTTCAAGGCCAACCTCTGTCGCGCCAAGCGGCACCAGGCGCTCGACCCTACCGCGGTCCACGGCGTCACCAAGTTCTCCGATCTCACTCCCAAGGAGTTTCGCCGGAACTTTCTCGGACTCAAACGTCGCCTCTGGCTTCCAGCCGACGCTAACAAGGCCCCGATACTTCCCACTGGTGATCTTCCCGCCGACTTTGATTGGCGCGACAAACCTGCTCGTCCTTCTCGTCCTTCTCGCGAGCCTCGCGTTCGGCTTCGATGAAGCTCTTCACAGAGAGACAGAGAGAGTGAGAGAGATGAGGCAGGGAATGAGAGAGAGAAGAGAGGAATGAAAAAAATAAAAGGTGCGGCTAGGTTAAAACTTAAAAGGTTTGTATAGCTCAAAAAAACTAAAAAACTTTTCTGAAACCCTGGAGGCATGAGGATTCGAACCCATGCGCAGGGGCTTGAAGAGTTTCAAGCAAACCAACTTGGTAACTGGTTATGTCTTGTTATGATTGTATTACTAAATTATTTATAATATTGAAACAAAATTAAATATATATATCTTTTCGGTTCGGTTCGGTTTGGTTCGGTTTCCGAACCTTAAAAACCGAAACCGAACCAGCCAGATTCGGTTCGGTTCGGTTTGGCAGTTTCGGTTCGGTTTTTTTTCGGTTCGGTTTTTTTCGGCCTCGGTTCGGTTTGGTTTTCGGTTTTTTTCGGTTTTCGGTTATTTGAACCCACCCCTAGTTGCGTCTATTGTCATAGCCAACAAGGTTGAAACTTCCAAGAACAAAATTCGAAAGTGTTTCTAGTTGCGTCTATTGTCATAGCCAACAAGGTTGAAACTTCCAAGAACAAAATTCGAATTGAGAGGGCGATCTTGCCGATGAACTTACCCAAACCGACACAGATGAACAAGTAAAGTATACTAGAACTCTTGCGAAAACCATGTCGAACGAACTCGACATAATGACCCGTAACTTCAGAACAAGCGATGCTAATGATATTTCTCTTCATTCGTAAATGTAAAATATTACATTCGAATCTTATGGATGACGTGTTCACAACAAATTTATTCTTCCATCCGTTACTTAACTTAAATATCTTAATTTATGTGAATTTAATTAATGTGAAGGTCAAACAGGCCGAGATGGGCCTGAGGACCAGTCCATCCATAAATGACAGGCCCGTATTACACTCTTAAGGCAAATTGGACTGTTCGTCAAACTATTTGCAATTCTAATTTGGGTCACTGTTCAGTCAACTGGGGACCATGACTTTAATCTCGATATGGAAAGGGAAGAATATGCCATATTTAGTAAGCATCCCGAAAGTGTTAATGCAAATTATTGCTTTGACCTTTCCAAGTAAACCTTTGGAATTCCGCACATAAACAATTTTCTTTACCAAATGGAGTAAATCAAATGTATGATATCATCGATAAGCATATATATATATGTATCATGTTCATGCATGTATCATGACTGAATATATCATGTATGTATGAATGTATGTATGTTATGTAGGCTGAGACATCCAAAGAGATTCTGCAGAAATCGCACATAACCTCTTAAAGAAGCAAACAGCTAACTGAAGCACACAGAAAATGAGCACTCAATTTTTTCAGTCAATCTGTGCAAAACATGGCCGCTCTGCCCATCATTTGTTGCATGCGGATGGAAGATTTTTGCACGTAAACTAAACCCTTCTATATTACACATACATATCCACACACACACACACACACACACACACACACACACATATAAAATCAAGAACATCACAAACTTAACTAGCAAGGTGCTAAAAATGACCCGTTTGATATATAACCATTTCGTTTTTAATTTTCAACAATAAAAATTTGATAAAGATAATACTATCAAACGAGCTGTAAATTGATCAAACATCAGAAAACGTTTGATGACCTCAATGATGCGAGAAATAGACGATAATCAAGCATCATTAAGCTAAAACATGTTTTGCAGAAGAAAGAAAAGATAAACCCTAATGGCATACAAAAGCACAAGGGAGGAAGGAGGAAGACGAAGGAGGCTATGCATATGAAATGAAGAGGATCTTGCTATGCTTTGGTTTATATAAAGGATCTGAGAGGGTCCAGGGTCTTCTAGGGCTACTGGAGAGGGGGTTTGGGGCAACGGGCAGGTTTGTGGCATCGAAGGATGGGTTTTGGGCAGGGGTGTCTGAGCTGCCCAAATAATAAACAAATCTGCAAGTTGGATGCTTATCTCTTGGTAGAGTAGGTGTGACATGTAATGCATAAATGTAAAATATGTGTGTGAAATATACAGTAACATTTGTCAAAAGCACATTATAGCTCAGTGTCATATGAAACAGAATGCGCTCATGTTTTTCCCTTTTTAGGGTCATGAGTCGGTGGAGCAAGACAAACATCGAACTCTCAACTTATTTCGATTTGTTGTTTTATTTTTCTTGATCATTACACTAAAGGTTTGATAATTTCTAGCACGATTTGTTAACATGTAAGGATAAAAAAACAATAAATTTTGGTTAATTTGTTAACGAGTCAGAGATTATCAGGTTACCTGTTAAAAATTCATTAATGAATTTGATCGTTATCAGGTCACTCATTAAGAACTCGTTAAAAATCCGTTAAGGTTACTAATTTGACATAATACGACCCATTAAAATAACAAAAATGACACAAATACAACACGACAAACACAATCCGTCTAGATATAACTAGTTCTAAGAGCTTTTGTGGCTCATTATTTCATTCTCTTTGTCGCTTGAGATAATCTCAAGAACTTTCCTCGTGAGGAAACAAATCTATAAGATTAGCCGTGTTTGTTTTTCGTATAATGTCTCTCATAACACATGAGCATGACTAAAGCAAAATGATTTATGCGTTTCTGTTCTTCCGTCTGCCCTCCTAAGTGCATCGAAAGAAAAAAAATGAGTGCGAAAATCATTTTCCACGACTAAATATAGTCCTCATCCATATAATCACGAGTGCATGACCAATTAGATTGGCTCATAAAGCTAATAAAATCTTTTTGCTCACAATTTTCACAAGATTTGAGGAAATATAGGTTTCTGATTTCCATAAGATCTTAGAGATGTTATTAGCACGATAAATAAGAGTGCCGTTTAATCACAATTACACAGTTGGGGTTGGGAATTTCCAACTTTCAAAATGACTGCCTATAATATATAGTAAAAGCTGACACTTTTATACAATTATTTGGGACAGTGCTATCCACACACCCATTTTTACTTCTAACACATCCCTCTCAATTTCCGACCGTCCGACCAAATAAATTGAAGAAGACCAATAGCCAAAAATCAATAAGAGCATGTGGGTAGTAATAATAGGTGTGTAAATAGCACTATCCTTACTTTAAATTGTCACTGTAGTACTGTACTGTACACAAATCTATGCATAATACATGAACAAGCTATTCCCAGCAGCACTAGCAATCAAGTTTGTTTCTGGATGCCATGCCAAATGTAGAATCTTGGAGCTTAGGTCGTAACTACTGTCATTACCGCCAGAGCTTGAATTTTCATGCCCTGAAAATTCAGAAGGAGGACGTGTTTCAATCCGCAGATAGAAGCATTCTATATAAGAAAAATGCACGGGAATATAATGAGGTTCAGAAGCCCAACCATGCCGGTAAAATCCTCGTGCCAGGTTGCTCAAGGATGACCTCCTTGCCCTTGGAGCAGTCTGGAGAATTGGCTTCCTGCTTTCAAGTTTAGAAGGGAAGTAAAGGGTTCAGAGAATAAGTTAAACATAACTTGCATCTGTATAGCACAGAAATTATGTACACTTTTTAAGTGAGAGTTGACTTGGTTTCACAATTCGGACTGTCGAGTATTATGGTACACCATTTTGTAAGGGAGAAGTGACCATTTCGCACTGAGAAAATTTAAATAGAAAGTTTGAAGAAAATTTTCATAATCCCTCAAGCCCAAGGAGATATCTACTTCTGGAAGAGGATCCAACAACGAACGGTTGTCCCACGAAAATGGACCCTGCCCGCTTGACTATAAGGTTCCATTGCGCCAACTCGACAAATTACAATTTGAGGGAATTAGGACAGACCTGTTGGGAGTTTTGCTAGCTTCTATTGTAGCTCCTTCACTTCCATCTCCATGGGAAAAAATGCGCACTAGGTTGCTAAGTCAAAATAAAAGAAAGTTGTAACAGTTGGGCAAAAGCAAGCAAATACAAGCTCCACAATTTTGATTGGTAACAACGGTACTGACTGAATATGTGAGATCCTGTCAAAGGGGCATACCTATAAGACCCGGTTGCAAAATGAAGTCCATCTCCACTGAAACAGCACCCGAATTTATCAAATATGCGATCATTGTTATACAACTCAGATAACTGCATAGGAGAAAAAGGCTGTCAGCAGTAGGGACTACGGAGATAGGTTCATGAAAGGTTGTATATATGAACTTATGAGTAAAAGCCAATGATACCACATGTCTGCTGCAAGGGCAACTGGGTAAGGGACCTAGTTCAAAGACAAGTTGAATCATAATGACACCCATTCAATTCATTTGAAACTCAGTTCACAGGTTTCAAAAATTAATGTGGTGATATTTTAATGTAGGAAGTTTATGCTCCAATTATCCAAGAACCTCTCTTGGAGCCAAAACATTGGTTTTTCTCCACTTACCTTAGGGCGCAGTTGTTCATGAATCTTGTATATTGCAACTGGTGAAGAATCCATATGCATGTCCCAGATCTAAAACAGAAACATAAGCAGCAATCGAATCAAATTTGCACCAACAGAAAGAACTTTGAAAATGCCATCATAAACTTGACGATGACATAACTTTATAAGCATCACATTTTTAGAAGGAAAATCCAAAATCTAAAAGTAAACCTCAACCAAAATAAAGCACCTTTAGATTCATGTAGTCGCGACTTAAGATGTGCCGCCCATCCTTAAAAAATTTTATATCAGAGATAGATGCAATAATTTCTGTGAAAAATGACTTTGGCACATGGGAATCTCCATCTTGTAATCTGTCAATCCCTCCAATTCCAAATAACGAGTATCAGTACATCCTCATGCACTATATCAAAACTAATACCACACAGATCACAAAAACCAACAGAAACTGAGATTAGACTCACATTCTTGCACTGTGATCACATAACGCTGACTGCCGCATGTCAACTAAACGAATAAAACCTCTTGAGCTGCTGTATGCAAGCAGATTACAATGAATTGGATGGAATTCAGCCGCTGTTAAGACCTCTGGATAATAATTCATCATCAGCATATATTTTCATTTGATAGATACATTGGTAGAGCACAGGAATTGTTTTGTCAAAACTGAGTGAACAGGTTGGTCAGATATTGACACCCCTGTTGGTTAGTGTCCCATCATAAATAAGGAACTGCGGTCGAAAATTATGGAAGCAAAACCTAATGCCATGGCTAAATTGAAAGAGGGAGAACCATTTAGAACTTTACAGAATCTGAAATTTTCTCAAAATTCAATTCTCTGAAAACATACAAATTTTAATCTTTCTATCTCAAACATTCTAACTCAATTCCAAACCATCTTTCCCACAATTTTAACCTATATCTTGATCGGTATCTTCCCACAAATGGAACATATCATCATCCGAAAAAAAAATGAAATGTTTGGATGATATTAAGCATGTTCAATTGAATATATAAATATAGGCGTTCATAGAAATTATAAGATGTAAAGACTAAGGGTAGACTACCAGTAAGGTCCTCCATGTTTGGTGGCTTCATATCAAGGATATTGAAACACTGGTCACTGATCTCAAGATTCCACAAGTTTATTCTAAGGTCATCCGCAGAAAGAAATGTTTCACCATCGCTGTACAAGGGTTTAAAGCAGATTATCTTTTAGATGCTATACATTTAGTTTAAAACTTATAAAATCCATGTTATTTCGGCAATTTAAAGAAGCAATAAGGACAACCAAATAAGGAAAAAAATACACGAAGGTGCATCTGCATAGTGGATAAACAAAGTGGCTTCTGAATATCATAATTTTTCTGGCAGAGGAAATTTTTAGCTAGACGAGATACTGATTTTGAAATAAAGCTATCCACAAACTTTACCTATTATTTGAGATGGAGTTAATATTAAAATCATGAGCATGGGCATACACCTTTCGGCATCTTGTATGAGCATTGTCTTCAATGTCAGCAACCTAGTCACATAAACAAGTTATAAATAGTAAATTTGAACACTGTGCAAAACTTCTAACAAGTTACAACACAAGAGCGATGCCAACAGATAAAAAGAAACTTTACTAAAACGCACGGGTACTAACCTTCGTATGCATGTCTTCAGAAGATGACATGTTTTTAGTCATCTTCTCTATCCATTCCCGACGATAGCCATTAGGAAAAGGTGGTTTATCTTCTCTGCTAATGAAACTCCTTTCTGCCAGAAGCAGATTATCCGAAGATGCCAGTGCATAAGGGGTCATTTCTTTTACTTTCTTCACCTTGGATTCCTTAACCTGTTCCCAGAAACAAGAAAACGAACTAGTCAAAAGTGGAAATGCAATATTAATAGAGCTGTGATATGCCTCTAATTTGGTTGTGATAATTTCTTGTTGTTGGACAATAAAACACGTAAAGTAGCATCCTTTTCAACACAAACTGCTCTATCTTTGTTTCTTCACTGTTGTTTTCTCATGTATCACTTGGCACATTAATTTTTCTGATTTTTGGTTTTCTGATGCATTTTTTCATTCAAGAACACAACTCCATTGGCTAGCAGCAAGTGTCCACCAAGTAAAATGATTTAATTAGAAAAGTTCATACCTTCCACAGTTTTATCGTCTTGTCATTTGTTGAAAGCATGAACTGGGATCCACTAGATGTTGCACACCATCTTACTTTGTTGATCTTCTCTTCAATCTCCACACTCTTTAAGTAGTCAAACTGAGTAAAACGTAATAGCATGATAAAGTAATCATCCCCATCGCACAAATAGAAGCGACAGAACAAAACACATGCACCGGTATTACCCAATTTAGGCATCAACGCGTATCATACATGGTGCATCATTAAATACAAGATTTTAAAACATACCTCAGGTTCATGACTCTGAAACTCAGTCTTAAACTGAAATTCAGGATGCTGGGTGGACGTGAAATCCAACTGCTCCAATTCATGTTGAGGGCGTTGCTGATTTAAAGTCTACGAAGCCAATTAACAATTAAGGGTAAAAAGAACGTAAACCCAATTTCATCCAACATTAGATGCCAGCCTAACAAGGAAGATAGCCCCAAGTGAATTCAAAAGTTTTCATATTTGAAAAATGTCCATTTAAAATTTTCCTGAACGATAAAAAAACGTGTTGGCAATTCTCACATGTTTCCCATCCTTCCTCTCGAATATCACACATCGGCCACCCCGATCTCCAATGGCAAGGAAATCACCACTCTTGTCGAATCCAATTGCGGATATCATATCACCTACACGAAAAAACATCACTTCTGGAGTTCATTTCTTTACTTCTTTACGTAATCAACGTAACAAAAATATATTTGAAACAAAATAAATCCAAGTTCTTCATTTGGTTTCGAAAAGAATGAATCTTTGGAAAAGTAAAACCGACATCTGCATTCCCATTTAAACCAAAAAATCAACCAATTAAAACCATAGTTTTAAAGTCATTTATACATTTTCCCAGCTCAAAAGAAGCAAAAAAGTAAAATTATCGCAATTCATCTCCATTTTCCAGAACTTTCTCAGTAACCAAACACAGCATAAGCAGGAAAAATGAATATTTCAATCAATAGCACAACATACATACGTATATACATACCTACACACATACATACATACACACATACACACATACACACATACATACATACATACATACATACATACATAGAGAGAGAGTATAACCATCGTGAAGGTCTTCTCCGGGAGCTCGTTCGCCGAAGACCTGAGAGAATTTCCACTCTAAAGGCAGAGGGGCCGGAGGGCCAGAGCTCAAAGTCATGGCTGCTGCTGTGGGCTTCCAATACGACGACGCTGGTGGTCGCTTCGTTGGTTTTTTTGCTTTGGTAAAGCTACAAGTCTTCGTTGCCGAGTCTCTGAGATTCCCAATCTCCGTCAACCACTCGAATTTCCCAGAAAATGATATTTCCAGATATGCGCCAAATTTTTGCTTTGGTTTCAAGGCTGGGCTCAGTTTCTAGTCCATCGGTTTTAAGGGCCCAATTACCTTTTTCTCCGAGCGGACTCAACATTATTGCCGATTGATGTGTGTTCCTTCGTGCCCAATTCGAATCCGCCCTTTACCTCGGAGATTTTTCAATGAGGCTGTTACACTACGTATCACAATACAAATGAAGTATCACTTAAATTTATTTTTTTTACCTATATTATGACACATGATATATGAACTCCTAATCTGAATTCATGAAATTATGTTTTCTAGGAAGTTACTTGCATGGAGTGTGACGTCCCATTCTTATCAAATATTGTACGTGTAAATTACTATTAATTGTATGATCTTGCATTATTGGATTGTGAATGTACGTGATCTATCGTCACATACATTCTCAATAATTTATTGTTCGCCCTATTCAATTCAAGCAGCCTCAGCCCTTTGGTTGAAAAGGCATTGTGGTTAGGTTTATGTTTCTTCTGATTCAGTATAACTTTTTTTTCGTTATCAATGAAATTTCTCTCGTACCGTTGAAGTTTTCTATTTGAAAAGGCATTGGATGTCAATAATTTGCAGCATCTTCTGTCCCCTTTTTTGGACAATCCATGTTACTTGTTTAAATACAACATTCATACTTCGTACAAAGTACTGGACTCTGGGGACCCTATTCCATCTCTTGTTTGTGACAAAGTGTACTTCATAAAAGTTTTGGACACATCTGAGTTGAGTATGCTTGCATTCAAAAATGGAGGCTGCTTTGGTGAAGGGATAACATGTTTTTCATCAGTGAGCATCCGAACCACCTCGGCCATAGATGGTCTCACTGCAAGAGAAGCTTGTGTGCACATAAGCCCGATCTGAAGTACATCGGATGCCCCTCTCTCGGGGAATCCACCTTTCAAGGTCGGATCAACAGTTTCGGTGATATTTTTTTCCTTGTAATGCTTCCAAACCTAATGTCATAAGGAAAAAATAAGATGCTACTTACGTGTTAAGAAAAACGCATACTGGAATTCGTCGTTGGAGACTTTGCTTATAAAATCAATGATAATCACGTCGTTTGATTGAGCATATCACTAGATGTACCAAAGTGTAACAAATAAGGGAGATGAGTCTTACAGAGTAGAGAACTGAACTTGAACCCTCTACGAAAACACGGTTCTTCTTGCCGCATACTATCTCAAGAACCATCACACCGAAGGCATAAACATCAGCTTTATCAGTTAGTTGTCCTCGAACAAGATATTCAGGAGCCATATATCCCCTGCAACAAAAATCAAACTACTTTGTAAGTTCTGTATGTAAAAGATATGCATCAAAGTCAAAAGGTGGAACAAAATTACTGGTAGCGATTTCTTGAATTCTTACAGTGTCCCCGCGATTCCTGTGCTAAGGTGAGATTTATCCGGCCCAACGCATCGGGCTAGTCCAAAATCAGCAATCTTCGGAATAAGATTCTCATCAAGGAGAATGTTGCTGGCTTTTATGTCTCTGTGAATAATTTTTACTCCACAACTTTCATGAAGATACACAAGTCCCTCAGCAATTCCGCAGATGATATCGAATCTTTGTTGCCAACTTAGAATTTGCCTTGTGTCGTTACCTGCACGAAATAAGTAAACTTGTATTAATGTTATATATGTACACAATGAAGTGATGAATTAAGATGATAACTAGCTAGGTTGGAGTACTCACCAAAAAGGACTTGATCAAGGCTTTTGTTGGCTACATATTCATACACCAAAAGACTTTCTGGACCTTCAATGCTGCAACCCAGAAGCCTAACAAGGTTCTTGTGATGGATGCCGCTGATGAGATTCACCTCATTGAAGAATTCGTCCACCCATTGGCGCGTATTGAAGTACAATCTTTTAACTGCAACAGTTCTACCATCTGGAAGAACTCCCTTAAATACGGAACCAGCTCCTCCTTGGCCTAATTTCCTCAAGGCATCAAAGAAATCGGTGGCCTTTTCAAGCATTTCGTACTTGAAGTTCAAATTGTTCTTGTGTATAGAAATGGAAACCCCAATTGGATTATTGTACACTAACAGAAAAAACTTAAGGATCCAATGAGAACATGTAGAACAAGAATTAACTAAAAATAAGAGGTTGAATTAGGACTGTAAGTTCAAGGTGTTTACCTTCGGTTCTTTTATAAAATCTCTTGTACGCCATGAAAACTCCAAAGAGAGCAAGCAAAGAACTCGCCATGGCAATTAGAATGGTAGCTACAGTTTGCCTCACTTTTATAGAAAAAAGAAGAAGAAGAAATTACTAAGATATTGAAGAAGAATCATTAATCCAAAGCCCATGTAACAAACAAATTTTAAAAAGATATCTTATTTAGACATATCCCAAGTGTAATGATATTTAGACACTATTCGTGACAACATTACCCCCACACTCTCTAATGTAGATGAGTTTCACATAGAATGGTTAAGTCCACCTATACTAGAAAGAATCGATAATGGTGTTAAGATTTTGTGTCTAAATAGCATTATTGAAATTGAAAAGAGAAAGAAATATTGAAATTAGGCTCACCAGAGTCATTTGAACCATCTTCAATTCCATAGAAGTTCTCATTTGAATACCTCAAAAAACACCCTGCAAACATAGCCCTGCCTTCAACTCCAGGCACACATCCGACGAGGCTAGCCCCGGCTTCTTCCAAGCACTCTCTGCACCCGCTTGCATTGATTGTCTTCCAGCACTGAGCCAATGCATACACACTCTCCACTCCTCCTCTCTTCCCGAAGACACCAAAGCCTCCATGACTTACAGCCAATTCTGTCACATTTCGAATCACACCCTCCACCTTTCTAGCAAACTCCTTTGTTCTGAACTTCGAAGCATCGATTCGCGAGCTAACACACTTAACATTCTTGTACTCGTCATCAACTGCCTGGTGAGAAAACTCATGATCATCATAACCAAGAAAGCAACCGTCAAGATATATACGAGCCGAGGTGGAGGGAAGGCAGAGGGGGAGCTTTGTTCGAGACACTGCAAAGCAGGCGGAGCATTCGGTTGGTGACAGATCATCATAGCATTGAGCAAGGGCATACACTTCTGGTGCTGGTGAGGCAATAATGTATTCTCCCCAGCGTTTTGCATTGACATTGTTGGAGATGAAGTTCATTACGTTTACGAAGTTTGGAATGAAGTTGCTGCTGGAGTTATGCTTGCCATGTCCACAGAATCGACCCGCCTCGGAGATTCGAGGGTGTGAGACGGAGGGAGAGAAGAAGAACGCGGAGAATATGAGGAATATGTAAATGAGGTTTTGAGGATTTGGGATTGGTAATTGCATCTCATTCAAATGGTCAATGGGTTACTCTTTCTCCAGAAAAATAGTTATGCATGAGAGAGGGGTTGGTGAGGCCTCAGCGTCCATGTTTATCGTTTTCCATGCATGGAAGATTCAGTTGGAAGCCAAAGGCCAAGAACGAGCCGCCTAAGTGCACCATTATTGACACTTTTAGGGCCCAGTAGGCAGAAGCTTTGAACCTACTTGCTTAAACCCTACGTCGACATATATTCTAAGTTTCTATGATTGAGTATTTAAAAACTAGCTCTTATATATTAATCAATGGTCATGGTGGAATTTACGAATGAGCACTAAGAGGTGCGCGGTATAACATTGAAAAGGTACCTCTTATTTTTGGTGTGCCTCTCTAACTAGGACAATTATGAGTGAGACTGCATGAGGTCGATGATTGTTTGACAGGTATATTCATCTCTACTACCAAAACTAGCCAAAAGAGTTTCTTCTCATCCACCTCCTCCAGAATTAAAAGATTACAAATTAATATACACAGAATCGTGATTCTTTGAACATTTGATCTAATCGATTATGAATTAAAATTTTTTGTTTTTTAATATATAGTTAAATATTTAATCTACAACTAAAGTCACTTTGGTATAACGTAATACTCAACTGGAAGTAAAGTTGAAATTTCAGCATGCTTCCAGCATCAAAGTTAGAAGTTTGATGAACCAAATGTTACCATGCTGCTAAACATATTGATTTTTTGGTTCGTTATTTTTAATACAAATGTCCGGCATGATGAGAGAGAAAAAAAAGGGGGGGACTGCTTAAAAGAAAACAACATCAGTAACCCTTTAATATTGTTTTTTGGTCAAAAGTAACTCTGTTAGATACAATAATTAAAATTTTCAGGCGTAAAGGGTAATTAATAATTATAAGTGCTATTTCAATATGAGATGCTGATCAAATTCCCATTATCATATTATAAGCCATCACAAGAATATGTAAGAAATTAAAACTTGTTTTATCTGCTACATTCGTTTAATGTTTCTGGGAGTAACTTGCAACCAGTAGTTTCCTTTTCTTTTTTATTTCTTATCCTACTCAGACTTGTGGTAAACGTGCAAATAGGACTTTAAAAAAATAATATACAGTAAGACGTTTATATAGTCATAATGTTGGGGCTAAACCGATTTTATATTTCTAGAAAGGTTATTACTTAATAAAGGTGTACTTAAAGAATACTACTTTTTGACTTAATGATCCTTATTGAAAGTTGTATGGACACAAATAACTGCATTATCAGCAGTGGAGCATGAAAAATTTTAAGTTGCATTAGTGGAAGACACCTAATCTTTAAAAGCTAGTGCATGCATGTAGTGCTCACTTTGATACTTTCGCTTTCTAAGTAAATTTTATATAACATTGTTCAGGTTGACGATGTATTACTTGCATACTCAAAGACCTGACATCAAACAACAAAAAAGTATTGTCCCAAATAACGTTAGAGAAATAGTTTAGTTCATCATAACTTGTATTGCGACATTTGAATATTATTTGTACTTATTGATAGTTATTATTACGTAGAGATAAATTTCCTCAAGACGAACCTAGTAAAATGATAACTTATTATAATATGGAATTTATTCTACACAGAACTCCAAGTTGGGACTAGAATATTTACTGTACATATATATATATATGTGTATATTTATCTGCAAGTGGTTTCTTGCCTTTTCTCTTTATCAGATTCTTCCTTATCTGATGCCATTAAACAATTTTATTGGACAATAATTCCATTAAACATAATACGAAAATACAGCCATGCAAACGTAGATGTCTTTGTTTTCTTTGTTTTTTACTAGGCAGGAGAGAACCACTAGGGAGCCTAATATAAGGGTTGAGTGCGGTTTGGGTTAGTTCGAATTTGGGTCTAACCGCACATTGTGGTTTTGTCTGAATTTCATACCAAACTGAAACCCAATGGCTTAATACCGACATATATCGGTTCAATAATGTTTTGGTTAGGTTTTTAGTTAGGTTTGTGGTATAACGTGCAACTATTACCAAAATAACATCTCAGAGCAAAGCCGAAATAAGTATTAGAAAAAAATTATTATTAAAACATCAATTTATAAGAAAGTTCATCTTCAAACTATCAACCTTGATACTTAAATTTGCAATCTTATAACTACAGAATACTTAATTTGTTGAGGGCAGAAATTTTCTAGAGGCAGTCATCAGAAAAACAAGTAAATTCTGTTCACAATTTTACAAAATCCATATTCTTAGGGCTTTTGTTGACAATATACCTAGTCTTTGTCTTTAGGGTTTTGTCTGTCATTTGTTTTTTTTAGCCTATTTTCCTCTCCGGTAATTCTACCTTAGTAAAATCGAAATTAATGTGTGCCCACCCTTCGGTCTATATCCGCATGCTTAGCCCAAATCCTGAGACAAAGCTGATAGGGCCACTCAATGCTTTTAGCAATGAGAACTTAGCCCATCTTAATTAACTAATTTTCTCACTGGTGGTAAATCTTAAATAGCACAAGTTTTCCTCAATAAGAGCTAATATTGCGAGACATTCTATAGTCAGTTTATTCGCATCTCGTAACTATTCTGCATAACAAATCTGTCCTTACACGTGCTAATAACAAAACGAACATTAGTAAAGGAAGATGTAACCAAAGCGAATATGCATATTTGTTCCCAGCATTGGCTTAAGATCGACCGAGGTTCATAATTAATCTTGGTGTCCATAAAGACTGTCCATAACAGCATATTGCATGTTCTCTGATGGCTTCCAATGGCGCTTCCTTTGATTTATAAACCAATTGTTTATTTGTTTCTGATCCAGTCGAGTCACTTGGGCAAGACTAATTTTATCAGCTTCCTGCACAATACCAAAAACAAGAAATTTCAAAGGAAAAAAATAAGTATAAAGTATTGGTCATACTTATATAATGCGAGTGATTTCCACACTCCATTTTCTCCTCTGGAGTACTTTGTTTATTTCTAACTTTCAAATTGAATAAGCCCAAGGGGATCAATAGACAAAAGTATACAGAGTTGTGCACAGAGAGAAGACGGGTATTGAAACTTATAAAATCAAGCTGTTATAATTTATAGTTACCGTTGGGTAAGGCCATTTATAGTGAAGGTTCCACCAATCAAAGAGAATTTGCCTCGCTTCTCTCGGGAGCTTTCCATTCTTCTTCTTCTTGGTAAACTCACGTTTAAGAGTGCTTATATAGCCACTGTATCTACGCAACAGTTTATCCTTTAGCTCATGATTTTCATTTGTCCGCGGAGAGTCTTGAGCCTCTATCTCTCCTCCACTCCAGTCTTCTTCGTCTGATGAACCAGCAGCGTCGTCTGCAATGAAAAAAACCCTGATTTGTACAATTGAACGGAAATCCAATATGCCAAATTTTAAATAACTTGTTCTGTTGTTTATAAGTAGCAGAAATGTGCTCCTAAATTAACCACCTCCACAAATAAAGGTCACAAAAGAAGGAATAAAATTCTACCCATAATAATTAATTGAAACTGCTTTAAGAAAACCCTATGGAATTGGTTCCACACTCAACTGCTTCATGGTTTCATTCCTAACATACTGTAAGATGTAATCACATAATTAATTAATTTCTACATTCTAATTGTCAGTGTATAAGCCAAGGCGACAATGCTAAAAAATACTCAATTCTCTCTCAATTTAATTCTTCCAATTCCGGTTATGGATTTACCAAACGAGTCCTTTTATTTGTTAAGTTTTTTTTTTATTGTCAAATC
This sequence comes from Malus sylvestris, assembly GCF_916048215.2. Taxonomy (NCBI): domain Eukaryota; kingdom Viridiplantae; phylum Streptophyta; class Magnoliopsida; order Rosales; family Rosaceae; genus Malus; species Malus sylvestris. Next base: position 24,953,710 of record NC_062273.1, on the reverse strand, counting down.
TTTTTATTTGTTACGTTTAGACTTGAGACTTTGAGTCTCGACCATGTGAGCATGGAGAGATGGATCCCCATGATCCCAAATGGGCATGGAACAGAATTGTGGGACCAATTGATGAAACAGTGGGCCAGCCATGCACATCAGCTATGGAACCATCCATCCATTGATCATCTACGAGAGACCCTGCATGCACACATGGAGAGCAGGATTTCATGTTTCCAGGGATGTGATGTATCATAAAGCCATGGTGCTATACTGATGGCGGGGTCCGGTAACATCAACTGACAGCCTGAAAACAAAAGTTTTGAGTTTAAAAAGAAAACCAAAAAGAAATACTGAAGAAGTTCGTTCTGTCGTATCGTATGCAGTCAAGTATGAGTGGGCTCATCGATCGATCTGTTCTTTCAGTCTGAGTGGTAAGGTTACCCGTAAGGCACGGCACTATACGTATTATGATTCTTCTACACTCAACTCCAAAGAACGCTCATTGCCTGACGGCCTGCCTGCAGCCTGCTACACTCTCAAATCTCCATCAGTTCAGTTGACTCTCAAATCTACCGTGTCAACTTTTTTTTCAATTTCTTGCAGTTCCGAGAAAGGTTGCAGAAAGCATCTATACCTTTGTGCTTTCCCATTTCCTTTTTTCCTGTAGTCCTATGGAAATTGGTGCGCAACCCAATTTCATATGACCAAAATAGAAAATGTCAATCTATTTATCTAAACAGCACAAACAAAACCCTTTTTCAATCTAATCAAAGAACATAGTAACACATTATATAAATGATATATGTTTCTAAAAACAAATGGTAAATATAAAAAAGAATATATAATTTTTCGCACACATTTTTACGACTTTTAATATACCTGTTTATTTCAGTTACTTGGTTACCACTTTCTGACACGCCCCAATTTGAACCCAAACTAGCAGCGCAACAGTGCACGCCCCGGTGAATAAATAAAGTTACAACGTATAGAGCCAACACCTAAATGTAATGTTATAATTAAGACAAATAGTAGCAGTAAAGCTTTTGAAATTAATCAAAATCAAACCTCAATTGCAAAAAATGAGTTTGAAATTCGTCATTTAGTAATTACGATAGTAAAAAACTTGTAAGAATTATGGACGCAGATGTGAGTATTACATGAGTGCTACATACAAGACTGGTTTGGGTTTCGTGCCAGAAATATGGATACAGAAGATCATTTAACACATACCACCTAAGGGAAGAAAAAAGCATCGGATGCACCAGCAGCCACCACAGCTTCAACCAGTCTTGCTTCAAGTTTGAATGCTTAAAAGCTGAACCCTACCTGCAGCGGGAACTGCGGGGGTCCTTCTGGTCAACAAATCAACCACATTTAAACTTCTTCCCCGCTATCCAATCTATCGATTGACCTTTCTACCCTCTGGCTGTGCCCTCGCTATGCCCTTTGTTTTTCGTTGTCCCCTAATAATAATACACGGTTTCCAATGCCCTCACTAGCTAGCTAGTGGGTGGGTGCACCGTGCACATTTACTACTGCACAGCATGCAATGAAATTTCAAATCACTCGTGCACGCACAGTGATTGAGCACATGTAGCAAAACCTAGCTGCATTCTTTACCTGACATGATACATGTGAATTTGGACTTTCATTTCAATCCAGGGAAGATGACAAACATTGCAGCAGACCCAAACGAATAGTTAGTGCTGATTTAGTATTGAGATGATTTTGAAAAAAGCTAAGAGTTTTTTGTGTTTAGTAAACATTTAGCTTCAATTTTTTTTCACAATTTTAGATGAAACAAAAAACAAGAAGCTGCAAAATCCAACTTTGAAAAATCAGTTTTTTTTCATATCTGTTTTACATAAAAATTTACCAAACACTATAATACTGCTTTTTTTTCAAAAGCATTTTTATAAAAAAATTTACCAAACACTCTACAGTTTTATTTCACAGCCGCTTATTCTCACATCACAACAGAAACAGTTTTTTTCAAAACATATCAATACCAAACCAACCCTAAGATCTTAAAATTGGCGTTTGGGCGCTCTTGTTTGTGGCATGTATATATGTACTGTTTGTATTACGAATTTTACTTCGTTGATTTGCTTTAGAACAAAGAATGATAATGGATATGCAGACATAAGACTGTCACAGTTCAAAACTTAAGTAGGCAAAAACACACAAGGTTTGGAAGAAAAATTCCCTATGCTAGGAAGTAGAACCTATAGATACATAGATAACCAATGATTAACACCAAAACCTAATGCCTATGTACCAATTTTCAATAAACAAAGTACTATATTTAATCATTTACTATTTGCATGCAAGTGTAACATCAATATTTTAATTAATCTTACTACTAGAACTTTGGCTATCCCAAAATGAAATGGCAGTTAAGGCAAACCTGGTGTTATAGCTAGATGTGACAATGAAGGAACATGGAATTTCAAAGACTAATTTTCCAAGATGCTCCATAAAAATGAGGGTTTATTAATTAGCCGATAAGAGATACTCCCCCATCATACACGAAGTACTGCTAAAAATCATAACAGATAATACACAAACTGCTCTTGTTAATTAGCCGATAAGAGCTACTCGTAGAAAAAGGAGTAGCTAAAATTTGAAATTCTTTTATGTACTCACCTTTACTGGAAAAACAAAGGAGGAATGACTAATGAGAGGATTATTTTAGAGTGCTACTACCATTTCCATTTATAAATTATATAGACAAAACTTACTAGATATGATTTAAGACTTTCAAATTTCAAACTTGTTCCAGCTAAGAAACGTACAATCTGCAGGTAGAGAACACCCAAAACATACTTGGTATAAAGCTTCAACAGCTCTTAACCATTAACATAATAACATGAATAGATGGCACATGCCAATTTCATTTTATCTTAAAGACTGCATGTACATCGAAGGTATCCTCGTGATATAGTATTTGAAAATTAAAAAAGAATCTGCTCAAGCATGTCATTGACAGAAAAAGGACACCCCGCAAGCACAATAAGTAATAGAAGCTTTCAAACTCAGTAGCCGAGAGCCTTAAAGGTGATGAACTCTTTTGAATTTAATGTTAAATTATAGTTTCTTTGCATGCCTAAACCAATTAAGTAGTAACAACCAGGTTCCCACACCAATGTTCCCAAACATAATCCATAACATCCTATGAAAAAAGCTTGCTTTTAAAGTGGTGCAAATAAAAAAAAAAGCATATTGTCATACTATATCTGCAAACTTATTGCCTTAAGCACAAAAGGTAATGCTAAACTAATGATTTCAATGAGAACATCAATCTGTTGCAAGTACGAATCTCATGGATTAAGCCATTATACAAATATATGCACAACCTCAAAAGTTGGAGATAAACGGTGAATGAATACAAGGTAAGTCCCCAAGGCAGACAATTTTGGAAATGTAACTTAGCCTGATATGTATATAAAACTGATTTTCGTCACATGATTCCATACGAGGAATCTCCTTGTCTTCATCATGTGGATGATTAGAAGAAAAGTGGTTTGTTTCAGCTTGGATTAAATTTTATACAGTTGAAACCGCCACCAGTTATTCCTAATAATTCTTGTAAGTGCTCTTTATTTGGTTATATGTAAGAATTTGATCAAGTACAATTATTTTACCAAGGTAAAGTTCTTAATGCCCTTACATGACATGCACAAAAACTCATGCTCTATTGATCATATCCAAATAACTTGAAGATTTAAGTTAAGAAACCCACAATCAATATTTTGACCATTCCAATAAATGAAAGTTTAGTATAAATGCAAAAGCCAAGAGCCACTCACACAAGGAAAATTAAGCCAATCCAACTAGATGCATACATTAGATGTCTCCAATTAGATTATACACTTTACCGTGTGAGCAAGGAACAAGCAGACATTAGATTATTTTCCCCCTCTAAACACTTCTTAGCATCTCTATAAGTTGGATAAAAAAAATGACTTCACGCCCATACTAAAAAGTTAAAAACATTTAAGGAAAAAAAATTGTGTAAATAACCTTTTTTTTTACAGGTATACAGAGAATAATACCCATATCTATATGGGCAGATACCAACACAAGTTATATAATCAGAGGCCAATACAAATTACCTATAAATAAAGCAAAACTACATATAAAAACAAGGTGGTTCTTAAAATATGCAAACTAACAAACAGAAATCAGTTTATGTAGACCATATCATGAAAAAATAATCGAAAAGTATATATAACTGTGAGAAGATATATTTTCGCTCTTCCCAGATTTTTTCAAAAGGTTAATTATTATGTCAAAATTATGAAAAAATAACTTCTACCAAACTCTTGCGCAAAACATTTATCTTATGAAAATACTTCTTTAACACACACTAACCTGCCACCTCTATTAAAAAGAGAGTTAAAAATGGGTCAGTTTTTTGCGTCTAAATAGCATTGCCCTAATAATATAATATGTTCTTCTAATGTGCAACATCTACATAGGAAAGGTTCTCCCTTAATAGAGGCGTCTTAAGATGCCTCCTACCCATCCGCCCAAGTAAGATAGTTCAATCACTTGAAAAACATTATCTCATGAAAATACTTCTTAACATACTAAATTGCCACCACTATTAAAAAATGTGCTAACAAGTGAGTCAGTTTTTTGCGTCTAAATAACATTGCCCTATAAAAATACTTCTATTGTGCTCATGAGGTGATGTTTGGATAAGAAATGGAAAAACAAAACTTATACAAAAATGCTACTCTAAAAATACTCAAACTTATATACATACATACATACATATATATATCTCAACATCCGCCTCAAATTAAAGCTCACATTTTTATTCTATTTTTTGAGATAGTCGCTCAATTAACTAGCCAGGACCATAAGCAGCTAGACACGAAAATTAATATGTATCATATGCTATAATCTAGGGCACTGCCACATAGAGAACTCGTCTACATCTGTGAAATCAAGTGTCACCAAATACCTTCAAATCACACTGTTTCTGATCTATTTAGGGTCCCTTTTATCTATTCTAGGGTTTCTTAATTTACCTGATCACAAGCTTAATTTGTACACAAGTATAGTACTGCTCTCTTCCTTCTCCTAAATGGATTAGAGTTAATTTCTGCCTCTTGTAATAAGGTGCACAGCACTAACGCGCGCCTATAGCTAAATGTATCACATAAAGCAATACCTAGAGAAAACAAAGATTTGGGTTAATTAAAAGAGAAAGTTGAAGGAGAGAGAGTACTGGTATTATTGGCGAGCGCGTTGAGCTGCGTCTCCATCTTGTTCAAGAAGGTGATTGCTTCATCGAATGGCCTCGTAAGATCCGATTTGTACTTGAACAATATATCGCAGTAACTTTCCTAAGAAATGAGAGAGAGAGAATTAGCTAGGCAAAACACAAAGGAGATTTCATCATACACAGTTTGAATAGAGAGAGAGAGAGAGAGAGAGAGAGAGAGAGAGAGATACCATGAAGAGATCGAGGTCAGGATCGGCAGTAGCCATGCAAGTTGAATCGGTGGGTCTCCTGGAAATTAGATGATCACTTTGTGGCCGGATTTCGTCCAACACACTTGCTATTTCTGGTGGCGCCCCCACCTACACATTTGCTATTGTAATTCAGCCAAATTAAAAACCAACATAAACAATTAATTAATAAACTAAAGAGCATCCAAAAAAACATAAAGCCACTTCATTACTAACTAAATGGTCACATATACTTATCAAATCTCCAAATTTGTTGAGGATAGAAACCGTTTGATTATCATTTGTTTTCAGTTTTTATTTTTAACTTCCTTCTGAAAACTCAAAACTTATTTGCTAACCGTTTCTACCGAGACTAGCACATATAATATAATATAACATCTTTATTTCTTGGTATTCTTGGATAGATATGTTAGGGTTTACTAACTATATAGTAACAGTACTACACCTTTTGGCAATCGATGTAAGCTTGAAGAAGCTTAGGGTATAGAGGATGTGAAGCGATCATCTCATTCATTTGACAAGAAACCTCCTCTCCCCAACCTCTTTCCCCTCCTCCTCTTTGAATCCCAGCAGCCACCACCGAAGCAGCGTCCGACACTCCGGACGACGACCCTGAAAACATCTGGTCCGGTCTCATCGTCCCGGGTATCCGCTGCTCCCCCAAAGCCGCCGCTAAAGGCTCAAAGCTGGCGCTCCTGCTCCTGTAGTTGCAGTAGTAGTCCAACTGATGATCAGGAACCGTCTGATTCGCCGAGAAAGGCATAGCAGCCATTGACGAAGAGTAGTAAAGATCAGAGCTGAAACCAGCTGAAGGCGTTGACGATGAGCCGGCGAGGCCGTACAGATCCTCCATCATTGGTGCGTTTCCAAGAAGAGATCAGGATAAGCTATATCTGCTTAGGGAAACTGGGAAAGACACAAAGAAGAGAGCTTCCAGCTTATTATTATAGGGATGAAAAGTGGAAGTGTGAGGCCAGAGAGAACGCAGAGTCTTATCATTATAAATTAATTTAGGTTTAAAGTTGGTCACTAATCGTAGCAAAATAACATACGGAGGTTGTACAAAGCGGTAAATTACTGGTTCAAATACTTTCCTTTTGGCGTGGGTTTTAAAAAATGAAAACTAATGAAAAGGTTTGAAAACTTTGAGTTTTAATGATAAGGACAAAATAAAGGATAAAGTGAATAGTACCAGGATTGACTTTTTAGTGTAAAAATGTGGTTTTTCGTTAAAATGAACAGTACCATGTGCTTTTCGTTAAAATTCCCTTTTAAAAATGTAAGCTTATATGTGTGTAGATTTTTTCAACAACTGTATGTAGATGCATCTACGCACATATGATCAACTGGCATCCACATGTATTTATGTAAGAGTTAATTAGTTGATTAGTCACTTGATATTAAATTTAATAGTATTTTTTTACTTAAAAGTTTTATGTTCCAATTTCGTCGGTAACAAGTTCGATCTTAAATTATTAGTTAACTTTGTGTGTTTTTTGGCTCGTTTGAAAGCGCTTTTAAAATAACTAAAAGCTCTTTTTGGATAAGTGTTTTTTGGTTCCAAAAGCACTTAAAGTACTTCCTACAAGAAACACATAATTGGTGTTTCTTGCAATAAGCACTTCAAGTGCATTTTCAGGATTTACTTACGTATTTTACTAAAGATTGATCCCAAAAATATTTTAACTAACAACGCTTTCAGCTATTTTAAAAGTAGTTCCAAACAAGTCTATATATAATCTCTTACTGTTTAATATAAATGTATCGTGTATTAAAATAATAATAAATTAATTTTGACAATACTAAATTAAGAGTAATGATAGGTAGATTAAATTTGTAAACTAAAATGACGTGTTACTAATAAATAATAAGTACTTTAATCAAAATTTAAGTAATAAATCTAATCATCAATTTTTATATTATTTAGTTTACAAAATTTAATTTACAAACTTAATTTCTCTAGCATTACGCTTATTTTAATAGTGAGTATTACTTTATGAAGTGCTTGTATATTGGGAGTGTAAATATTTAGCGTACGAAAAAAGAGAATCCGGAGCTATGCCTTGTTCACAACCTGATTTTACTTCTTTTCACTCTCTGATGATGACTTTGATTTAACTGACCGAAAAACATTTCAGGACTTGGTCCATGCAATTGCACAGAGCGTTCCAGTCAAATTCCATACTCTTATTCGTATAGGCCATAAATATTGATTCCCAATTTCTGAGTCTAGTACGTTTACTAATTCATAATTAGATTTGAGTAATTAAATTAAGAAGGAACTTAATTAAGAAGGAGTTGGATTGAGTCAGATTCATATAAAAAGTTGTTTACTAAACTATCTAGAATTAAGTATGCATAATGCTAATTCTTAAAAGCTGTTTACCAAATACCCATAAACTAGAATTAAAGCTAGTATAATTACTAAACTGCCTATATTCTAAATAAGTTAATTATGTGCCACGTAATAACTTCAATTTTCATATTAACATATACTTATAAATTATAGAAACTTTCTACCTCTTCTTATAATGTAAACCATAAATTTTTGCCCCATTTCCACCTTTTAAAACCTTTTTTTTTAAATAAAAAATTACCTATTTTTTGCCCCTTTATCATTTAGTACTACGGTTTAGTGATATTCATCTTCACTTGTAAATGAGAGGTCTTAGGTTCGATTCTCGTCTCATCAAATGCGAGTTTGAACCACATTATTGTTAGCACATTGTCAGGCTAAGCTCATTCCCTCCCTCTTAATGTAGATAATATCGTTCCATAAAATAAAATAAAAAAGACCTATTTTGTTGCAATCTAACTCTCTAATTAAGCGCTTCTCCAAACTGCTATAAATACACCTAGGCAAACTTTAATTTCCCTAACTGTTTTTGTTTATGCCATCATCTCCAAACTGCAATAAATACATCCTAGGCAGACTTGAATTTTATAAAATATGTGGGTATAATGAGTAAAAATCATGCAGTCCTGATTGCCCACAACTCCTGGAATTCAATTCCCACCTCTCACCTGGGAATCCAATTCCTCCAAAAGGAGGAGTTGAATCCTATTTTTATGTGGACCCCATACAGTTTTGATTCCTCCAAATCTTAGTAAACACAAGAATGATTCATAATCAAAATTTGATTCTTTATTTTCATTTCGATTACGGATGCGTAAACACTCCATAATAGTATGTCATGCACCAGTTTTACTATCTACAGTGTATCTCATGGACTAATGTATAGTAGACTTTCAGTTTTTGTTATCTACAACTTCACGCATAAGGAGAATGTGCTCTTTGTAAAAAAATCAAAGTTTCATATGCGGGCACAATATTTTATTTTTCTGTTTTATGAAGTCACTTGAGCATAGGTGTCAATGCCTAATTTTAGATAATGAGCAATAGTTTCTTAATGATAAGTAACCATGGAGTGTCCGAAGCTTTTGAGATTAACAATATACAAAATACAATCAGCTTGTTATTGTGTATTATGTCGATTATTCCATAATAAAGTCACTGGTGTTACATATACTTAAGTTCTGGTTGTACACATCACTTGTAATTAACATCAAATGATATTGAAACGTGATACAAAATTATGATATTTTTCAGCACATCTCTTTTTACTTCTCACGCAGTTCTCAACTTTCGATCATCGAATTGAAATAGTTGAAGAAGATTATAAAACAAAAATTAACAAAAATATGTGAAAAGTAAAAATGGATACGTGGATAGCACCACCCTATTTTTAACATTACACTTTTTTAATTACAAGCCAGTATTGATCAAAGTGACGATTAAATTCACTCACATTCTTCTCAAAACACAAACAAATATTAATATTACGAATCCATCTCTCGTTTTGCTCTCATACATATTCTGAAAACAAGAAAACCTCGCTAAACTAACCATTATTAAAGGATGAGTTCTATGCTTCATCTTCTAAACACTGATAAATTATCATTAGTGATGCATGTGAATCTTTTAAAGGCACTAGCTGAAATAAGTATTTTTAATATTTTGTTGGAAAAATAATTCATTTTTATCATGTCATCATTACATTATCGTTGTGTGGTCATTATGTCACTGACATATGATCAAAATTATCATTGTTACTAAAAATAATCATTTTTATAATCAAACATAAAAAACTGACAATTTCAACTAATTGCTTATCTCTTTACAACGGCTAAAGTTGTGCGCAAATTACTGTTCCTAACATACATACATACATATATATATATATATATATATATGTATATTCGTTCAGCCAATTATAATTGTGTGAGACGATGAGTGTTGTTTGTTGTCCACGCGTATTAAGGGCGTTTATGCATGGATTGCTTGGTTTAAGTCCTCCAGAGGCCAAAGAATAAAATAAGCATATGATCTCACAAAGGATGTCGCCCACTACATACGCTTTGCTACCTACCATATATGACTGGTACGACTTTGTATTATATGACAGAGTATGACGAGAGAGAGAGACTCAGTGGTTTATACTGTTGAGTGAAAGAACTGATATACCAATGATAATTAATGGCGATGCAGAGTAGCGTATCGGAATCGGATGCATATCTAATTAATCTCCTATTTTTATACAATCCCGTTTCATCACCATAATAAGCAGCATATATATTAATTAATCAAGGTGTTTGCTTTTCTAAGTTTTCTTCCCTTAAAAAAAATAGATTGAGATTATATTAGGGAAACGAATGTCAAAACATAGATAAAGTTGGTTTTCTTTGGATAAAGTTACCAATATCCTCTTCCATTCTTTTTTTCTTTGTTCTTCGCTTCGTGTTATTTCAGTAGTTAATAATTGTTATTACACATGATTAGTTGATTTAACATTACCTAATGTTCTCTTAATTGAAGGGAGTCTCAATTTCAAGCTTTCAGCTTATACAAATGAAGACCTGACAAATAAATTATTATTTTCGATTTCAAGTTGGGTTGAACACGAATTGCAATGGATTGACACAAACAACCGCATTAAGTTAACAAACATCCAAACACAAATATGACCCAAGAATGAACGAGTATATTTTACTAAATAATTTATTTACTTAAACATCATACATAAAAACATTGAGTTTGATTAAAAACACAAAAGAAACACCCAAAGATATTGTCCAAGTTATAATATCAACAGCTTAAACATATAATAGAATACAAGAACTTAAATTATCAACAGATTACTAATGAATTTCGTTGGTTAACAGGAACATGACTTATTTTAAAACGGGTCCATCCTAAAACAGTACGACCCGCGCTATAGTTCATAATACAAAATTTTTGTGCATGTTTGTGTCATGTTAACAAACCGTACATGATTTTATAGAAGTTGTTGATGTACAAAATCGGAGGGGTCTTGGAACAATGTAAATCCGATCGTGAATCTGCAAGAAAGTAAAGAACACAAGATGTATCGTGGTTCACCCCAATGTTTGGGCTACATCCACACTGATATTGTATTTCTCTGTTTGTGAGAGGATTGTGAGGGTGAGAGCTCTGTAATGTGAGAGTGAGCTTCTGAGGGTGAGAGTAGGAATGGGCAACAGTTATGGCGGGCAGGTAACCGCGGTTATTTACCCATAACTGTTTATGCTCATACCCGCATAACCGTTTACCCGTTAGGTAATTGCATAAATGGTTATATCCATACCCATAACTGTTTATAAACGGTTAACCATACTCATAACCACATACTCATTTAACCGTAACCGTTTAATACCCGTTTACCCATTTACCATTTTTAACCCGTTTATCTTTTTTTTTTTTACCATCTCCCATTTTTCACCCGTCTACATGTTTTTTAACAACTTGAAAATTTTAAAAAAAATGTCATAATTTTTTTTATGACAATTAAACACCGTTATAGGTAGGTACATTCATCATACATTTCCGTATTTTAATTTTTTAAGTCCTTATACTATTCCAATAATTGAAATAATAGTTTACGGACGATATTTTTAACTGTTACCAATGAAGGTAAATATAATATTTGCTAAGTATTATTGGGTTACAAAAATTGTTTAGAAGACATTTCTGTCAATTTCACGGTTACCTGTAAGAAATTTAAATTAATTTGGCTAATTCCTTGATGATGAGAATCATCATTCCTGTAGCAGTGTTATTGAGAGAATGGTCGATGAATTCCTTACTAATTTATTGGATGCTAAGTATTATTGAATCAAGAACATGATTTGTGTTAGTTTTACATATATAAAATAAGTGAGTAAACGGTTACCCGTTTATAACTGCGGTTAATACCCGTAACCTCCCATTTAAATTTCGCGAGTAAACGGTTATACCCATAACCGTTTATTTATCTAAACGGTTACCAATAACCGTTTAATTTAAATGGGCGAGTAACCGCGGTTACCCATAACCAATGAGTATTTGCTGAGTGAGGCTCTCTCTTTGTGAGGGTGAGGAGACCCTTTTTATAGAATAAGGGTTCCTCACTTATTACATATTTGTCCCTTCATTTATTACATAATTACATTTGAGTCATCCGAGTATTTATACAAAATGTAAATACGAAGACCCTAAATATGATACAAACAGAAGTAAAAACGACAAATGGTCATGCTAAGTTCAATACTAAGCTGTGCCTATTATAAGTGAATTAAATAGACAGAAGAAACAAAACAAGTATATCGTTGTCTGATTATACTAATTAGTAAACATTTCTCCATGTACGTCAGGTACTACGGTATTGCCCTATCCATCATATCGGGGCCAAGCTGGTTTCGTGGGATTATCAGTATGTTTTTAAGCAGCAAAAAGCATATTCAACTTTTCTTTAGCACGAAATTAAGGAAGCCTATTCTCGTACATCATACAAATGCAACAAAAGACTAACACGGTGACTTTTCAAAATTATTAAAAAATGATGGAGCCCGGGACGCATTTTTTACACAAAATTTGACACACATTTTGTAAAGGTAATGTATTTTAATGATTTGAATAGTTTTTCTTTTAGAACATTAATCATATATCATTCTTACAAAAACTCAAAATCATTAAGACAATAATTTAGTTAAGAAAATTGACGAATACGATTACCTTAAAGTTAAACTCTTAATCCAACGGTCATATGGTTTCAGGTTTTGTTAATTTTTGATAGACATGATTCTTTGAATGAATATCTAAAAGATAGATGATTTGAATCGTTGAAATACATTACGAAGTGGATTTGTAAAAAAATGATGTTACGGATCTGTCTTCATTAAAAAAAAAAAGACAAATATATTATAAAGCTATGAAAATGATGATAAAGTAAAAGTTTGAATCGTTGAAATACATTACGAAGTGGATTTGTAAAAAAATAATGTTACGGATCTGTCTTCATTAAAAAAAAAAAACATATATATTATAAAGCTATGAAAATGATGATAAAGTAAAAGTTTAATTAAGTAGCACGGCCGAATTAGGGCAGCGAAACGTGACTAAAACCCCATCAATGGAATATAACTGATTCGCCACAAGCTTATGTCTCCAAAAGCAATTCTCTTGTGGGCACACTTCTAAGTTCCTGAACCATATTATACAACAGAATTAGTACATATATGGAATGACTTTGGCTTTGGATGTATCTGGAGTCCTGATCATTTCGTCCCATGCATCTATTGGTTATTTTGATTACGAGCTTGCAAAGCAACTAAATAAAGCAGGGGACGAAATGATATGCCTAGCTGCTAATCTTTAATACCTGAATAAGATTAGGAAGTACGTTCCAAATCACATTCAAGATAATTTATATAGATAAGAGAATCACACTAGATAGTAGACATGAATAAGCTATCAATCAAACAATGTGATCAAAAGTATTGATATAGTGAAGGACAATATTGCATTGTAATCCCAAAATGAATGAGTTCTTCAATCAATTCTACTTAGGTAGTCATGATATACTGTTATGTGTCACTCATAATTTATGGAAGCCTTGAAGATTAGCAATCACTAATATTTAAAAAAAGGAAGAATTTTGAAAGTTAGTTTCAATTGATAACCGATTGTTAAGAGTTATAATCGCCCACTATCACGCTAATTGGAATCTAATGGATCGTACACCATGTAAGGATGAATGTGAAGAAATACCAATAAGTTGAATAAGCAATTAAATAGTTTTAAATGTGGAAGATTAAGATTAATTAATTAACTAATTAATCATAATAACAAGTTCGTATTAGGTTTTAAGTTAGTTTTGGGTTTTCTAGCCCAAATGAGTTTTGATCCACAAGGCCCATTAAGCTTAAGTTGTATAACAACTTAAACACAATGAGATATTAACCCACTAACAATAGGAGGTCGGGTTTTCAACTTTGGAAGTTTTGGAGATCTTTTTTGTCAAATCCTCAAGAAGTAAAGGAGCAATGTTTCATGGATATAAGATCCAAAATACAAGGAAGCATCCATAGAGTTTGGAGTGATCTTTAAGGTCTTCCGCTTGGGTGATAACCTTGATTTATGGCTTTTGTTTTCTAGGTAGTGAATTCTTAATGCGTGCGGTTTGTTTTGGTGAATAAGTACTTCCTATATAATGGAAAAAACACTCAAATATCAATCTCATAAGACGGGACATATAAAAGCTTTAGAAGGCACACCTATTTTTTCATTTTCTTTTTTCCGTTTTAGTTTCTCAATTCAGTTGTCAAAGTTATTTTCTTTCTACTAACGTGTGTTTTTTCGTTTTAAGGAGTATCATTTGAGTACAACTTTTTTAGAGCGCTCATAAAATAACTTTTTGATAATTTTAGCTAAACTTTTGCTATAAATTAGAGAGCATGATTAGAGATGCTTGAAAACAAATCAATAAACTTTTAATGTAATTTCATTATGTGATAAACCCAGACTAGATCACAGCAGCAAAATGATAAACTCAAATCCCGCTTAAATTCAAACAGCCAAATTATCAGATCTCCTAAATATCACAATTAAAATCTGAAACCCATTGCAGTACCAAAAAAAAAAACCCAATTCGAATTGACTGTTTTGAAACGAGAATGAAACTCTCTTTGTGCGGTGGTTGGTGTGAGTGAGTTAGACAGCCAGTGAGAGAATTTGTGGGCATCTCCAATTATCAGATGGAGAGTAGGCGACGAGGAAGGCCACAAGGAGATGACGATGAGGATGAAGAGAGCATGGATGGCGAGAGAAAGCAATGGCAAGAGAAGGCAACCGGGAGGACGACGATGACTAAAGAAGGTGACGGGGAGGACGATGACGCTGAGAGAAGGCAAGAGAGAGAGGGTCGAGTTCATGAGAGATGAGAGCAAAACCGACTAATAATCCAAGCCTTTTGGTTGGTTTTATTAAGCATGTGTGTTGATGCACAAAACCGGATGGGTCTTGGAACAACGTAAATCCGACCGTGAACCTGCAAGAAAGTAAAAAACACAAGATGTATCGTGGTTCACCTCAATGTTTGGGCTACGTCCACACTGATGTTGATTGTATTTCTCTGTAACTGTATGTATGGATTACAAATGTGAGGGGGAGTCCCCCAGAGAAAGAGAGAGTTTGAGAGAGCTTTGCTCTAAATATGAAAGCCTATGTTTAGGGATATGAGGCCCCTTGATTGTGAGGGTGAGGAATCCCTTTTATAGACTAAGGGCTCCTCCCCTTTTACATAGATCGCTTATTTCATACGAGTGAACGTCAAACGACCGAGTCCATATAACTAGTTCTATCTGATTCTTTATACGATCTACCAAACGAGGCCTAATAATTGTACATGACATTCAGCGCCCTGGAGTATCTGGATCTACTGCAGGAACTGACACAATAACACAAATGCCAAACTTAAGGGCTAGTATAAGAGTCAAACTTAAAGGCTAGTATAAGAGCATCTTTAATAGAAACAGTAAAATCACTAAAACTCTAT
The DNA here is from genome assembly GCF_916048215.2 of Malus sylvestris. Taxonomy (NCBI): domain Eukaryota; kingdom Viridiplantae; phylum Streptophyta; class Magnoliopsida; order Rosales; family Rosaceae; genus Malus; species Malus sylvestris. Next base: position 24,938,351 of record NC_062273.1, on the reverse strand, counting down.
TTCAAAGAGTTAAATCTAAAAATCTCATCTCCAACAACCTCTATAAAAGTGTATCTATTATAGCAAAATGAATAGTTACCTTTTGGTTCTTTACAGCTACATTCATCCTTCCTTTTGTAGTCTATTTTTTCGTTGCTATCAATTTTATCTTGGTTATGTGTATGTTCTTTTCTGTTGTTCCTTTTTTTTTTTTTTTTTTTTTGTGTATTTTCATTTGTTTGCTTTGTTTTTTTTAATTAAAGATGATAATTCTACACTTGATTTACAATAAGAGAGCGGGAAAAGCTTGACCTTGGACACAATGAGTTGAAGAGGAAAACCTTAACCACTAGGACAATCCACTACTTGTGTTTTGCTTCATTTTAAACAAGTCATGAAAACTAAAATAAAAACATTTAGGTAGAAAAAGCTAAAGTTAAAACCTTGTGTTTCATTTTGAAAATGTCCCAAACTGTAGTATGTAGCACGTAAACTACATTTAGTCTTTGTAGCTTGTAACGTTGTTTGTACAAAGATTAGGAATGAAAAATTTGTAGTTTATCGTTTAATTTTTCAATATTATTTTTATCTAATTTTTTTAGAGCTTTTAGATTGGGACCACCCGAAAAAATTCTGGATCCACCACTAATTAGAGATGGTCCGTGATAAAATATTAGTTAAACAAGCAACGATAGAGTATCTAATCCTAGATTCCTAACACATTCTAATGGAAACAAGGAAAGCAATAACAATTGATGAATTATATTATCCTTTATTTCTCATTTGTATCTTTGCTCAAGAAATTATTTTGATGAAATGGGTTTATAATATGAATGCATTAGCTTTAAATACTAAAAAAAATGGCATAATCACGAATCCTTTGTCAACAGGTAATCAATAAAAGAGGACGAAACATAAATTTGATTTGAAAATCCAAAAGGACTAATATTTTTTTTTTTTTTGAGCTGTGTTTGAGGTTACCGGTTTTTTCCTTAAGTTGTGTCCGCACTCTCCGCGTAACAAAACACACACACCAAACACAACCCAAACTTCGTTTATTTTCAGAAAATTTTTCTTGTGACTGGAACACGGATGGTACACCACGTGTTTTTATACAAGTGGTGGGAAATTGTTTTTATACTCGTGTTCCGGTCACACTAAAAATCTCTGTTAATTCAAATACTCACCGGCTTTTGCAGCCGCCAACAAACAAAGGTAACATCTTCTTCTATTTAAATTGTGAATCTAATTTTGGTCGAAGCCCACACCTTTACACAAATTATAATCCCTTCAAGTTATGCCTGTAAGGTGATTATTGTTTGACGAAATGCCTAAGTAGTTTTGAATCGATGAATGAGTTGTTGAATTGTAATCTTGTCTTGGCCCAAAGATAATGGATCTAGCCCATACACAAAGAAAGATCTATGCACATGCTAGAGAATTCTAGCAAAGTTCAAGTTGGTGGAAGAGTCTAGAAGAATGGTGAGGATTCCACCAACATACAAGATTAGTGTTGATAATTCTAGTATAGGAAGGTAGTGGAATTGTCTAGATATATCTAGCATGATATTTCCATGCTTCTCCAAGGTTCCATCCATGCCTATAAAAGGAGAAGGCATCCACACCATTTGAAACAACCAAGAGAGCAAGTAGTGAGAAGTGAGAAGAAGCAACAAAGCTTCTAAGAGTGTTTGAGTGTTTCCTCTTGTACTAGTTTGTGAGTGAATAAAAAATCTTGTGTAAAAATTTTGAGTGTTCTTTCTTTCTCTTGCCTATGAATTTCGCTGCATTACATTCTTCTTTGTGAGATAAACATCTCCAAAGTAGTGAAGTCTTTTTAAGCCCCAACAAATTGGTATCAGTGCGGTACGATCAGGGACCGTCTCTATTGAAGCTTTTGAGAATCGTGAGAAGTTTAGTACTTCGCAAGATTATTGGTTAATCTTGTTCGGCTTATCGAAGCTCTGCCGACACGATGGGAGACCTTCAAGTTGTTGGAGGAATCAAGAAGTTGAACAACAAAAATTACAACACATGGGCGATGTGTATGGAGTCTTACCTACAAGGCCAAGATCTTTGGGATGTCGTCGGCAGTAATGAAGTTATGCAGCCAGATGAAGACACCAGCTGCACTTTGAGGAAGTGGAAGATCAAGGCAGGTAAGGCCATGTTTGCCATAAAAACCACAGTTGAAGATGACATGTTGGAGCACATATGGAAGGCCAAGACACCAAAAGAAGCGTGGGACACCTTCACCACACTCTTTTCAAAGAGGAACGATACAAGACTGCAGCTTTTCGAGAATGAGTTGTTATCGGTGGCTCAACGAGACATGACGATTGCCGAATATTTCCACAAGGTAAAGTCTATTTGCCGTGAAATTTCTGAATTAGATCCTAGTGTTGCCATTGTAGAATCCAAGATAAAAAGAATAATTATCCATGGATTGAGACCCGAATATCGAGGTTTCATTGCCGCTGTACAAGGATGGCCGACCCAACCATCACTTGTTGAGTTTGAGAATTTGCTTGCTGATCAAGAAGCTTTGGCAAAGCAAATGGGAGGGGTCTCGTTAAAAGGTGAAGAGGAAACGCTCTACACCAAAAGTAAAGGCAGCTTTAAGCACCATGCTCATGGTGGATCTAAAATAAATGGTGACAAGGCGAAAGGTCATCAAAGAAGAGGGATTTCTCGACCAGGGGGAGCTCCATCGTATCACGACAACCGTGGTCAGTCCCAAAACAATAAAAGGTTTGAGGGTAAGTGCTACAATTGTGGAAAGAAGGGCCACATGGCGAAGGATTGCTAGTTCAAAAAGCATGCAGAAAGTAACGTTGTCAACTCAAAGAAGAAAAGTGAAGATGATTGGGATGTCGTAACATATCTAGTTATGGAGAAAGAATAAGACGCTGAAGCATCTTTTTGGTGGTGCTAAAAAAATGAAGTGTTGCCTGACTCAAGAGAGATTAAAGATATGTTGCAGGAGAAAATGGGAGACCAAGCTGCCCAAATCCAATCGAGTCCAGATGAGCTCGAGGAATTGCTTGATGGTGACGATGTCAAGCAAGAAGTACCTAAGAGTCATTGGCAAGTAGGTGTGTATCAACCACCAAGAGAAGTAAGACCTAGTGAAGTGGAAGTATCAAGTCCACAATCACAACTGATGAGGTCAACGAAAATACCAAAGTCAAATCCCAAATACGCCAACGCAACCATAGTAGAAGAAGCAGTTGAAGCTGAGATGCTTAACGAAGCATCACAAAACTCTGAGTGGCATAAAGCTAGAAGAAGAGGTCGATGCGTTAAAGAAATGTCAAACTTGGGATCCAGTGGCAAGGCCAAGAGATGTGAAACCCATATCATGCAAATAGGTGTTCAAGATAAAATATCGACTCAATGAGAAGAAAAGAATGAGCTGGTGTTGAGGGGGAGTGTTAAAGATCAACACCAGCCCATTAAGATCAGTTGCTATAAAGAAACTAGATTGTTCTAGTTCAAACATGCATGGGATTGTGCTAGAAGATTCTAGTAAGTAATATTGAAGGTGGCCGATGCATGCTAGGAAATGCTAGATAATTCTAGCAAGTTGTTTGGATGGTGATGCATGTATAAAAGGTGCATGCATATTAAGAATATGCTAGAAAACTCTAGCCAAAGTGCAACGATTAGTGTTTGGGTGGAAAAGCAAGTCCACCGACTTAATAGGCTGGAATAATCTAGAATAACTAAGTTTGTGGCTAGGATGAATTTAAGCCATGTTAACCGACTTAGTTAGTCGGCAAACCTCACTATAAATATGTATGTATGTTGTAATATAAGTAAGCAATCAAACAAGCAACAATCAAGTAAGCTTGTAAAGAAGTAGTAAGCAGCCAAGTGAGAGTGAGAAGCAAGAATAGTCTTGTAGGAATGTGAGTGGTCTAGAGTTTGTCTCTACAAAGTGAGTGAGTGTCATTGCTTCTCAAGTGTGTCCTTGAGAGTTTGTTGTGTTGTAATATTTTGTGAGTGTAATACAAGTAATTTGTTTACTTGTGTTGTCTTGCCAACACTTGTGTTAGAGTTGTGTACTCTAAGTTTTTCCTCAACATGAGTATCTAATTTGTTCGAAAGTAATCCGGGAATGGATGTGGCACGTTGTAATTTGGAGGGCAATGCCGACGCTGTAGAGTTTTGTCCCCACGACAGGTGCCGCCATGTTCTGACAGCTTCAACATACATACTGCAAGAGGGTGATCAGCCGAGCCGAGCTGGAAGGATATCACTTTTTAACGTTGGTGCTGAATTGGGTCGGCTTGATTTGTTTCAGCGGATTGAAACAGCGGGTATTTTCAATACTAAGTGGAACCCAGTTGGAGACAGTGTGAGTCTCTTCTTGCTCAAGCCTACGTTGATGGTTACTTGAGAATTCACGGTCTAGAGTCGTGCTCAGATGAAGCTCAAGGAATGGAATGCTTATGTGTTCCTTGAGTAGTAAGCAATGAAAACATTTTAGGGTTTTCAATATGCTAAAGTGTTGTGAAATTTTGGTGCAGGGTTTTATTTGAAAGAGATAACTTATGAAAAGATCAGTCATTCCATGTGCCTTTTCCTAGATTGGAACCCTTCAACGA